>NC_141626.1:11950449-12605449 GCF_047967505.1 Dipteris shenzhenensis
AAGGGAACAAATATATAGCTTGTGACAACATCTTCAGCATCAACTGTGTTCCTTGTTCTACCTTAATGCCATTCCTTCAGCTGTCCTTTTCTTGATCATGTTCTACAAGAGTGCACTAAAATGTAGCCCTGGATCAACTCTTGTTTGCTGAGGTACATAAATCTTGTTCTCTTATCTTTATGGAATTTACTCTGTATTTCCTACAGCCTAATCATTGTTCCAATAGAAAGTTTGTAGAAGAGGGAGGGAAACTTAATTTGGAAAGGAATGAAGTTAGTAGGAGAGAAAGGAAAGTAACTCCATGCCTTCAAAGGGCCAATGCTTCAAAAAGACCATAATAGTCTATGACACTGAAAAGGGGTATATGCTGCGTAAGTCAAGTTGTGCGAGCCCAAACGGTTTCCCCATTTAATACATAGGAGGGAGGAGGATGATGCAAGATGAAGCAATCTGTGACAGATTGTACGTGTGAGTGAGGAAGCTGGAGTCAAAGCAAAAGAGGAGAGGACTCCAGTAAAACCTAGATGTCAGATGATCACAAACAGACTGTAGTCTACTAAATCATCCCCAATTGTATGAGGCCCAACCTACTTGAACTTCAGTCTGTAACTCCTTTTATACATGGTTAACCAGGGTAACATTATTGCATATGCCATGTGTGTTTCAATCATATGTATTCTTATTGGTATGCATTGTTTCTGCGCATTTGACAGCATTATGGTCTAATGCTAAATGGTTATCCCTTTTATCCCCTGTAAAGGCTTCTACAGATGGCATTGACACCGCCAAGTGCAACTGAAGCAAGGGCGCTATTCAGAGCTCTGCTTCGTGAGGCTCGCAAGTTCCAGGACTACAATATTCGTGAATATGTGAAGCGGCGCTCAAGACAGGGATTTCGTCAGCAGCAATCTGCCTCAAGTCCAGAAATTGCTGCTGCATCTTTTAATGAAGGCAAAGAGTTTCTCAACATGGCAAAGCGGCAAGCTGTTGTGTACTCTCTGTATGCACCTCGGATGAAAAACATCATCGAAATCAAGACTGGAGAGAAATGATTGCTGGCCCTGAAATTAAGCATTCTGTATTGTAGACAAATTTTGGGAAGGCAGAGCCTCGATGAAGAAGTGAATTTCTATAGCCTTAGGCTTTTGAAATGATTATGGAATCATCTGTATTTCTAACCGTTCTGGCAAATGTATAACGTGAATACAGTTTGGGGGGGCTGTTCTTTCTTGTTGGCTGTGAGCCCCTTGGTTGTCTTCAAAAGCTCATTGTGCTCTCAATGAAAGAATCTCTATTCTACATTGGAATTTTAAGTGTAAGATATAATTTGTGCCAGTGTTACCAGTGTCCCCTAATTGTGTCCAGTTCAGGGCATTTGTATATTTATAAAAATTATTTTAGCAAGTGTGCCAAGTGGCATTTCTTGAATTGGTGCTGGTGAGCTAGATTTGTTTGGAGAAGCAAGAAGCTTTTTGTCCACTGTTGTCGATTGTTTCTCGGTGGTGAAGCCGATGAGCTGTTTCAAGAACCTAGATTGGCCTTTTGACCTAATTGGTAGCCATGGGAAGGGATCGTGGACATTCAAAGTGTGTCAGGATAAATCTTCCATTCTTCTTGATATTGCTTGGTGACATGGATAAAAGGAGGGGGCTTCTCATCCCACGACATGTACTTCAACCGTCACGTCATTTGGCATCAAGAAGACTCTCCATTTTGCTTCCTTCCTTTGTAGACAAGGCTCTACATCTTTGAGTGCTCTCTAATATACTATAATTGCTCTAGCATCTACATTTTCAATTGCAATTGGCCAGTGAAAGTGGACTTGGTTGGGATAAGGTAGCTTAGCTCATCAGTTTTTCAAGCACATGATTGTATTCCATAAAGCATTTGCTCTCTTATTGCGAACAATGTTCCTCTGCCATGCATTGTAAGCTACCACATATAAAATTTATGAAACAATGTCACACTGGCTAGGCGCTCTAACATGCTTGATAATAGTTTTATAAGGAAGTGAACTTGCTTGAAACCCAAATCTGTGCAAAGTGTTTTTTAGATAACTCAATTTGCACGTCTGTTGCTACCGGACTTCACGAGTCACCATATTATTTTGGCTCCTTAGTTGCTTTGGGCTTAGCCACTACCTTGGACTCGGCTTAGCTAGTGGCCTAGGTGTGTTAGAAATTAAAGTCAAGCACTCAATCTTGGCCACACACAAATCTAGGCCATTATTAGCCATGTATGTGTCTTGCATCACATGTGTCGTAAGTGCATGTGCAAGACCATCCTCCGTTGTCTTGTTGGACTTACTTCACAATGTATTTGTTATTTATGCATTACATGATAATCTTGCCACCATCGTAATATTTAGCACTTGCTTTATAAACAGTTTTTGTTGTTGAAGCGATTCTTATCATGTTTGTAGCATATTCTCTATGGACACAGACCATGGTTTGTATAGAATTGGGACCTTTTGTCCATTTGGAATACACAAGGCATGGAGAAGTTACACTATAGAGCCAAGGCAGCCTACTTTAAGAACTCAAGGCATGGTGGTGGTATCACTCATAGCAATGCATTGCATGAGATCTTCGACTGGTTTTTTAGATGTTTACTAGAAAGGACTTTGAAGTCTGAAAAGGCAAAGGCATCAGAACTTGTAAAAGAAGTTCAAATTGTATCAAAGAATAGAAGGCATAGTGCTTGGAAAGCATCCGTAGGGAGTCGAGGAGTCGCACGGTGATTGCCAGCTAGAGTGAGAGAAGAGAGCAGATGGGTTCAACCACCAACAGAAGCTATGGTGTAATTGTAAGCAAATATGAAATAAATATATTGCTTATTTTGACCACAATTTGTGTAGTCACTTTTTAATATCTTGCTTATTTTGATCACAGTTTTTGTACTTATACGACGTTGGGGAAAGTGGGAACATGGTGAAGGAGGGGGAAGAGAAGGGAGGGGCGCGGGGCGGGGCAAGGGGAGGGGTGGAGTGGTAGCAAGGGTGGGGGATATGGGGGAGGACGACGGGTGTGGGCGGGGCAAGTAGGGGGAGGGCAATGTGGGGGAGGGCGACGAGGGTGGGGGGGGTTTGGAGGGGTTAGGGCAGGGATAGGGGGTAGAATGAAACCCTGAACATAATTAAAAGGGTTGTCAAAACATGATGGGCTTATATAAAACGTTAAAAAAAACCCTAAATCTCATTATTCAATGGCAAGAGTGAAGAACGCTGCTAAAACCACGGGATGCCGCCTCTACCCTTCCTCCTCTAGCTCTACCACCTCCATGGCATCTGCACACACGAACCTATCCGGGTCTGGTGGCACCTCCCTTGACTCTTGTGAGCTCTCATTCAACTCTCGTGAGGTCTCCCAGGACTCTTGTGAGCCCTCCCCCAACTCTCATGAGCCCTTCCCCAAGTCCCGTGAGCCCACTCCCCAGTCTCGTGAGCCTTCTCCTCCTTCAAAGTCCTGTGAGCCCACTCCCCAGCCTCGTGAGTCCACTCCCAAGCCCCAAGAGCATGAGCCTTCCTCTCTTCCTTTCCCTCAGCCTCAGCCTTCCCCTTAGCCTCAGCCTCAGCTTGATCCTCAGCCTTTCCCTTAGCCTTCCCCTCAGCCTGCCAGCCTTCCCCTCGGCCTTCCCCTCCCCATGAGAGCACTCCCCCGATCGAACAAAATGTATTCGATAACCTCCCGGACATAGAGAGGCTTTCCGAGGGCCAACAGACTGTTAGGAAGTGCACAATCTTTTCTCTCTCGGTGGTACAGCTCATTGTAGAAATGGTATCGGTGCCCACAAAGAGGGTAAAGCAGATGCCGAGGAAGCCCCATCCCAAAGAAGGACAAAGCTCAAGATGTCCGCGAGAGGAGGATTCGGAGACGTAGACAAGAGCAGCAGAAGAAATTCAAGGTAGACAAGAGGCGGTGGGATCATGTTCGGGTACCTGTAAAGCCTCTACCAAGAGTCAAGAAGCCGTACAGAGCAAAGCCATGAGCGCGGGTCCTAAGGGAGATCAAACAAATGCAAAAGACTAGCAAAAACCTGATCCCACGTGCTCTCTTCCAATGTATGGTACGAGAGATAGCATAGAGATACAAGGACGATGTGCGATTCAGCACAGGAGCTATGGGTCGCTCCAGGAGGCTACGAAGCAAGTGACCATCGCTCTTTTCGAGGATGCTAACTTGTGTGCCATCCATGCAAAGCATGTCACGGTCATGGACAAGGACATGGCTCTGGCGAAGTGGTTATGGAGTGACCCAAGCTTGAAGCCCTAGATTCTCTTGCAGCCCCCTCTTAGGACTTAGACCACCCCTTGCCCTTGAAGGCACTATCGTTTTGAATCCCTTGCCCTTGAAGGCACTATCTTTTTTAATAAAATATATCCACATTCTCTACACTATCACATTGTTGTGTATTCTCCATTTCTATGACTGAAGTAACTGATCATTTTAATGTAAGTTTTGAATTCTGTCAAATGGTGAAGGAATTTCATTGTCGCGCAGAAGGAAAAAGTGTCCGGGACATCGCCAGAATCCTAGAAAGCCCAAAGCCCGCCATGGCACGAATTTGGGCATTTGGGCAGGCAGCACGAATTTGGGCATTTGGGCCTGCCCAAATGCCCAAATTCGTGCCGTGGCGGGTTTTGCAAGCCGAAATGCCCAAATTCGTGCCGTGGTGGGTTTTGGGCTTTTTAGGCTCCTGGCGACGTCTCAGATACTTTTCCCTTCTGCGTGACGGTGAAATTCCTATTCCTTCAGGATTTGACAGAAATGAACTTTTGATACCCAAAATTGGTGAAAATGATACTAAATTGGCTAGAAATGCATTAAATTAACACGATTAAAATGATGGTGAAAATATATCATCGACGACTTAAACAAAATACAATGGAATTCATGACAATCAACGAGGGGGAAATCTTTTGGCGAGCTTTTTAATGTGAGCTTTTTTACCATTTCCTTTGTTTTTGCGAGCTTTTTTTAGAAATCCATACATGTTTTTGTTATAAGAAAGATGGGGAGGTTAGAAAGAGGGGGAGAGAATATAGGATATGTTCATTTTCATAGCATGTGGGAGGGGTGGAAGAGTGTATACTATGCACAAGGGGGGGGCGGATATGAGTGGAAGTAGGAGGCAAAAAGTTATGGAAGATATGTCCATATTCAAAGTAGAAGGGAGGAACTATGGGAGATATGTACATTTTAAAAGTGTATAATTTGTGAAACTTTTGACCTCATATTTGGATTCCTCGTCGAATTCCGGTCATTTTGAGTACCAACATGACCATATTCCGATAAAAATTGAAAAAATGGTATTTTTGTCATTTTGGCATGTTTTGGGCCTGTTTTGAGTCTGCACTAGCGCAGACTCAAAATACGCCCAAAACAGGTCAAAATGAATTCATGAAAAAAACACAAATTTTTCAACTTTTATCGGAATATGGTCATGTTGGTACTCAAAATGATTGGAATTTGACGAGGAATCTAAATATGAGGTCAAATCTGTCAAATTATACACTTTGAAAATAAACAAATTTCCCACATGCTCTCCCTTCCCCTTTACATTTAGTAGATGAACATAACTTTCACATTCCTCATCCTCTCTCTCCTCCTTGCACTTCTCTTTGCATACCTTATAAGTTCCCCCTCTACGTTCTCCACTATGATAACGAATATATGTTCCAACTCCCCTCCCCTCCCTTCTCCATGCCACCTTACCCATGCGCCCGTCCCTCCCCCTTTTCTTTATCTCCCCTCCCCCCCCTCTCTCCTCTTAACTGCAACCACAACCCAAACTTTCAACCCACCCAACTCCATGAACTCGCCCCCCCCCTCTCTCTCTCTCTCAGGTGAATGAAAAGCTCGCAATATTCATGAAAATTGAAAAAAAGCTCATGACAAAAAGCTCACCAAAAAATCACACCCAACCAACGATAACTTAAAACACATAATAGAGACATGTAGTCGTGTATCCATTGAAATATCCATTTAAATATATGTTTCTATATACAAAAGGCCTCACACGCTTTCTTCTTGGCTAGTTCGAGTACATCGAGAATAGGGGTCTTTGAATCCCCTAGTGGATTCCTAGATATAAATCTAGCCGCAACAGCACTAACATCCTCCTCCTCTCTTGCTACCGAAGACATAGCCGTTTCCGTCAATACCTTGCCATGAATGTTCAATCCAAGGGCATTGTTAGTAGCCACGCAGTGTGCCAAAATGACTTTGTCGGCATTCCGAGTAATATTGGAGTATCCGCGATAGTGCACGACAATGCCTTGCACTTCAGCAGCTCTAAAGGACCTCGAGGAGAAAATTTGTTGTGAAAGACCACGATATGCTCTATGACTTTGCCAAGGTAATGGGCCAAAGAATGATCTCACCCAAATGCACTGCGAACATTACCCTGTCGAGATGAGAATTCATCAAGCTCAAATGCGTCCTGCAGCAATTCAACAAACATTAGAAGACCGACAAAACAAATTATATTGAAAAAACGTCAAAATAAAAATTATTGTTCGAACTTACCACTACAATGTCGTTGGCTTCTATCCCTTCTTCATTTGCAATGTTGATGGAACCAGGTGCTGTGTGATGTTCCATTTGGGAGGTGGATGCTTTCTCCAGACCTGTGTTGGAGGTGGAACTTCTACATGAGACGGTTGTGCATCGTATATGGACATGTCTGCATCCCTCATTGGAACCAATGTCGTCAAGAGAAAGTCTTCCATTGTCTGGCCTTCGGAACCTAAAACCCCGGGATCTTTGACACTTGTGCCAATATCGAACCTCCTCGATAGGAGAGTGCCTCATCCTCTCGTAGTCCAAAAAGAACCTCTATGTCATGGAGGAATACGTACTCTTCTCCATCGATGATGAGGGGGGACAAGGATCATAATTTTGATTCTAGGTCAGCGATCTCTGATGCAGATCCTTGCTCTACTGGAGGCTCTTGAAGGAGGCTCAATGCTTGATTTGCTTCCATCTCCTATGTTGCATCATCAAGACTCTCTTCCATGTACATGTCCGGGTCTAGTCTAGGGATGACCAGCTCAGCAGTTCTACTAGAGGGTGTGCTAGACGATGAGGCTTCTTCCTCTAAATTTCCTTCTTGGAGAAGGAAGATGAATGTCATCTCCCATGAAAGGAATTTGGTGCTTGTATTTCTTGTGATCCCCGCATCTAAGATGTCTTGAACTTTGACTATCCTAAACCCTTCATTTATACGGTTATCATAAAAGCGGGCCAAGCGCTTTACAAACCTGGGTTCCTCTACAAACAGATAATTTATGTAATCTATGGGAACCCATCTCTTTGAAGAGTGGTCAAGTGTATAAGCAAAATTTGAGAAATTATCTTGCATGTAAAGGATGAGATCTGAGAAGTCATCCTTGGCTCGCATATATGTGCCTAGGACATCTAAAGTCCTATCAAATACAAAAAATAGCTCTTCCTCACAATCTGCAAATGAAGTTCATGAGATGAAGTCATGGAATGCAGTTCTAGCTGAATCCATGGCAAATAGCAGCTGATGGAGGGAGTAACTTTTGAGGACGGGAGTTTCTATGCCTCTCTAAACGTGAAAGTGAGAATGTGATGTAAAAAGGGCTCTTACCCCTTAATATATATAAAAACCCTAAAAATTAAAATTAATCATAAAATCCCCAAATTTTTTGAAAAACATTTGCCATGAACTGAAAGGAGAAAACATTAAAAGAAATAACATTTTAATTTAATTGTCCATCATCTTTTGAAGCAATAACTAGGATTTGATAGACAAAAAATTAAATGCTACACTAGTCAAACACATTGTTAGCAATATTCAAAGTTGCAGGAGGAATGAAATTGGCACTATGCATGCACTTCTCCACACGACGGCTGATCTTACCACCATTTAAGGTAAAGTAGACAAACTTACCCTCGCATTGTCTTCATCATTAGAGTCTCGGGGAAGACACCGGCCATTTATTTTCTTCCAATGCCTGTACTGAAAAGCTAAATACAACATTTGGTGTGACAAATGGTATCTAATAACCACATTGTCTTTACTTGCGTGACATTGAAACACATCACCCTTTTGGTCGCCTGACCTGGTTCCCCAATTCATCCCAAGTAAACCTTCAAGAGTATTTTTACCTACACGCTTGTAGGACCACATAGTTTTTGTTCTATGCATATGTATATTCTAAAATAAAGAAGCAAAAATGTGTAGAGGCATAAACCAAGATAACCTTGCCGATTTGGATCCAAATGTAAACTTCATGGCCATGCCCACATCCTTTGCAATCTTGTCCTTGTACGATTTCAATGACCTTGAGTCTACATTGTTGCAATCCATGTCTTGAAGTTGTGGTGGTGCAATGGTTTGTAGATGGCCATAGCGTGATGATGTCATTGGAGTGATGTATGTTGCATTATACCAATACACATTCTTCATTCGCAAGGAGGCCAACTTCTCCCCAGCATGCATTTGCTGACCTAAATCCTCATGAATCGTAGTGAACTTGCCTATGAATTCCCACTCCTTGAAGTCCGAAGGGAAAACATCTGCCGCCATGAATAAGAGCTCTTAGAAACCAAACACAAAATTTCCAAATGGACTCATTACACTTATAGGTGAAAAAGGTACATAGATAGAAAAGCTCACAATGTGATGATATCCTAGATTGATTGAATGATGGAAGGAAGCCACATATCTTTTCCCATGTAAACATGTTGCACTTTTGCGAGCCATCCTTTCTTCCCAAACTTAAACTTCAAGATGCGCCCTTTCCAATCATGCAATATGTCACCTGTCTTGCTCTTGGGAAACTTATGTGGACCTTTGGCCGATCCTTTCATCACTATCCAGCCATTTAAGCTATAGATGCAAGGGATCCACTCATCCAATGCATTTTTGGTGTTGTGGAAGGCACGAGAGGTCACATCATTGCGTGGTCTTGTAGCCTTGCTTCTCACCATGCTTGCAAAGGTTGCAACAACAAGAATGGGACTCCTACATAGGGCCATGTAGCTCCAATAGAGGCACAAAAGAGGGAGAAGGAGAGGGACAGAGCAGCAGCGACAGAGGCATAGGAGAGGGAGAAGGAGAGGGACAGAGTAGCTCCAACAGAGGCACAAAAGAGGGAGAAGGAGAGGGATAGAGCAGTAGCAACAGAGGCACAGGAGAGGGAGAAGGAGAGGGACAGAGTAGCTCCAACAGAGGCACAGAGAGAGAGAGAGAGAGAGAGAGAGAGAGAGAGAGAGAGAGAGAGAGAGAGAGAGAGAGAGAGAGGAGCTGCAGCAAGTAGGCCAGAGTAGGAGGGAGTAGAAAAAGAGGGGGAAGAGGAAAAATGTGTGGGATTTGGTTCAAATGCAGTGATTTGGCAGGCTGGACCAGAACAGTGGGGGGCAAAGGCCCTAGAAAGAGGGAGAGGAGAAGGAAAATTTGCTAAAGGGCCCTACCATCCCATTGAAGGAAGTTTTGGGCTCATGTGGGGGAGGAGTACCTGGTAGGAGGGTCAAACATGGGTTAAGAAGGGGGGTATGATTTGGGTGGTCCCTAGTGTAAGGGGAGCAACCAATAGGGGCTCTTTGTAGGCCTGCCCACCCTCTACCTTAACATACCATTGCCCTACACCTTCTAGCACTCTCATTGGTACACCTAAAATCACTCTCTAATCCCTCGAAATTAGAAAGCACTAAGTGGAGGCCCTTTTGAGACCCCATTTCTCCCCTAATGCATCTCTTTTCCTTTACTTGAGACCTATCGGGCTTTAAAACTAGTTTGCTATCCTGCTATCCAAGCTATAAATGTTCACATATCCTAATCTATCAAATCAATCATCTTGACATGCTCA
The DNA here is from genome assembly GCF_047967505.1 of Dipteris shenzhenensis. Taxonomy (NCBI): domain Eukaryota; kingdom Viridiplantae; phylum Streptophyta; class Polypodiopsida; order Gleicheniales; family Dipteridaceae; genus Dipteris; species Dipteris shenzhenensis. Next base: position 11,960,288 of record NC_141626.1, read on the forward strand.
ACGATGTAATCCAGTGAGATCTTTGCCATCTTTGAAGACTCGTGTACTGATAGATTCCCCACACATGACATTGATTAATATGATAGGTTAGTTGTGTTATAGTTAAGGATAGAGGAGGTAGGCACTGGCAAGGAAATGCATTTTCATTGGTTTAGGATTAATTTCCAACCACCACAAAATATAACGTTCAGTAAATCCCAAACAACCACCATAGTTGTTTTAGTAAATTCCAAACAAGGGAAAATGTAAATCCCAAAAAGTATACTAATCCCAAACAACCACCATGCTTGTTTTAGTGACAATGACTATGCATAAGGGACCATCTAATTCATAGATTCAAATTAGCATTCAGTGAGAATCAGACTGTAATAACAATGATTGTGCATGAGGGACCATCTAATTCACAGGCTCTAACTAGCAATTAGCCGAAATTAGATTTTAATAACAATGACTTTGCATGGGGGAACATCTAGTTCATAGGCTTATATTAGCATTCACTCAGTTCATTAGACTGTAATAACAATAGTTTTTGTTCTTATCACTGACCACTATTGTTATTACACTCTGATGAACTGACTCAATGCTAATCAAATGTCCTATTTTGATCTTGCCTTTCTTGAAGGCAGTTGACTGTAATAATAATGACTTTGCATGAGGGACCATCTAATTTTCATACTAGAGTTGGGTTGTATGAACATATCATATTGTTAGAATTTTTTGAAGACCAAGAAATTATCCTATGGCAACCATCTAATCACATGTCATGGCTAGACGATGATGTATATGACTACCTATGCTAGGCTGTGCTACCAGCAAGCTGGGTGCATGTGCCATTGCTCCTCCCCCCTCATCCCATTGAATTATTATGATCTTGGCTCTGATGACCGAGAAATTCTCTCATGGCAACCATCTAATTGCATGTATGATGATGTATATGTATTATGATCTTGGCTTCGATGACCAAGAAATTCTCCCATGGCAACCATCTAATTGCACGTCATGGCTAGACGATGATGTATATGACCGCCTATGCTAGGCTGGGCTATCAGCAAGATCCAATAGGTGGATTGTGTGCTCTTAGCAGTGATCGGCACTGAGAGACACAAATTGATATAAGAAATGAAGGGGAAAAGAGTGGGAGGTTAGCAAGTCTAGCTATATAAAGACCTTAAGTGTAGGGAAACAATTCACTACACCTAGGAAAATCCCTCTCCTTCCCCTTCCATGCTCTCCAAGCCCCCTTCCACCCCTATGATTAATCTTCTAATGCAACCTTGATGCCCCTCCATAATACTGCCCAAGTCATGGGATCCATTCTTTTCCTTGGGTCTCCATCTTGCAACACTTGACCAGCCATATCCATGACCAAGGGAGTCGTAGGATGAGGAGCCAAGCAAAACAGGTCTTAAGGGAGGGATTGCAGAACGGATTTCAGGTCTATCGCATGTGATCTTGTTCTCAGCTACGAATGTATGTCATCATTGTTTGGTCAGGAACTGGGAGAAAACTCAACTTCGTGATGAGCCTCTTGTTATTGAGCACATCCTACACTGGGGAAGAAGAAATCAACTTGGTAATGAGCTCTCACACACTGAGAGCATGCATCAGTGTGCTAGAGCTCACCACTACTCTAAGAACTAGCAGAAATTGTTGCACAAGAACTAGTAGGACTAAAATAGCTTCAAAATAGGAGTAAATTTTTCTCAGTTGAGAACTATAATCACTCCAATAACCAGTGCGGTGGTTGCAAGAAAACTATCATAAATGTTGCTATTAATTCAATAGTGAAAGTGGCTCTAAAGAAGCACAAATGGCATATTTATTCCCTCCTTTACATTTTATTGCAACCATAGGGATCGTTGCACAAGAAACTATTGAAAAGACTGTTGTTACTGTAGTGAAAATGCTTAGGGGGTGCACTACTAAGAAACCATAGGTATCACGTGCATTCAAGGGGTATTTTAAAAACCCCTCAACTAAAATATTTCTCCAACTAAAACCACCCCTCTTTACTTATGAACTAATGAATTTTTTCATAAAGTTGAATTAAAAAACCCCTCTTGTTATTGTAATCTTGTTAAAATTTCCCCAAATGTTGAATTAAAATACCTCTCCTTTTCAATGCACGTGGTATACTAAAATTTTCTAAGGGGAACCCCCTGAGTGAAAAAGGTTCACAAATGCCCTCATTTAGGATTTAATGCAAACAGTGCAATCGATGCGATTGCTGCACAAGCAATTATCAATGCGATTGTTGCACAAGCAATTGTTATAGAAGGACTAAAATAGCTCTAAAATAGGACTACATTTTCCTTAGCTTGGAACTAAAATAGCACTAAAATAGCTCCAAGTACTAGTAGAAATTGCACAAGGACTAGTAGGACTAAAATAGCTTCAAAATAGGAGTATATTTTTCTTGGTTTAGAACTATAATCACTCCAATAACCAGCGCAGTGGTTGCAAGGAAACTATCATAAATTGCAAATATCTACACTTTCCTTAGCTTGAAACTAAAATAGCTCCAAGAACTAGTGCAGTGGTTGAGAAATTGTTGCACAAGGACTAATAGGACTAAAGTAGCTCCAAAATAAGACTATGTTTTCCTTGGTTTAGAACTAAACTAGCTCCAACAAACAGCACGGTGGTTGCAAATATGGACCTTGAGGGGTCCCCTTTAGGGATTGAAATGCCACAGTGCTCTTGATGCCAATGTGGCGGTCTCTCCATGCCAACATCATTGCTTGAACTAGCACGGTGGTCAGCACAACAAAAGATTGTGTTGCGTAGCGATAGATGACGAAGTTGCGCAATGATAGGTGGCAAGGCAAAAGTTTTGTGCTGTAGTCAGGCCAAAGTCCATGCCAACACCATTGCTCAAACCAGCACGGTGGTCATCACATCAAAAGATTGTGTTTTGTAGTGATAGATGGCAAAGTTGTGTAATGACAGATTGCAAGGCAAAAGCTATGTGGTGTAGTCAGTAGAGCAATGGTCTCTATGCTCATGAGAGTAAATGCATATAGTGCCATGGGTCAAGCTCTACGCTGTTGACAATGATAAGATTGTGTCTCATTATTACTCTAGTGCGGCAATAATGATGCCAAAATAACTTTTGGTGAGAGCGTGGGTCTGTGCAAAATTCAAAATCTCAGCCGCCAATGCGTCACGTCACAGCCCCAAAATGGCCCCGAAAATAGTTTTGCGATTGGCTACACCCAAGCAAATGTTGACTCTGCACCAAACTAAGAGCTTGTCAGCGTTTCTCAAAAATATCTTTTCCAAGTGGTTTGGTAAAGATATCTGCAGCATTCTCTTTGCTGTCACAATGTTGCAATGTAGTGTCACTAAGTAACACTCTTTCTTTGATGAAGTTCTCTCTAACATCAATGTGCTATGTCTCGAAGTGATATATTGGATTCTTGGCTAATGCTTGAGCCAATTGATTATCACAGTATATTGTTGGCTTTGACTCATCAAATTAATCTATTTCTCACAATATTCTTCTGAGCTAGATATCCTCACATGCAAGATACATATTCTAAGGTTCATTAGCATAATGACTATGACATGAATGTCCATCACGGTGATTTTGTCTTCCACAAAAACTCCCTCTATTGCTATTAGATTGACCTCCTTAGTCGTATTACTTCTTGTGGTAATCTCTTTCATAGTGTCCAAACTTATGATAGTAGTTGCACTAAATGTTTGACCCTTTGGTAGATGCATTCCCTCTTTCTTGAAATCTCCCTTGATTGGAATGATTTCCTCTTGAATGCTGATGCTGATATAGTTGTAATTGCTATTACTGATGTTGATTTTGATGCTAATGATGACTTCTCTAAGATGCTCTGTGGCCTATACCTCTACCTTTTTCTGAGCCTTTGGATGTCTGATGATTAGAATGACTCTTGTGGAAAAAACTAATGGTTTTCTTTGTGGGCCCTTGTCTAAGCTAGTAGACACCATGAAAAGGAAGTGGGATGTGCATATACTAGAGGTTTTGTGGGCTTATAGAACCACTCATAAGCTCTCCCTTGATTTCACACCTTTTCAACTAGTTTATAAAGTGGAGGCCATCTTGCCAGTAGAATTGGAAATCTCAAGCCTTCGCACGTCTTTTTCTCAATTGTGCAATGAAGAAGAAACACATGCCCAACGTCCAATACAGCTGGAGATCTTGGATGAGAAGCGGCTTCAAGCAATTCAACATTTTGAGGCAACACAACGACATTGCAAAGCAAGGTATGATGCTCTTACCAAGAAGAAGAAGAAGCGATATGCCCTTGTTCTTATCCCTACAGTATCACAAACTCCTTGTTGTGAACGAGTTGCATTGAAATGCTCCACAACTTTATTCATTGACTCAATTATTTTCTCTGATGGATGTTGTATAATAGACTCCAACATTTTGTTCATAAACACTTTACCCATAGCATCAGAGTTTTTATCATGGATAGACATGAGTTTTGAAACACTCCTAAAAGCTCCCAAATCAATGCGACCACTTGTCTTGGATATTTCATCCATTGGATGCAATTTCTTCTTACGTAGTCTTGGACCCATTGGACTATTCTTCATGAATGATAACATTTTTTCTACCTTTTTGATCTCATCCTTCAGAGTTTTGTTTTGCATCTGTAAGTAAATTGCATTTATAGTTCTTTCTCACAACTAAGCATCTAATGTTTGAACCTTTACCTATAATTCCTGATTTTTCTTCTCTATCCCATCATATGCAGACATCTGACCACTTGTAGCTTGCACTGGGATGCAATACTAAGAAACCCTATGTATCATGTACTTTCAAGGGATATTTTAAAAACCCCTCAACTAAAAATTTTCCCCCAATAAAATCACCCTCTTTACTTATAAACTAATAGATTTTTTTATAAAGTTGTATTACAACATTCCTTCTGTTATTGTAATTTTGTTAATTTTTTTCCAAAATTTGAATTAAAGTACCCCTCCTTTTGAATGCATGTGGTACACTAAAACTTTATGAGGTGAACTCCCCAAGAGCTTGCATAGATGATACCAAATGTTGATTCCAAGACTTTAACATTTCTGTATTCCTAGGGGCTTGCATGATTTCATACACTTTCCACCTAATATTATATAACATTGACATCAACAAATAATATACAAATGTGACATGTTAAATAGTATCAAACCAAGCAAAAATAAAAACCCCAATTGCATACAAAATCTAACGATTAAAATCTATAAATTCAAAAAAACATATACTTATCATCATACACTGTTGAACTATGTGAATGAATAATACCTGACAAGGACCTTTGAAGGAAAATTGTGATCAAACTTTTATCCTCAATGGTCCCTCTTGTAATCCAAGATGCTGAACTTGATGGATTTTGCTCCAAAACTAATCATATGCTTTCAAACAACTCAAAATCTATTTCAAACCATCTTCTGTAAAAAACCTCAATAAGAAGAGTATCTTTTAAAACAAACAAATCCTTCTTCCTCTGTCAAACCATGTACTAAAAGACAACAACACAATTACTAAAACAAACTACAAATTAATTGTTTCTTCAAAGTTGCATCATAAAATCTTGTTATTTTCATTGTCTTGCATTGTTCTAAAGGTTTTCTCACCTCAATCTCCATGCAAGTTGCTCTGATAGACCCTGATTGTGTTAGAAACTAAAAACATTGTAAAACTACATGAACGAACAATACCTGATGGATCAACATTTTCTTGGTTATAACCAATCGCGAAACTATTTTCAAGGCCATTTTGGGGCTGCAATGCGATGCGAACCTAGGTGAAATTTTGAATTTTGCATGGACCTGCACTCTCACTAGAAATTTTCACAATGTCATGATGCCGCACTGGGGTAATAATGAGATGCAATCTATTTATTATGAACACCGTAGAGCTTGACATACAGTAGCTCTACACTACATCATGCATCTCTATACTACTTCATGCAGTGCATTCTCTGGCATGACCACCTATCATCATGTTGCCTTTTTTCGTAGCTTTGCCACTTGTCAACGGGCAATGCACCCATGCTGATCATAAAAATTGAAGGTTGGCTTGGACAGACCACTGTGCTGGTTCTTGGCGTAATAATGAGATGCAATATTTCATTCTAAACATCACTGCAGCACAATCTCTGGCCTAACAACCTGTCATCATGCATCCTTTTGCTGCAGCTTTGCCACCTGTCACTGGGTAGCACGTCCATGCAGATCATAAAAATTCAAGGTTGGCTTGGAGGGACCACCGTGCTAGTTCTTGGCATAATAATGAGACACAATCTATCATTTTAAACACCACCATAGCGTAGTCTCTGGCCTAACCACCTATCATCGCCCAAAATTCAAGGTTGTCTTAGAGCGACGCACTGGTTGTCTTGGAGCGACCTCTGTACTAGTTGTCTTGGAATTCAAGGTTGTCTTGGAGTGACCTCTGCACTGGTTCTTGGAGTTATGGATCCATTACCTATTTTTACATATTACAAGAGGATATCTATGATGACCATCACACTAGGAAATAAAAGGAGATCTATGACAACCACCGTGTTGGTTCTTGGAGTTATATATTTGTGTACCAAGGAAAATGTATTTCCTTGTGCAACCAAGGAAATGCAATTGACGATATGTCCCTTGAGGGGTCCCCTCTAGGGGCAAGGGCCATATCAACATGTCTTATCTATCTAGTGGCATACTGGATATTGTATAATGCATGTCGATATGGCCCTTGCCCCTAGAGGGGACCCATTAAGGGCCATATCATTTATTGCACTTTCTAAAACTCTAATTCTAGATGTATCTCTATGCAATCACAATGGTGGGTTGTTGGAGCTATTTTAGCACTATTTTGGTCCTAAACCAAGAAATTGTAGTCCTACTTTACTGGTATTTTAGTCAGGCTTATTGCAGTAAATCCCAAATAAGGGCAAAAGTATTCTGAGCCACCATAGTGACTGCAGGCCCGATGGTGCCATCTACAATCGAGTGAAAATTGAGCAAAAGAGATTACATCACCATCCAATAAAAGGTTATATAAAAAGCAACAACAACTTATACTGAGCAAAAATTGAATAGAGGAGCTTACATTTATAAAAGCTTAACAATCGCTGAGAGCCTTAAAGGCCAAAAGATTACATCTAGCGACCATAACCACGCAAATATAAAAGTTAAGAATGGTGCATAAAATTGAACAAAAGATATTACATAAATGTAAAAACTCAGCAACTGCTAAGAGCCTTAGAGACTAAAATATTATGTCCAGTGAGCAGGGATATTTTTATCAAAGCTATGCTTATATATTAATAGAAAATCTTGGCAAGAGTTTCCAAGATCTTTTTTTTAGTTTCACACTATTACTAGAATGTAGTACCTTTTTATATTTTTTCCTTTTGAATTTTAAAGCAAAAAATGCAAATCTTGGAGAAACTTTAACATTTTTTGCATTAAAGTTTCAAATCCTGGCAAATGTTTCAAACATTATTTTTATTAGGGCATCGATGGCAATATAAAATTTTAACTTCTTAATGAAAATAACTTGAAAAAGTCATCCATGCCAGCAATTTAAAAGATTACTGAGAGCCTTAAAGGCCAAAAGATTACATCCATCCATTAATGAGTGGTTATGACCCTTGTTGAGCAAGTGGAAATTTGTACAACTCAGTATTGCCGCCATCCCAGCTTGTTGCATTAAATTTTTTTAGGAGCCAATGAAGGAGAAGATGGAGAGGCCAAAGACCATGCACATTGCTAGGACTCAAATTACATCCCCCCTAATAAGACAAGAGTACTCTGGTATAAAAATATTGCCGCCTTCGTCGGCATCTAGGGAGAACCCATATAGAACATCAATATAAAGGCCCTCTATGACCATGTCGTCGAAGGTGGTGACATGCAGATATGGGGGGAATCGACCATGGGAACAAAGGGTGTCCACTAGAGCAAGCATTTCTAGTCCAAGTGAGTGCAATGCCATCACCTTATATGAGAAGGCAGATAATATTAGGATCGCATTGCATCGAGGGGTGGTCGTAGCTACAATAATAGGCATGGTGAAGATGAGTGGGTGAATAGTGGAGTGGATGAGTAGGGGAGCAGATGAATTATGAGAGTTGGAGGAGGGATCGTGGAGCAAAGTAGAGCAAGGGTGGAAGAGAGATGGAAGGGTGTGTAGAGCAAAGTAGTAGAGCATGTGGAGAAAAGTAGTAGAGCAAGGGCAGATGAGAGAAATGTAGTAAAATGCCAAATGCCACAAATCTTATATATTTTAAAGTTCGAGCCACCATGGTGGCTAGAGGCCCGGAGGCCTAGTGTTCCATCCATATTAATTGTAGGCTACCATGGTGGAATCTTAGGTGCCACCCCAAATAGGCGATGGCAATTAATTACAACGTGGCTAATAATTATCAAGTAGATGCATGGTGGTGGTAACTCGTAGGTGAGTGATTGCAAGCCACTATGGTGGCTAGTAATTAACTGCCATCCTAGTGGAATCTTAGCCACAATAGACATGGTGAAGATGAGTGGGTGAATAGTGGAGTGGATGAGCAGGGGAGCAGATGAATTATGAGAGTTGGAGGAGGGATCGTGGAGCAAAGTAGAGCAAGGGTGGAAGAGAGATGGAAGGGTGTGTAGAGCAAAGTAGCAGAGCATGTGGAGAAAAGTAGTAGAGCAAGGGCAGATGAGAGAAATGTATTAAAATGCCAAATGCCACAAATCTTATATATTTTAAAGTTCGAGCCACCATGGTGGCTAGAGGCCCGGAGGCCTAGTGTTCCATCCATATTAATTGTAGGCTACCGTGGTGGAATCTTAGGTGCCACCCCAAATAGGCGATGGCAATTAATTACAATGTGGCTAATAATTATCAAGTAGATGCATGGTGGTGGTAACTCGTAGGTGAGTGATTGCAAGCCACTATGGTGGCTGGTAATTAACTGCCAACCTAGTGGAATCTTAGCCACAATAGACATGGCCAATGAGAGCCACCGCCACCGAGCAGTAGTTACCAAAAAAGTAATCATGAAGCCTAATCACCTCTAATCGCAATCCTTGTGACTAGTAATTTATTGCACTCATAGTAATCATGCATGCAAGCTCGATGGTGGTGACTGGTAGGTGAGTAATTGTAGGCCACTATGGTGGCTAGGAATTAACTACTAGCCCAATGGAATCTTAGCCACCACAGATGTGGCTGATGAGAGCCACCACCACCGAGCATTTACTACCACAAAAGAAAATCATGAAGCCTAATTGGATTGACCTAAAATCATTCATAACCATGCACTCTACTAAGCATGCAAGCCCGATGACTGGTAATTTACTGCACTCATAGTAATCATGTAGGCAAGCTCAATGGTGGTAACTGGCAGGTGAGTAGTTGTTGCGAGCCACTGTGGTGGCTTGTAATTAACTGCCAGCCCATTGGAATCTTAACTGCCACCACAAACATGACTAGTAAACTTAGACACTACCATCGATGGCCACAAGTGATGGAAGATGGTAGTAATTACCACATACATTGAAGATTTTTGAAAACCCCAAACTTGTCTTGTACATATGTACATGTGTGATGTTCAACTTGTGTGTGTGCTTGCTGGCGTTCAATCAGATTTTGTGTGAGCAACTTTCAAGCACTTCATGGTATCCAGGGTCGAGATTGTGTTCATCATATGTGGATGGTCAATGGGCGATTAGATGCTAAATGCCAGCCGGTGACATGCATTTGTGTGCACATAGTCAATGAATATGTGCTTAAGTGCCTTGGTGTATGAAATTGTGGGAATCCTTAGAGAGTGGTAAAAAGGTATCATAAGGTGGCTAACTATGATGATGTGGCTATAATCAAAGGAAGCCATGCATGCTACATAACGAGGAAAGAGGAGGTTATGGATCGTGAGAGCTGACATGAATGTGGAGATGGCACCTGGCCAGAAGGGCGTGGGCTTGGAGGAAGGGTCGACTTCACGTGGAGCTCGGGAGTCGCAACAGAGGGAGAAGAGAGCTCTAGAAGGGGGACAAGAGCTTCTCGCAAAGAAGGCACGTGTGGGGAGAAAAAGATAGGGGCTAGGAGGATCTTTGAAGTAGAGGGAGTTCACAGGAGGGAAGGGCTATTGGAGAAGTCGATTGTGGCTGGTGTGGGAAGCTTCTGGATTTGGTGTGTGCTTTGTGAGCAGGGGAGAAGCCACGAGATAGTATGATTGCGTGAAGGCTCACAATAAACGCACGACAAGCAGCTGCAGTTTCTCATATTATATGCATGTGGTCTATCGTTTGATAGTGGGAGGTCCATGCAAAATTGACGAACAGGTTCGGCCTATTTTATGTACAAGAGAAGCCGGAGGAAGGTCATGGAAACAAGCCTAGAAAGGCAAACAGTTCGACATCACCTTCAATGCACACAACTATAAGTTGCAGGTGGATCTCATGAAGACTTTCAGGAGACTAAGAATAAGTTATGCATATGCAATCTAGGAGATCGTGGAAACAAGACTGTGGAGGCTAGCGGACGGAGGAGCACTCAGTCATCATTTGATTTGTTGGCATGGGCTCTGATTGAGTAGTGCATGCAAATTTTGGGTGGCCAAGTGCAAAACAGAAGCTCGTGGAGGAATTCGTGGCTACAATAGTAACTAAACTGTAGCGAAGCCTATCTGCATCGTTCTGTGGGGATGACAAGAAGATACATGAGCTCTAGAGCAAGGGAGAGTGGCTGCAATGAGGACGTGATTACAGACTACAGGGTCTAAAGAGAGGTGTCACTACTATAGGTCTAGAGGTCTTACAGAGGGGGATGTGATTGTTGTTGATGTAGAGGAGGTCCATGGTCGCTATTATGGGAGCTGGAAGACCTTGGAACTGGTGAGGAGAGCTTGCTGGAGGGATCTACGTTACCCTTGAAGAAGGTTTTTTCAAGAGATGGGTGGATGATCAGTTGGATGGAGAGGCTCATAGATGAAGGGAGGTTGTGCGTAAGAGGAAGATGGTGGAGTGCCCATATCATGTGAAGGCATAAGTACGTGACGGGGTATGGAACTCCGACTGCATGCTTGGCACTGTAAATGGACTTTAGGTGCTCAGTGATGATGAGCTTGGTGGTGCAAGTGGCACTTATCAAGGTCTTGTTGTTTGAGTTTTGGCTATGTGTTGATAATGTGGTTGTTGTAGAGAGCATGCATTAGTTACAGATTGAGGCTAGAGAAGCCTTTGGCTCAATGGGGCTTGTGTTGGGCTTTGTAGTCCACTGGGTCTTTGTTAGAGGTTGTCTGGCTTTTGGAGAAAGTGTGGCTAGAGTGTGAGTTGTATCAGAAGGTATGTGTAGAGACAATGATGTTGAATGGATGCCTTTTGCCTTGTGATTGTTGTTGTTCTGTGTTTTAAACGTGGATGAGGGTGGCTATGAAGGTGGATTAGGCTCTATTGCTTTTGTCCATCCACGTTTTGGTGCCTCCACAGAGGACTGTGCACTTCAGTTTACAAGTGTGAAGTTATGCAGTCAATTGTAGTGTTGAAGATCCGAGAGAGATGGCACAAGACTTCCTAGAGTTTTGGGGGATGCCATATGAGAATGCAGTGAGATTCTTGGAAAAGATGGAATTTATAGCACTGATGAAGGATAGGGCAACCCCTGAGATTTTGTTTCATATCATGAATTATTGTTTGCAGGGAGATGCAAAAGCATGGTTGCAGACTCAAGTGGCTACCTTCAAGACTGCTCATCCTTAGCAACAAAATCCAGAGTATACAGTGGTGAGAGCAACTTTTCTTGCACGGTTTGCACAATGCAAGAGCCCTAGTGAAGTATGGAGGGAGTTGTGCAAAATTCAGCAAAAGGATAGTCAGGATGTGGATCAGTATCTGATAGAGTTTGGTAGACTATGGAGTCTATAGTGTGAGGCTTTGATTCCTGAAGTACCCCTGCATATGATAAAGAGAGACCGATTTGTGGCTAGTTTGGAGCCTTCACTCTGTTTGAAGGTGGAGCTGAAGAATATTGATAGTTTTGAGGATGCAGTCAGAGTGGCTAGGGAGAAGGAATGGAAAGTCAAGAGATTGAGGGAGCTTGGCATGCAAGAGGAGCCTAAAACCCTGGTCAGCAGGCCAAAAATGATTAAGGCATATGTAGAGAGAGAGCCGGTGTCTATTCCTATGTAGGATGATTCCCTGAGAAAGGATTTACATGAAGCTGTGGAGCTCATGAAAAGACTCAGCCTAAATTGGATGGAGACTGCAGGAAGAAGTAGAGGTTAAAATAACAAGAGAGAGGCTATGGATGGAGGAGAAGAAAGTTCCGCTGGTGCAAGGAGAGTACCAGGTTATGTGATGATTTGTAGGTTGGAATTGGAAAAGGAACCTGAGGAGACAATCACGGATGAAGAGATAGATTTTTTGAGTGAGACAGATGAAGAGAGCATCTCATCAGAAGAAGAGAGTCAGTTGTCTTCACAATTGAAGGAACTAGATGCATATAGAGTTGATGATGTAGGGGAGCTGGAAATCATTACACTTATGAATGGAGGCTAAAAAGTTGAGAGCCCATTAATGGTAGCTAAGGATAAGTCTATGTGTGTAGATGATGATCATGCTCCAATGTTATGTGATGATGTGCCTATGATGGTTGAATGCAATCAGTTAGTGGTTGACACTATGATTGTGCATACTAAAGAGGCTGAGGTTTCAGGTTCAGCAAGTGAGGAAGAGAGGTGTGAAAATAGTGGTGAAGATGAGAGCTCAATCATGTGTGACAGTGATGAAGCTGATGTGGCTATTACTGATAAAGTGAAAGACCTATAGTTAAAACACTTAGTTTGGGTGGGACCAGCAAGTGTTGATTGTGTGCATGTGGACTATGATGTGTATGATGAGGTTAAGATTTAGTGTTTACAAGATGATGGTGATTCAGAGGATGAGTTGGATTGTGTTCTTGATGATGAACTGGATGATATGTTAGCATTGATCTCTTCAAAAAAGAATGTAAACACCAGTATGCATGTTGAGCAAGATGGTAGTGATAGTGTGGTTGATGATCAGTTGGATGCTTTACTTGATGATACCCTCACGGATTTTGCATGTGTGGTTGGTAATGACAAGAAAGAGTGTGCTAATATGTTTGAGCATTATTCAAGTGGGAAGGATGGTTGTTTGCTCCTGGGTGATCTTGATAATTCATGTGATGGTTTAAATTTTGCAGCTTTCAAGGTTGAGGCAATAGGGTATGCTGAGAAGTCCCTAATCATAGATAATGAGCTGGTTGTGCCCGTGAGATCTATGTGGCAGGATAAGTTATGGGATCCTTAAGGCTCAGTGAGAACGTGGGTATATGGAAGGAGTATATCAAATTGGTGTATTGTTGATTCCTTTTGATCCAAGGGGATGGTGGATTATGCATAGTCGAGAGGAGGAAAGCAGAGGCATAGAGTACAAGCTTGCTTTGTTTTTGATCTAGGTGGCTTGCTGATGTCACAGCAGAGGAGAAGGGGTTGCTAAAGGTTTGTGAATATTTTTGAAAACCCCAAACTTGTCTTGTACATATGTACATGTGTGATGTTCAAATTGTGTCTATGCTTGCTAGCGTTCAATCCGATTTTGTGTGAGCAGCTTTCAAGCACTTCATGGTATCTAGGGTCAGGATTGTGTTCATCATATGTGGATGGTCAGTGGGCGATTAGATGCTAAATGTCGGTGACATGCATTTGTGTGCACATATTCAATGAATATGTGCTTAAGTGCCTTGGTGTATGAAATTGTGGGAATACTTAGAGAGTGGTAAAAAGGCAGCATGAGGTGGCTAACTATGATGATGTGGCTATAATCAAAGGAAGCCATGCATGCTACGTAACGAGGAAAGAGGAGGTTATGGATCGTGAGAGCTGGCATGAATGTGCAGATGGAAGCTGGCCAGAAGGGCATGGGCTTGGAGGAAGGGTCGACTTCACGTGGAGCTCGGGAGTCACAACAGAGGGAGGAGAGAGCTCTAGAAGGGGGACGAGAGCTTCTCGTAAAGGAGGCATGTGTGGGGAGTGAAAGATAGGGGCTAGGAGGATCTCTGAAGTAGAGGAGTTCACAGGAGGGAAGGGCTACTGGTGGTGGAGAAGTCGACTGTGGCTGGTGTGGGGAGCTTCTGGATTTGATGTGTGCTTCATGAGCAGGGGAGAAGCAATGAGATAGTATGATCGCGTGAAGGCTCACAGTAAATGCACGACAAGCAACTGCAGTTCCTAATATATGCATGTGGTCTATTGTTTGATAGTGGGAGGTCCATGCAGCATTGACGAACAGGTTCGGCCTGTCTTATGTACAAGAGAAGTCGGAGGAAGGTCGTGGAAACAAGCCTAGAAAGGCAAATAGTTCGACATCACCTTGAATGCGCACAACTATAAGTTGCAGGTGGATCTCATGAAGACTTTCAGGAGACTAAGAATAAGTTATGCATATGCGATCTAGGAGATCATGGAAACAAGACTGTGGAGGCTAGCAGATGGAGCAGCACTCAGTCATCATTTGATTTGTTGGCACGGGCTTTGATTGAGTAGCGCATGCAAAATTTGGGTGGTCAAGTGCAAATAGAAGCTTGTGGATGATAGTAGAAGCTCTTGGAGGAATTCATGGCTACAATAGTAACTAAACTATAGCGAAGCCTATCTGCATGGTACTGTGGGGATGCCGAGAAGATACATGAGCTCTAGAGCAAGGGAGAGTGCCTGCAGTGAGGACGTGATTACAAACTCTAGGGTCTAAAGAGAGGTGTCATTATTGCAGGTTTAGAGGTCTTACAAAGGGGGATGTGATTGTTGTTGATGTAGAGGAGGTACATGGTCACTACTACGAGAGCTGGAAGACCTTGGAACTAGCGAGAAGAGCTTGGTGGAGGGATCTATGTCACCCTTGAAGAAGGCTTTTTCAAGAGAAGGGTGGATGATCAGTTGGATGGAGAGGCTCATAGATGAAGGAGGTTGTGCTTAAGAGGAAGGTGGTGGAGTGCCCATATCATGTGAAGGCATAAGTACATGACAGGGTGTGGAACTCTGACTGCATGCTTGGCACTGTAAATGGACTTTAGGTGCTTGGTGATGATGAGTTTGGTGGTGCAGGTGGCGCTTATCAAGGTCCTTTTGTCTGAGTTTTGGCTATGTGTTTATAGTGTGGTCATTGTAGAGAGCATGGGCTTGCATTAATTGTAGATTGAGGCTAGAGAGCCTTTGGCTCAATGGAGCTTATGTTGGGCTGTGTAGTCCACTGGGTTTTTGTTAGAGGTTGTCTGGCTTCTGGAGAAAGTGTGGCCAAAGTGTGAGTTGTATCAGAAGGTATGTGTAGAGACAATGATGTTGAATGGATGCCTTGCCTTGTGATTGTTGTTATTCTGTGTTTTAAACATGGATGAGGGTGGCTATGAAGGTGGATTAGGCTCTACTACTTTTGTCCATCCAACGTAAATCATGAAGCCTAACCACCTCTAATCACTCATTACCATCCAAGGTAACACTACCGCCTTGAATTAATCAAAATTTGGGCCAACCACCATGGCTCTCACCTTGATAGTTCCTTGGCCACAAACTTAAGCCTTCGCTATTCCATCCCCTTCACTATTTCATCTTCTATCCCTCTTGACCCCATTTCTTTCTCCCTTGGACTCAGACTACAAACTTAAGCCTCCACTATTCCATTTCCTTCACTGTTTCATCTTCTATCCCTCTCGACCATTTCTATCTCCCTTGCACTCTTCTTGCAACTTCTAGCCCCTCTCGCAATGGAATTATCTAGACACACTGAGCTCCAAAACATGTTTGCATAGTTTGAAATCTCCTCACATGATCTTTCCTCCCCCCTGCATAGTCTAGGAGCTCCTCACACAATCTTTCCTTCCCCTCTAGAGCAAATGCAAGAGCCTCTCCTTCCCTAATCTTGAAATTATGACATCTAGGAGCTCCTCTCGCTCTACAAAAGCCCAATTTGGATGCTCTCAGCAACTTCACTAGGTTAGTTGAACATGAAGGAGGGACACATAGTCAACCAAGATCAAAAGATTACCATCACTAAAATCATGATTGAAAATGAAGTAGGCATTCCTGGAGGCAATTTGTAAGCACGTCTTCGAGAAGCACTGGAAGAGACAAGATATTCTATATGTATACCCTAATGCTTAGATTAGTAAAGAGGGTGGAGTCAAGCTTTCTTGCTTCCCAATAGACCTCTAAGATGTGCTAAAGAAGACAATGGACTTCTTTCCTAATACGAGAGGAACGGTGAAGTTCTAGCAGGTTCAAGTAGTAGTAGAGCAACTTAAACGACGTGATGTCTCTTTCTCAAGGGCGATCTCCAATAGCATGATAACCAACGTGAAGAATTGCATGGAAAGCAAATCCAAATTGTCATATCAGTCCGCTGGAATTGCAATGCACTTGATGACATCTACCCTCAAAGGGAATTTTGAGAAATACGATAAAAAGATGTCTTAGAAGGTGACTTTTCTACAAGAGAAAGCCACCGATGTAGCAAAGGCAACATAGCTTTAAGAAGATTCTCAACGAGGGTGCACAAGCCAAGGTAGAGGAGGCAAAAGAAAGGGACTTTTAGGCACGAGAACAAGCTAAGGCCACTACAAAAATGGTCGATATGGAAAGGCATAGAAGAGAAGAAGCAAAGAAGCACATCAAGGAGCTCCAAGATAGTAGGCTTGAAGAAGCTAGGAGTGATGGGGACATCACGGACTTGAGGAGCTAGCAATGATGCAAAACGAGCTTGAAGATTGGAGAGACAAAAATAAGGCTCTTTATAGATGGCTCTCCAACATGCAAAATGCATTGAACATTGTGCATCATGGTTTGCTACTACAGTGAAGAAAGCAAAGCATAGAAGTTATATGATCCCATCAACCAAAAGGTCATTATCTCCAAAGAAAGACACAACCATTAATGTCAACTACAAAAAATGTTGATGAAAGAAGACCAAGAATTTCTGGAGACACCCTAAGAAGAGAAATAGCAACTCAAATGGTCTTCCAAGGAAAGTAGACCATCAGCAAGATTGACATATCTCATAAAGGCAAAGCAATTCAGATTTAACCCCACCAATTATATTCTTATCACTACCATCATGGCTATAGAAGAGCCACTGTACTTCAAAGATACATTTAACAAGACAGAATGGCAAACTACTATGAATGAAGAAATGGAAGCTTTATATAGAAACAATATGTGGGAATTATGCAACCTTCCACCAAGAAAGATGGCCATAAAAAACAAATGGGTTTACAAAGTGAAGTATAATCCATATGAAAGCATTGAAGCATACAAAGCCAGACTAGTTGCAAAAGAATTTGCACAGCAATATAGTCAAGACTATGATGAGACTTATGCTCCTTTAGCAAAGATGGATTCCATAAGATTTTTGATATCACTAGCGATACTCAACAGATGGAATGTGTACCACCTAGATGTCAAGAATGCTTTTCTCAATGTTTACTTGGACAAAGAAGTCTAAATGCACAAACTAGTAGGTTATGTTGAGCCACGAAAAGAGCATCACGTTTGCCATCTTACGAAACATCTTTACAGCTTAACACAAGCATCTAGAATTTGGTATAGTAGAATCAACAAGTATTTTTCTAATATGGGATACATGAAGTCCAATGCACATCATACTCTCTACTACAAAGTTCAAGGGGAAGACATAGCTATTGCACTTTTGTATGTAAATGATCTGATTGTAATAGGAAGCAATGATAGCTTCATTAGCAAGCTAAAACAAGACTTATCCATAGCATTTGACTATTCATCATTTTCTTGGAATTGAGTTGACTTAGAAAACACCTTCACGAGTCAAACTAAAATATGTTGATAGTCTCTTGAAGAAGTTTCATATGGCAGATTGCAATATTGCAACCTCTCCCATGGATTGGAGTTTGAAACTTAGAAAATATCTAGACAAGCCCACAATCAATGATAGATACTATTGATAGCTCATTAGATCTCTTATATATCTAACTATCACACGGCCAGATATTTGCTATGCAATAAGTTCACTAGCATAGTTTATGGCAATCCAAAATAGTCTCACTGGAATGCAACCAAAAGATTCTTGAGATACATCAGAGGTACAATATAGTTTGGAATAGAATACAAAGAAAGTCATCCAAGGTTGCATGGATACTATGATAGTAACTATGTAGGATTTCATGAGACTAGAAGATACACACAAGGATATGCATTTTCCCTTGGTCAAGGTGCTACATAATTGTGTCAAACAAGCAACCCACTGTTTCTTTGCCTTCAACAAAATCATAACATAGGGCACTCACAACAATAGGTGCATGTGAGACTATATGGCTAAGAAGACTATTGTCAAAAACAAATTACTTTGATGAATCAAAGGCAACAACAATATACTGTGATAGTCAACTGGGCCAATCATTAGCCAATCCAATATACCATTTTAGGACCAAGCACATTGATGTTAGAGATCACTTAATCAGAGAAAGAGTGTTACTTGGTGGGATCACATTGTAACATTGTGACAGAAAAGAGAATGTTGTAGACATCTTTACCAAACCACTTGGCAAAGAGTTTTTTGAGAAAGACCCGACAAGCTCTTGGTTTGATGCAGAGGAAGAAAATTCCCAGTAAAGGGGTGCGATGGAATCTAATGTTTAGTCCTTCAATTCTCCAGAATAATCATCTTGAGGGAAGTCCTACTTCATGATGTTGATCTTGAGGAAAGGTGATGAGAAACCATGTCAACAACATTTATTATCATATGTGCATAGCACTAACCCAAAAGAGTGCTATAAAGGAAACCGTAAAGGGGTTTGTATATATTCTACATTTTCAACAAAATCTAGTGTACATTTAATCATTTGTGGTGTCCTCTCTAGTTGTGCCCTCTCTTCTCATCTACAAATGTCTACTCAAAATCATGGGATCATCTGTGGCATTTTTATCGACTTGCAACAAATGGAAGTCTAATGGTAAATTTCTATCCAAAGAGGGAGCAGAGAACATTTTAAAAGTCTTCTTTACCAAAGACTTGATAGCCTCTAAGGCTAGCCAACTCTTTCTACTTTCTAGCGTCAATCTAGCAACTCCATGTCCCAATCTACATAAACTTCTACTTGTTCATGAAAGCCTATTTCAATTGATGCAATATTTCTTGAATCCTTAATTTAGTCTTTGGGGTCTTGTTTATCACACGGTTAAGGAACCCGCCATACCTACTTATATTACATTTATCTACTCCCTTCAAATATCCCCTATTTCATGTTAAGTTCTCCTCACTATCCAAGGTAATATACCTTAGCATCAAGACGTGACAATCATAATGAAAAGGCTAGTCCAATCACCTCAAGTAGCACTAGTCCATGATGAACATCAACATCCATCTTCTCTGACTAAAGTAGCTTCACATGTTCTTGCAAGAGCTTACATTGCAATAGTAATTCTCTTGAAATAGCTTACCTTTTGGTTTTACATATTCCTCCTCCTAGAAGAAGCATATCACTTTCCCATTTCCTTGATCAAATATAAGTCACCTGCATTTGCATCTTGTTGACAATTGGATTCGGGTGGTTTGGTATTATTTCTCAACCCTTGGTCCTCATGAAATACCTACATTTGGGTCACCTTCATTTGGGTGTGGTCTTATCTTAATTTGGGTTTTATCATTTGGATCTGGGTAGTTTATTCTTATCTTAATTTGGGTTTTATCCTTTGGATATGGGTAGTTTGTTCTTATTTCTTAACCCTTATTCCTCATGAGATACCATCACTCCATTGGTTTCATGTCTCACCTTGATACAAATCTTGATATACAAGATTGACATTCATCAATCATACAACTAGGTACCAAGTTTCGTGGAGTAATCATCCATTTCTAAGTAGATCCAAGCTTCCCTTAAATACTTTGTGTCTTTTTCTCAACAAAACTCATTCTCCTCTCAATCTGTCATCATGTACTCATTAGGGTGACTTGATCTATCTTCTGGGGCCTTCTGAGCCCCTAGTGATCTCATTTCTCTTATATAGTGTGGCTTGCAAATTCAAAAGGGTTCCAAGATATTATGCAACCTCTAGCTCTCCTTTGGCCTTAATCGTTGGTCCTCTAGTACTCTCTACTAGTCCTAATGTTCCATTGTATACAACAATGAGGAACAAAATTGTTTGATAAGATTACAGTCCTTGATCTCTATGCAGAGAGCTCAACGATGCAAAATTTGATCAAGAACAACTAAAGATGCATCAAGTCATGATTGCAGATCAACATGTATAAAATGAATATATTTAACATTGTACCATGCATAGGGACTCATTTGGACCTCTTTTCCATTAGATTACATTATATTATAGTGTATTGAAAAAAACGTATAAAGAAAGACAAAACTTTGGTGAAGCCAAAGTAAGTAAAGGGCTTAGTTCCTTAATATGGGTACATCCTCAAAGAGGTGGACTCTATGGATACAAGACAATCACACAACTAAAGAGAGAGAGGTAAGGCATGTTGAGGGATCCTATAGCTTTGCAAAGGGACCAATCTAGAAGGGCCTAGTGCCCAAAGGTATGGTGGTCTAAGAGGCCCCATAGATTGACAAAGAAACAAATCCACAAGGCCCATCACACCAAAAGAGTATGAAAACAAATGCAATGTCAAGGTCCTACAATGTAGATGATAAAGTCCTCTAAATATGAAGCAAAATGGGTGATCTAAAGTTAGGTATCTCTAGCTTTCTTTTCATGGTGACCAAATTGCCCACCATGAATTGAATGGCAATTTGATGTATTCTAAAAATAGTTTCCTACATGTGATAGTTCATGATTCCCAATGAATAAATTGTAGAGATGCTTACATCATATATTCCTCTCATATTCCTCCTTCAAAGCTCCACACATTTACATACAAACCTTTAAACTCCATACATGCCCTCAAAAACTTCTATTAGTGGCTTGTATGTTTCTTCGTTTCTATTGGTAGCCTCTTTTGAAAATCTACAATCGCAAGGGGTAAACTCAATGAATTATAACAATAATGTTTTTGTAGGCTTGGAGGGGAAGTGGAATCTTTTTGAAGACCTTTATCCAAGAGGATGTGGTAATACCCTATAGGTTGACCTCAAGTTGCTTTGCATCATTATAAAGTTCTCATAGAGGATGTGGATGGCTTAATTATGGCAAGCCATGTGAATGTTGTGAATTTGTGTGTGGGAACACATTTGGAGAATATGAGTCCAAGTGTCAATATCATTTTGAGTGCTATGGCAAAGATTGCTTGCAGCTCCTCGAGTCCATTGAGGCACATAGACATGGATAAGGGAAAGATATGGAGAAAAATCCATAATTGACCATCTATTAAAGAACCATATGTAAAGACAACGTTTTCAAGTACTATAGTGCAAGCTGGTCTA
This sequence comes from Dipteris shenzhenensis, assembly GCF_047967505.1. NCBI lineage: Eukaryota > Viridiplantae > Streptophyta > Polypodiopsida > Gleicheniales > Dipteridaceae > Dipteris > Dipteris shenzhenensis. Next base: position 11,981,673 of record NC_141626.1, read on the forward strand.
GGACAAACATGGAGAAGGAAAGCATTCAAGTAGATTTTGGGTAGGGTGAGAGCGATTGACATCAAGCAACTTGTTGTTCGGGTAGGTTATATTGTAGAGTTTGATATTACATAGAATGTGGGAATGGCAATGACAAGGAAGGTTTTTAATAAGTATTGGTACTAGATCTAGGAAATGGATACGAAAGAAAGAGGCCATGTTAGAGGCCTTATTTCTCATCTCCTCTCTCCATATTTGTTCATAGTACTTCCCATTGCATCACTATAGTGTTGGCATGCACGCTAAGCTAGAAGTACTGTGGAATTATGTGCCCACATAGTGTATCATCTCCTCATTTCAAATGTGGCTCTATGAATGCTCTTCAACCTACCATCCTCTCCTAGATAGCCACTTTTGACTCTTTCTTTTGAGAATCTCCAATTGTTTTTCCAATTTGATGTTTGATGTCATCCATTGACAAAACATCCCTTAACTTCAGCTCTTTAGAGATAACACTAAATATTTGATCAATGTCTTCATGTGTATGGCCGACAAGAAGAAAACCAACTTTCACTTTTTCAAATATTTTCAAACCAACCAGCATAGAGCACAAACCAAAAATATATCTATTCTAATATCTCAGAAAGATAGAGGAGAGGAGATGGAAGATGGTGATGGCAATGGAGGTGACATTGATGGGAATGTTGAGAGTTCATGCTCAACATCATGTGATCATATGTGCATAGCACCTGACAAAATATGAAGAGGGGAGAGGAGAAGAGTGGAGATGAGGAGAGAGGGCACAGCTAGAGAGCACACCACAAATGACTAACTATACACTAGATTTAGTTGAAAAAATAGAATATATACAAACCCATTTAGGGTTAGGGTTAGGGGATCTAACCCTTTCCTTTATAGCACTCTATAAGGTTAGTGTTATGCACATATGATCACATGATGGTGCTATGCACACATGATCACATGATGTTGAGTGTGAACTCTCAACACCTTCCCTCAAGATCAACATCATGAAGTAGGCCTTCCCTCAATATGATGATTTTGGGGTATTAAAGAAGGATAAAGAATTACATTCCATCACACCCCTTTAATGGGAATGTCCTTCCTCTGCATCACTAGTCGATGTTTCTCGAATAGCTCTTTACCGAGTGGTTTGGTAAAGATGTCTGCAACATTCTCTTTGCTATCACAATGCTGTAGTGTGATGTCACCAAGTAACACTCTCTCTGTGATGAAGTGCTCTCTGACATCAATGTGCTTTCTCTTGGAGTGATATATTGGATTCTCGGCCAATGATTGAGCTGATTGATTATCATAGTATATTGTTGTTGGCTTTGACTCATCAAAGTAATATGTTTTTGACAATAGTCTTTTGAGCCATATAGCCTCACATGCACCTGTAGTGAGTGCTCTATATTCTGCTTTAGTTGAAGACAAAGAAACAGTTGGCTGTTTGTTTGACAACCATGATATAGCACTTTGACCAAGGAAAAATGCATATCCCTGTGTCGATCTCCTTATCTCATGATCTTCATCATAGTCACTATCATAGTATCCATGCAACCGTGGATGACTTCCTCTGTATTCTATCCCAAACTGTCTTGTACCTCTGATGCATCTCAAGACTCTTTTGGCTGCATTCCAGTGAGACTATTTTGGATTTGCCATAAATTGTGCTAGTGAGCTTACTGCATAACAAATGTCTGGTCGTGTGATTGTCAAATATATAAGAGATCCGATGAGTTGCCTATAGTATCTATCATTGATTGTAGGCTTTTTTGAATCTTTAGTAAGTTTCAAACTCTGTTCCATGGGAGTGGTTACAATCTTGCAATCTGCCATATGGAACTTCTTCAAGAGACTATCAACATACTTGAGTTAACTCATGAATGTGCTATTTGAATCTCTCGAGAACTCAATTCCAAGACAATTATGCATAAGTCCAAGATCTTTCATGTTGAACTCTACAAATTAGTCTTGTTTTAGTTTTATGATGAAGCTATCCTTGCTTCTTGTCATAATTAGATCATCTACGTACAAAAGTGAAATAGTAATGTCTTCCCCTTGAACTTTGTAGTAGAGAATATGATCTGCATTGGACTTCATGTATCCCAAATCAGAAAAATACTTGTCGATTCTGTTGTACCAACTTCTAGGTGCTTGCTTTAAGCTGTAGAGACTTTTCTTGAGATGGCAAACCTTTTTCTGCTTTCCTGGTTCAACATAACCTGCTAGTTGTTGCATGTAGACTGCCTCATCTAGGTAACCATTGACAAATGCATTCTTAACATCGAGCTGATACACATTCCATTTGCTGAGTGTCACTAGTGATATCAAGAACCGTATGGAATCCATCTTTGCCACTAGAGCATAAGTCTCATCATAATCTTGACCATATTGCTATGTAAATCCTTTTGCAACTATTCTGGCTTTGTATCTTTGAATACTTCCATCTAGATTGTAATTCACTTTGTATACCCATTTGTCTGCTATGGCCTTCTTTCCTGGTGGAACGTCACATAATTCCCAAGTATTATTCTTATACAAAGAACCATTTCTTCATTCATAGCAGTTTGCCATCCTGGCTTCTCTACTACGTCTTTAAAGTACACTGGCTCTTCTGTAGCCATTATGGTAGTCATAAGAGCATAATTGGTGGTTTCAACCTAAATTGCTTTGTCTGTTTGAGCATATGTCAATTTGGCTAGAGGTCTGCTTTCCCTAGTAGACCATCGGAGCTACTGTAGCTCTGCTTAAGGTGTTGCTGGCAATTCTTGCTCTTCTTCATCAACCTGTTTTGTAGATGATTGTGAAATCGATGCTTCCATCTCCTATGTAGGTGAGGTTTTCCATTCTGATTCCTCATCAAAGATTACATCTCTAGAGATAATGACTGTGGTTGATGGGATCATAGAATTTGTATGCTTTGCTTTCTTCACTGTAGCTAGCCATGATCCATTTACATGACTTCCTCATGACTTCGCATCCAATTTCCTATGATGATCATCATGTATGTGAGCATATGATATGTAACCAAATATGTAGAGATGCCCAATGTGTGGCTTGTGTCCTATGAATGCTTTATAAGGAGTCATACCCTATATCAGTTCGGTAGGAAGCTGATTAAGCAAATAGTTTGCACTGGCTATTGCTTGTGCCTAATACTAATTCAGAAGATGCTTTTCACTAAGCATTGCTCTAGCACTGTCTGCTAAAGTCCCATTCTTCCTTTCTGCTCTTGCATTCTACTGAGGAGTATCTGCACATGTGAATTGTCTTCGAATGTCATGACTTCTATAAAAGTTCATGAATGTTGAAGACATGTATTCACCTCCTCTATCTGATCTCATGACCTTGATCTTTTTGCTTGTCTAGTTTTCTACCATGGCTTTGAATTCTTGAAATTTGGAAAACACTTCAGATTTTGCTTTCAAAAAGTAGACCCAACAATATCTGATGTAGTCGTCAATGAAAGTCAAGTAGTAAAGTGAACCATTGATGCTGCGGGTGTGGGCATAACCCCATACATCTGTATGTATCAAATCAAGAATACCTCATGCATGAAAGGTACTTCTGACATAGTTGGTCTGATTTTGTTTGCCAAAGTAGCATGCTTTGCAAACTTTTCTTAGAAATTGTAGCTTTGGAATCCCAATTGCCATATTCTAATTCTTGAGATCTAACAAGTACTTGAAGTTGACATGAACATATCTCTTGTGCCATTTTGCTAATAGTGGCATCTACTGCAATTGAGCTGACATGGCATGCTTATTTGTTGAAACTGTAGTTAGCATTCTATATAAGCGTCCTTCCTTGACACCTTTTGCTACTAGAGCTGACATCTTTTGGATTTATCTTTGATAGTGCATTCATCACTGTCGAAGATCACTCAATAATTGTGTTCCGTCATTTGACCTACTGACAAGAGGTTCTTGTTGAGCGTCGGAACATAGAGCACATCTTTCACCAATCCTTTCGTACCAGTGAAATTGTTCATAGGGATAATGCCTGTCCCTTAAATTGGATTCAGTGTATTGTCTGCTATGTAGATGAAATTTTTCTGACCTTCTAATGACTTCATTTTTGTGAACCATTCCTGATGATTTGTCATGTGAGATGATGCATCGCTATCAATGTACCAAGGATCCTGTTCCACTTGATTGACTTGATAGCTATAATCCTCTTTGGGATTGAAATTAGTGTCTAGGTACATTGTATCAGTCTGATGCATTTCCTCATTTGCAAGAAATATATTCCCATGTTTATTTGCAAAATGACTATGACTAGAATGTCCACCATGATGATTTCCTCTGCCTTGAAAATTCCCTCGATTACTGCTAGAGATTGATCGCCTTGATCATACTGCTTCTTGCGGCAATCTCTTTCATAGTGTTCAAACTTGTGACAGCAGTTGCAGTGGATGTTTGACATGTTGGTGGATGCATTCCATCATCCTTGAAATCTTCCTCGATTGGAATGATTTCCTCTTTGCTGATTCTGATGTTGTTGAGGATGATGATGATGCTGATGTTGATGCTGATGTTTTGTTGATGATGGCCACTTTTTTGATATGATCTGCCTCTACCTTTGCTTCTGTCTAAAGCTGTGAATGCTTGATCCTTAGAATGATCTTTTCATGCTTGAATTGCTTGAGTCCTGATTTCTTCACCAAGTAGGACTGCCTGAAGTTCTTCCAGTGTCAAAATTTGCCGTTGGATGGCAATACTCTAGACTAGATTCTCGTATCCCTCTCCTAGTCCATTTAGAATGACTTGAACCATTTTTGCGGGGTCCATAGTCTCTCCTGCTACTGCAAGTTGATTGTTGTAGTCTTTTATGTGGAGTACATAAGCATGACTAGTTTTACTACTGTTGCGAAAACTCTAGTTGATTTGGTTTCTCAGGGTGAGAATCCTGGATGTGTTCTTGGACTTGTAGAGAGCTGCAAACATATCCCATGCTTCTTTCGATGTCTTGACTGTGTTGAGCTATCCTAGCATGACATCTTGCACATTCTACTTGATCAAATGATAGGCATACTTGTCTTTTTTATCCCATTCTGCCTGAGCTCGGGCAATGGCAGGATTTGCTACTGGTGCAAAAACTATTTGTGTAGTTGTAAATCCAGTTGTAGATCCCATTGCTGGTGCTGTGACAACAGATGGAGTAGAGCTACTGGTGGTTGGATCATCCAATGGTCTAGGTGTAGACCCAATGACATGCTCCCATTTGTCATGAAGTACAAGAATGGTCTCCATTCGGTATTTCCATGTACCGTAATTGGAATTGTCTAACTTAGCAAATGGCTCCAGATTGAGGTTGCTAGTCGTAGACATGGTGCAAGGAATGTACTCAAAAGTGTCGTAAAAATCTCTGTATGAATCAACTACAAATACACTGACTATGCCAAGTGAAATCTGTGAACCGTCGATGAAGATAGAATTGCAATATATAAAATATGATCTGTATTACAAGGCTTGTGGAAAATGATGTCGAGAATGGCCAAGAGGCTTTACAAGGCTGAAGTGATGTGCACAATGCCGTGAAATGGCTTTACAATGGTGGCATGTGTGTGTGAAATCAAGTGCTATCTGCCCGCTAAAACAATCTGCAATGCCTTTGTAATCTCTGAAGTTTGCTCACTGAACTGATGAACGTAAAATGTAATGATGTGAAATCGTATGTGAACGTATGGATTGACTCTGAGTAGGTACTAGTCAGGAATTTTGGACATGGCTTAGATTGGCAACTTGGGAAAATTTAAAGCATCCCCTCTATGGCAATCCAGTCTACTCTGATCAAGATCTATACCAACCGTCGATCGATGAAAGAATAGCAAATAATTCCTTTTCTTTTGTTCTTTTTAAGTGCTGGGTTAGATGCGTCGATGTAGAGGCACATGTGTGTGAAGGAAGTGGTTTCGTCAACAGGCGAGGCTCAAATGTGAGTGCAACTTGCACCAAAATGTGCAGTGATGTAACAAGCTTGTAGAGCACAAAAAATCAAGCAACTTTCCTTTTTGGAGCGCCCTCAAATTCTTCTTGGATCAAGACATATGACTTGATCTAGGTGGAGGGGCAAAAGGAGTGCAAATGGTGCTCAATGATGATGTGTCACTGTGGGTCACATGCAGTGATGATGTGGCCCTATGCCTAGCAAGAGGTGTGCCAGTGGAGCCTTGTGCTGAGGTGGTAGGAGTGGTCACATGCAGTGACTATGGAGCACTATGTGTGCCTATAGAGGTCCAGTGTGCCACATGGCATTGATGATGTGGTAGTTGATGATGTCAAAAAAGGTAATGTGGCAATGATGACATGTCAATGGTGACATGGCACTGATGACATGGCATTGATGATGTGGCACTGATGACATGGTAATGATGATGTGGTAGTGCTAATGACATGGATTGTTGATGTGGCTAATGATGTGGACTATTGACGTGGCTGATGACATGTTAAATAAGATTCTGTGATGATGTGGTAGGCTCACGGGGTTGCTGACATGGCAATTGATGACTGCCCTGATGATGTGGCATGATAAGGTTAATGATGTGGCTGAATCTGGCTAGTGAGACCAAACCCAGGTTCCATTGACCTAACCCACGTCAAGGCCTATCTGCGACATGTCATTATACTGGCAGTCGAAATTTTTAGAGATTCCAACGAAATCATATAGATTCCATCTTCCATCTCTGAGGCACTTAGGTAGGTGGTTGTTTGGAGATTTGGATGGCAGGAGCTTGGGAATGCTTGTGAGGCTTGATCGTTGATGGATGCACAGCCAGCGTGGGTTGTCGTCGAGCGCTGCAGATGTGATGTGGGGCATTGAGGCTGTAGAGGCTTCTATTGATGTAGAAGGAGGCATTGGAGAGGCAATGGCCTTAGAGCCTTGTATTGAGAGAAGCTCCTGTGAGAAGAGAGCCGGTTTATGAAGCCTTGGCTATGCAGGCTTTGTTGTTGGAGTGGGCGTGCGATGGACCTCGCTACATGCATTGCTTGGAGTTTTAAATGGGCTGGCAGTGTCACCTGTTACTTGAACATCTACTGAGTCGGTGGAGTAGCCCGTGTAGACAAGCTCACAGAGAATGCTGGGCGCTATGGTTGTTGAAGATGCTATGGACAGAGATGGCCCATGAAGGAGGCGATGAAGTTGATGTGGTTGTTAGAGGCTCTACCTATGCCTTAGTCGACGACTCTTATCTACAGAAGCAAAGCGTAGTGTTGATTATAGAAAGGCATCACTAGTTTTGTTGTAGGAGGACTCGTGAGTGTGCTTGGAGCCTTGAAGTTGGTGTAGTGAGGTTGAGAGCGTCGATGGAGCCTTAGCTGCTAGCTAGTAGATAGGTCATTTGTCTAGCTGCGTTGCTAGGAGTCTGGCGTTGTGGTTGTTGATGGGTCTCTAAGGAAGTCACTGCAATGCAGATTGCTAGGCTGTGGTCATTGCATGAGGTGCTTTTCAGACACTCCTCTCTACTGCAAACAATTTGACCTAGGATGTAGATCAGAGTAGAGTTCCTCCAAATGAACTCTCTCACAATTGGATTCTTATCTCTCTCTCTCTCAAATGAAGATTATCTCTTTTAGAATGAAAACAGATCCATATCTCTCTCTCAAAAGAGAATATGAGAGCAAAATCTCTCTCTCTCAATGAAAACAGAAATCTATACCAATAGATCTATCAAAGAACACTAAATCTCTCTCACACAAGGATCTCAAATAATGAACGGAATTGTATGACGGAAATTTCTTTCAATGTGGAAGTTCTCTCAACGGAAGAGAATCCTCACGATCACTCAAGAACCCTCTCGATCACTCTCACTCTCTCAAGAATCACAATGCCTCAACGGAAGGCAACGGAGCTCTGATACCATGACAAAATATGAAGAGGGGAGAGGAGAAGAGTGGAGATGAGGAGAGAGGGCACAGCTAGAGAGCACACCACAAATGACTAACTGTACACTAGATTTAGTTGAAAAAATAGAATATATACAAACCCATTTAGGGTTAGGGTTAGGGGATCTAACCCTTTTCTTTATAGCACTCTATAAGGTTAGTGCTATGCACATATGATCACATGATGGTGCTATGCACATGTGATCACATGATGTTGAGCATGAACTCTCAATAGCAGCATCATGTGATCATATGTGCATAGCACTAACCCAATAGAGTTTTATAAAGGAAAGGGTTAGATGCCCTAGCCCTAACCCTAAATGGGTTTGTATATATTCTACATTTTAAACTAAATCTAGTGTATAGTTAGTCATTTGTGGTGTGCTCTCTAGCTCTGCCCTCTCTTCTCATATCCACTCTTCTCCTCTCCCCTCTTCATATTTTGTCATGGTATCAAAGCTCCCTTGCTTTCCACTGAGGCATTGCGATTCTTCAAAGCATGAGAGAGATTGAGACCGATTAAGAGCATCGTTTCATTCCGTTAATGAAAGATATTTTCATCCACTTGGAATAATTTTTTTCCATTCCATTCATCTCTATGTGAGAGAGAGTTCCTTGATTGAAAGCAAGAGAGACTGTCAGTGATCTCTGCGAGGTATTCGGTTGGTCGGTCGGTTGGTCGGTTGGTCGGTCGGTCGAGAGAGAGCTTGATATTCATTCATGTGAGGAAGAGAAATTTGTGAATTGTTTGCTATTGTTTTAGTTCTCAGTTCTTCTTCTTCATGAGTAGTGTTCTCTTTTGCAACAAGCTTTAGCAAAGACCTTTTGTATCGACTCCAACAACAGCCGACTTCAAAGCATAACTCCAACATAGGCAACTCTGCAATGATATGCAAGAGAAAGGCCTCCCAAATGAGGTGACTCTAGCACCACTGCCAGTCTATCTTCTGACTTCGCATCGGCCCACTGTAGAATGCCCAAGCGCCTTGGACTTTCTACTAGTAGCAGCAATGACTGTCTGCATCGACCTTCAAGGCCATCAGCCTGCTGTAGAATGCCCAAGCACCTTGGACTATCTACTAGCAGCAACAACGATTGTCTACATCGACCTTCAAGGCTACACACTCCAAACAAACTTCTGCAGCACTAATAAGCTCCAAAGCTTATGCTCCACCGTCTTCAACATATGCGACTCACATAGCGACTACTCCAAGCTCACCTATAGCAGCAACGACTTCTTCTCTGTGTATTCCACAATGCCAGCAGTGCCCTTGTACCAAGTTCCATAGTTGCCTCCAACGAGCTTCTGAATAGAAGCACTCTAGACAGTCAGGCTACTGGCCACTATGTCGACCAACACCCAGCTTCACCTCTCCAGCACTCAACTATAGAAGCTCCTTCAATGACCCTACCATACCTGCAGCATACTCACACTTCTCTTCAACATCCATGCCTCTAACGACACAATCACCTAGTCTCCAAGGATAGCTCTGTGACCAAGCAATTCCATCGACCTAAGAACCACCAATGACCTCCTCACGGGCTCAAGACCACAGTCCAAACATGCCCCCGAAGGCTCCGCTACCCATGACCTATAGCTTCCATAGCTTCCAGTGACCTCCCTCCCGCCAGCCTCAAGAGCTCCAGCACGGCAATGCAGTGCTCCTACACAACGAGCAACAAAGCTCACCTCACAGTTGCCTCCTTCAACGAAGCTCCTATGATCCAACTAGCTCCAAGGCTCCAAGCAACAAGCTCGTGACCTATGACCACCAGCGATGCCTAGTCCAAATGGGATGCCACAGCTTCAAACGCATGCCTTCAGCCAATCAATGTAAACCTTGATTCAACAAAATCTCCATGGAGAAGAACAGAATCTCCAAAGATTCTAATGAATATTAAAAAGATTCCAATGGCCCTCATCCAGACACGTGGTAGGATTAGGTCACCACCCCAAAGGCTTGGTCAAGTACCAACCATGTGGCAACTGATTTTCCATGTCATCAGCATCCACGTGGCAACTACCTACCATGTCATCAGTCAAGGTCCATGCACTATGTCATCTACCATGGTGGTAGCCACATCATCAAGTCCATGTCATCACCCCATGTCAACAACCATGTGGCACATGCCACATCATCAGTGACACATCATCTACCATGTCATCTTGTTAGCTCATCAGCAGCATCAATAGGACAATCAAAGTCAATGCCACATCAGCACTACCACATCATCATCCACATTAGTTGTCACGTCAGCACAACCATGTCATCAAGCCACATCATCATCCACATCAACATTGCCATGTCATTAGTGCCCAGTCAAGTACCACCTCATCAATGCCACATGACACTCTGACCCTCTACAAGCATTATTATCACTTTGCAGGCACACACAGTCACTGCATGTGACCACTCCTACCCCTTAGCACAAGGCTTCACAGGCAGTCAGTGCATGTGACCCCCTAACTGCCACATCATCATTTAGCACATTTGCACTCCTTTTGCCCCTCCACCTAGATCAAGTGTATCTCTTGATCCAGGAAGAATTTGAGGGCACTCCAAAAAGAAAAATCGATTGATTTTTTGTGTTCTATGTGCTCCTCACATCATGTGCACAATTTGGCACAAGTATCACTCACTTTTGAGCCTCACCGACAAATCCACTTCCTACATGCACATGAGCCTCTACATCGATGCATCTAACCCAGCACATAAAAAGAACCAAAGAAAAGAAATTATTTGATGTCCTTTCATCGATCGACGATTGGTATAGATCTAGATTAGAGTAGACAAGATCGCCATAGAGGGGACACTTTAGATCTCCCCAAGTTTCCAATCTACGCCATGCCCAAAATTCCCGACTAGTACCTACTGAGAGTCCACAGTCCATACGCTCACATATGGTTTCACATCATCACATTACCTGAAACTTGACATTCATCAATTCAGTGAGCAAACTTTAGAGTGTTCAGAGGCATTGCTGATTGTTCAGTGGGCAAATAGCACATTATTTGATTTCTCTCACACATGCCATCATGTAAATCTTATTCGGTTATTTCATGGCATTGTGCACATCATTTTATCCTTGTAAAGCCTCTTGGCTATTCTTGACATCATTTGCCACAAACATTGTAATTCAGATTATTGCAATTCTATCTTCATCGAGACAGTTCAAATTTCACTTGCTACAGTCAGTGCTTTGTAGTTATTCATTCATTGATTTTCATGACACTTTGAGTACATTTCTTGCACCATGTCTACGACTAGCAACCTCAATCTGGAGCCATTTGCTAAGTTAGACAATTCCAATTATGGTACATGGAAATGGGAGTATGTCGATGGGAGTATGTCGATGGGTCTACACCTAGACCATTGGATGATCCAGCCACCAGTAGCTCTACTCCATCTATTGTCACATCACCAGCAATGGGATCTACAATCGGATCTACAACTACACAAACAGTTTCCACACTAGTAGTAGATCTTGCCATTGCCCAAGCTCAGGTAGAATGGGATAAGAAAGACAAGTATGCCTATCATCTAATCAAGCATAATGTACAAGATGTCATGCTAGGACAGCTCAACACAGTCAAGACATAAAAAGAAGCATGGGATATGTTTGCAACTCTCTACGAGTCCACTCAGGGGGGTCACTCATCATATGTAACCCTATCACGTGAGTTCAACAAAAGGATATTTTTTATTTCTAAAATTTACAGAAATAAATATACATAAGGGACTATTTTAAATAGTTTTGGAAAAAATTTACAGATTTGTATAGAAAAGGGGTACATTTTATTAATGAAAATTTTACATATAAGGGATTTTAAATATAGGCCTTGAACGCACGTGATATAGAGGATTTATGCATAGTGACCCCCCCAAGCGAGTCCAAGAACACATCCAAGATTCTCACACTGAGAAACCAAATCAACTAGAGTTTTTGCAATAGTATCAAAACCAGCCATGCTTACATGCTCAGAATCTAAGACTACAACAATCAACTCGCAGTAGTAGGAGAGACTATGAACCCGACAAAATTGGTTCAAGTCATCCTAAATGGATTAGGGGAGGGATATAAGAATCTAGTCCAAAGTATTGCCATTCAACGGCAAATTTTGACACTGTGGAAGATCTCCAATCAGTCCTACTTAGTGAAGAACTCAGGACTCAAGCCATTCATGCATGCAAAGGTCATTCTAATGATCAGGCATTCACAGCTTTAGACAAAAGCAAAAGCATACGTAGAGGCAAAGGTAGACCATTCTAGAGATGTAGTAATCATCATAAGTAACAGAGTCATTAGCAAAGTCAGCATCAACATTCTCAGCAAAAGAGCATCAGTAACAAAGAGGAAATCATTCCAATCGAGGAAGATTACAAGGATGATGGAATGCATCCACCAATGTGTCAAACATCCAATGCAACTACTATCATAAGTTTAGACACTATGAAAGAGATTGCCGCAAAAAGTAGTACGACCAAGGTGGCCAGTCCAGTAGTAAACAATCGAGGGAATTTCCGTGAAAGAGGAAATCATCATGGTGGACATTCTAGTCACATTCATTTTGCAAATGAGCATGGGGATATGTTTCTTGCAAATGAGGAAATGCAGCAAACTAATACACTGTACCTAGGCACCGATTTCATACAAAAGAGGATTTCAGCTATCAAGTCAACCAAGCGAAACATGATCCTTGGTACATCGACAGTGGTGCATCATCTCACATGACAAATCATCAAGAATGGTTCACAGAGATGAAACCATTAGAAGGACAAAAGAATGTCATCTATACACCAAATCCAATTCAAGGGATAGGTGTTATCCCTATGAACAATTTCATTGGTACAAAAGGATTGGTAAAAGATGTACTCTACGTTTTGACGCTCAGAAAGAACCTTTTGTCAGTAGAGGTCAAATGATGGAACACAACTATCGAGTCATCTTTGATGGAGATGAATGCACTATCAGAGATAAATCTAGAAGATGTCAGCTAGTAGCAAAAGGTGTCAAGGAAGGACACTTGTACAGAATGCTAGCTACAGTACCAGATAAACATGCCATGTTAGCTCAACCACAATAAATGCCACTATCTGCAAATTGGCACAAGAGACATGGTCATGTCAATTTCAAGTACTTGTTAGATCTTAGGAATTAGAATATGGCGATTGGGATTCCGAAGCTATAGTTTCTTGGAAAAGTTTGCGAAACATGCTGTTTCGCCAAACAAAAGCGAATCAACTTTGGCATAAGTACCCTCAGGGGGGGTCACTCATCATATGTTACCCTATCATGTAAGTTCAATAGAAGGATATTTTTTATTTCTAAAATTTACAGAAATAAATATACATAAGGGACTATTTAAAATAGCTTTGGAAAAAATTTACAGATTTGTATAGAAAAGGGATATATTTTATTAATGAAAAATTTATAGAAAGGGATTTAAAAAATAGGCCTTGAATGCACATGATATACAAGGTGTATACATAGTGACCCCCCCAAGGAAGTACCTCTCGAGGACGATGTATTCTTGATTTGATACATGCAGATGTATGGGGTTATGCCCAGACCCGCAGCATCAATGGTTCACTTTACTACTTGACTTTCATCGATGACTATAGCAGATATTGTTGGGTCTACTTTTTGAGATAGAAAACTTCTAGATTTCAAGAATTCAAAGCCATGGTAGAAAACCAGACAGGTAGAAAGATCAAAGTCATGAGATCAGATAGAGGAGGTGAATACATGTCTTTAGCATTCATGAAAATTTGCAGAAGTCATGGCATTCGAAGACAATTCACTTGTGCAGATACTCCTTAGCAGAATTCAAGAGCTAAAAGGAAGAATGGTACTTTAGCAGTGCTAGAGCAATGCTTAGTGAGAAGCATCTTCCAAATCAGTATTGGGCAGAAGCAATAGCCACTGCGAACTACTCGCTTTATCAGCTTCCTACCGAACCGATATAGGGTATGACTCCTTATGAAGCATGCACTGGACATAAGCTAGACATTGGGCATCTCCGCATATTTGGTTGCATAGTATATGCCCACATACATGATGATCATCATAGGAAATTGGATGCAAAGTCACATAAATGCATCATGGTTGGCTACAGTGAAGAAAGCAAAGCATACAAGTTGTATGATCCCATCAATTAAAAGGTCATTATCTCCAGAGATGTAATCTTTGATAAGGAATCAGAATGGAAAACCTCAAATACACAGGAGGTAGAAGCATTGACTTCACAATCATCTACAGAAAAGACTGATGAAGAAGAACCAGAATTGCTAGTAACACCCCAAGCAGAGCCACAAGAGCTTAGATAGTCTCTACTAGGGAAAGCAAACCTCCAACTAGATTAACATATGATCAGAAGGGCAAAGAAATTAAGGTGGAAACCACCAACTATGCTCTTATGCCTACCGTCATGGCTACAGAAGAGCCAGTGTACTTCAAAGATGCAGTAGAAAAGCCAAAATGGCAAACTGCTATGAATGAAGAAATGGATGCTTTGTATCAGAATAATACTTGGGAATTATGTGACCTTCCACCAAGAAAGAAGGCCATAGCAAATAAATGGATATACAAAGTGAAGTACAATGCAGATGGAAGTATTCAAACAAATACTATAATGAGACTTATGCTCCAATAGCAAAGATGGATTCCATACAGTTCTTGATATCACTAGTGACACTCATCAGATGGAATGTGTACCAGCTCGATGTCAAGAATGCATTTCTCAATGGTTACCTAGACGAGGAAGTCTACATGCAACAACCAGTAGGTTATGTTGAACCAAGAGAAGAGAATAAGGTTTGCCATCTCAAAAAGAGTCTCTACGACCTAAAGCAAGCACCTAGAAGTCAGTACAATAGAATTGACAAGTATTTTGTTGATCTGGGATACATGAAGTCTAACACATATCATACTCTCTACTACAAAGTTAAAGGGGAAGACATTACTATTGCACTTTTGTGTGTAGATGATTTGATTGTGACTAGAAGCAAGGATAGCTTCATCAAAAAACTAAAACAAGACTTATCTACAAAGTTTGACATGAAAGATCTTGAACTTATGCACTATTGTCATGGAATTGAGTTCTGGAGAGATTCAGATAGCACATTCATGAGTTAGCTCAAGTATGTTGACAGTCTCCTGAAGAAGTTTCATATGGAAGATTGCAAGATTGCAGCCATGCCCATGGAACAGAGTCTAAAACTCACTAAAGATTTAGAAGAGCCTATAGTCAATGACATATACTACATGCATCTCATCAGATCTCTTATATATCCGACTATCACATGGCCAAACATTTGTTATGCAGTAAGCTCACTAGCACAGTTTATGGCAAATCCAAAACAGTCTCACTGGAATGTAGCCAAAAGAGTCTTGAAATACATCAGAGGTACAAGATAGTTTGGAATAGAATATAGAGGAAATCATCCATAGTTGCATGGATACTGTGACAATGACTATGCCGGAGATCATGAGACCAAGAGATTGACATAGGGATATGCATTTTTCCTTGGTCAAGGTGCTATATCATGGTTGTCAAACAAACATCCAACTATTTCTTTGTCTTTAGTTGAAGTAGAATATAGGGCACTCACTATAGGTGCATGTGAGGCTATATGGCTCGGAAGACTATTGCTAGAAATAGCGTACTTTGATGAGTCAAATCCAACAACAATATACTATGATAATCAATCGGCCCAAGCATTGGCCAAGAATCCAATATATCACTCTAGGACAAAGCACATTGATGTTAGAGAGCACTTCATCTAAGAAAGAGTGTTACTTGGTGACATCACACTACAGCATTGTGATAGCAAAGACAATGTTGTAGACATCTTTACCAAACCACTCGGTAAAGAGATTTTCGAGAAACACTGACTAGCTCTTGGTTTGACGCAAAGGAATGACATTCCCATTAAAGGGGTGTGATGAAATGTAATGGTCAGTCCTTCTTCGATTTCCCAGAATCATCATCTTGAGGGAAGGCCTACTTGATGATGTTGATCTTAAGGGAAGGTGTTGAGAGTTCACGCTCAACATCATGTGATCATATGTGCATAGCACCATCATGTAATCATATGTGCATAGCACTAACCCAATAGAGTGATATAAAGGAAAGGGTTAGATGCCCTAACCCTAACCCTAACCCAATAGAGGAGAGAGGGCATAACTAGAGAGCACACCACAAATGACTAACTGTATATATTCTACATTTTCAACTAAATCTAATCTACAGTTAGTCATTTGTGGTGTGCTCTCTAGCTGTGCCCTCTCTCCTCATATTCACTCTTCTCCTCTCCCCTCTTCATATTTTGTCAAGGAATGCCTATCTACATCGTACCCTCTCTCATCTTGATCCTAGAATACAAACAAAACTAGTATAGGATTTGAGACTTGAAGGACAACTTCCAAGTTGGAATAACATACTCGTGCTGATGACTTTGAGTTCCCTCCCCTGACGCCAAAGAAAGACAAATAGATCCTTTTCACTAGCAAGATTTAATCTTTGCATGCAAAATTCTTCTTTGAAAATTATAGAGAACTTTACTCTATAATTTTCTCTCTCTAGTAAAAGAGGGGGAATCAGTACCCATGCAAGAGGACATGGAGATGGTCATGGTGATTGAGCTGAAAGAGATAGACAAGAAGAACATAACTCCATCATCAATAGATGCTGATAAGCCAATATACTCAGAAGGAGAGGTGCCAAGATCTCATACTAGGTAGCAGCTTAGATGATAAGGACAGTCAAACTAAGAAAACAAGGTGTTGCATAAATTAGAATACAAATAGTTGGGAGATACACAAATGAAATGTATTTTTCACAAGGGGATAGAAGTTGTCACAGAATATGATCATCAAGATAATAGGGTCCAAGGCCACACATGAGCCCATATGTGAGACTTTAACTAGAAGTGTAAGGTGGTGTCCATGTGACTACTCTCCACCCTTGTATTATTAGCACTAGTATTATATGACCACAAATACCAACTAACAAAATAATACTCTAGATCTAGAATAATAAAATATAAGAGGTCTACTTTTGAGAAAATCAAGAGTTTTATTGTGTTTTTAGGTAAAGGTGCATTTATGGTGCTTGATTCCATTTGGGTCTCAATGATATTCAAGGATAAATTCATGAATGATGAAGACTTATTAAGAGCAAGCCTAACAAAAAGGGACTTCAATGCTGGGGTCAACAATGGAAGAGCTAGGGCCGAGAAAACCTCAAATGGAAGAGCTGAAAAAATACGAAGAGAATTTTTGCTTACTAACAATCAATAGGCTTTAGTCATGAATAGAATTTCTCTCTCTCACAAGCTGAAACTCAATGGAAGAGCTGGTCTATAGGAAGGAATTTAGTTGGGTGGGTAGCTCCCTCTTTTTTCCCATACCAACGTCAAATTCCACTACTGATGAGGTTTACAAGGAACTTAAGAGAAGGTGATGAGGTTTGGAGATAGTGCGGCCATATGGAAGAGCAAATTTGAGACCATCTGCACCAACAACATACCAAACCTTGTTATGGATGATACTTCACATGGCAGTCTAGACAAACAGTAGAAGATTACGAATCGGGAAACTTGATTGTTGTTGCAAATGATGTCCAAGAGTGCAGGAAGATGTATTTTTTTATTAAGGATGGTGCAAATTGCACCATCTACATCAAGAATTTAGAGAAAACCCTAACCCTAACCCTAAGGGATTCACACCACATGGAAGATGATTGCCACATCATCAAGAGGTAGTCCACGTTGGCAGACCACCTATGCACCCATGTCAGTAGCACAATCAGCAAGTCATATAAGCATGCCACATGGTAGTGCTAGCAAGGCACACTTGTCTCTATATAGGCACTCCTAGTCCTCTCCATGTGAAGACACAGCTAAAGGGAGTAGCCATACGCCAGAATATGAGTATGTGAACCAACCAAGGGGAGGAAGAGGTCATCCAAGAAGGATTATTCTTAATGCAGATCAAGTCAATACTCCACAAAGTATGGCTTCTTCTATTAATGCTTCTCAAGAAGTATGAACTCATTTGGGACCATCCCTTGAGATGGTAGGCTTGTTGAAAGGATGGTCAATGATGCTTTTTGGGCAATTAGGAGGAGAAACTTAGGAAGCTGTGTAAAATGTTTGGGTTGGACATCTGAAAAAAGGAAGTGCAATGACATTATTTTAAAGATCAGATCCCCCACACCGGCCTCTTATTTTCTGGCTACACAAAAACATCCATATGGACAACACAAATACTGTGCTTTTGCGATACTACCTATACACACACTTGGAATGTGGATAGCAACATCACTCTAGTTCCCAAAACTATATCTCACACATGGCCAGTATAGTTGGGGACTTTGTTAACGCAGATGGAGGTGGACAAGCTAATGAATGTTGGGTTCAAGCTAGAGATGACATCAAGTACATTCGGACAAGGGACAAATGGGTGCAACAAATGTGGTGAACAAGAACAACAAGCTGAGCAACATGATGTTACAAAGAAATGTCAAAACAACACAAGCATAACCCAGTGATGACCCTAGAAGGATGTTGTCCATATTACCCATCAAAAATTTCAAGGGGTGCAAGGCAAAGAGGTTAATATCTTTAGGGCTCTCCAGGGGTACATATTGCTTATGGGATGGAAAATCTCCCTAGTACATGTGTCAATTACATGGACCTGATCTAGCTCTTTGTATTTTTCCATGGAACACTCCATGTATCCGAGGGTGAAGGCCACCACCTCCAACATTTTTGGGTGGTTGTGCATGAGATTTGGTTGAAAACAAGGTTTACTACGACTTCCACCATGCAAACCATATACTAAAGGCATGATACTTTTGCATATCACTCAACTTAAGTGGTATTTATGTATGTTTAAAGTATCATTCCCATCGAACATGTGCGTGTTTGAATAACACACTTTAAAGCTTTAATGGTTGTAAATGAGACTTGGTAAAAGCACACTTTAATTTGATTTTGACCTTGCAAACCATATTTGAACGGCATGATAATTTTCACCCATCTCAAAATAGGTGGTATTTATGTATGTTCAAAGTATCGTGCCCATAGGATATGCACACATTAAAATAGCACACCTCAGAGCATGATTTTCAATGGTTGTGCATAAGACAGTGAAAAAAATGCTTTAATGTGACTTTGACCATGCAAACCATATCCTATGGGCATAATAATTATCACATGACTCCAAATAGATGGTATTTATGCACATAAAAAGGTGGCATGGCCATTGGACATATGCTCATTTGAATAACACACCTCAGAGCGTGTTTTTTGACAGTTGTGCATAAGACTTGGTTAAAAACACGCTTTAATGTCACCTAAACCATGCAAATCATATCCAAGGGGTACTATACTTTCCACACCTCAACATAGGTGGTATTTATGTGTATGCAAAGTATCTTTCCCATCAAATATTTGTGCATTCAAATAACACACCTCCGAGCATATTTTTTGACCATTGTGCATGCGACTTGGTGAAAATAGGGTTTAATGTGACTTTGACCATGCAAACCATATACGATGGGCATATTACTCTATAAGACTCTCACATTATGTTGTATTGATGCATGTACAATGTATCGTGCCCATCAAACATGTGCACATTTGAATAACACAAATCCGGGTGTGGTTTTTGACAGATGTGCATGGCACTAGGTGAAAAAACATACTTTAATGCAACTTCAACCATGCAAACAATATTTGATGGGCATGATGCTTTGAATATGACTCAAAACATGTTGTATGGATGCATATAAAAGATTTTTGCCCTTGACTATGTGTGTGTTTGAATAACACACCTCAAAGCATGTTTTTTGATGGTTGAGCATGAGACTCGGTGAAAATCGTGGTGTAATGCGACTTCGACCATGCAAATTATATCCAGTGGGCACAATTATTTGTAGGAGTATTAAGGTATACTATATTAACACATGTGTGCATTCAAATAACACACCTTCGAGTGTGTTTTTTGATGGTTGTGCATGAGACTTGGTGAAAAACATGCTTGAATGCAATTTTGACCATGCAAACATTACTAAATGGGCACAATACTTTCCAAGTGCATCACAATAAGTGTTTTTGACACATGTACAAAGTATTTTTCTAATCAAATATGTGTGCATTTTAATAACATACCTCAGAGCGTGTTTTTTTACAGTTGTGCATGACACTTGGTGAAAAACATGCTTTAATGTGAGTTCAGCCATGAAGTGTATCCAATAGGAAATATACTTTTCACATGCCTTAAGATAGGTGGTATTGATGCATATGCAAAGTGGTGTGCCCATTAGTATGTGTGTGTTTGTAAAACACACACATATTCAATGGGCATGATACTTTGCACATGTACCAATCCAAGATATCTTGAGACATTTACAAAGTATCATGCCCATCGGATATGGTTTGCATGGTTGAAGTCACATTATAGCATGTTTTTTACCAAGTCTCATGTACAATAGTCAAAAACACGATCCGAGGTGTCTTAGTACACATTTGTGTGCATGCTATTGTGAGAATCATTGAAAAATTGGTGCATTCATACATCATTAATGCATATAACTTGATGTTGTCTCTATGCCAACATGGACTTAGGTAGAACAGAATGTGTGTGTAGAGTAGCGGCAAATCTCTGCTTGTACTTACATAAGGCTAGTAATCCCTCTTAGAAATCCAACTTGCATGTTCTACATGCAAGTTCTACATGCAAGTTCTATATGCAACTTCTGCATGCAACTCCTACATGCGAGTTCTACATGCAACTCCTACATGCAACTCCTACATACGAGTTCTACATGCGAGTCCTAAATGTAACTTCTACATGAAACTCCTACATGCGAGTTCTACATGCAACTCCTACATGCGAGTTCTACATGCAAGTTCTACATGCAACTCCTACATGCAAGCTCTACATGCGAGTTCTACATGAACTTCTACATGCAACTACTACATGCAACTCCTACATGCGAGTTCTACATGCAACTTATATATGCAAGTTCTACATGTAGAGAGAGAATGTCTTACGATTCCTACATGCAGAGAGAGAAGCTCTCCAGCTTGTATAAATACCCCATAATGGAATGAAGCCCAGACTCTTTGGGGCATTGTGTTGAGTTCTACTTTGGTATTCCAAGCAATTGTCTCAAGTGTCCATGCTTCCTTGCACTCCACGTCCAAAAGCATGTCCTAACCTTGCAACTCCTCCTCCCCTCTCCTCCAACCTTGCAACCCATCCTTTCCCTCTCCTCCTCCCTCCTCCTCCTCCCTTCTTCTCCTCCCTATTCCTCCTCCTCCTCCCTCCTCCTCCTCCTCCTCCCTCCTCCTCCCTTCTCCTCCCCCTCCTCCCCCTCCTCCCTTCTCTCTCTTCTTTCCCCCATGCTCTTACACCTTTATCCTCTCCTATTCCTATGCTCCCCACAAACCCTTAGTTCCTCAATCCTTAACCTCCATGATCTACAAGGGAGACGAGTTCTCCACCATGTACTCTACACTAAACCTTGGAACCTCTTCTAAATTCTGGAACCTCCTTCTAAACTCTAGAACCTCTCTCTAAACCTTGGAACCTCCTTCTAAACATTGGACCTCCTTCTAAACTTTGGAACTCCTTCTAACCTTGGAAGCTCTTCTAAACCCTAGAGCCTCCTCCTAACCCTTAAACTCCTTCTAAACCCTGCAATCCCCAATGAAGATGAAAGCCTTCATTACCTCAATCACAATGATACACGTTCCTTTTACACATGCATGCACTATGTTTGCTTACCACACTTAAGCCTACGTCTCTCACTGGAACATGACTTGAGGTCCTGAGCTACACGTATACTACAAATGACAACTGTGATATATATGTAGGTGACAAAAAACCTCGAAACCCTGCATATTGAGAAAACCCTACTCTTCCCATGGAAGCCATGGGAAAGAGCAAACATTCGGCACCACTGTTGGGGAGAGTAGTGTCTCAAGTAACGAGTAAACATATGTAGATATGTGTAAAAAGCAAACTACAACGAACTTTCATGAACATATCACTCAAGAGCTAGGAGAGCTAAAATTTTTCCAACTCAAGTAAAAAATAAATAAAATAATTCCTACCTGAAACTCTTCATTATCGGTTTAGGAAAATGCATGTTTTCTGGAAAGACAACCCCTTAAGGAATAAATCAGACTAGGTGATGGTTGTCAAAGTGTAGAGCTTGAAATTCTGAACATTTCTCCTTTTTATGGAAGCACATTCCAACAGGGGAAAATCTTTTGGCGAGCTTTTTAATGTGAGCTTTTTTACCATTTCCTTTGTTTTTGCGAGCTTTTTTTAGAAATCCATACATGTTTTTGTTATAAGAAAGATGGGGAGCTTAGAAAGAGGGGGAGAGAATATAGGATATGTTCATTTTCATAGCATGTGGGAGGGGTGAAAATTGAAAAAAAGCTCATGACAAAAAGCTCACCAAAAAATCACACCCCTTTTCCTAATATGCTCTTTGTGCCATAAAAATCTTTACTAGTTCTCTAGCTCCCTCATCATGATGCATTTCTACCTTTTATGCCTTAAGTATCTTTGCTACCTCATTTCATTTCGATATTGATGATGAATACCTATTGGAAACCTAGACTGGCAAACTATCCAAGTTTGGAAGAGGGAGCATAGCAAACATTTTTTCTTTGATCAAGGGCACCCTAGCCTAATCTAAGATCTTATGAGTTGGAAAGGTAGGGATGAAATTCCATTAATTTTAACCTTATGCCATGCTTGGATTAGTAGCACATCCACAAGCTGCCTGAATCTAGGGCCATCTCCCATATGCTCCAGAGTGCTTTGAATGAAGCCCCATTCCATCCTATCGTAAGCCTTATCAAAATCCACGTTGATAAAGCATATGTCCTTCCCTTTCTCCTCAGCATATTCTAAGCCTTCCCACAAAGGGAGAATAACCTCCAATATGTGCCTTCCTCTCATAAAGCACTTCTGCTCCTATGTTATCCAGTTTTGCATCTTAAACTTTAGCCTAGAAGCTAATGCCTTAGCAAAACTTTTATAATAAGTATCCAACATTGTCAGAGGCCTCTAATTTTTTAAATCCTCTTTCTGCCCCCTTTTTGGATGAGCTTGATCATACTTGTGCTTATTCTTGGATTAGGATATCATTTATCTATTAATGACTCTTGCCATATAAGTAAGAGATAGGGACCTATCACTTCCCAAAAACTATAGTAAAACTCGATAGAACACTCATTTCATTAATTTTTGACTTATTTTTTGTCTTTGGAGAAATCCCAAAAATCCTTCCAAAGTGGAAAGTTTCAAATCAAAAGTTTACTTTTTGACACGAGCCTTCCTTAATAAAATTTTTATTTACTCACACTATTATTTTGAACTAATAATGCAAAAACTAGGAAACATAATTTGTGCCTTGCTCTATATTGCCAAAATCCTAGCATACAATTTTCTTTGGATAAATTACTTTGCATGGCCCTTAATTGCACCCACAATAAGGCCTACGCAAAGTACAATGCCCATTGGATATTATTTGCATGGTGGGGGGGGTATAATTTTCCTTGTTTCTCATCACACAACTCAAGGTAAAATGCGTCTCCAACCATGCAAATGCATAGCGCAGATGAATTCAGCACACTTGGAGAGATACTAGAATCTTATTGAGTCACAGATCACCTCATCTTGTGCCTCTCCTAGTGCATCGAGTCTTCCTAGTTCTAGAGCGCCTACCTGACAGGCATCGCCTATCACATTTAGTTAGGCATTGTTGCTTGGGGACCGACATCGTGACTCTAGGAAGAGTAAGAAGGGTAGTTTTTGGGGGGGAGGTGCACTTTGAAATGTGGATGAGATGGCGCACCTTGCCATTGGCCCCATCTCCACCCCTCCCTCCACTAACCCTCTCTCCACTACCCCTCACTCCACCATCCCTAGCTATGCTCCTCAACCTAGCCAGTCTAGGAAGGTCTCTTGTTGTGATGGGAGTGCAAATGTAGATTAGTTTGGACATTCTCTTATCCCCCACCATGATGACACATAACTTGGTACTAGCCCAATACCTTCTCACTCCACCACCCTAGGTTCCTCCACCCTAGGGCGATCTGCCACCCCCTCACTCCACTACCACTCTCAGCTCTAGCATTCCTTTCATACTAGAGCATATCAACCTTGAGGACCTTTCATACACTATACACTCTCAATGAGTTGGGAGATATTATTGAGAATAAGAAGGGGAAAAAAGTCATCGCTCATATGAGGAACTTGATGAACTTATATTTTCCTAGGTGTATATTCGTAGACTCCCACACACATAATAATGCAACAAAGGATGCTTTGATAGTGACACTCAAGGAGAATTTTCCAAAGCCCTCGAGATATGAGTTTAATGATGATTACATGAAATTTTGCATGGGCTTTGTACTCCGACATTGTAGGTTGGACATAAGAGATAGGGTGAAGGTTGGATAGAGTAGGCCTTCATGGGCATACAAAGAAGATTGGAAGCTTTCCAAGAAAGAGGTTAGAGAAACACCGGATAGTTGAGAATTAAAGAAGGGCACCAAGGAAGATGGTTGGAAACCATATGTGCTTCACACCTCGGGAGTGGCAGAAGGATGGGCTACAAGGTGGTAAGTCTACTTCTCTTATAATTTATTTCTCTATTTGTTTAATTACCCATGTATGACACTTCATCTAACTCTCTTAATTTGTTTGCATAGGAACCTTTGATTCATCATCATCCTACACATGCAGAGTATAGATACACTTGGAGAGTAGGAATGAGGGCATTTTTCAAGTAGCTGAGTGTCAGGGATATGACATCGATTGGGTTGTGATGGCTGCTTGTCATGTAAGTCTACACCAATCATCATTGTTCTCAAAGCATGTTTGATCGTACCATTGATATTACAATTAAGCTGTGACTTCATTTTTAAAGTTGTTTCATTCTTAAAGTGGCCATATGGAACCCTAGGAAACACAGAGGCAGAGGAGCTTGCAGGTGGGGGGGGAGAGGAGGGTGAGGGATTAGGAAGAGGTGAAGAGGATGAGGGATCAAGAAGAGGTGGGGACATGTCCAATAGTTTTAGCACAACTTCAACAAAATTTTCCATTTTTTATCTCATCAAATTTTGTATTACCCTCTTTGGAAGGAATTTTTTTTAATAAGACATGATGATTTAAGATTTTTAGGCAATTTTGCACGTTTCTACCTTGGATGGCATGTTGTAACTCTTACCTTCTAATAAAACACATACAATAGGTGGGCAAGGCTGAAATAGGTCATATTCTACCCCACAAATTATTTTTTTCTTTTAAATTGTGTTTGTATATTACCAATGCTCTTACCAGTGCTGATATGTATTGACTCTTCTTAGTGTCAATATATACTGACACTAATACCGATGCACATTTACCGATGCTTACACCGATAATTTACCAATACTTTGCACCTATTAGAAAACAACTTAGTGTAATTTCCATTGGTATTTCCATTGAAAACCAACAAATACCTTGGAGTGCTTATCTCTTTCATAAAACTATGCCAAATACATGAGTGTGTCCCACATTAAAAGAGGATATAGATTTAGCCATGGGATCTCATATGGGAACCAAAGGGAGTCATGGGGCTTTATGAGGGCTTCTATAAGCACTATTTGATAAATTTAATCTACATCATGTTTATTAATGCCCCTCATAAGGTCGGAGTGTTTCATAAGCATAGTCAAACAATAATTGTGTTCAAGGACAAAGTATTTCCCCCCTCTTGAATAGAATTGAATCACTAAATTTTAAAATGATATTCTTGATTTTCTACTAAAAACACATTGAACACATCCCACTGATAGAATCAGTCAAACTCAAGTCTAAGTCAAGAAGCAAACATTGTGAATCCTTTTACATGACAACTATTTATAAATGGATTGTAAAATAGAATTGATATAAAATCATGAGGACATTATTTCGTACCTTTAGCATAAAACGAAGATGATATGCTACAAACATAGAAGGAAATGTTTATGCTTTTGCTCATGTTCTATTTTTTCTACTGCCCTACTTCCTCACTTGCTTTCATCTTTCTCACAACTCGAGTACAAAGATGATGGTAATTATTCCATGGCATAAAAAGGCATCCAATGGTGGAGATTGTAAGATAAACTTCCTTCATTTTTTAATAGGTTAATAGATCTTTAAAGAACAAATCTTCAAGTTACTAGATGCAAATTTGAAAGATTCGAGAGATGTATTGAAAAAACTCAAAAAACATCAAGCAACACTTTTCCACCACGTCTAAAAGGGACTACATGAGAAGGTCCAACCTTAACTAGAGGGGAGAAATGATTTAATGAAAAGAAACCGTGTCATAGCTGCTTATCTTTTTCATATCCTTTCAGATTTTCTTTTTTAGTCAATGAACCAGGCCATGAGGTACTTTGCATCGGGGCGTGGGTCACATTTGGCGATTAATCTTTTCATCTTACCTAGGTACGTGCGTACATCTTCTCGACGGCCTTGTTCGATCTTGCTTAGTTGGAGAGTGGGATCATCTTGTAGCTTCTCCGTTTGAAAGCATTTTTTAAATTCTATTTGAAGTAGGTCCCATGTGGTACGCTCTTCCACTTAGAAGGTCTAAGTACCATTCAGACGCTTCATCAGTTAAGGCCATGGGAAACCAAGCCACCTTGGTTTCATGGGATTGATCTCCACCTGCTCGGCATGTGGCATCAAAATGTGGAGGAATCGGGTTGGATCTCCCCTTCCATTATATTTGAGAAGTTCCAGTTTTCCCAAGGGGCACCTGCCTTGAGTGTTATTATTTCTTTGATTAAAGTGCATCGAGGTCGATATCCCCATCATTGTCGCGACGGTGTCTAGCCATGTTGTGGTGTGGATGAGTTAAAGGGAGTGATTGAATCTCAAGGGGGGATTCGGGGAAGAGGATTTTCAGGGGCCGTGGTTGTAGCAGAGTTGTATGCAGATTTGGTGAGCATTGGAGTCGGAGGCATTGGTCGAAATGTAGCTGCATGCAAATTGGGCGAGATTTGCAAAGGGTGTCTCTGTCGCCACAAGTGCAGGTGTGGATGTAGTTTTGTTGGGAGGGTTAGAGTGGTGTGAGTTTGTGTAGGGACCATCATGTTAATAATGTGCCTAAGATTGTCCTACATGTGTAGGGAACTGTGCTGGTGTAGACAGATCGTTAATCGGTCAAGACGAGAAGATATGAGTGAATTTATGGAAAATGAGGCCCACATGGGGGCATGAATGATCGAGTGCTAGGGATGCCAAAATGGTGTTCAATGGGCTAGAAAAATACCCTATAGTGTGGTGTTTCCCATGTGAAATGTCGGTTCAAACAGGGTCCAGTTTGGGTTCCAAACGAGCGCGATACGAAGTGTTAAAGTAGGGGTAAAATTGGCCTTTTGGGGGGGGGGCTTGGTCTTAAGGGTGGTGTGAATGGACTTTAAGTCCAACTAAGGGGTTTGAACCAAGTTAATTCTAGTTAGATTAACTAACCTATATCCTCCCCAGTTATTGGAACTGGGTAGTTAACCTAATTGGTTTTACTAACTACAGTTAGCTACTAGTTGAAGGTTAGTTAAACTAACCTAGCTGTTAGTAACTAGCCTAGGTTAGACCTAACCTAGGTTTAGACTAACCTAACCCAGGTTTAAACTAACCTAACCTAGGTTAAGCTAACCTAGGGTAGAATGAGGATTAGGTTAGGGTTTTTTTTTTTAAAGAACTCTTTCCCATGGCTTAAGTAACGAGTAATTTTTAAATATAATAAAAATAAAAAATTTTTATTAGGGGGGGGATTTCGCAAGGCGGCGGTCCGGGGGGGGGGGTTGCGGTAGCCGGGAGGGTGGAGGGTGGAGGGGAGGGGAGGGGAGGGTGGAGGGTTGGGGGGTTTTCACAGTGGCGGGGAGGGTGGAGGGTGCAGGGGAGGGGAGGGGAGGGTGGAGGGCGCAGGGAGGGTGGGGGGGAGGGGAGGGCAAATGGCACAGGCATGGGGCGGGTAGAGGGGAGGGGAGGGTGGAGGGCATGGGGAGGGTGGAGGGGAAGGGAGTGGCACAGGTGAGTGGGCAGTGACGAGGGCATCTCGATGCAAGGAGGAGGTGGTGGGGGCGGGCGGCTATCATTGTTGGTGACTCCATTGCTGGTGGGGTGGGTGTTGCATTGCCCTGGGTTGGTGTTGCATGCGGGTACCACTGTTTCATCGGGCATTGTTGTTTAGTAGCAACAAGGGCTTAAGCCCTTTGCTTAGTATATTAGGTTGTAGGTGCATGGAGCGGCCAGCGAGGGGGGGTAGAGAGAGAGAGAGAGAAAGAAAGAGAGAGAAGGGAGGGGAAAGAGAGAGAAAGAGAGAGAGAGAGAGAGAGAGAGAGAGAGAGAGAGAGAGAGAGAGGGAAAGAGAGAGAAGGAAGGGGAAAGAAAGAGAGAGACAAAGAGAGAGGGGGAAGAGAGAGAGAGAGAGAGAGAGAGAGAGAGAGAGAGAGAGAGAGAGAGAGAGAGAGAGAAGGCAGGGGAAAGAGAGAGAGAGAGAGAGAGAGAGAGAGAGAGAGAGAGAGAGAGAAAGAGAGAGAAGGGGGGAAGAGAGAGAGAGAAAGAAAGAAAGAGAGAAAGAGAGAGAAGGGAAAGAGGGAGAGAGAGAAATAGAGAGAGAGGGGGCGGTGGGGGGGGGGAAGGGGGGGTGGGGTGGTGAAGGGGGTGAGGGAGTGGTGGAGGGGGTGGTGGAGAGCGAAAGGGTGGGGGTGGAGGGGGGAGGGGGGGTGGTGGAAATGGAGGAGGGGGGGAGGGAAAGGGTGGTCGTGAGGGGGGGAGGTGGACATGGAGGAGGGGGGGGGAAGGGGGTGGTGGCGGAGGGGGAGAGTGGGGGGGGAAAGGAGTGGTGGAGATGGAGGGGGGGGGGGTGGGAGGGAAAAGGGGTTGTGGAGATGGAAGGGGTGGAGGGGGAGATGGAGGGAGGGAAGGGGGGGGGGGAAGAAAGGGTGGTGGTGGAGGTAGAAGGGGGGGGAAAGGGGTTGGTGGAGATGGAAGGGGTGGAGAGTGGAGTGGGGGTGGAGGAGATGGAAGGGGGGGTGAAAGGGGAGATGGAGGAGGGGGAGACTTTGACGGACAAAAAACTTTGACGAGAAAAGGAAAACTTTGACGGAAATCCAAAGGGAGGAAGAGATGGTCACCTGAACGTTCTCCAAATCTTTCTTGATGTAACGGGATTGTTGAGGACCAATGGATGTTGGGTGGATGGCTAGGTTATCGCTGCGAGATGGGCTCGAAGTAACTTACCATGTGAGGATGGGAGTAAGGTGGTGGTCGATGGAGAGGGAGGAGTGTCTTGCCTAGGGCTCGGAATGGGGAAGAGGATGGAGGCAAGATGTGAAAGAAAACGTATGAGAGGGATGGGTGCTCTTTTATAGGGAAGGAGGGGGAGCTATAAATTTTGTGAAACACATGTGCACCTTTGATTTTTCCCAAGTTTGACTAGGGAGGTGGTTTTAATTTTTCTTTTGGATTATGGCATTTAGCACCTTTAATCATCTATTGCGTATAACTTTTGGTGGTTGTGTTAGGAAAAGTGGGAAAATCCCATGAAAATGGAACTCTCCAAATTTCTTAAGAAGGAAGGAAATGTGCACTTTCATATATTTTTTGTCCAATGGAAATTGCTTAAAATTCTCACGTTATGTTTCTTTCATGGGATTTTATGTGTGGCTTCTTGCATGTTTTCTCATGGTTTGTGGAACATTTCCAACCAAATTGAACTAAAGGCATTTGTGTCCAATATTTGAGCCAAGGTCGATTTGGTTTGCATTCTACTCATTGTTGTGAATCCTCTTGTGATTAGTTTCCATGTATGTGATGTGCACTATATACTCAAATTTTATATGATAGGCACTTCCATTGTAAAAGGTTACATCCATGAAATTATTGCGGTGTGATGACTACAATGCGTTCCAGGCTCTAAAGGCTCTAAATAACTTGATTAACATAGTTGATTAGAAAGTTTTTGTATCTTGATTTTGTTAATCAAGATAATTAAGAATAAATATTATTAAATAATATAATTATTATTAATTAAGATAGTTAATAATAGTTTTATTATCAATTAAAATTTTTATATCAACAATTGCTCCATAAAATAAGAACAAGTTTGAATGCATGAGCATAGAAAAGTGGAATGCAAAGACTGAGCATAATTAACATTCATAAAACATGAATGTGCAGAGTTTCCAAGCAAAAACCTAAGAGCAAAAAGTCTGAGTGATAATTTTTGACACCAACCATGTTCATATACTTCTCAAATAAATATGAAATTCTTTCTTAATTTATCGTTTATGGAACCATATACTTATTTATCATTATAGCCCTCATTTTAGAGAACATCGTCTATATATGAACAAATAGTTAACACTCTAGATACCATTATATATCCCTCCCTACCATACTTTATTTTAAGTATTATGGTAATTCAACATATTTAGAATAATTTCCCTTAGCTTTAGCAATCCCATATTTAAACAACTAAGAAGCTCTCATGTAATAACATATACCATCTTCCTTGGATGACTAGGAAAGAGATATTAAAAAACCTCATACTTGAAGCCATTATAATCTGTCATAAATTCATCTCCACTATATTATCAAATGTGGTAAGGCAAGGGAGAGATTTTCAAAATATTCCCAATTCTCCGAACCTAAGTACTTTTAAGGAAATGTGGTCCCTTGTGAACTCCTTCCTACCATACTATGAATTAACGAGAAGTTGTAACTCTCATATACATCTTGAAATTCCCAATTCGTCTCTTTTTAACCTCTTAAAATTACACTTTTAAGACAAAAATTGCATATATCATGAAATTTTAAACATTTTTCCTTTTTAAAGCTCCTCAATTTGAGCTAAGGAGCAAACATTACAACCCCTTCTTTTTGTAGGCCCTCCAAGGGTATTCTACTAGTGGAGTAACATTGGGACAAGCTATTAAAAGCATATTACTCTAGCAAAATAAATGCAAACAAGTATCTATTTGTATCTTCAAAACCCCAATTGTCTGCTTATAAGAATAGCACTCATGGAAGCTACTTGTACTCTCTACTAAATGAGGCTCTTCTTGCACTTGTTGCATTCTATTGTCATATTTATTTTAGTCCCTTTCAAAATTCAATATTCATGCATGTGGCAATCTAATGCATCTCTTGGCATCAATGCAGAGGGTAAATCTTGCTTTTAGCTACTACCATGCTTGTTAGCAACATCACCATACACGTGCCTATCTAACCTCTCAAGGTTTTGCAAACATATTGAAAATGAAGCAATAGGAAATTAGGGTCATTCTTCCAATATTGTAAAGAGAAGTTTCCATATGTGAATTGCACATGCCCATAAGTTAGCAGTCCCTGTTAAGGCTACAAGAAGTTACATGATATGATTCAATGATTTTGGTATAGTTTGTAGCCTTGGTATGCAAGTCTTCATTTGATTCATCTTATCATGAATGATGCAAAGATTTTGGTTTAGGTCCAACTCTAAAGACAACCTCCATGCATAGGCTTCTGCAAGAAATTCCTACAAACTATTTGTTCTTCTCTCTAGTAGTGGCATTTCCCTCTCACTTTCTATCTTTATTCTTTCTAGCTTCATTTTAAGTGTAGATAAATGTCACAATTGGAGAATTTGCTTGTCTTTGATGGACTAACTTATTTGAATATAGTGTTCTATAATCTACTAAACGTGGACTTTGACAAAGGCTTATACTTTAACCCCTCCATTTTTTTGTTGACTTCTAGCAAAATATCCACTTGCTTGTACATGGACAATATGACCATTTGTGTTTCGCATTCCCTTTTCATCATTGTGCAACTTTTATGGGAAACTTTATATGCATTATACTCAACAAATTGTTGAATCAAAACTTTTTCGAGCTCCACAAGCCTCATCTAATTTTGTATTATCTCCTTATTTCCATGCATAGCTTTTCGTACTCCAAGATCATGTTGTTTCTTATACCTATAGAAAGTCAACTTTGGAATTCCTTGTATCAAGTACCAAGCCTTTCACAACAAACATTCATGTTTCCTATGAATAATGTCAACCCCCAACCCTCTCACTTGTTTCTAGATTGTTGTAAATGTGATTCACACGATCAGCAAAGCATCGATCCCAATATTCTTGTCACACATTCAAAACCATTTATCTATCTCAGTCACTTGACAACAACATCCTTTACATCAATAAATACTTGCAACTCTTTGGATAGCCCTAGGAGTAGCCTTCATAGCCAACCTTGTTTCACTTTCATTATTTTCCTACTTTTTCCTATTTATCATCTTATATGGTTGTTTCTTTTTTACATGTTTGATGTTTGCCCCATGTATTTCATCAATAGGAAGGAAAAAATAATCAATATTTTCCTCATTTTTAGAAGCTTCACTTAGTAACAACCTACTCCCATCCTCAAATGTAAGTCATTAAATTGGCCATTTTAGCAACTTTACGTGAGACCATTGTCTATGGACTAGCATAAATACTTAACAAGAGAGTAGTGTGTGTGTGCTGAGTTCTCTTCCTCTAACCTGAGCATTCTAGATAGGGAGTGACTGAGTGTTCATTGCAAGCTAGGTGGATTGGTTGTATTTAGATCGTTACAAGTTGATTCAATACAAGTTGATTCTTTGTCCATATGCTTCTTTGCATTGATAATGAACTACACTCAGTAATCTTCTGTGTGTAACTTGGTATTCTCATATGGTTCTCTTGCGATAGCTAACCCCAAATTTTGAGTATTCTATTACCCGAGCATGCCATACTTAGGACTACAATAGAGGGCTCACTAAGTGTAGCACTGGGTTCAATACCATATACCTTGTCTAAAGTTAGCCATGGTGAGGGAACCAAATCATCAACATTTTGGTGATCCTACTTGGGAGGGGTCAATTGAATTATGAGTTGATGAGTTTTCAGTTCAAGATATTTAGAGAACCGAGTTGGAAAACTTAGTGTTCTAGGTTCATGTTAACTAGTGACGAAGTGAAACAATTGCTAGGAGTTGTGGGATACTTTAGGAAATTCCTCCAAGTGACTTCAAATTAGTGGCATAGTCTAGTGGTGTGCTTGAAGACTATCATATAGGATACACAAAGTATTCAAATTCCTTCTTGGATACTTTCTACCTTATTCAATAGCTAACACATGCTTAGAAAGAAGAAGAAGATACATGTCGAAGGGCAAAGAGTTCCTGAACCAAAGGATTTGGTTACATCCTATTATGAGAATTGGAGTGGTCTTAGAACCAAAATTGAAAGCTCAAAGGAGGCTGTAGAAGTAATAATTGTCAAACAGGAGCAACGAGCATGAGGAGAGAGACTCGGCTGCATTTTCCCAAGGGTCAAAGTTCATTACTATGTAGAGTCAGAAGGATAGAGCATTGGTATTGGGTTGAGGCATCCTAGAACATTAGTGGATGAAGGCCCATCATGGCAAGTGGAGTATGAGCATTCATCTATAGGTGCTTGGATTTCAAGCAGATGGCCATTTGCAGTATGGAACATCAAAATGAATGAGAAGACCAACTTAAAGAGCAAAGAGAACTTCTTTGACAATGCTCAGCTATCATTCAAGAGGAATTATGTCAAGAAAGATATGAAGACAGAAGACCAACTACACTAGATGGTTGAGGAAGCAACCAATGGGAAGAGTGATGTGATTCTTTTGGAGAGAGATGCTAGCACCAAAGACTCAAGGTGAATGTGGAGCAACTACGGAAATTTTACTGAGTTCCTTTCACAGTGGAAAAAAATCCTCCTCTCCTTACATATTACATCAAACTGTACCTCCAAGTCTTAAAGATAGTACCAAGTGACTACGGGATGGTCAGCAATGGCCTCATATGCATGAAGGTAGATAAGATGGGTGGAAGGCTAGTGACTTGGTCCTTTTGAGTGCAAGACTTGCCTACTTGCCATGGAGTGGAAAATTCTAAGCCCAACACCAACATCAAGTTAAATTTCCAAAATTTCAAAGGCATTGATGATGAAGATCCATATAGTCACTTGCAAAGTTTCTTACATGTCTGTCATGGCAATGGTGCCACAACTTGCAAGGAGAATATGGAATATTTCCCATGTACTTTGATAAAAAAAGATTAGAGGTGGTTCAATCAGTTTCCAATTGGATATTTCTTTGCAATGTCTAAAGCATTCCTATGAAGGTCTAGGCAAGAAATCAATTAAGAAGACGTTTGAACAAAGCTAAGTGAGCTGAAGCACAACAAGGGAGATTTTTCCAAGAAGGTTCCAGATGACAAGTCTTTTGGGCTTGGTTGTGCACCCAGGTAGACTTTCCCAAGCTAGAGATAATCAATCCACCTAGAACTTATGAAGAATTACTAGACTAAGCTGTTATTTTGGAGAAGAGTGAAGACTTGAAGAATAAGGAAAAGAAGAAATATGCTAACACTGACACCAAGGAGATGCCAGCAAAGAAAGAAAATCTCAAAATTGAGCTAAAGAAGGTCTTAAAAGATTTAGGCATTCAAGGAAATCTAGGAAACAATGAGAAATGGTGTAACAAGTGTTCTATGGGTGGACATATGGAAGAGGAATGCAAAACAAAGTATTGCAATACTTGTACCAAGTTGGGCATGATCAATCAGATTGTTGGTTCAATGGTGAGATTTGTTGTGTCAATGAACCAAGTGGGTGATGCTTGGCCATCAAAAGGACAAATGTAAGAATGATAAAAAGAAAACGCATCCATCTTTTATCAAGTGCTTCTATGTTAAATAAAATCATCTACCAAACTCGGTACTGAGCAATTAGTACCAAAGCCAATGCAAGAACTAAATCTCAGAATAGAAGACAACCATGCCAAGGTAGTGGTGAGTGCCAATCTTTCTTCTAAGCAACTAGAGTCTATAAGAATTTTATTTGTTAGGTATACAATGTGTTTTCCTAGAGTTACACTAACCTATGAGGAGTTCCTCTTGAGTGTATCACCATAAGATACCTTTGGTGCTAGATGCAAAGCCAATTTAATAGCAGAGGTACAGAACTAACTATGCCAAACCAATAAAGCCAAGCTAGATCAGCTCTTGTGTGCTGGTTTTATCTATGTGGTTGATCATAGTGACTGGCTATTTCCTATTGTGGTTGTGCCTTAAAAAAATGGCAAAACCTATCAGCAGAAGTGGCATGATGCACCGAGTGCTTCTACAGTTGGAAGGTGGTTTTGTATAGGTAGATGATGCGATTGTAATAGGCAAAGGAGAGAATAAGAGAAGAGTGTGTGTGTGTGTGTGTGCACGTGCGCATGCATGTGTGCATGCGTGTGTGTGTGTGTGTGTGCACCCAGTTCTCTTCCTCTGACCTAGGAGAGGGAGAGACTGAGTGTTCATTGCAAGCTAAGGAGGCTTGGTTGTACTCAGATCATTACAAGTTGATTCCTTGTCCATATACTTCTTTGTATTAATAATGAAGTGCAGTCAATATTCTTGTGTGTGTAGCTCTATATTCTCCCATCACATACGGTTCTCCTATGATAGCTAAGCCCAAACTCTGAGTGTTAATTTTTTCATCCATTCTATTGCCCAAGCATGCCATATTTAGTACTACAAGGGAGGTCATGTTCACAGAGCAACAATAGGTTGGGTAAATACCACACACACCTTATCTGAAGTTAGCCATGGGTGAGGAACCAAATTGCCAACACCTTCACTGACACCTATGAGGATGATCATGAAGACACATACATACAAATGTATTCTATGGCACAACCATATGTCCTATAAATAAACCTTGGGTCAATTTGAGAAGTTATAGCATAGGGTGTTAAACACGCTTTGCAAATCGACCTTAGGTCAATTTCATGATCACTCACACATACACGCAAGCAAAACAAACACATTCAAAACATGTGTGGAGGTTTTGAATCGAATCTTTATTCTAGGATGTTTGTGATCATTCACACACATACACACTCAAATATAGTCCAAGACATTTTACACAATCACAAATGCATTCTAAATCACACCCACACACAATGGAAGTGGGTGATCATGTAGGGTGTTGAACCCGATGGTCAGGTT
Organism: Dipteris shenzhenensis; assembly: GCF_047967505.1. NCBI lineage: Eukaryota > Viridiplantae > Streptophyta > Polypodiopsida > Gleicheniales > Dipteridaceae > Dipteris > Dipteris shenzhenensis. Next base: position 12,017,671 of record NC_141626.1, read on the forward strand.
GTGCAATTCAGACACCTTGGGTCAATTTGATGATCACTAACACACACCTACATAGATGATCACTCAAATACACTCAAAAATTTATTCTAAGATATAGCCACACACACACTTAAAATCCAACCTTGGTTTGAATTCATTGATGCTAGTACCTTGGGTCGATTTGAGAAGTGGTAGTATATGGAGCTGAACACAATAGCCATTAAGGTTTGTAAATAAACTCTAGGTTGATTTGCACTTCATGGATGTTGATGATCTTTCACACACATACACAAATACATTCTAATACATTATACAATCAAATTTAACTAAAATACATCCACTTACACTTGCAAATCAACCTTGGGTTAATTTGATATTTAGAACAATCTAATTCATTATACACACATACAAAAACACATTCTATTCAAAGCTATAGATAAGTTAAAATTGTCTAAATTGTACATACATCATAAGACATTGCAATCAAGTTTCTTCTTTGTGAAGTTCCTTATGATAACATGCATGGATTGATGTATTGATCAGTTCATGTACCTATGCTTGATAGTAGTACTAATAATGTATTCATGTTTACAAAAATTCAATGGATACTCAAAATGGGATCACAAACTGAACAAATGAGGCAACAGACCCATCAAATGAGAAAGCAAATCCAACAAATGAGACAACAAACCAAACAAAATGAGAAATCAAATCCAACAACTGAGACAAATAAGAATGTTGGCACATTAAAGGAGCCAGAGGTTTTGAAATTCTTAGATATAGCTCAATGGTATGTGGATACTTAACAATGGTTTACAATAAATTTCTAGGAGAGTTACCATGTTTAGTAAAGAAGGGGTAGGGAAGGGATGGAACAGTCTTGGGAAGGTACTTGATATGCGAGAGGGTGTGTATAATAAAGCAAATCCATGTATTTTTTCTCACATAAAGATAAGTGAGGTGAATAGGTAATGGTCAGAGCAACATTGGATAAATTTGAGGTTACAAGGATGGTAGTAAGCTTCAGTAATAGGCTAGTTTAGATGAAAAATATTGGTTTGGGAGGTGCAACACAGAAGCACATTGGGTGATTATGGAATGGTAGATATAATAGCAAGATTCAAAACTGTGATGTCAAACATAGAGAACAAAAAAGGAAAAAAAAGATAAAAAAAAGACCAACAGGGTCAAAGCTGAAACTCCTTAGTGTCTCAACTTTAGGTAGGGAGTGTTCTCAGCTTCAGGAGCCAAGCGGGTCTCCCAGTCTGCCTTTAGCATGATATCTACTCAGGTCTACCATTAGCATGATATCTGCTACTACCCGGTTGATTTCGAGTGCTCGCAAGCGTAGATGGCCTTCAAGTCCACTCCTGTGTAATGGCCTGTCCTCATACTCAAAAATGCGGCTCTCTTTAAATGCGGCTCATGCACTGACAACAAAGTATTAGTGCAAATACAAACATCCAAACACCAAGATGAGTAACAATACTTAGATCTTCTCCTGGAGCTACTGTGCGGAGTCGAGCACATTTGTTATTGCGAAGTAGTAGATAGAGGTTCTCCTATTTTTCAGGGCTGTAGGATAGACAGGAAAAAGAAAGTGAGGGTGGATATTTTCCTATTGGTCCACCATTGGTAGATCCTCTTGACATGATGGGACCTAATACAAAGGGCTAGGGGAAAAAGACTCGGGGGGGTCATTCATCTTATGTAACCCTATCACGTGAGTTCAACAGAAGGATATTTTTAATTTCTAAAATTTATACTTACATAAGGGATTATTTAAAATGATTCCAAAATTTTTTTATAGATTTGTATAGAAAAAGGTGTTGAGATATTGAGCTCCACTCGTGATATGTCAGGGTGACCGTTGTGCATTTATGTCACCCACTTGCCAAGCTGCAAATGCGGTTGGTACACCGTCCATGAATAATAGCTAGATGACAGCTATCCTTATGTACTCTAGTTCGTGGCTCAGTAAGTATGCCACCTTAGTTAGCTGAGTTTGGTTTGAGACCCACATATAGGGTTCTTCTATTTCTTTGTACTAGAGTTTTTTTGGCTTACACAACTAAGAAGAGGAAAACTATTTTCAGCCTCCACCTTTGTGTGTATTCCCCCATTTTGTATGTGAGAAAGTTGCAAGTGAGACTCCTTCTTTCTCTCCCACTATCTTCACATGGTATCAGAGCCTAGTTCGTGGTAAGGAGCTCAAGAAATCAAACCAAGTTCGCGGTGTCCTAGTAAAAGGACCAATGTTGTTTTCCTCTTTCGAGTTTGGGAGAAAATCTCTGCAGGTAGCACAGCCGGAAAGTGCAAGAGTGCATTGTCTCAGATTGAGATGCCCTTCGCAGTGTGGCGTGAGGGCAATATATGCTGCGGGGACCGTTTTGGAGGTGGAAGTTCTCCGCAAGCAATGAGAAAAAGGCCCTGTTTTTACTGTGTGACCATTGCTCTGCAGTTTGGTAAAAAGTTACCGCACAAATTGCATCGTATGCCTATGCATAGAGATATTGGGAGTTACAGAATAATCCTTATTGCCTATTGATGCAAAATCATCACTAGGAAGTGACTATGTGGTCAAATACCACTTTTGTCAATTTTGTAGATTTGCCCTTGTGAGGTAGAAGCTGTGTTTTTTGCAGTGATAGAATATTTTGCAGTGTTCTGTAATGGCTTCTGATTCTCTTTCACAGATTGTCACTAAAAAGCTTGACAAAAATAACTTCCAAGCATGGAAGTTTAGAATGACGAATTTCCTTATGGGAAAAGGCTATTAGGAGTTCATTACAAGAAATAAAGAAGAACCAGTTCTTTCTAATGTTCCCAATCAACAAGAAATGCAAGCATTTAAAGGATGGCATGAGAGAGCCAGAAAAGTTATGTACTGGCTGTCTATCAGTATTTCAGATTCTATGATTGTGCATATTCAGGATGCAAGTACGCTAAAGGAGGCATGGGATACTTTGGCAAAGATGTACAACACAAATACGCAAGCCAGGAAAATGCAACTCAAGTAGGAGTTGCACAATGTGCAGAGAGAAAATATGAGCATCAATGACTACCACATGAAGGTGAAGAAAATTGCAGATGCACTTGCTTCCATTGGGTCGCCAGTGGAAGATGATGATTTAGTTTCTGTGACCTTGAATGGTCTAGGAAAGGATTATGCACAGTTCTGAACATCCATTACCGTCCGTGAAAAATTTCCTGATTTTGAGGAGTTGTTTGCTCTTCTAATTTCTGAATAGTAGTGAAATGGTGGTGCATCTTCTTTAGGAGGAATTTGAAAAGAAACTGTCTTCTACTCAAATACTGGAAGAGTTAGAGGCAAAGGTAGAGCAGGCCGATCTGGAGGCTATGGTAGAAATCAGAATATGCAGCAAACTCAAGAAAACCAGTTCTATGGAGGAGGATGTGGTAACTCTACAGGTAGGGGAGCCAAAGAGGTCGTGGTGGATGGCAGAGAGGCCAAAATACAAACAACAATGTTGAATGCTACTATAGTGGTAAAATGGGTCATATGGCTAAAGACTGCTATAAAAAGTAGAATGACATCATGAATGGAAAATTGCAGCAAGGGAATTATGCATCTTCTAGTAGACAGGGTGATGACAGCAATGAGCATGCGGCCTATGGACATCCTTTGTATCGTGACGACCTATGCCAACTTAGCATCCGACTCATCTCGATGAGTCAGCCGATTACATCAAGAATGGTGGACTTATGAGTGGAGCGTCATAGAGCAAGAAGCTCCTACTCAGCCATTGGCACTAGCCGTATGGCCTTTTGTATTTAGCCAGGGTTCATTTGTAATAAAGGCAGCTTGTGTTTGACTCATAGTCTGTGTCTTCTTGCATTCTTGTTCCGTCCTTATTCATTACCTATTCCTGATGTATCTCTCGTGATTGTTACGTCAGATTGGTGGAGATGCCAAATAACATGGACATGGAGGGACACGATCAAAGCTTCTCCCATTTGCCAGGTTACTAATGATGTCCTAGCCACACTTCTAGTGGAGATTGTCTAGTCCAACATGCATGTAACCAACTTGATGGTGGCTCACTTGATGTCTCAACAAGCCACTCATCTCAGGCACGATTTAAGAATTTATCCAAAAGCTTTTTCAAAAGCTCCCGATGAAGACGTCTAGCTGTGGCTAGACCACTTTGCCAATTTGGAAGAGTACCACCACTAGTCGGAGGCCCAGAAGGTAAAAGAAATCAAACCTTCCTTCCAAGGTTTGGCAGTATCTTGGTACCACCAACTAGATGAGGGCATCAAGCATTGATGGCCACACTTGATCCATATGCTTATGATAGCATTCGGTAGCTCTGACACAATGAAAGATGCATTATAAGTGTGTTATATATGTATATGTATTATCACAGAATGGAAGTTTCATTCCAATGGATTTGTGGTTTTAATGCATAACATAAAGAGAAGGTGAATATACTAAAAGACATGTGATGCATATTTCATTTCTCTTAGCCTCTTCATACATGAGCATTACCATTACTTGTTTTCAATTGTCTAGTATGTGGTCTCACATGTAAAATTTTTTCTCTCTATGTGTGTGTTTGTGTGAGCGAGGTCCTTTTAAAAATAAAGTGTGTGTGTGTGTGTGACACAGAGAGAGAGAGATAGATAGATAGAGAGAGAGAGAGAGAGAGAGAGAGAGAGAGAGAGAGAGAGAGAGAGAGAGAGAGAGAGAGAGAGAGAGAGTCCAACTAAAAAAAGCCATGCTACCTACATTACAACACAAGAGTTCCAATGTTTCTTTAAAGAAAAAGAAAACCCATGCATATATTTCACTCTAAAAAATAATTAGCATTTGATTTCATGTAGATATGCCAGATGCATCATCCTAGTTAGCCGACTATGATTAAGCAAGCCTTGAAAGATGCATATGTGAATAGTGACAGTCTTCTCTACCTTATTAGGATCTAACCAAACCTCATGAGCATTGCAATAAAATAATCAGAAGCATATCTTCCTTCAATTTTTTGCTTATGTTAGTGTGAATTGACTCATTACAAGCAACATGTTTTAACCAATTTTTAAATTGTCTATATTTTTGGCATCACAGTTTCATATAGACTAATGAACCATATTGTAAGTGCATATACACCATCTCCAAGGATGTACTCTCGAATACGAAAAGCGCCATCAACAAAATTGAAACTTTGGAGGGATATGGAAACTATTCAAGACCTATACCAAGTTTATTACCAATAAGATGATTGGGGGATGATTGGAGGTATCATTGTTCATGATTACTACATATTTTTTGTTCACATAATAGGATGCGCATGTAAATTTTTGATATTCTACCTTCCTAGCAACATATTGGTGTTTGATGGACATTGGAACTTTGCAAGTACATGCAAAATTGGTGCTTCATTTTATTCACTACCCCCTCATGGAGACTATTCAAGACCTATACAAAGTTTATTACCAATAAGATGATTGGGGGATGATTGGAGGTATCATTGTTCATGATTACTACATATTTTTTGTTCACATAATAGGATGCACATGTAAATTTGGGATATTCTACCTTCCTAGCAACATATTGGTGTTTGATGGACGTTGGAACTTTGCAAGTACATGCAAAATTGGTGCTTCATTTTATTCACTACCCCCTCATGGAGAGGGCTTGAGTCAAGGTGGAAGAAATAGCATTTTCTTTAAGGTTACACTTGAGGCGATGGAGACCAAGGGAGGAGGTAAAGGATGATGTAGAGGAAATGGAGGTAATGGGCATGGTGAAGGAAAAGGGAGAGGGCATGTTGGCAATACAAGAGCTTCTACTATGCTTCTTAATTCTCTCCTAGAAGCTAGAGATATATTCTTCACGTCTCTTGTGATGCAAAAATCTGGAAGTACCTTGCAAGCTTCAAAACAGCACCGCTGTAATTCAAGATCCTTTAAAGTACCTTCTAGATTTGAGTACAATACCTAATTTTCTCTATGAAACCACATATACATTCTTCACATCTCTTCTAATGCAAAAATTTGGAACACTACAAGGCATAGGCCCTTTTCCAATGAAAATACCGACGTTTTTTACAATTTTTTTTTTGGATGAGCGCAAAGGTTGTTATTTACATTGTTATAAGCGTCGGAAAAGAACGGTCGCTATATAAGCCTCGCTATATAGTGACTCTAATAAATGTCGCTATATAGCGACATTGGTAAACGTCGCTATATAGCAACACTGGTAAACATCGCTATATAGTGACGATTAACATAACTAAAAGAAAACATTAGTGGGGATAAACACAGCCATAGGAAGCCTATTTTGCCCCACTAATATATTTTTTTAGTAATTACAAAAAAAAGTTTTTTACTAGAAAATTTCCCTTGTGAAAAGGGTGATACAAAATCGCTCAAATGAACTGATCGAGCGGCCGAAGCATATACATGTCGAAGATATACAACATTGTTTGTTACAAAATTACCCTTTTGAAAAGGGTGATACAAAATCACTCGAACGAGTCGATATACAAAAGGATATACATGGTGAAGTATATGCAAATTACTACTACTACTACTACTACTACTATTGCTTATTCGAATCATCATCCTCCTCCTCGTTCTCATCTTACCAACCTGATCCTTGGCCCTCATGAGTTGCGCCTAATCCCTGACCCTCGTGAGCTGCACCTGATCCTTGGTCCTCGTCGCTGCTTGCCTCCAGTGATGGGACGGTCGAGCTTTAACTCTAAGAGTGAAATCATATTAATTAAAAATTAGATTGGAACTTAAAGAATAAAACAATTTAAAAAGTGAGATTACAAGTAGGAGTAGACTTATACAGTGCGAGCAGCCACTTGAGCCCAATCGACCGTTGCTCCCATTGCCTCTTGCTCAATAAACCACAGCTTTGTTCCTATGCAAAACGTGTGTCTCGTCTCTGCACCTGTAGGAAGGCAACCCATCACAGCTTGCTATGGATCCAATTTATGAGAGCTAGATAAAGTGCATGTAATATGTAGTAAAACAAATAGAACAATACATTAAATGAGAAGAAGTAGACTTACCACAGTTACCTCGAATGCCAACCGTCTGCCTGCACCAAAGTGCGAAGTACCTATGACATCCAGCCATCTCCTTTGACCCTCCTCTGACCCTCGAACATTTCAGGATGGTCCCTGTTCTGGTCCCTGTTTTGCTTCTTGAAAAACTTCCAATCAGCTTTGTTTGCCCAGCTGGGTTTAGCCCTCCCCTTTGTGATGCAAGTATGCAAGGTTGATGTACGATGCTTCAAGACCAAACCCATGCGCTCTCGCATTTAAACTCCCAATTTGGGGGTTAGGGTATTTTACTTTCAATTCATCGATGACTGCCTGCTTCTTTTGGTCATCTTAATACCGTCAATCAGTAGCAATGCCGCTCCTGAAGTGGTGTCTCATTAATTACCTTATGGTGGCACTACAAGGCACATGCCCTTTTTTGACAGAAATACTGACCTTTTTTACACTAAAAAGTTTTTTTTTGACGGGCACAAAAATGTCTCTATTAGCGTTGGAAAAGAACGATCGCTATATAAGCGTCGCTATATAGTGACACTAATAAACATCGCTATATAGCGATACTAGTAAACGTCACTATATAGCAACACTAGTAAACGTCGCTATATAGTGATGATTAACAGAAGCTTTAAAAAACCATTAGTGGGGCTAAACAGGGCCACAGTAAGCCCTATTTTTCCCCACTAATGTTTTTTTTTTAAAATTAATTCAAAGGAATGTTGTTTGTCACGAAATTTCCTTTGTGAAAAGGGTGATACAAAATCGCTCAAATGAGCCAAGCAACAGAAGCATATACATGTCAAAGATATACAACATTGTTTGTTACAAAATTACCCTTTCGAAAGAGAGGAGAAAAGAAGAAAAGAGGGGAAAAAAGAGAAAAAGAGAGAAAGCATATGCTTATGAAAAGAAGAGAAGAAAAAATGAAAGAGAGGAAATAAGAGAGGGAAAAAAAAGAGAAAGAAGAGAAAGGAAGAGGGGAAAAGAGAAGGAAAAAAGACAGGGGAAAAGCATATGAGCATATGCTCATGAATAAGCATAAGCATAGGCAAATGCATATGCTTATGAAAAGAATAGAAGAGAGGATGAAAGAGAGGAAATAAGAGAGAGAAAAAGAAGAGAAAGAAGAGAAAGGAAGGTGAGAAAAGAGAAGGAAAAAAGAGAGGGGAAAAGCATATGAGCATATGAGCATATGCTCATGCATAAGCATAAGCATAGGTAAATGCATATGCTTATGAAAAGAAGAGAAAAGAGGATGAAAGAGAGGAAATAAGAGAAGGGAAAAGAAGAGAAGGAAGAGGACAGAAGAGGGGAAAAAAGAATGAAAAAAGAAAGGGGAAAAGAAGAAAAGAGAGGAAAAAAGAGAAAGCATATGCATATGCTTATGCATGAGCATATAATCATATGCTCATACATAACTTATGGGCAAATGCATATGCTTATGAAAAGAGGAGAAAAGATGATGAAAGCGAGGAAATAAGAGAGGGGAAAAGAAGATAAGGAAGAGGGAAAAAGAGAAGAAAAAAAGAGAGGGAAAAGCATATGAGCATATGCTCATGCATAAGCATAGGCAAATGCATATGCTTATGAAAAGAAGACAAAAGAGGATGAAAGAGAGGAAATAAGAGTGGGGAAAAGAAGAGGAGGAAGAGGAAGGAAGAGGGGAAAAGATAATGAAAAAAGAGAGGGAAAAAGATGAAAGGAGAGGAAGAAGAGGAAATAAGAGAGGGAGGGAAAGAGGGGGGAAAGAGGGAGGAAAAGAGGAAAAGAGGGAAAGAAGAGGGAACAAGAGAAGAGAGGGGAAGAAAGGATTCCTACACCCATCACTGCAACTAGCGCTTAAAGCGCTAAATGCAAGCCACTGCAAATTTATTTTATAAAAAAAAAAAAGAGGAAGCACTTTCTTACCTGGAAAAGTCCCGCTCGGTGTTTCGTGGACTGCCCTACAAAAGAGAGGAAACATACCATTTTTCATATAACTAGTTAGAGGAGTTTAGAGAAGCAACTTTCCAAAGGGATTAGATTGAGGAGACAAGCATAAGCCTACAAATAAGGAGAAAGCACCGAAAGGAAGGGAAAGAGGAGAAAAAGAAATACCCAAAAGAGGGGAGCAAATCTCGTTTTTTGTCCTTAATCTCTGAAAATCAAGCATGAAAATTATCACATAGGCTTAGCAATGCAACGAGAAACATGCTTCAACACTCACAAAATGAAATCTCACAAAAAATGAACCTACATTGCTTAAAGAGACACACTTTCTTGAAAAACTTCCTTTCACACAAGTAGAGAGGGAGGAGGGTGGAGAGGGAGCACAAGTGTCAATTAGAGAGGGACTTGGTAGGGGTGAGGAGTGTGAGGAATAGAGAAAATATAACACTGGAGGAGAGAATTTTGCTTTTCTCGTAATAGAGTTGTGAAAGACGGCGTCGTGCGGGGTTTTGGGTTTTAGTCCTCCAACGTTGCTATATAGCGACACTGGTCAATCGTTATATAGCGATACTTATACCTTAATAGTGTCGCTATATAGCGACCTTTAGGGTATAAGTGTCACTATATAGTGACTCTTATACCCTAAAGGTCGCTATATAGCGACACTTTTAGCAACTTTTAGGATATAAGTGTCGCTATATAGCGACACTTATACCCTAAAGGTCGTGATATAGCAACACTTATACCCTAAAAGTGTCGCTATATACTTATATCCTAAAAGTGTCACTATATAGCGATGAAACAGGACACTTGATCTAAGAAGAGAGGGAAGGAGCTCATGGGTGGCGATTTTTTGGATCTTAATGGATTTCCTTGAATTTTGTGTTGTGATTTTGGAAGTGTGCAGATGGAAGGATGAGTGGAAGCTTGTCAGATGATGCGCCAATGCTCGAGAGCACAGAGTGGCTTACGGAGAGGTTGTATTGTTATTGCACTCATTGCAAGTGAGAAGTAGGACATCAATGCCGTATTGTCTTGCGCCACTTGAGGATGTATGGGGAGGAGCTCAAACCAATACCCACCATTGGTCGGGTACGTGGTGGTGGATCATCGGAAAGTTAATGCTATTTGAGCTTGTGATTAATATTGCCTGCATACACGACATGAAATCTTGAGACAAGATCTTATATTTAAATGAAATCTTGAGAAAGGACAAGGAGCGTGGTGAGGGTTGTGTGTATATACCTTCACACTTTGAGAAGGAGTATGGCTTATGGAGAGGTTGTATTGTCATTGCACTCATTGCAAGCGAGAAGTACAACATCAATGCCATATTGTCTTGTGCCACTTGAGCATGTATGAGGAGGAGCCCAAACCAATACCCACCATTGGTGGTGCATGTGGTGATGGATCATCGAAAACTTAATGTTATTTGAGTTTGTGATTAATATTGCCTGTGTACACGACGACACAAAATCTTGAGGCAAGATCTTATATTTACACGAAATCTTGAGAAAGATGAGGAGGGTGGCAAGGGTTGTGTGCATATACCTTCACACTTTGAGAAGGAGTATGGCTTATAGAGAGGTTATATTGTCATTGCACTCATTGAAAGTGAGAAGTATGACATCAACGCCGTATTTTCATGTTCCACTTGAGGATGTATGGGGAGCCGCCCAAACCAGTACCCACCTTGGTGGCGCACGTGGTGATGCATCATCAAAAAGTCAATGCTATTTGAGTTCGTGATTAATATTCCTACGTACACGACACAAAATCTTGAGACAAGATCTTATGTTTACACGAAACCTTGAGACAAGATGAGGAGGGTGGTGAGGGTGGTGTGCATATACCTTCACACTTTGAGAAGGAGTATAGTCTACCACAGATCTTGAATATATCATTTCTAACATCTTCTTGTAAGCACCCTTTTATTGTAAGATGTGCCAAATGATGAGGAGGGTATGGTGGACGTGATGGATTTTATTTTTAGGGGCAATACACGTGATTTTCAAGTGTGAGGCTGTGTACATGGTACCTTTGATAGAGAAGTTACAGATCTTATGGGTAGGAGTGTGGGTCTAATATTTCTAGAGCTCCTAGACATACCAATGGCATTTTTGTGTGGAACACATCGATTGAAAGAGAGTCACGTATGATTGTGGAGTCATGGCTAACTTCACACAAGATAGCTGAGCAAGTGCTTCGGATACCAATCTTCTCTCCTCTCAGTTGGATTATTGTGGGACCATACACAAGATCTATGAAATTGATTTCAGACAATTTATTATTTTCATTCTTGATGTAAAATGGTAGAACTATTTATGACGGTCTTTGTTCTTCCCGAGTATTATGAGCAGGTGCATACTAATGATTTAATTAATTGAATCTTTTGCTTTTAAATATTAATTGGCACATGTACTTAAGCATAGTTTCATATAATTGATGGCATTTGGCACCCATCTTCAATATAGGTGGTTTTTCATCCGGATCATTCTAATCCAAGATGGTGGTATGTGATCCAAGTTGCACCACGAAGTAAGAACATTTTTGAAGATAGAGATGTGGATATGGAGATGCCACTACCAATGCCATATCCAATTGATCCAGATGAATTTAGAAAAGAAGATGAAGATTACAATATGAGCCAAGAGGAAGATGTGCATAATGATATCATATGGGAGGGAGATGGAGATCATGCTATTGAGGAAGAAGATGATGATCATCAAGAATCACCCGACTTTATTGAAGAAGATGATCAAGTCTATGGTGAACGTACGATGCCAGAGTACGATGATGATATAGGAGATCAACTTAGTATAGAACTAGTGGAGATAGACTTGTTTGGCGCACTAGACTTGGCTCAGGGTGAAGCCAAGTGTCAAACATGAACATGAATATATGAGCTTCAAACTTGATGTACATGCTCTTGTACTTCTATTCTTTGACAGGATAAAAAATGTATGAAAAGAAAAATTTTTAATCATTGGGTAGAACTATGTTTAAAGGTTAGTATGGGGAAAAAAACACTCTGTAAAACGTCACCATATAATGATTTTATACAAGTCTAACAAGTGTCACTATATAGCGACGTTCATAAAAGTGTCGCTATATAGCGACGTTTATAAAGTGTTGCCATAAAGTGTTTCTATATAGTAGAACTTTTTAAGCCCGCTTTGTATACCAATGATTAGCACCCCGCACGCACTAAACGTCAGTGCTTAACCATCGGAATAAGGCCCGTGTGTAGTAGTGTGGCCATCACTGCTCTGCTCTTTTTATCTTCTATTATCTCTCCAGCAATCTGATTTGATAGGACAGGTCCTCGACTAGGTAAGAAGGACTCATGGTAGTGGGAAAGTCCGAGCCAGTGGTGTTTGTGCGAGTGCTTCCAGAGCGAGGAGTAGAAGTGGGAGTAGGAGAGGACAAGGGACCTAACTAGTATTGGGTGTCAGGACTAAGTGGAAACCTATAGGGATGTGAGTGTACTGACTCGTCTACATCTCCCGAGTCAGCACAACATAAGCGACCCCTCCTACTCTTTCTTCCCTTATGATGGGCATGCCCAGGTGATGACCCCTTAGTCGAAGGGGCACGAGGGGATGGCTGGGCGGTAGGTCAAGCCATCGGTGTAGGAGAGCGAATTGCTGAGGTCCCTTGGGATAGTAGAGAGAAGAATTTCGTTGCCTCCTCATCGGTCATCTGTGCCACAAACTCGTCGAGACTCCTGACAAAGCCATGGGCTGCTAGCAAGGAGTTGACCGATGAAAGTGATACTTTTGTTCTTCTCGAGCACTGTGAGCAGGTGCATACTAATGATTTAATTAATCAAAGCTTTCGTTTTTAAAGATTCATCGATACATGTACTTAAGCATAATTTCATATATATAATTGACGACATCTGGCACCCATCTTCAATATAGATGGTTTTTCATCCGGATCATTCTGATCCAAGATGGTGGTATGTGATCCAAGTTGCACCATGAAGTAAGCAAATTTTTGAAGATAGAGATGTGGATATGGAGATGCCACTACCAATGCTAGATGCAATTGATCCCGATGAATCTAGTGAAGAAGATGAAGATCACAATATGAGCCAAGAGGAAGATGCGCATAATGACATCACACGGGAGGAAGATGGAGATCATGATATTGAGGAAGAAGACAACGACCATCAAGAATCACTACACTTTATTGAAGAAGATGATCAAGTACTTTTAGGTGAACGTATGATGCTAGAGTACGATGATGATATAGGAGATCAACTCGGTATAGAGTTAGAGATATGCTTGTTTGGCGCATTAGACTTGGCTCAAGATGAAACAGCTGATGTAAATGCTCTTTATTGATTTTTTTCATCTCAAACTTGGACATGAATATAAGAGCTTCAAAGGCTTGATGTACATTCTCTCATACTTTTATTCTCTCAAAAGATCAAACATGTATGAAAATTTAAAAAACAATTTCATTGGAAAAAACTAACTTTTAAAGCCTATATGAGTAAAAAAGCTCTCTGGAAAACGTCGCTATAAAATAGTATCTCAGTGTTGATATATAGCAATACTTACATTTCTTATAAACATTGCTATATAGCAACTTTAGAAGTCATTGCTATATAGCGACGTTTGCCTAAAGTCACTATATAGCGATGCTTTACGGGATGCGCTTCCCATACCGACGATTAGCACCCCAAACGTGCTAAACATCGGTACTTAGACATCGCAATAGAATCCATGTTACTAGTGACTACAGCTAGTGCTTAAGGCGCTAGATGTAGGCCAATGCAAATAACAAAAATAATAAAAGAACAAAAGAGGAAGGACTTTCTTACCTGGAATAGTCTCGCTCGGTGTTTTGTGGATTGGCCCTACAAAAGAGTGGAAACATACCATTTTTCAAATAACTAGTTAGAGGAAGGAGGAGTTTAGAGAAGCAACTTCTCAAAGGGATTGGATTGAGGAGACAAGCATAAGCCTACAAACAAGGAGAAAGCATAAGCCTACAAACAAGGAGAAAGAGAAGGAAGAGAAATACCAAAAAGAGAAGACGTGAGTCTTCTTTCTTTCACAAAATCTCATTTTTTGTCTTTAACCTTTGAAAATCAAGCATGAAAACTAGCACATAGCCTTAGCAATATAAGGAGAAACATGCTTCAACACTCACAGAATGAAATCTCACAAAAAACGAACCTACATTGCTTAAAGAGACTCACCGTCTTGAAAATTTTCTTTTCACACAAGCAAAGAGGGAGAAGGATGGAGAGGGAGCACAAGTGTTAGAAGAGGGGCTAAGTAATGGTGAGGAGTAGAGAATAGAGAGGAGGAAAGCGAGGTCATCGAATATAAGGTAGGAGGAGAGATTTTTTCTTTTTCTACAATAGAGATGTTAAAGAAAGCATCGCGCAGGGTTTCGGGTTTAAGCCCCCAGCATCGCTATATAGCAACGCTAGTCAGTCACTATATAGCGACGTTTATCCAAAAAGCGTCACTATATAGCGATGGAACAAGGCAAAGCGTCATTATATAGCGACGTAACAGAGTAAAAAGTCGGTATATAGTGATGGTTCGGGGAACTTATTATTAGAATAGAGAAAAGAAGCTCATGGGTGGCTGATTTTTGGATCTTAATAGATTTTCTTGCAACTCATGTTGTGATTTTAAAAGTGTGCAAATGGAAGGGATGAGTGGAAGCTCGTCAGATGATGCACCAACACCCGGAAGCATAGAGTGTCTTACAAAGAGGTTGTATTGTCATTGCACTCATTGCAAGCGAGAAGTACATCAACGTCGTATTATCATGCACCACTTGCAGATGTATGGGGTTTAGGGTTTTCTCTCTTTTCCTCTCTTTTATTCTCTCTTTCCTTCTCTGTTTCCTCCTCTCTTTCCTCCCATGTGAAGCTTCAATAGCCTACTATTGAGCAAACAGATACAAACTTTTGTCACTCTAATTTAAAGAATGCAAGAGCCTGTAAATGTCTGCTCAATAACAGGTTGTAAGGTTCTAAGCTTGCTCAATATATTACAGGGATTCTAAGCTATAGGATTAGTGTACCCAATCATCATTATTCGAAGCCTATGTATGTTTTAATTGTGATAGGTTGCTCCAGAAGATATTGCCATATGCTTGCTTGAGAAGCACTTTCCCTTGAGTATTATGACAACTCAAATGCACTTGCTTGTGCACATAGTTGATGATGTCGCCATTACAGGTACTGTTCATAGTCGGTGGGTGTTTTTTCTCGAGCAGTTTATGAAAACTTTGAAGGGATTTATAAGACAAAGAGCAAGACCAGAAGCAAGCACGGCAGAGGGATGCCTTGTGCAACAGTCATTAGTATATATCATGGAGTTTCTTGCATCCACGGATCCCAATATGCCGCAAGCTTGGAATAACAAGGATGATGATTGCATCATTGGCGAGGTTTCTTAAGGAAAAGGGATTGAAAGAAAGATGAGCAAAGAGCAAATGGAGAAATTCAAAAAGGTCTTGTATCCTCAATAGCAAGGAGATGCAAAAGTGGATTGAGAGATATGAAGCAGCCAAAGCAGAAAGAATAAATGCAAGGACGAGATTCAGAGTAATGTACAGGCGATCGCAACCATATCCATGGTATCTAGCTCTTCTCCCTCTCCCCACTCACATGTCACTTGATTAGCTACAACTGGCTCTACGTAAAGCCGAACGCGATGGAGAGACAATAAACGAGCGTGAGTGAGAGTTATCATCTAAATGTATGATGCATGTAAGTTTATTACCTCTTAATGTAATTAAGTAATTATTTGTGGCAATATACGCTATAAAATAGATGCATCTTCATTGTTTTAATGATGCTCTTTTATAGTACAAAAAGTACAGTGCACTATGGTCATATGGACGACATTTTCATGTGGAATGCATTGATTCAGAGAGAGTCACATATGATTGTGGAGTCATGGCTAACTTCACACAAGATAGCCGAGCAAGTGCTTCGGATACCAATCTTCTCTACTCATAGTTGGATTATTGTGGAACCATATGCAAAGTCTATGAAGTTAGTTTCAGACGATTTAGTATTTTCATTCTTGATGTAAAATGGTTTAGAACTATTTACAATAGTCCCTATGCAACAGTGAGAAAAGACAGTAGCAGTTTCTTTGCAATAGACTCCACCAACTTTGGACCGATGAAAGTCATACTTTTGTTCTTCCCGAGCACTATGAGTAGGTGCATACTAATGATTTAATTAATCAAAGCTTTCGTTTTTAAAGATCCATTGATACATGTACTTAAGCATAATTTCATATATATAATTGATGACACTTGGCACCCATCTTGAATATAGGTGGTTTTTCATCCGAATCGTTCTGATCCAAGATGGTGGTACGTGATCCAAGTTGCACCACGAAGTAAGCAAAATTTTGAAGATAGAGATGTGGATATGGAGATGCCATTACCAATGCCGGATCCAATTGATCCAAAATGAATCTAGCGAAGAAGATGAAGATCACAATATGAGCCAAGAGGAAGATGCGCATAATGACATTGTATGGGAGGAAGATGGAGATTATGATATTAAGGAAGAAGATGACGATCATCAAGAATCACCACACTTTATTGAAGAAGATGATCAAGTACTCTTAGGTAAACATACGATGCTAGAGTACGATGATGATATTAGAGATCAACTCAGTATAGAGTTAGAGATAGACTTGTTTGGTGCGTTAGACTTGGCTCAAGATGAAACCGTTGATGTAAATGCTCTTCATTGAATTCTTTTCATCTAAACTTGGACATGAATATATGAGCTTCAAAAGCTTGATGTACATGCTCTCGTACTTTTATTCTCTCAGAAGATCAAACATGTATGAAAATTAAAAAAATTTTGTCATTGGAAAAAACTATCTTTTAAGGTCGGTATGGGAAAAAAAACTCTCTGTAAAACATCATTATAGAAAACTATCTCACTATTGCTATATAATGACCATTACAAACACTACTAGACATGGATCCTATTGCAACACTTAAGTACCTATGTTTGGCATGCGTGGGGTGCTAATCGTCGGTATTGGAATCGGGGTTCATTAAGGGTTGCTATATTGTGACTTTAGGCAAACGTCGCTATATACATTGGAAAAAACTATCTTTTAAGGTCAGTATGGAAAAGAAAACTCTCTGTAAAACATCGCTATATAGTTTTCTAAAGCGACGTTTTATAGAGAGTTTTTTTTTCCATACCGACCTAAAAAGTACATGTTTGATCTTTTGAGAGAATAAAAGTACAAGAGCATGTACATCAAGCCTTTGAAGCTCATATATTCATGTCCAAGTTTGAGATGAAAAAAATCAATGCAGAGCATTTACATCAATGGTTTCACAAGTCTAACTTGCCAAACAAGTCTATCTCTAACTCTATACTGATTTGATCTCCTATATCATCATCGTACTCTAGCATCGTATGTCCACCTAAGAGTACTTGATCATCTTCTTCAATAAAGTGTGGCGATTCTTGATGATCGTCATCTTCTTCCTCAATATCGTGATCTCCATCTTCCTCCCGTACGATGTCATTATGCGCATCTTTCTCTTGGCTCATATTGTGATCTTCATCTTCTTCACTAGATTTATCTGGATCAATCGGATCCGGCATTGGTAGTGGCATCTCCATATCCACATCTCTATCTTCAAAAATTTGCTTACTTTGTGGTGTAACTTGGATCATATATCACCATCTTGGATCAAAATGATCCAGATGACAAACCACCTATATTGAAGATGGGTGCCAAATGCCATCAATTATATATATGAAATTATGCTTAAGTACATGTATCAATGCATTTTTAAAAATGAAAGCTCCGATTAGTTAAATCATTAGTATGCACCTGCTCACAGTGCTCGGGAAGAACAAAAGTATCACTTTCATCAATCCAAAGTTTGGTGGAGTCTATTGCAAAGAAACCGCTATTGTCTTTTCTCACTGTCACATGGGGACCATTGTAAATAGTTCTAAACCATTTTACATCAAGAATGAAAATACTAAATTGTCTGAAATCAACTTGATAGATTTCACGTATGGTTCCATAATAATCCAATTGCGAGAAGAGAAGATTGGTATCCGAAGCACTTGCTCGGCTATCTTGTGTGAAGTTAGCCATGACTCCACAATCATACATAAGTCTCTTTGAATCGATGCGTTCCATGCGAAAATGTCATCCTTATGACCATAATGCACTGTACTTTATGTATTGTAAAAGAGCATCATTAAAACAACGAAGATGCATCAATTTTATAGTGTATATTGCCACAAATAATTACTTAATTATGTCAAGAGGTAAGAAACTTACATGCATCATACATCCATATGATAACTCTCGCTCGCACTCAATTATTATCTCTCCATCGTGTTTGGCTTTACGTAGAGCCAGTTGTAGCCAATCAAGTGATGTGTGAGTAGGGAGAAGAGCTAAATCCCATGGATATGGTTGCGATCGCCTATACATTACTCTGAATCTCGTCCTTGTATTTATTCTTTCTGCTTTGGCCACTTCATATCTGTCAATCCACTTCTGCATCTCCTTGCTATTGAGGATACAAAACTTATTGAATTTCTCCATTTGCTCTTCGCTCATCTTTCTTTCAATCCCTTTTCCTTGGGGAACCTCGCCAATGATGCGATCATCATCCTTATTAAGAAGAAGAAAGGCACATGGAACTTCGGAAAGGCAATGACATAGCTTATGCCATAAAAATCCAGAAGGGCAAGTTTTCACCTTGCAATCATTGTGGGAAGACTAATCACCTCTCAAGAGACTGCTTCAAGATCAATCCATGCAAACATTGTGGCAAAAACAATCATCATGAAAAGTTCTGTAGAGCCAAAAAGGAAGCAACTTCAAAGTCAAAAATTGCCAATCTACTTTCAGTTGATGTGCCTCCACAAGATGAGGCATCCTATGAAGATTATGCTTTTTGAATCATCTCCATGTATGCTCCAGATGTCTCTTTTTGTTGAGTCAAGGTACTCAGCCTGGATAGTCCTCCAAAATGAATGAAATAAACTATTGTGTGTTTTGTAAACACCTCTGGTCACCATATGATGTAGGCCATGTGTATGTGTTTTTTCCATGGTATCTCCTGCAGACATTGTGTGCATGTACATGCAGGGGAGATAACCATTGGAAGGTCTTTTGTATCCCTTTTGTTTACTTCACTCCCTTGGGATCGATTGAGATTCCCCTACTACTGGCCCTCCTATGGTCCCTGCACCCCAAGCTTGTCTGATAAGACAAAATATTGAGTGCTACATCTTGAGTTACCTCTGAACATCCCTTCATTGCTCCAATCAGCTTACCTGAGGATGCAACAAGTTCCTATATCTGCTATACACAGCTTTGAAATAGTGGAAAAATGTCCCTTACAATCTCCACATTTGTGCATATGTAAGCCATAGCTTAAATTGTACTGTAGGATGAATGGAATAAAACCAAACAATTCAACTTTGTCAACATCTCTTTTCCTAGGATATGGGTGTGGTTGAGCCATTTTTCTTAGAAGAAGTGCACGATCATCGTTTCATTTCTTGTGGCTTCTCTAGCATCCAACACAAACTTGGTGTCCCTAGTACTTTCTATTGAGCTCACGGTGCATGGATCAGCGACAATGTACACTCCCTTGCAATTCAGCTTCTACATACTCTAAATAGGATTCATGCATCTTCAACGTTTATCATGAATCTGCATTCTAGCCTTTAGTACATTCGGAAAATGTGCTAATGACCGATAGCAAAAACTGTGAAAAGGGAAATGGGATTCCAAATTGAAGACACTATTCGATTTAGATGTGAGTCAAGGGAAGCCTAGGAATGGATGTTTACAAAGAGAGAGAATGGTGGATGAGGTGAATGCATATGTTAAGAGCTCGAGAGCCTATAATTTTTTATGCCAAGAAACACAAAGAATATCACTAGGACAATGTTGCCTTGGCTCTTAGCAATAGACTTGGTTTACGATGGTAGTTTCGATGCGCATCGCATAGATGGCTTGGTGGATGAAGGAAACTTGCATGCCCCATGGCACCTTTTATTTTAAGAATATACAGATAGAGATGCTAAGAATATTCCTTTTTTTTAATGCTCATTTTTTATTTAAAAAATTTAAACAATTTCTCACATGAAGAATACAATGTTCTTTCTTATTTTCTATATAAATAGCTCATTTGATATGTAGATAATCAAAATTAATACATAGGAAAATATAAATTCTTTCTAATTTTCAAAATAAAGAACTCATTTCCTATATAGGAATTGTAGAAAGTACTTCATTCTCCTTACAGAAACTCACATTTCCTAGATAGCAATATACATGGGCTATATAGGAAATGCAATTCCATACACAACAAACTTGAAATCCACTTCATTCCCATATACGAACTCACATTTCCTAGATAGCAGTATATGTGGGCTATATAGGAAACACGTACAATTCCCTACATAGCAAAAGGAAAAATCAGCTTCATTCTCCATATAAGAACTCCCATTTCCTAGATAGCTATATGGGAAATAAAATTCTCTATATAAAGAGGATAAAATGAGTAATTCTATCTAGTAGAAATCCATTAATTTGTTAAGAGTTCACTATAAAGAGATTGGTCAAAAGTTCCTTGTGATATGTAAGCCAGCCATCTGAGGACCTCCACATTCGGAAAATGCCATAGGAGGCATTTCCCAAACGAACAATGGCTTCTGGCTGCCTCCCGTGGCCCCTGGGCATTTCCCTCATGTCTTCACGTCTTTGTATATAGGATTCTGTCGATCACTTATGAGATGTTTGGTAAGACTCATATTCCTGCAAAAATTAGTTTGTAAAGGTTGGAGTACACAGCTTCGAATATAAGCCAATGCGCCAATCCCTTGGCGTGATCATCTTCTCACTGTATCGCCACAGCTCACGAGCCTGTTCCTTATCGTTCGCGCACGAAGAGCATTCAGCTTCGTTACAGTCCACGAAATACTTTCCGGACAGTCCTTGAACGTTGAGATGCGTCGCAACGTAGCACACGGTTGCTGCTCCCTGAAGCAAGACATTTACATTGTCAAGAGCTAGCTATCTAGTATCAATTCTTGACATCAGCAAAAAATTATAACGATCCAAGGAGCCGCGACGTTGTTAGATTCCATATGTGCCAATAGGAGTTGTTTAAAAAGGGCAGACGTTTCAACGCTACCAGTTGGCCGAACGTAATTCTTATTTTGGTTAATCTCGCTTTAGCAAGTACAAGAAAAGAGAAAGAAGTGAACTCGACGATTTACTAGGATGAAGAATCGTTTTCATGAAAATTGGACGCGATATTAATGCTCACATCGAACACAGAATGCTTTAGTGAGTAGGAGATGGAGGGGGAGAAATGAAGCCGATGAAATATAAACCTGGGGTATCGTTTTCATGAAAATGGACGCGACACTGATGATAGCGTCTGCAAAATGCACAGCCAACGTAATGCTCAAAATCGATCAAAAACTATTGGATAAGAAATTCAGTTACTCATCATACACATGATATTTACGGCTTCCGCATGATTTCACACACCTGTAACCACTCCTCCACGATCACGAGTGATGTTTGTCTTTACAATGCCCGGATGCAGAGAGTTGGCGGTCACGCAGCTGCCAGCTTCCTGACTCAGGTAGGATTCAGGAAGGGAAGATCCGTTCAGCGGTACTAAACTCTCTTTCCATCTCTAGCTTCTCTCTCTCCCTGTCTCTCCCTCCCTCTGTGCGTGCGAGTGTCTCTCTTTTTTAAGCACGAAAGGCAATGATAAATAGCAAATCAAACCTTTAGCCTTATGGCAAGCTCTTTGGCATGAAGAATGTTGGCAAGCTTTGACTGCGCATAATTGATACTCTCCACAAAACTGAATTCAGCTCCACAGAAACAAGATCAAAAGTAGATCAGGTTTCGGATGAGAAGACGACGAGAATCGCAAATCCTTTTAAGCAAATCAGATGTGGTGCACAAAATTTTAACTGGTTTCTCTTTAAGAAACACGCAACCTTTTGGCAGACTCATGTAGAATCATCATTGGTAAGGACGTTGTCGTGAAAGTGTTAAGTCTCTCAGGGAGTCTTTGAAGAGAGTTGACAACGATTTGTTATTGCACTATCTAAGACTATATTATATGCATTCTCCTCTCATTGACTCAAACGTAAAAGGTGAGGTGCCCATAAAGAAAAGAACTCTTGACAAATGCTCGCGGTAGACTTTTACAATTACACTTCAAGCAAGGGACCTGCATACCTCTAACTCCACTCTAACTTTATCACTCAATACACACTTAAAATATTAGCACATATGGGCCTTCTAATAGAGGATTGACCTGTGTTATAAAAGATCAAGGGAATCAATGCATTTGTTCTTTTCATCAACAATCCACAAAATCTTGACAATGTATTTTCTATGGACACATATCAAGCCTTAGGTTGTGGAGCACATGATCGATCAAAGCAGCTCTTTTAATAGGCAATCTCACTAATCAACCCTGAATCTATACTCAATGATATGATTGACACTTGTTCTATCTAAAAACTTATAGTCAACGATATGTTTATGAATTAACTATCATATTTTACTTGTGAATACATTTTGATTCCTTCCTTGAAGATGTGATCATGGCTTAAACTTTTTCAACATTTTACAAGCACTAGGTCATGTGAGTGACTCTATCCACACATATCGAGCCTTAGGTTGTGGAGCACATGATTGATCAAAGTGGCTCTTGTAATAGGCAATCTCACTAATCAACCCTTCTATACTCAATGATATGATTGGCACTTGTTCTGTCTAACAACTTGTAGTCAATGATATGTTTATGAATTAACTATCATACTTTGCTTGTGAATACATTTTGATTCCTTCCTTGAAGTTTCAACATTTTACAAGTACTACCATGTGAGTGACTCTAAACGGAGAACTTTCCACAAAGACTCACCAACATGAGGCATATTATAATAAAAGATTTAAACATGTGGAGATTTACTTAGATAGTTTAATTAATGAATTATTTGTTATATTGATGGGGCCTTATATATCTACAAGTAATCAAGTAATATTTCATGCAAAAATGTTAACAACTAATATGATAGTCTCATTGGTATGAAAGATCATATAAAGATAAGTGCCCAATCAATGTGCACACCAATGAGTGGTTAAAAGCCAATTGAATATAAACGGATTGTGCCCACTTCTTAGGTTTATAGAGTTCTAAATAAGCATTACCAAGTAGCTCATCTGTATGAAAAGAATTTGAGGCCTCTTTTAATATATAAATTACAATGTAGATAGGACATCATATAAAAGCAATATCTTGTCTTAATGAGATAACTCAATAGCTCAAGTGGTTTAATACCATGAGCTCCTTCAAATTTATAATGCATTTTTTGGCTCTAGGAGACCTATAGTGCATTAAAAAATATGCTTGCGTTGCTCCTTGTCATGTTTTCGTCATAGGCTTAGCACCCTGGGGCACCAACTCAATATGTAATATCTTACTGCCCTCGTCTAAAATCTAGGATATGGGGGAACAAGGTCCATATAGAAAATGCATGGATTTCCTAAAAACAATTCAAATACGCAAGGAAAAAATATAAAAATCTCATGTCCCCTCTCCCACAAATATAAGGTATATATCTTTAAAAATATGCAAGATTTTAAGATTTGTACATATTTTTCATAATATGTGAGGCTCCAAGGGGAGGGGGGGGGGGTGGGGGGTGTCTTGGATGGGGTTTTAAAACAAAAAATACTCTAAAATATGAAAACCTATCTCCTTTCAAATTAATGTAGTTTTTTATGTGTTACCTAAATTGCAAACTATAAAAACATATTTAAAGCTCTTTTAGTGTAGAACACAACCATGCTAATTTGAATAATTTACGCTCATGGCATATTGTTAAATTCATCTCACACTCAAGATTTGGATAGGTATTCTTACTAAAGGGAGATGGCACCCTAGGGTTAACACTATGTCTGAAAGCTTTTGAGAAAGAATCCCTCGGGGGGGTTAGTCATCATATGTAACCCTGTCATGTGAGTTCAACAGAAGGATATTTTTAATATCTAAATTTTACAGAAATTAATTTACATAAGGGAGTTTTTTTAATGATTTTGGGAAAATTTTACAGATTTATATAGAAAAAGGGTACATTTTATTAATGGAAAAATTACAGATAAGGGATTTTACAAATAGGACTTGAACGCACGTGATATTGAGGGTTTATACATAGTGACCCCCCCGAGAAGAATCCAAAGTGGGATTAAATATTATGTGTCATATATAACTCAATGTCGAGCACAGACACTATGTTTGCAAGGGCATTGCCTTTGGTCACTTGTTACCATCCTTGGGTTGGAACAGCCACCATGTTTGCATGACAAATTAAGAGTACTACTCTACCCTCTAAGGTTGTAGCCTTCGAGATGTTTGGTCATGTGAGTATTAACTTCTAAAGTGACCATTGCATGAAGTGAATTCAACACAAATTATCATGCTAAATGTTAAGGTTTTCCTTTTAAATAGGAGTTGGGTCTCAAGAGGCACCTTTCTTCATTTAGAAAGGGAATTCGTTGGGAAACAATATGGCCCTCCCAAGAAGGTTTAATCAATACACCTATTCTCAACCTCACTAATATATTGCCTCGTCAAGGAACTCATCCCCATCATCTTTATGATGTGAGCATCACCCATACAAAAGGATGATCTCATGTAAGGACCTAATGCTTCTCAAGCGGATGGGCTATGTTGAACCACAATTCCACAATGTACATCTTATCTTATCTTCTTATCTTATCTTATATTCCTTAAGAGTTTGATGTGTAGCTCAAAGGTTGAGCCACATGGCATTCAAAGGGATGCTCTATTTCCTCGCCATTTGATGCCATGTAGCACAACTGACTTCCAACCTTCTTGCATCTTGCATTCATACGCGCAGGTCGAGTTGCCCTCCTCCCCTGCCCTTCCTCTATCCTTTCTATCTCCTCTTCCCTCAATCCGCCTACACTCCTCTCTCGGCCTCCAGCTACCGGATTGCAACAAGATGTGTTGCAGTCCGGCACCTTGACTGGTTTTGTTAAGACGAAATAGTTTTTGATAGATAAAGGGCGAGATGCCACCCTTTCATGTGCACACCTGAAAACAAGCGTGTGTTCTTTGAGGTTCTTTGTGCGTCAGATGAGTCTTCGAGAGGGACTTGAGCTACACTGTTTAGCTTCATCATTTCTCAAAGCTTAGCTTGAGGCGTAGTAGGTTCCGGAACATGATAGGATTAGCTCGCAACATCCACCATCGTTCGAAATAGAAATTTGAAAATGCATTACTTCAGTGTTTCCACTTATGCCCGACGAACAATGCAGCTCAAATCCGAACGCCAAAGCCTTGCCTATGCTCAATGTCAAGTCCATACGTAGACGGTATGTTTAAGTAAGGGCTACCTCGCACTCCTTGGAAAACGTCACATAATCATCAGAACTACAATTGTTGCTGCATCCTTTGGCCGGATCGTTTTCGTCATCAACATCCTCTGAAAATACGTCGGGCGCTTCAGATCCGACGTTGTGATGTGAGCTCCGGTGCATGAGTGCCGACTTTCTGGAGGGACAATGGCACAGGCAATCACGTTGGGCACAAGATTTGCGGGGAGAGGAGGATTTGAGGTTCCCGGAGGGGAGGAAGGCTGTGACGTCGAGAGGGTGGTCGCGGGATCCCAATCCTCATCATTCAACATCTTCATACGCGTATGTTGATCTTGGATCGATAGCTTTATGGCTTTTGCGCTCTTCGATCAGACTGTATTCTGATGTAGAAGAGTTCTCTTCAACAAGTCTCCCATCATCAAAGCTAGCTTCGCAGCTTTCAACTGCTCTCCTTGCGCGCACCATCGTTCGAAATTGTGTGCTTTCTCAACACGTGTCCCCTCTACGCCTCCCACCTCCTCTTTCCTCCTCTCTCCCGGCGTTGCTCATTCCTTTTTCTTCTCTATCCTGGCGCTTCTTCAATCTTTCTTTTCTTTCCCTAGAAATTGATCTTGATGCTGAGTCTTTGATAGAACCTGCAAAAAAGGAGGATTGAGTGGTCTTTAGGCGAGGGGAAGAAGGTCTCAGAGGCAACATCTGAGCGAGATTTAGATGTGGGTGATGCTTCCATGCAATAGATGAGGAACTCTGCAAATGGAGGAGAAGTGCAAGGGACACGAAAAACATGGGAGGAGAGGACACTTTTTACATTCTCTCAAGTCTAGCAATCTCTTTCCAATTGGATTTTGAGCAAGCAGAGCTTGCTTCCCATATGGAAGCCTCCGCCTTACAACCGGGGTGGAGATGGGAGCTATCGATGGATTATGAAATTTGGTGCTCGACAAGAAATTGTTGCACTGAGGTGGCCATGTCCTCCATCATTTCTGTCAAGTTGAGAGTTACATGCAGATTTATTCCATTTTGCACTGAGGTGGCCATGTCCTCCTATCGACGAGTACAGTAGCATCAATGACCTTTAATGCAACAAACCCATTGTAGACGGGTCTCAGTACTCATATATATGAAATGGGGATGAAATGGTTCTAAATCTATCTATGTGTCATGTGCATGTGTGTATGTATGCATGCATACATACATACATACATACATACATACATATACATATATATAAATGTGGAGATCTAGGATTTTTCTTACCTTTTTTATAAAACTATAGCTTATAGATTGTAGTTCAAAAAACAACAAGATCTAATGGAGGTCATTGACGATGTAACTAAAACAATGTTAAATATTTTGAGAGAAGGTTTCGTCTGGTTTTATTAGCCATGGGTTCACCAAGACTCACGAGTTAACTTCCTAAGTCACGAGGACGATTTTCCTGAAACAAAATTGTTTTCTTTCCCTTTCTTCATCGTAATACAATTTTGTTTATTCGGGGGGGAAAAGGAAAAACAATGCAAATTTTAAGCACATAGGTGCAAGGATAGACTTTATTTCTGATGCTAAAGAAATTCTTATGTTACCTCTCTTTGTCGTTGAGCTTGTGAAAGGCTATGCCTGCATTGCCCACCCACGTGTGTACACACGATGCTACGTTCACTATTCTGCCCTCCACCGCACTTTCCTTCGCACTCTCCACCATCTTCTCCAGCAGTAGATTCGTCAACATAAAGTGGCCTGCATCATACCGCCCGATTTTATCTTTATTTTCAATAACCTGGTGCTCCTTATCTCGTCCCGTCCCGTATACAGAGTTGCGCTTAATTTCAAGCTCACATTGCACACTCAGCAATATGGGGTTGTTTCTTTGCCCCACTCTCACCCCATCCTCACCTAAATGATTCGTCGCAAACGTCATCTCGAAGCCATCTCCAGAAGTGCTGAACGTCTTGCAACAAACGCCTGCATTATTGCTGTAGATATACAGAGCAGACTCACGTTAATATACAAAACCTGATGCAGAGCGTGGTATAATTTACGTTGTGCACAGCGATAATCTATGCGGACCCAAATATAGCGCTATACTGTTCGTAAATCTCCGCTTGAACCAAACACGAGAAGGGGGTTTTGAAAACCGTGTATCAGTAAACGTATCTCGGGCGGACTATAACAGCAGGAAATTTACATTAGGATATTCAAAGGCCGCTCAAGACTTAGAAATTGCGCAGCGAAGGATCGGACCGATGCAAGGGAACTAAGATCTAGTTCCAGGATAATAATCCTGGCACCAGGGCTTTCCCTCACAATGCTACTCTTCAGCGCCTCTGCTGCTTTCTGATTCCTTGCAGGTATCACAACTTGAGCGCCTCGCTTGGCAAGGACTCTCGCAGTCTCTTCTCCAATACCGGAAGTAGCTCCTGGACATCAATCATGCGATGTAAAACAATCTGCTGTATTGCCAAGCAGTCTCTGTATTGTGGCCATATTTGTAACGTGTCCAGGCCAGTTACGAGTTTAATTTCGTACAACAGTAGCGGCTAATATGGACTATATTATCCAACAGGACGATTTCTTCTTATTGCCAAGGCCGCGAAGGTTTGGACCTGTACCTGTCACAATGGCGGTAAGGTGAGAGAGGTTAAGGGAAGCAGTGACATGCTCTGCCGTGGACTTGGAACCGAAGCCGCTGGGGCCTAACGCACCCGACATATATTTCATCAATAAGCCCATATTGTTGGTGAACTTCACGGCTTAGCTGGTGAGCAAGATCGCAACTGCCTGGCTAGCTAGGTTAGATATGTTGTGTGCACTGTGGCAGGATGAGCTAGGTAACGCACGTCTAAAGCTTACAGTGGTAACTGGACGGATGCTACGTCAAACAAGACATTCCACTTGCAGCCCAAATGATCTGTGGCTCTCCATTTCATGGGTGCCTCTCCATCCAGTTGGTCACGATAACCCAGTTCCACGGGGCCGGGTCGCCGCACTACGCCAGAGTTAGTTGGCGCAACCATGGACGGGTGGAGACCGTGTTCTCTTGTTAGCAAAACACATGGACGGAAAGGAAACAAGCCTATATCAATCCATTGTCAAAAGGAGATATGTTTAATATACTAAAAAGGAGTTACACCTCTATGTTCAAATTAAGCACATACTAGTAAAAGTGTATATATTTGTCTTTTAGCCGTCAATAAGAACATCCTAGGTAATCTTACATTTAAAAGGAGCATTACAAGTTGAATTTATGCTTGCTTAGAATGAGAGCATTGCTAGGAACTATATCTATACTTCCTTATTTCAAAGAAATGTGGTGTCGAGCAAAGAGCTATGCCATGTGGTGCCTTTCTAGGCTCCTCCCAAATGCCTCCCTTCTCCTTGCCCTTAATAGCAATGTGGCATAGTTCTTGGCGAGCCGCCTTCCATGAACCCAACCCGCACAACAAGGTCGTCTCCATTCTATACTCTTGACCTACATTCCCTTACTCAATCGTGTACTCTGCACCTACATTCCCTTAATCCTTCTCTGTGGCCTACACTGCCTTACGAAGGACGTCAACTTACATGATCAGAGAGCGTGATTGTGGAACATTCTTGCGAAAGCACGAAAGGCTTGATCAGTGGAGCGTTGATAGTCGGGCGTGATCGTAGAACATTCTTGTAAAAGCAAAAGGCTTGATCAGTGTAGCGTTGATAGTGGAGCGTGAACACTCGAGGTTTTTTTAATATGTTACACAAGTTTTTTATTGCATTCAAACCGTCTTTGAGAAGAAAGAGAGTTAGGAGAAGGGAGAGAGGAAGACGTATATGCATTGAGAGGAGAGAGAGTTAGGAGAAGGGAGAGAGGAAGACGTATCGTCGTTTAGAGGTTGCAATGGAGGTTTCGCCTTGAGGGCCGATAGACTCCCCTTCTGGCGTCAGTTTGTGGACAACACGTCGTCGGAGTGCAAGGAGTGCAGGGGCTCTGAGGGCTCTTATCTTTGAGGGGGACAAGGGTGGCGAAGCAAGCAACAACCAACCTGGTCAGCCTACGCACAAGCAGAGAAGGCTCGCGTTGCTTGATGCCAGTGCCTTCACCCTCCTCCTACTTATGGTTTTGGGTTGCCAGAGCTTCTCCTCATGCAGAGAGCTACATCCTCGGATGACTGCCGTTGAGTCATGACCTTCATAGTGCCACGACCTTCAGAATGTATTCTATCCTAAAAAATCCATCGTTGAGTCTACAGATGCACAGTCCATACTACGCATTCTTGGGAGATAAGACGTTTGATACGAAGGTGTTGAACTTAAAACCCACGATTGTCTGTTCTGGCTTCTGTGCACACGCCTTTGAGGGCCAAAACTGCAATAGCGATAGCTCTTCCTTGCGCACTATGATGTAGTCCTAAATGCTCCACAACATCTAAAGTCCATAGGTGAACACCGACATCTTAGGAGGGTAGGATCGTCCACCTGTATAACAAGACAGACCAATAGATGCCATTCATCTTCAAGGTAGCATGCTATCGGTGTTGCAAAGAAATTAAAGTCCATTCAGGATGTATGTGAGAGTAATGAGCATGTGAATTCGATGAATGCAACATATCTACACTCCTTATGGGGTGAAATTCATTCAGATCATAGTGGAGTTGGATCCAATGGTGGTACACGATCCAAGTTACACCACGAAGTCAGCAAAATTTTGAAGATAGAGATGTGGATATGGAGATGCCACTACAAATGCGGGATCCAATTAATCCAGATGGATTTAGAGAAGAAGATGAAGATCACAATATGAGCCAAGAGGAAGATGTGCATAATGACATCATAGGGGAGGAAGATGGAGATCACGATATTGAGGAAGAAGATGTCGATCATCAAGAATCACTCTACTTTATTGAAGAAGATGATCAAGTCTATGGTGAACGTACGATGCTAGAGTATGACCAGGGCGTCCTGCATGACGTCTATTTGAGTAGTGAACCTCTATGTGCACTTGCACTTATTTGACTATTGGAGCTTTATGGCCTTTCGGATATGCATGCACTTTCAAGTTTCATGTTTTGTTTGACGGTTTTAACAATGAAACTTCTATTGTTGTCTTATTATACGTCCACATGGAGAGAGAGAGAGAGAGAGAGAGAGAGAGAGCTGCATTGGTATAAAAGTATTTTTCTAAGTCTTGACAAGTTTATTAATTGTGTTCTTATACATATACGATGGAGAGGGAGACATCTGCATGCACATGCACACACACATGCACACACTCACACATACACACACATACATATATAGAGAGAGATGGTGTGAAAGTGTGTTCTCCGTAAAGGCACTATATTTAAATTTTAATAATAGTGTTTTTACATATATAAAGAGGCACAAAGCGAGACCCTCCAATGGATTTTTACCCATAAAGAACATGTAAATTGAGAGAGAAACCATGCACGAGCGAGAGGGTCGGAGGTTGCCAGCGCGTCGTAGACGAGTCAGGTTGCTTAGCAATAAGTTTCATAAGGTTCACAGTACGAATTGTGTATCGCTACAATTTTCAGTTTTCCAAAACACTGGAGAGCTGAAGAAAATGAGAATTTATGAGGCTTGAAAATTTTGGCTATGTGACCTGCGTTTAAGGGTCTAATAGCGCGGAAGCCGTGCTTATAGACGGAAACACGGCGATTCCCGCGCCAACTAATTCATTTGTCGGCGGCACCAGGGTCCAGAACAAAGCTTATAAGTGATGTAATGTAATGATCAGAATTGTGCGGGAGTGGAGGACGTAGGCTGTAGTAGCTTGCCGTTCAGGATTTCAAAGTTCTACGGCTGCAGGGAAGGGTCGTGACTGGTGCACGCCAGCACCGGCATGTTTAATGTGAGTCGTGACCCACGGGACTCCAAACGCTGCTTTTGAGAATGGTAATGACAGATTGCGACTGTGGTGGCCAATCTATATCCGTGATTCCGTGAATCAGTGAATGTTTGACAAATTGAATGATCACGTTTGCAGTGGCGCCATCAAACGAACGATCTGCAGCACAATGATATGCTGGCCTTTCCAGATAGATGATCTGTCGTTGTTTGTTGTGACGCGATGCAATTATTGTAGGGGGTTGCCGATCGAGGTTGCAAACTTGCAAGATACTCTATTATAACTGAACGGATAGATGGTGAGCTTGGAATGAAGCACGAAGGGAATTTTAGACGCGATATATTATATGAGGCAAGTTATCAGCTGCTTGCAAGTTCCAGAAGTGAAAATCATGCACGAAAGGGCTCAGATTTTGTGACTGAAAGAGTGGCTCAGATCGATATTAGTCAGCAATGAGAACCGCATTGCTGCAACAAGTTCCCGGATTGATGATGCTCTACAAATCACGACTGATTCGAGTCCCAAAACTTATGGGCTTCGAGGGATGCGCGTCACGCGTCCACTCTCTATGGAGGGTACTCACCCCATCGAAACGAGTACGTAGAAATTAGTATTAGTATGCTACATTATACTTTATACTTACGTTCAAACTTCAGTGGAAGAGTTTCGTTTCGTGTTTTTTTTTTAATAAGGGGGGGGGGGGGGGACTTTTGTGATTGGAAACCTCTTCACAAAGTTTCCTTTTCTTCGAGGGAAGACTATTGTGGTAGGAAAGCTCTCACAAAGTTCCTTTTTCTTTTGAGGGAAGACTTCTGTGGTAGGAAAGCTCACACAAACGACTAGATGTTTCTCGAATTCTCTAAGCATATAAGTCTCCTATTCCTATCCATTCCTGCAAGTAAATTGTCAAAGGAAGCCTTTAGATTATCGATTATTCACTCTTAGATCTTGCTCTTCTTAGAAGTAGGCCTTCTTCCTTTGTATTATATTCTCAGACACTTGAACATAAAATGACATAAAGGCTAGTAACCAAACAAACTTTAGCTCTTGAAAGGTTGAGTCAAAGATGTCCCCAAGGTTTAAGAATTTATAATAATTTAGAACACTACTTTAAGAAGTTAAGGAGAAGGAAGGGATGAGATGGATTCTTTTACCTTGGCTTTCTTAATGACAAATTACGTCTAAAGCTATTACTACCAAAAATGCCTAAATAGAATACATATAACAATGAAAGGTAATAAGGAGTTTATATTAGTAAGATTGAATCATTCATAAAGATAAAGAAGTGGATGAATGATGGATAATGTCTATCTCTCATGCATCAAGATATCCTCTCTATTCCGGGATTCTTGCTTCATGGCAGTTCACAAACGTAGTTCACAAACTAAAATAAGAACCTCTACACTAACACATGCATACAAAGAAAATGATGGCTTAAATACATGTCCAAATACAATATCTTTTTATGGCTTCACATGGACCCATACTTTTGAGTAATCAAAAGTTATATATATATAGTTATTTTTCTTGTGAGATGTCTATTTGATGTAGCTGGATCTCAACCCAAATCCTTGTTACATGTCATCATAATGATCGATCTCCATTTCTGAGCCCACCAGTATAGATGCAAGAAAGTTGTAAAGTCATGACAATGATAGACAATCTGGATGAACCCCTCTATGAAATCTATCAATATAGAGGCAATAAAGTAAGAGGATTTGGGGAGCATGTCTTCATCTCTTCCATGTCTACTCAAAGAAGTGGTAGATACATCCTCGTCTTTATAACGCGAATGTGATTCCACTTTGCTCAACATTTTCTTTTCATGAAATTATTTTTCCCTTCTAGTTAAGGTTGTGGACCTTCTCTCGGGGGGTGCACTACTTAGAAACCCGACCCTATGTATCACGTGGAGTCAAGGGGTATTTAAAAGACCCCTCAACTAAATCCTGTCCACAATAAAAATACCCCTCTTTACTTGTGATATAAGTGATTTTTTTTAAAAGTTGAATTTAAAAAACCCCTCCTGTTATTGTAAACCTATTAAAATTTTCCAAAAAGTTAAATCAAAATACCCCTCCTTTTGAATGCACATGGTACACTAAATTTTTTTTAGGTGAACCCCCCCAGGACCTTCTCTTGTAGTTCCTTTGAGACTTGAGGAAAAGGGTTGCTTGATGATTTTTGGGATTTTTTCAATACATCTCCTAAATCTTTCAAACATTACAAACAAATTGGACTCAAAAAGAGCTCTGTAAGGGAGCCCTTAGGCTAATGACATGGAAGAATAAGGTGAATAAAACCCAATATAATATTGGCTGTTGGTGGAGGGCAATATAATATTAGAAGTGGCTTGACTTCTCTATTTCTTTATTGAATGGTGCAAACAATGATGTGGAGCACCCACTTGTTGCCTCAACTCTCCCATCACATGTTTTAACTGTAACCAAACTGAGAAAACTAGTTTCTCAACCAAATTTGTACCATTTGATCTGAAATCAAATCCTCCCATCCAACTAGCATACTCCTTTCATTCTGTCTCATTTCTCTTCCTTCCGTTTCATTTCTAAGCACCATTTCTAATTTTTCTTTGCTCCAGTCGTCTTTTCAAATTTCTTGCTTGCTTCTGAGGAGGAAGTTTCTTTCTTTGTTCTCCCCCTCATGGACTCTGTTACCAAAATTTCGTCACTTCTCTTCTCTACCTACATTTCCCTCCCATTTTGACTCTCATTCTTTAAAAATTTTAAGATTTTCAAATGAGATTCACCCTACCTTCTTCTTTCTCTTTCAAATCTTATCGCTTCCTCTCTCATCTGAGATTCTCCCATGATCTAAAATTGTTTCATTTCGAAAGTCAAAGAAATCAATGTTTTGAGTAAACCATGAAATATGCAAGGTATTTCGAGCTTAGAAGGAGCTACTTTATGAGATTCTTTAAGAAAGGATCAAAGAAGATTGACTTTCAAGCATTGTAGTTGTTGTTGATGCATGAAAATCAATCTTTCTTTTACCCATTTCTCAATACTGATCACTTTCCCTACTACAATCTCTAAGTGTGCATGATTTCAAACCACTTGTGCAGGTTTGGGGTCTATCCAAATAGCTTGTGTGGAGATTTCAGTGAGACAATATTTGGAACAACACAACAACACAAAGCAACTATAGACGCGCTTGGTAGACGCGCAAAATAGCGAGTGCGTCTATAGGCGTTGCTTTAGTAGAGGAATTACAGGCGCGTCTAAAAGCACGTCTAACAACTCGTCTATTTACATGTATATTAACACGTCTACTTGCGCGTCTAAACTGAGAAAATACGGGCCCGTCTAACATCGCATTTATCA
Organism: Dipteris shenzhenensis; assembly: GCF_047967505.1. Taxonomy (NCBI): domain Eukaryota; kingdom Viridiplantae; phylum Streptophyta; class Polypodiopsida; order Gleicheniales; family Dipteridaceae; genus Dipteris; species Dipteris shenzhenensis. The sequence goes on from NC_141626.1 coordinate 12,052,241, forward strand.
ACACGTCTATTTGCACGTGTATTAGCGCGTTTATTTGCACGTTTACATTGAGAATCAGATGCGCATTTAGACACATAGATAGACGCAAACCAGAGAATACAGAAAGTGAGATTTTGGTGTACATCATTGCTTTCCAAACATTGCCCATGATTACCAAAGCACATAATTTTTTGCAAGCCCACATATACAAGAATTAAGTGAGATGAGGAGAATGAGACAATATGTAAAATAGTTTTGCCAATATCAATTATGGGGCTACGGTTCAATCTCATCCTCAATGAGATCAACCCTTGCCAAACTATCTACTTCAAAATCCAAACAAGTGTTTAGATCTACAAATACATTCAACCCACTACTACTTGTGCCACTCATGTGCTCATTGAAATCAGCATCTCGAATGGTAGGCTCGTCCTCAGGGTAATGGCCTCAATATCCGTATCTCCTATCTCATGATCATCCTCCTCTCTCGTATCACGGTCATCATCACGTCCATGGCCATGATCATCCTCCATACGCTCCATATTAGTAAATGTACTATACATCATTTTGGAACGTGGCATAATAGGTATGACATGCCACCATCTATTATTATCCACCATTGGTTGATAGACAACCTAATTCAAACACAAATACAATCATGTTATTTTTCTTGCATCAAATATTTAAAAGCGAGTATTTTTATATGTGTGCACAATACTTGTTCACATTGTTGCGGTAGTACTAGTGTGTCCTTCCTACTTTGCCAAAACTTTGTGGAGTCAATAGTTACAAAGCCACTTGCATGGCGTTTGATTGTTGCATTAGGGCCTCTTTCCACCACGTCCTTAAACCACTTTACATCCAAAACATACACAAAGAAGCGTCGAAAGTCAAGCATAATAATATCTTGGATTATGCCACAATAATCATCCATGGCTCCATTGGCTCCCTTAAAGCTAGCAATGATGCCACAATCTTGTGTGTTTCTCTTATCATCAATCCGTTGTGTTCGAAAATGCTTGCCCTCACACCATATAGCATTGAACATAGTGCACTACACCAAGAAAAAATCAATTAAATAAGCAATCTAAATTATTGAAAGCTCCTAACTTATGCATAACAATCTATATACCGACCTTGCTCATGCATCCCCTCGTCTTTCTCTACTTTCTCCATTTCATCAAGTAGCCAATCCACATGAATATCCTTTGGAAGTGCTCTTAGATACTGAGGGTATGGCACACGAGATCCGTGGTGTGTACGAAAGAGGGCCCTTTCTTCTTGTCTTCTTGCCTTTGTACCCTCGTGTCTTGTCACCCATCTTTTCATCACATCACTATTAAGCACACAAAAGAGGTTGATACTATTATGCAACTCCGTGTCTATTACTTTATTGCGTCCTTTCCCTTGAGGCACAATAGAGGTCATCCTTAGGTCTTCATCATCTCTCCACAGTCGTGGGAGAGAGCTATCTACATCAACAAGAAACTCAGAAATATATACAAGTGACTCTTGTACCAACCAACCCTCGGCCATGCTACCTTCGGGTCTTGCATTTTGTCTCACGAAACCCTTCAAGGTCTTCATGAAGCGCTCGAGGAAGAACAACCATCGTGCATGTATAGTACCGCATATAGCAATCTCATCCACAAAATGCACTATGAGATGTAGTTGGCTTGTGAGAATAGAACGTGGAAATGTCTCCTCCACTAAACAAACCGCCTCCACTAACATAACTCGAGCATTCTCAAGTGTGGTGGGATCTATTTCCTTTGAGCTCACATACCTAGAAATGAAAAAGTACAACATATTAGCAATATGCATTCAAACTTGCATGGAGCATTGATACGCATCATATTTTGTATCATGTAAAGTACCTCACAAGCTCGCCCATCTTGTAAATACAATCTTTCACGTCCTTCGATGCACTATGTGAAATGCTAGTAGGTAGTATGAACTGAACCAACGAGGAGGTGGTTGATTAGTTGCTTATAACTATTCACTCACAAATTTGAAAGGAAAAAGATATTATGCACATAAAATACTTACTTGGAGCATCTTGTGCTAATCATGAGATTTCAAGCCATATAATTGCTCTACACCTCTTTTCTTGCTCTTTGTAAAGGCTCCCTTCAAACACCTCATACATCCAATGGGAGTACGAATTGTAGTAATAGCGCGCTTCACCATCACCATCTCTAGCTTTGATAACATCCACGGTGCACGAGGTAAAAAAACATGCCCATTTGGTCTCTCTTGAGGCCAAGCTTCATGCATCCTCCCTGTGGTACGTAGATCCTCCCTTATGCCTGCCGAATCTCGTGTCCCATTCAAATGCTCCCAAATGGTAGATGCCACATTCTTGAAGATATGCATGGGATCAAGCAGGTGATTGATCTTGAGGTGGCACCAATATGGTAAAGGATAAAAGATGGAGTATCTAAACAAAATAAAGTGTTAGCGGGCAATCTTTACTTTCAGCCAATATAGCCAATCTTTACTTCCAGCCAATAGTTACAAACCCTTACTGGCCCATGCCAACTGGTAGAGGAGTCGTGGAACTGTCCCAGATTCTCATCCAATCTCCCGCGGTGAGTGATTGTGGGAGGACTTCATTCCAAGGGGCAACATATCTAGGATGATCAGGTGGGAGAAATCGATGGTGATTCTCATAGATGACCTTATTGAATGCGTCTGCCTATGAGGCAACTAGTGAAGGACCACAAACAGGACATGCATGGTAACCCGATGTAGTGAGACCTGAACAATAGATGCAATTAAGAGTTAAAGGTGGGTTTAAGGTGCCACATCCTTTGCCTATTCATAATTAGAAATGCAATGCTGACCTGAACACTCGCCATAGCCTGGGAAGTCATGCATCGTCCACATCAAGACTGCTTTGCAGTTGAAGTCTCGTGACGAGGGAGGCCTGCTCACATCATGCACCTCGATACCTCTCCAAATTATCTCTAGCTCGTCAATCAAAGGCTCCATATAAACATCAGGGTTTTTGACTTTATGTTTCCCTAGAATTAGAAGGGACAGCATAACATGTCCTTTCTTAATAACCATAGAGGGTGGAAGATTGTAATTCACCAATACCACTGGCCATACACTGTAAGACGTGCTTTTGAGACCAAATGGGTTCACACCATCCATACCCAATCCAAGTCTCAAGCTCCTAGGTTCTTCCTTGAAGCTTGGCCATGTGTCTTCAATATGCTTCCACACAGGAGAGTCCGCGGGAGTTCTCCACTTGCCATCGGTTGATCGATGGGAGGAATGCCATGACATGAGCTTTGCAATAGATTTGCACTTGAACATATGTTGGATGCGAGGGATTATGGGAAATTGTCGCAATACCTTACGAGGCACGTCCAAGGTTTTGAGATCTGCTCTATATCTTGCCTCTCCACAAGTAGGACACTCTCTTGCATCCTTATGCAGCCCACGAAACAAAACGCAATCGTTGACACATGCATGGATGCGCTTGTAATAGAGAGGTCACATGTTGCCTTGCCATATCTCTTGAGGTCGGTAGTTTATTCTCCCTTGGAAGCATTTTACACAATAGCCTGCACGTGAAGACCATAAATGAGGAAAAGCATTCGAGTAATTGACCCACTAGCATAACTCACCATGTTTGCAAAATCGACTTTAAAGCTTACTTGAGTAATGCATTCAAACTTGCATTGCTCCATCCATAGATGGTTTGCAAGTTTAGTAACTCAAGGAAGGCACGTAGAACAGAGAATGTGCACCCCTCAAACAGTGGAGTGGAGTCGATGCTACAGTAAAAATATCATCCTGCTCCATGCTATCATCCCTCCCTTGATGGACATATAAATCCCGCACCATATCATCAAACACCTCCTCCTCCACGGCTTCATGAGGTAATGGCGGAGGGCTACTATAACCATCACTCCGTGCATCCGTAACGGTCCCTCCTGAAGATCCCACCTCATATCGCCGACGCTTCGCCTCCTCACAGTGAGCATAGGGCAACATATGTGGGTGTGGCACTGCATCCTGTATCAAATTAAAACGGGATCATAACTCAAACATATGAACACCCATAGGTATCTCAATCAACCTTAACTTATAAACCCTTACCCTGTTTACGGTCACATCCCATTCTCCATACTTTGAGATATGATTGAGTGTAATCCTGCGTGCACGATACATGTTTCCTCGACATCGATCACACAGACATTTGATTTTTTGCTCCAACCACATTTCGCGATGGTGGATACGGAGGGATTCATCCTCACTGGAGCTACTTGTTGAAGATGAAGACATCCTACAAACAAACAACCCACCAAATTTGCTCCTCTTCAAATGTTTAATTTAAACTCTGTGGGACGTCTAAAGGCGCGTCTAAAAGCGCGTCTACAGTCGCGTCTAAAGATGTGTCTAAAGGCGCATCTACTCTATGTATTTAGACGCGCCTATAGACGCACCATTAGATGTGATTATAGACACGGATTTTAAACCTGCTTTTAGCGCGCTCGCTTTACTTTTCTTCACATTACTTATACTTCGCGCGGCTTGCTTCCTTTCTTATTAGCAGATCCATAATTTCGACGCTTAAGAGGAAGGCTCCCATACTTACTTCCAAGCTTACACTTAAGAGAAAGGCACCCACACTTACTTCCAAGCTTAAAGGAGAGGAGGACAAACAAGGAGGAGAAGCAACTTTGAAAAAGAAGAACCTTCCATACCTTTATCCAAGTAAGTCCTTTTGCAGTTAATCTTGTTTGAAAGTTTGCTCTCTTTAGATTTGTACTTTCTCGTATCCAAGAAACGCATGATCTGGGTATCAATCTCACGTTTGTGTGTCGGGCGCAATGTCCTTTTCTACTTTTTAGAAATCCCATCTGTCGGAGCGTGTTTATAGGCGCGTCTCAGAGCGTGTCTAAAACTGCATCTACAGGCGCGTCTAAATGCACGCCTAGCCTGTTTGTAGACACAAATAGACGTGCTGTTAGACGCAAAAATAGACGCGCTAATCAGACGCGTCTATAGACGAGCTCCGACAGTGAGCCTCTCTTCCCTTCCCCTTTCTTCTTAGCTCATTAGTAATAGATTTTTTTCCTTTTTTCCAGTTCAACATGTGGCCAAGACGCGCTTCTAGCTCACCTGATCCCCGGGAATCTATTTGGAAGGACTTATATAACCTTTTAGGGTACCCTCCTAGTCCTGCGAAGTTATACGGGTATATGATGGGTACTCTAAACACTCCCTAGGAGTCGGCACTACAGACTCCAAACCACCCCACACTGCCTGAGATCACCCCAGTGGAGTCAGCACAGCCGTCTTATGCCCCTTCTTATGCCCCTTCCCCCATATCGTCTTATGCCCCTTCCCCCATGCCGTCTTATGTCCCTTCTGCCATCCCATCTTATGCCCCTTCCCCCATGCCGTCAGGAGGTCCTTCTGTCTCGCAGAGCTGTCGACGTACTCCTGTGCCATCGAGACTCGGTTCTCCAGCTACGAGTGGTCAGCGTAGTCCCGTGTAGTCTCCAGGCCAGCGTACGAGCTCGACATGACACGGTAGCAGGCATAGTAGCAGGGAGAGCGGTGGGGGATGCATGGCACAGTGCTTTGGGAGGGGTGGCGGTGGGGATGATGATGATTCAGATGATTTAGACGTGCCTCTAGGTGATGGTACGATATTCTATGACATCACTCAGACAGGAGGCATCTTGATGGATGCACGGGGGAAGGACATCATGGCCTTCATGCGCTCTGTAATTGCTAACAATTACAGAGATTGCTTTATCCACTTCAAAGACCAGCCAAAGAGGTGGGCTGATAAGACCCTCGCTGCTGTTCGCTCTAGGTATCCTAACCCCCCCAATCGCCAGTTCACAGATAAATGGGCCAAGTCAAAGATTGTTACGATACTTGGCAATAAAAGATCTTCGCTTTAAGAGGCAGGCACTAGTGGAGCTTGCCAGGATTGAGGGAGGTCAACCACCAAGGGGCCCGCCCCACACCGCTCACAAGCGTGAGTAAGCAATGAAGTCAGCGAGGGAGGACCCCAGTCTGCAGCACATGGAGACACGGAGGATCCAGATGGAGGAATATGGAAGCGTGCATTTTGGAGCAAGGGGTGTTGAATCATGGGAGGCCCAATTTGTAAGTATCGATCTCAAATTATATTGCTTATGTAGTTTATTAGGAGGTTGTTTCTTTGTACTAATCCCTCCGCAAAGTGTGTCATCTTGCAGCTTGAGATCATGGGCAGATACCCTACTCCTGTGGAGACAGCCTACCACCACCACCATCACAGAGGAGATACATGGAGGCACTTCTATGATGACGGGTTGATTACTGAGGAGCAGTATACCCGAGCTACTGGAGCAGCCCCTGAGGTATTTGAAAGTAATTAAATAATGCCAAAATTATAAGTAAAGATTTGATTTTTCATACATTGATATATGCTGTCCCTTGTTTACAGGCCCGTGCACAAGACGATGAGGAAGACGAGGAAGGAGGCGCAGAAGGGAGCATAGAAGGGAGCATGGAAGGGAGCGAGGACCTGGAGAACATAGATTAGTCGTAGAAGTAGCGCTAGCTACTCTTTTTTGTACTTAAAGCCACTGGCTTGGCTTCATGCCTCTTGTATATACACTCCTCTTATTTTTGTACTTGAAGCCACATGACGTGGCTTAGCTTCCTTATTTTTTGTACTTGAAGCCACATGACATGGCTTAACTTCGTGCTATATGTATATACAAGCACTTTTTGAGCTTTCAATTTTATTGTGTTGTAATGTTTTATTTGGAATTGTAATTAAAATGCGGTTGGCTATAAGAATTGAATTACACAATGTGGATATGGGATTCTTGTAACTATATAGCATACACAACATACACAGCATTCTGTAAATTAAAAAATAAAAAAAATAAAGCGCGTCTATCAGTGCATCTATAAATGCATCTACATACGCATCTTTCTATTCGACAAGCATCTATTTTTGCGTCTATAAACGCGTTTATAAGTGCATCTATTTAAGCGTCTAAGTGCGCGTCTATACGCGCGTGTGTCTGATATATAGACGCACTGGTAGATGCGGGTCTCTAGACACAAAAATAGACGTGCCCGTAAGTTTTTTATTTAGTTCAATAAACACGTCTGTGTGCGCGTCTATGGGTGCTTTGTCTTGTTGTGCAATGCAACACAGTGATTATGACGAGATTTGTTTTGTTAATGATGCAACTTTGAAGAAACAGTTAGTTTATAGTCCATTTTGTGTAGTTGTGTTGTTTTGTTTTATTACATGGTTTGAAAACATTGAAAGATTTGTTTGTTTTGTAAGAAATTTCATGAGAAATCAGTATTTTTCACTCCTACTATCAATAGTTTTCTATAGAATACTGCTTGAAATAGATTTCAAGATGTTCGGGCATATTATAATATGCAAGAACCATAAACTTCAGCATTCATGAAACACATGAAGAGATACCACTGGGGGGGGGGGGAGCAAGCTCATTTGCATGTATATTTCAAAGAACCTTGCTCCATGAATCAAGGTCATTGTTTGCTTGGGTGTAGCCATTTTTGGAGAGGTTCAAGGAATTTTCTGTAGATAGGTATCTTGCATGACCCATAACTTATGCATTGCTCAACGGAATTCGGCATACTCTGTCTTCACATTGTAGTAAAGATTCCAAACTTGAACATGAGACAAAAAAAATTTAGAATAAGGACTTTAAAGGAGACTGTTAAATTATTACAAGTGCTATGTTGCATGTGAAGCATGCATCCTCAAGACTATAGGATATAGCAATTTATTCAAAAATAAATTTTATTCTGTACATAAATGCAACCAAGTAATCATTCAAAATTACACTACATGAGCTTCTCCTCAACCCAAGCACACACCTAAATGAGAACATTAGGCATGGGATAATGGGCCTCCAATGTTGTGCTGAAGTGATGCACACCCACTTGAGGGCACGCTCCATAACTTTTTTTTTATTTGTTGAAAACCAAAATAGATTGAAAATTAATACTCTTTCTCTGATGAAGTGCTCTCTGACATCAATGTGCTTTGTCTTGGAGTAATATACTGGATTCTTGGCCAATGCTTGAGCCGATTGATTATCATAGTATATTGTTATTGGCTTTGACTCATGGCTTTGACTCATCAAAGTAATCTATTAACAATAGTCTTCTGAACCATATAGCCTCACATGCACCTGTAGTTAGTGCTCTATATTTTGCTTCAATCGAAGACAAAGAAACAGTTGGCTATTTGTTTGACAACCATGATATAGCACCTTGACCAAGGAAAAATGCATATCCCTGTGTCCATCTCCTGGTCTCATGATCTTTGGCATAGTCACTGTCATAGTATCCATGCAACCGTGGATGACTTCCTCTGTATTCTATCCCAAACTGTCTTGTACCTCTGATGTATCTCAAGACTCTTTTGGCTACATTCCAGTGAGGCTGTTTTGGATTTGCCATAAACTGTGCTAGTGAGCTTACTACATAACAAATATCTGGCCATGTGATAGTCAGATGTATAAGAGATCCAATGAGCTACCTATAGTATCTGTCATTGACTATAGGCTTTTTTGAATCTTTAGTAAGTTTCAAACTCTATTCCATGGGAGTGGCTACAATCTTGAATCTGCCATATGAAACTTCTTCAAGAGACTGTCAACATACTTGAGCTAACTCATGAATGTGCTATTTGAATTGCTCCAGGACTCAATTCCAAGACAATAGTGCATAAGTCCAAGATCTTTCATATCGAACTCTGCGGATAAGTCTTGTTTCAATTTTCTGATGAAGCTATCCTTGCTTCGAGTCACAATCAGATCATCTACACACAAAAGTGCAATGGTAATGTCTTCCCCTTGAACTTTGTAGTATGTGGGCATATGCTATGCAATCAAATATGCGGAGATGCCCAATGTGTAGCTTGTGTCCACTGAATGCTTCATAAGGAGTCATACCCTGTATCGGTTCGATAGGAAGCCAATTAAGCAAATAGTTTGCAGTGGCTGTTGCTTCTACCCAATACTAATTTGAAAGATGCTTTTCACTAAGCATTGCTCTAGCTCTGTCCACTAAAGTCCCATTCTTCCTTTTAGCTCTTGCATTCTGTTGAGGAGTATCTGCACATGTGAATTGTCTTTGAATGCCATGACTTTTGCAAAAGTTCATGAATGCTGAAGACATGTATTCACATCCTCTATCTGATCTCATGACCTTGATCTTTTTGCCTGTCTGGTTTTCTACCATGGCTTTGAATTCTTGAAATCTAAAAAACACTTTAGATTTCTCTTTTAGAAAGTAGACCCAACAATATCTCCTGTAATCGGCGATGAAAGTCAAGTAGTAAAGTGAACCATTGATGCTACAGGTCTAGGCATAATCCCATACATCTGTATGTATCAAATCAAGAACACCTCATGCACGAAAGGCACTTTTGCCAAAGTTGGTTCGCTTTTGTTTGCCGAAGCAGCATGCTTCGCAAACTTTTCCAAGAAACTGTAGCTTCAAAATCCCAATTGCCATATTCTAATTCTTGAGATCTAACAAGTACTTGAAGTTGACATGACCATATCTCTTGTGCCATTTTGCAGATAGTGGCATCTGTTGTGGTTGAGCTGCCATGGCATGCTCATCTAGTACTGTAGCTAGCATTCTGTATAAGCATCCTTCCTTGACACCTTTTGCTACTAGCTGACATCTTTTGGATTTATCTCTGATAGTGCATTCATCACCGTTGAAGGTGACTTGATAATTATATTCTGTCATTTGACCTACTGACAAGAGGTTCTTCTTGAGCTTCAGAACATAGAGCACATCTTTCACCAATCCTTTCATACTAGTGAAATTGTTCAAAGGGATAACACGTGTCCCTTGAACTAGATTCGGTGTATTGTCTGTTGTGTAGATGACATTCTTCTGACCTTCTAATGGATTCATTTTTATGAACCATTCTTGATGATTTGTCATGTGAGATGATGCACCGTTGTCGATATACCAAGGATCCTATTCCCTTGGTCGACTTGATAGCTATAATCCTCTTTGGGATTGTAATCAGTGTCTGGGTACACTGTATGTCTGGGTACACTGTATCAGTATGATGCATTTCCTTGCTTTCAAGAAACATATTACCATGTTCATTTGCAAAATGACTATGACTAGAATGTCCACCACGATGATTTCCTTTGCCTTGAAAATTCCCTTGATTACTGTTGGATTGATCGCCTTGGTCGTACTGCTTCTTGCAGTAATCTCTTTCATAGTGTCCAAACTTGTGATAGTAGTTGCATTGAATGTTTGACACGGTGGTGGATGCATTCCCTCGTCCTTGAAATCTTCCTTGATTGGAATGATTTCCTCTTTGCTGATTTTGATGCCGCTGAGGATGATGCAGATGTTGATGCTAATGTTGACTTTGATTTTGTTGCTGATGATGACCACTTTTCTGATATGATCAACCTCTTCCTCTGCCTTGACAATGTTGAGCTGTCCTAGCATGACATCTTGCACATTCTACTTGATCAGATGATAGGCATACTTGCCTTTCTTATCCCATTCTACTTGAGCTCGGACAATGGCAAGATCTACTACTGGTGCAGAAACTATTTGTGTAGCTGTAGATCCTATTATAGATCTCGCTGCTAGTGTTGTGACAACAGATGGAGTAGAGCTACTAGTGGATGGATTGTCCAATGGTCTAGGTGTAGACCCATTGACATACTTCCATTTGTCATGAAGTACAAGAATGGTCTCCATTCGGTATTTCCATGTACCATAATTGGAGTTGTCTAACTTAGCAGATGCCTCTAGATTGAGGTTGCTAGTCATAGACATGGTGAAAGAAATGTACTCAAAAGTGTCGTGAAAATCTCTATATGAATCAGCTGCAAATACACTGACTATGCCAAGTGAAATCTCTGAACCGTCAGTGAAGATAGAACTGCAATATATAAAATCTAATTTGTATTACAAGGCTTGTGGCAATGATGCCACGAATAGCCAAGAGGCTTTACAAGGCTGAAATGATATGCACAATGCCATGAGATAGCCAAATAGGCTTTACAATGGTGGCATGTGTGTGTGAAATCAAGTGCTATCTGCCCATTGAAACAATCTGCAATGCCTTTGTACTCTCTGAATTCTACTCACTGAACTGATGAGTGTAAGGTTTTAGGTAATGTAATGATGTGAAACCGTATGTGAGTGTATGGACTGACTCCAAGTAGGTACCAATTGGGAATTTCGGGCATGGATTAGATTGGCAACTTGGGGAAATTCAAAGCATCCCCTCTGTGGTGATCTAGTCTACTCTGATCTAGATCTATACCAACCGTCGATCGATGAAAGAATAGCAAATAATTCCTTTTCTTTTGTTCTTTTTAAGTGCTGGGTAAGATGCATCGATGTAGAGGAAAATGTGCATGAAGGAAGTGGTTTTGTCAGCGGCGAGGCTCAAATGTAAGTGCTACTTGCACTAAAATGTAAGCATGATGTGACAAGCATGTAGAGCACAAAAAAATGAGCGACTTTCCTTTTTGGAGCACCCTCAAATTCTTCCTGGATCAAGAGATACGACTTGATCTAAGTGGAGGGGCAAACAGAGTGCAAATGGTGCTCAATGATGATGTGTCACTATGGGTCACATGCAATGATGATGTGGCACTATGCCTAGCAAGAGGTGTGCCAGTGGAGCCCTATGCTAAGGTGGCAGGAGTGGTCACATGCAGTGATTGTGGAGAGGTAACTGTGCCTACAGGGGTCAGTGCGCACAGCTCCGGTGGCACAGATGATGATGTGGCAATGCCGATGTGGCACTGATGATGTGGCCTTGATGATGTGTCCTTGATGACATGGTAGGTGATGTGTCAGTGGTGATGTGGCTAGATGATGTGGATGCCACCATGGCAAATAAGATAAGGGTTGATGATGTGGCAGTCTCACGGGGTACTGACGTGGCAGTTGCTAAGGTGATGATGTGGCTGATAAGGTCTACCATGTGACAGACTATGGACCAAGTCTAGGGGAGTGATATTGTGCCATGTGTCAATAGAAGGGTGACCAGAATCTATCCAATATGCCGACAGAATCTTGGGATTCCGTCCTTCTTTGTCGTTTGCATTGGGAACTTGGCTTGGAGGTCTGCTACTACCGGTGAGCTTTGGATGCTAGGCAGTAGATGCACTTGGAGCACTACCTCTGCAACTTCCATGGCTCCCCCTCGCATTTTCTCCCTCTAATCACCCCCCTTCCTCCATGGGTTCCGAGAGCTTGGAGTAGAACCATGGCTCGCACAAGCCTCACCAGGTCGCCTGTGAGCCTAAGTAGCAGGACCTCACTACTCTTGAGGATAGCCTCAAGAAGCTACCTCTTCCTTCGTCCTGCAAGCTTGATGCCGAAGTTGAAGACTCCGTCGATTCCCCTAGCGGTGAGGCTGTTGCGCCTTTTACTTTGGAGGGAGAGCTTTAGGCTAAGGCTATGATTATGGCATGGGAGCCACCTGAGCTTTTATTATCAGAGGACTCTCCTATTGGAGAGGCTGGAGACACTGTTTGGTCTCGTTGTGGAGCCTAGGCACCACCGTTAGAGAGGGTCGTTGAGGCTCTTGGAGGTAATTGGTTGATGATGGAGCAATGGTCATCCATCGAGGGCGTTGCTGTTGCGAGGTCTAGCATTGGTGCTGAAGGCTAGAGAGGTCGTGGCTATAGCGTATGGAGCTGTAGAGTCATCGTTGAGGCTTGTCATAGATAGAGCCTGGAGCTAAGGAGTAGAAGCGCTGGAGAGTGCTGAACAAAGCAGAACAGTAGCAAAATGGTGGATTACAACAAGAAGATCAAGTCTACCATTAGCTCCTTTTTAATTAGATCTTTGATATCTTCCCTAGCTTTCTTGAGCAGTCCATTTGGTACACAAATGGTGAGGTAGGCCTCAGCTATAACGATGTCATCGACAATGCAACTCTAAAGACGTGAAGATGGAGGACATGATCGATTCGAAAGAAGGAAAATTGGCAGAAGAGCTCGAAGCTGATGGTCGACGGTGCTGAACCTTTGCTTAGTTGAGGGCCCTTGCTTGTATGATCAAAGTTCTCTTCGACTATTTGCTGAGCCTTTGCTTAGCTGAGTGCCCTTGCTTGTATGATCCTCTCTCTATCAAAGTTAAGAGAAACTATAAAGGAAAGAAATCACTCTCACAAAACTAGTTCTCTCTCAATCTCAATGCTCACTCTTTCTCAAAAAATCTTTCCCAAAGAACTCTCAAAGGAGATGAAGGAAAATCTTCTTCCAATGGACGGAATTGTATGATGAAAATTTCTATCAAAGAAATGGAAGGTGGTCTCTTACCAGAAGTGGACTCTCATGGAGAACATTGATCAAGAGAACTCTCAATCTCACAATCTCTCTTGCACTCTAAAGGCTTGCAATGCCTCAGCAGAAGGCAAGGAAGCTCTGATACCATGACAAAATATGAAGAGGGGAGAGGAGAAGAGTGGAGATGAGGAGAGAGGGCATAGCCACAGAGCACACCACAAATGACTAACTGTACACTAGATTTAGTTGAAAAAATAGAATGTATACAAACCCATTTAGGGTTAGGGTTAGGGGATCTAACCTTTTCCTTTATAGCACTCTATAAGGTTAGTGCTATGCATATATGATCATGTGATGGTGCTATGCACACATGAGGAAAAGGGATTGAAAGAAAGATGAGTGAAGAACAAATGGAGAAATTCAATAAGTTTTGTATCCTCGATAGCAAGGAGATGCAAAAGTGGATTGAGAGATATGAAGCGGCCAAAGCAACAAGAATAGTTGCAAGGAAGAGATTCAGAGTAATTTACAAGCAATGACAACCATATCCATGGGATCTTGCCCTTCTCCCCACTCACATGTAACTTGATTGGCTACAACTGGCTCTACGTAAAGCCGAATGCAATGGAGAGACAATAAACAAGCGCGAGTGAGAGTTATCACTGGATGCATGATGCATGTAAGTTTCTTAGCTCTTGACATAATTAAGTAATTATTTGTGGCAATATACGCTATAAAATAGATGCATCTTCATTGTTTTAATGATGCTCTTTTGCAGCACAAAAAGTACAGTGCATTATGGTCATATGGACGACATTTTCATGTGGAACGCATCGATTCAAAGAGAGTCACATATGATTGTGGAGTTATGGCTAACTTCACACAAGATAGCTGAGCAAGTGCTTAGGATACCAATCTTCTCTCCTCGCAGTTGGATTATTGTGGGACCATACACAAAATCTATGAAATTGATGTCAGACAATTTAGTATTTTCATTCTTGATGTAAAATGGTTTAGAACTATTTACAACGGTCCCCATGCAATAGTGAGAAAAGACATTAGCACTTTCTTTACAATAAACTCCACCAAACTTTGGACCGATGAAAGTGATAGTTTTATTCTTTCCAAGCATTGTGAGCAGGTGCATACTAATGATTTAATTAATCGAAGCTTTCATTTTTAAAGATCCATCGATACATGTACTTAAGCATAATTTCATATATTTAATTGATGGCATTTGGCACCCATCTTCAATATAGGTGGTTTTCATCTGGGTCATTCTGATCCAAGATGGTGGTACATGATCCAAGTTGCACCACGAAGTAAGCAAATTTTTGAAGATTGAGATGTGGATATGGAGATGCCACTACCAATGCCGGATCCAATTGATCCAGATGGATCTAGCAAAGAAGATGAAGATCACAATATGAGCCAAGAGGAAAATGTGTATAATGACATCATACGGGAGGAAGATGGAGATCACGATATTGAGGAAAAAGATGATGATCATCAAGAGTCACCACACTTTATTGAAGAAGATGATCAAGTCTTAGGTGAACGTACAATGCTAGAGTACGATGATGGTACGATGATGATATAGGAGATCAACTCGGTATAGAGTTAGAGATAGACTTGTTTAGTGCATTAGACTTGGCTTAGGATGAAGCCGTTGATGTAAATGCTCTTCATTGATTTTTTTTCATCTCAAACTTAGACATGAATATATGAGCTTTAAACTTGATGTACATGCCCTTGTACTTTGATTCTCTCAAAGGATCAAACATGTATGAAAAGAAAAAAAAATGTCATTGGGAAAAACTATCTTTAAAGGTTGGTATGGGAAAAAACACTCTCTGTAAAACATCACTATAGGAAACTATCTTAGTGTCGCTATATAATGACCATTCACAAGTCTAGTAAGTGTCACTATATAGCGACTCTCTTTAAAGGTTTCCATATATAGTGACATTTAACTAATCCCACTTTGGTTACCGATGATTGGCATCCCACATGCACTAAACATCGGTGCTTAAGCATCAAAATAGGGCCTGTGTGTAGTAGTGCATTAGCAAGGCTCTCCAAGGAAAATGGATTGAAAGAAAGATAAGCGAAGAAAAAATGGAGAAATTCAATAAGTTTGTATTCTCAATAGCAAGGAGATGCAACAGTGGATTGAGAGATATGAAGCGGCCAAAGCAAAAAGAATAAATGCAAGGATGAGATTCAAAGTCATGCATAGGCAAGCACAACCACATCCACAGGATCTCACCCTTCTCCCTACTCACATGTCACTTGATTGGCTATAACTAGCTCTACATAAATCCAAATACGATGGAGAGACAATAAACGAGCGCAAGCAAGATTTTTCATCTGGACATCTGTATGATGCATGTAAGTTTCTTACCTCTTGATGTAATTAAGTTATTTGTGGCAATATTATATGCTATAAAATAAATGCATCCTCATTATTTTAATGATGCTCTTTTGTAGTACAAAAAGTACAGTGCATTATGGTCATATGGACAACATTTTTTTGTGGAACGCATTTATTCAAAGAGAGTCACATATGATTGACTTCACACAAGATAGCCAAGGAAGTGCTTTGGATACCAATCTTCTCTCCTCGCAGTTGGATTATTGTGGGACCATTTGAGAAATCTATGAAATTGATTTCAGACGATTTAGTATTTTCATTCTTGATGTAAGATAGTTTAGAAATTCATCTTTTTCTTTGTTTAGTCATCTCTAGATCATACTTGCCCTTGAGTGCATCAATTGAATGAGTTCTATATCAATGTACTCCCACATCAAGAACAACATTGCCCTCGTAGATAAGCATTCTAACTTTGGCCAACCAAAATAATTGATTGTTTTCATCATCAGTAGTAAGAACTCTCCAAGAACTACTATCATTGTGTCCTCCTCCTGAGCTATTGGTAGGGTTGTTACTCCACAAACTTTAGGGTGCAATCTAAATATTGTGAAGACTCGAAAGTAGTATTCACCTGAACGGCCTGATGTTGTTGCCTCAAATCGAAGGCTTCCACCACTCACGACACCACAACTCATGTTCTTTGCTCTGATGGTAATGATCGAATGCATGCATGCATCAAAAACTAGTCCTAGTTGTTGCTCTGCAAGGAGTCTTCTTTCTTCTTGTTGTTTCTCCCTTCACAAATGTTGCAAAAGTGTCTTCCGTTGCTATTTTGATACCGTGCCATTGCTTTCCTTGACCCGTAATCTATTTCTTGTGCCTTGACCAAGCTTTTCAACTCTCCTATCTTGATGCCTCTGTCTGCTTCTCTTGCAAGCCATGATGAGCTACATGTTGACATTGATGCCATGGCCACGATCAGTCAACAATAAACTAGAGAAGCTAGCTTGTGAGGCGAGCAAAGAATAGAAGAAAACTTACCCAAAAGAAGACAATGCCAAACCAAAATCTATGCAAGGTTGCATTGAGGTGCCACAACAACACAAAGCAACTATAGATACACTTCATAGATGCGCAAAATAGTGAGCGTGTCTATAGGCGCTATTCGGATAGAGAAATTACGAACATGTCTAATAGTGCATCTAATAGCACATCTATTAGCGTGTCTAATAGTGTGTGTATTAGCACGTCTATTAGCACGTTTATTAGCGCATCTACTAGCACGTTTGCACTATTAATTAAACGCAGAGAATACAGAAAGTGAGATTTTGGGGCAGTATGATAAATGTACATCAATGATTTCCAAACATTGCCCATGATTACCAAAGTACGTAATTTTAACAATAATTTTAACAAAAATATCAATGCTTTTTTGCAAAACCATGCCACATATACAAAAATTAAGTGAGGTGAGGAGAATGAGACAATATATAAAATAGTTTTGCCAATATCAATGGTGGGGTACAGTTCAATCTCATCCTCAATGAGATCAAACCTTGCCAAACCATCTACTTCAAAATCCACAAACCACCTTCACTGACATAACTCAAGTATTCTCAAGTGTGGTGGGATATATTTCCTTTGAGCTCACATACCTAGAAAGAAAAAAGTACGCAATATTAACAATATGAACACCTTGCATCTTGTAAAGTACCTCACAAGCTTACCCATCTTGTAAATACAATATTCACATTTTGTATCATGTAAAGTACCTCACAAGCTCACCCATCTTGTAAATACAATCCTTCACGTCCTTCGATGCACTGCCAGAAATGCTAGTAGGTAGTATGAACTAAACACATGAGGAATGGTTGATTAGTTGCTTCTAATTCACTCACAAATTTGGAAGGAAAAATATATTATGCACATAAAATACTTACTTGGAGCATCTTGTGCGAATCATGAGATTTCAAGCCATATAATTACTCTACACCTCTTTTCTTGCTCTTTGTGAAGGTCCCCTTCAAACACCTCATGCATCCACTGGGAGTACGAATGGTAGTGATAGTGCGCTTCACTGCCACCATCTCTAGCTTTGATAAACTCCATGGTGCACGAGGTAAAAAAACACGCCCATTTGGTCTCTCTTGCAATGGCCAAACTTCATGCATTGTCTTGTGGTGCGTAGATCCTCCCTTATGCCTGCAGAATCTCGTGTCCCATTCAAATGTTCCCAAATGGTAGAAACCATCACTCCATGCATCCATAATGGTCCCTCATGAAGATCCCACCTCATATTGCCGACCCTTCGCCTCCTCACGACGAGTATAGGGCAACATATGTGGGTGTGGCACTGCATCCTGTATCAAATTAAAATGGGATCATAACTCAAACACATAAACACCCATAAGTATCTCAATCAACCTTAACTCTTTAACACACCATATTTATGATCGCATCCCATTCTCCATACTTTGAGATGTGATTGAGTGTAATTCTGCATGCAGGATACATGTTTCCTCGACATCGATCACACATACATTTGATTTTGTGCTCCAACCATATTTTGCGATGGTAGATACGGAGGGATTCATCCTCATTGGAGCTACTTGTTGAAGATGAAGACATCCTATAAATAAGCAACCCAAAAAATTTGCTCTTGCATGAGTTGTAAATGTTAAAAACTCTATGGCTCGGGTTGAGGGTTGAGGAACTAAGGGTTTAGGGGGAGCATAGGAGTGGGAGAGGAAGAAGGTGTAAGAGCATGCTCATCATATGTAACCATATCATGTGAGTTCAACAAAAGGATTTTTTTAATTCTTAAGATTTACAGAAATAAATATACATAAGGGACTATTTAAAATAGTTTTGAAAAAAATTTATAGATTTGTATAGAAAGGGGGTACATTTTATTAATGAAAATTTTTACAGATAAGGGACTTTAAATATAGGCCTTGAATGCAAGCGATATAGAGGGTTTATACATAGTGACCCCCTCGAGCTCTGTGGTATGTCTAAAAGCACGTCTGTACTATGGTGCGTGTCTATAGGTGCATCTAAAATGTACTATAGACGCGCTAATAGATGCGTTTTAGACACGCTTTTAGACGTGTAGACTGCGAGCTGATTTTCGAACCTACTTTTAGCGCGCTTGCTTTTCTTCACATACTTTTAATGTTGTGCGGCTTGCTTTGCTATTAACAGACACAGCTCCGGGCATCCACACTTATCTCCAAGCACCCACACTCATCTCCAAGCTTACACAATCATCCCCAAGCACACAAGAGAAGAGGGTGAACAAGGAAGAGAAGAAAGAGAAGCAGCTTTGAAGAAGGACAAGAAGCTTCCATACCTCTATCCAAGGTAAGTCTCTTGACGGTTGATCTTCTTTGGAAGTTGCTCTCTTTGGATTCGTCCTTTGTCGTATGCAGGGAATGAATGTTTTGGTACTAGTGTTTTTTTGTGTCGGTCACATGTCCTTTTCAAGTTCTAAAAAAAGTATAGACGCGTCTGTCTTTGGAAATAGACAACCGTGCCTATAGACACATTGCTAGACATGGATATAGACGTGCTCTGATAGTCTTAGATGTTCTTCATTTTCCTTCCCTTCCCCTTCCCCTTCCCCTTCCACTTCCAAGAAAAGGACTGCATATTGAATGATGGAAATAAGTGATTGCATGAATGAAGAAAGTTATTGCATGAATGATGAAAAGGGATTGCATAATTGAAGAAAGAGATTGCATGAATGATGGAAAGGGAAAGCATGATTGAAGAAAAGGATTGCACTCTCTATTTTCCTCTCTTTTTCCTTCTCTCTTTTATCCTCTCATTCCTTCTCTTTTCGTCTCTCTTTTTCTCTCTTATCTCCTCTCTTTCCTTCTCTTTTCGTCTCTTTTCTCATCTCTTTCCTTCTCTCTTTTTCTCTCTTTCCCTCCTCTCTTTCCTTCTCTCTTTTTCCTTTTCTCTTTTATTCTCTCTTTCCTTCTCTTTTCGTGGTAATTTTCCTCTCTTATCTCCTCTCTTTTTCTCTCTCTTTTCCTCTCCTTTCTCCTCTCTTTCCTTGTCTCTTTTTCTCTCTTTTATCCTCTCTTTCCTTCTCTTTTCGTGGTCTCTTATCTCCTCTCTTTTTCTCTCTTTTTTTCTTCTCTCTTTTCCTCTATTTTTCTCTCTTTTCTCCTCTCTTTCCTTCTCTCTTTTTCTCTCTTTTATCCCCACTTTTTCTCTCTTTTTTTCCTCTCTTTTCCTCTCCTTTCTCCTCTCTTTCCTTCTCTCTTTTTCTCTCTTTTATCCTCACCTTTTCTCTCTTTTTCCACCTTTTCTCTCTTTTATCCTCTCTTTCCTTCTCTTTTCGTGGTAATTTTCCTTAGTTATCTCCTCTCTTTTTCTCTTTTTTTCTCCTCTCTTTTCCTCTATTTTCCTCTCTTTTCTCCTCTCTTTCCTTCTCTCTTTTTCTCTCTTTTTTCTTCTTTTTTTCAGTTCATCAGTAATCTTCTTTTTTCTTTTCTTTAGTTCATTATGTGGCCAGGAAGCTCTTCAGCCTCACCTAATCTTTGGGAAACCATCTTTCAGGAGTTATATAACCTTTTGGGGAACCCTCCTAGTCTTGGGGAGTTATACGGCTACATGACGGGTACTCTAAACACCCCCCAGGAGTCGACACTATAGACTCCAAACCACCCTAACCCCACACCAGCTGAGATTACCACAGTGGAGTCGAGACAGCCCAACCGGGCCGAGCCCCTTCCTCCATGCCTATAGGAGGCCCTTCTGCCTCGCAGAGCTATCAGCGTACTCCCGTTGTTATGGATAAAATTGTCTAAGGAGAAAGGCATTAATATGTATGTGTATTTGTATATGTGACAATAGTATAATAAAATATGGTGTGCATAGGGCCCAAGGTTGAGGTGGCAGGGCATGACCATGTGCCACCCTTCCATGTAAGAGGACCCATAAGGTGTGTTGTACATAATCCATGATAATAATATTATAAAATGCAAGGTGGCATGGCTCCTCCATGTGCCACCCCTCCACCTAGGCTGCATTTAGTGAGATATGGCTCAAAGTCCATGGGAGAAGCAATATAAAATAGGTGGAGATAGATATTATATTGAGTTATTCCCTTCATATGGGATAGGCCCATGTGGGGGAGGTATAGGAGGACCAAGAGAGCTAGTTAAATAATGGGGAAAGTAGGATGAGGTGGCAAGATTCCTTGTGCCAACCCTCCACTTGTCCTCCTAGAGGTTTGAACATATTATAAAATTGGAAAGAGACCAAGGGAGTATCATAGACTTGAGATATGGGGCTTAATTTATGTGGAAAATTGAGGCAAAGGGTTGTCGCACACAATTGGCTATAAAAGGAAGGGGCTATTCCTTGATGAGACACGCTCATTCTTGTAAAGCCACCTAGCTAGTATTTTGATATTTCCCTCTCATCCCTTCTTTCAAATAAAGTATGGTTCTCTTCCCTTGATGTCTCCATCTCTACATTCCTCCTCCTATCATGTACATGCTTCTCTTCCCCCTCTCCTTTTCCCCTTGTGTCATAGTCTCCCTCTTCCTTCCCTCCATTTCTAATTCCTTTTTCCCTCCTATGACAACCGTTCACTCTCATGATCTCCTTTTCTCCATGGCCCTTGAGCGTCGCCATGCCTAGCCTCTAGCCTCTGGTCTCGATTTCTTTTCCGGCTAATAGATTTGGTGTGGCTGCTGGGATACGAATCTCCATGGCTAGTGGCGAATCTTCTACTCGTATGGGTCACATCTACAAAACTATACCATCTGTGCTATTTCTAAGCTACTGCGCGTGCATTCGATTCGCGCGTCTCCTGTGCGACAGTTTTTTTTGGACTGCTGCAACTTCTGGTTGCGGATAGTTTTCTGCATTCACCCGCGCGACAGTTCTCGGGACTGCTGCAGCTTCTGGTTGCGGATAGTTTTCTGCGTTCACCCGCGTGACAATTCTCTGGACTGCTGCAACTTCTGGTTGCGCACAGTTTTCTGCGTTCACCTGCGCGACAGTTCTCTGGACTGCTGTGGCTTCTAGTCGTGGGCAGTTTTCTGAGCTCCTGCAAAACTGTAACAGCAGATCCCGCGCCCCCCTCTCTCTTCTCTTTCTCTTTCTCTTTCTCTTTCTCTTCTCTCCTCTCTTTTTATTAAAGAGTAGGATTGGAACCCAAGACCTCCCCCTTCACAAAAGAAAGTCTTATCATTGGGCCAACAAGTTGGAAGTGGTAAAAATGTAATGATTTTTGTTCATATATTGAAATCACGGGAACTGTAACTCTCTAACCGTAGGGAGTTTGCTCTTGCTGTAAAAAGCAAAAATACTTCATTTTATGTGCTCTATCCACATCTCTTACTAGATCACTAATTCAGAACTTCTCCAAGCTCACTTCACGAATGCACGCCACACGAGAAGGGTGGACATTTATGTCACTTCTCGACGCGTTTAAGGAATTGGTGCCTGTTCCTCCGCACCTTACGGCTACCAATGCACGAGATGTCTTCCTTGATCTTCATGACGACTTTCAACGGCTGATTGTCCAGTGCATTATTAAAGGAGATGACGGGTGAAATGATACACTGTGGATGATTCATGGTGAAGAACTGCTGATACGCTAGGAGGATTTTGATTTTACTTCTACTCATTGTGCGGTGATCGAACTACTTGCTGCTTTAGAGGTAATTAAAACGGTATCCTTCATCGAAGGGTGGGATGCTCCCCAATCTTGGGGGGAGATTTGGTGCATCTGCTTGTTGATTCCTGTGGATAAGCTCGTCCTGAATCGTTTATTCACAATCTCATTACAAAGGTTTCTAGGCCTCAGCTATGGTTGGTAATGTTTCGACCAAGGAATCCATTTGTACCTAATCAACCTTTTGTGCCTCATTTCGAGCTTCAAATTGTAATTCTTTTTGGGCTTAAGATAAACTATCAACAAAGGATTGCAAGTTTATTTGGTGCTGAACGTTTGGCTCAAGTGTTGAATTCTCCCCACCCTCTCCTCCTACCTATCTTGGACTACTGAGAAACTTGGGATGTCCGAATTTTAGTCTTGGTGTGATGACATCTTGGATTCTTCAATTTGATGGAGCTTACAAACCTTCGACCAAGGCGGCTAGCGTGGGTGTGAAGCTCACTTCACTGGGTGGTGAGGAGTATTGTTACAGCAAGTCTTCACCCACAAGTACTTGCAATTAAGCTGAGTACTCGGCGCTCATTTTTGGGCTACAAAAGGCACAAGAACATCATGCCAAGCAATTGGAGGTGCAAGGAGATTCTCAACTAGTGTGTGAACAAGTTAGTGGAAGGTGGAAGGTGCAGAGCAAAGGCTTGGTTCCACGACATCAACAAGCCTTGGAACTTTGCAACCAATTTGAAGAGGTAAAAATTCAGCATATCCCTCGAGCTCGAAATCTTGTTGCTGATTTCTTGGCACGTGAAGCTTATACTTCAATCACGCATGACGCGAGTGGAAGCACCACCCCAACAAAGCCGCAAGCCACGAAGGAGGGTGATCATTTGTAAGGAATGCAAAGGTTGTGGTCATCATGAAACTAAGTGTTGGGCATACTTGATACGAGCTTACCGACTTCGGAAGATCATCAGGAGGGTTCTCAAGGACATTGCTCAAAAGAAGGATGCCAGACCGCACACCCCTTGAAGAAATAGCCTGGCGACTACAAGAACTGGAAGAAGCTGAAGGTGATGTGCAAGCTCTCCAACTGTTGACATTTGTCATGGCATTCTTGTTTGCCTTGATAAACAACCTCATGCAACGCCGCGCCTCTAACCCTCGCTTGTAAAGATCGATGTGATATCATGAGGGTTGGTCCTTTTAAGATTGTCTATGTGCTATTCTATGCTGAAGATTCTTCTCATGTAATATTTCACACTACACCAGTCACACCCTACCCTGCCTATGTGTGCTTTTTGGATGTATCTTCACCCGATTTTCAGTTCAAGCTTCCTCTTACTATTGTTCGTCCATAGATAAGCCCCTCTTTTCCATCTTCCAAGCATGGCTGACATTCCCGTGTTTTGTGGACGGGTAGAAGAAAATCCAAATGAGTATCTTGTGGCCTTCAAGCACCGTTGTGTTTCTCTCAACTTTCTTACTGAAGACAGATGGCTATTGGTTCTTCCCACATTTCTAGAGGGTTTGGCTCAAGTGTGGTATGAGAAGCAAGCCGAAGACGTTTGCCAAAGCTAGCCAAGGTTGACAGCAACAATGATTGAGTATTTCGGCAAAGAAGAGGAGCCAGAGAATGTGTACCTGTAGGTGGCAAACTTGAAGCAGTCAGAAGGTGAGACGGCACGTCGATATGTGGATCGAGCGGCCGTGCTCCTCGACCGTTTGATTGCCACACAAGAGGACAATGCCGGATTTCGAGCTGGAATGACTCAGCATGTGCTGGGCTACCTTGTAGCAGGAGCGAGTGATGAATTCCGCCTCAAGCTTAAATGGGAGAATCCAGAAACTATGGTGCTAGCACATGAGATTGCTCAAAAGTTTGATAAAGTTCAGTCTGACCCCGCTTCAAAGAAGATGATTGTCCCTCCGCAACCCCCTCAATTCCTGCAACAACAACCTGGGGGGTCTAACTCAGGGGCATACCCCCACCCCTCATCAGGGATGTATCCATCACCTCCACCTCAAATGTATGGTCCTCCCTTAGATGCTTACCCTCAACAAAGTGGATATCCTCACCCTCCGCCTCGAAGATTTCCGTAGCCTCGCCCACGAGCCCCCCTCCTCTCTACTCCCGTGGCCCCTCCAACTAAAGAGGCCCCCCCTGCAACAGAACCTGGAGTCAATGACCTAGCCAAGGCCCTGAATGATCTTCGGCTTGAGATGGTGGCATCAGAAATCAAGCCAACCGCCCTCCAAGAGACCGTGCTAATGTTGTATGCTACGAGTGCCACCAGAAGGGTCATTATCGCACAGAATGTCCCAATATTCCAAGGGTGAATCTTCTAAGTGAGCCGGGCACTGAGGATTCTGATGTAGAGATCCTCGACCTCGGGAAAAGAAGTCGTGCCACCTCGGACCCCTCTCCAAACCGTGGACCGGGCTGCCCCAGGAAGAAGGTGTCCTTCTCAGAGCCCTCAGATGTTGAGATGGCAGACCCACCAATAGAGAAGACTAAAAGATCTCGCAGGAGTAAGTGGTCACCCTTGGATTTTCCCATCCGCTCAGGGCAAGAAGACTATTCGATCGTTCAGGACCTTGCTCATCAGTCTTTGAGCATCACTCTCCCTCAACTAATAGCATTAAGCCCTAAGGTGAGACGTGAGCTGCAGCAAGGTCTCTCAACAAGGAAGAGCAAGAAAAAGGGAAAGGTACAAGAGGTATCTTCTATCTCTAAAGAAATTGATCGGCACCCACATACAGTAGATGTCATCATAGATAATTGCCATGTCAAAAATGTGTGTGTTCATGGGAGAACTGCATGTAATATCATGGTGCCCCGAATCATGAAGAAATTGAATTTGAAATGTACAAGGCATTCCTCCACTCGAATCAAGGTAGCAGATCGTCGACGACTCTCCACCATGGGAGTCATTGAGGATTTGCCCATCACTGTCAATGGGTTGACCACCACTGTCAATTTCTATGTAGTGGACATTGAAGATACAGGTCGAAGTTAACCAGCCATACTCGGGAGACCATGGTTGAGAAAAAGTGATGCAGTCAGCTATTGGAAGACAGGACACATGTCTTTTGGTGCTTCGAAGGAGAAGATCCCAGTGCAACCTGGTGCCATGGAACCGGAAGAAGAAGAGGAGCATGACAGTGATACTATCTCATCTTCAGTGTCTGAGTCCATGGAAGAATCAGACGGGGGGGAGGAATTCTCAGTGGAGGAAGTTTACATGATGGGGGTGTCTCCGACCCTACCATCTGCAGAAAAGATAACAGCTAGTCCTCAACAACTTGAATCTATGCTTTCCCCAGATCTCACTCCAAGTGAGAAAGATGAGTTTCTAGAAATGTTCAAAGATTTCCCTGACCTCTTTGCAACTAGCTACCACCACCTTCACCATGTGACTGCCATAGAGCACAAGATAGAGCTGAAGCCGGATGCGAAGCCTGTGGCTCAGAAGTATCGGAGATTAGGGCCCCTGCAGACCGATGCTTTGCGCTTAGAGTTGCAGAAGCTTGTAGAGGCTGGGTTTATTGCTTTGGTTCACAATACTGAATGGGTTTCACCAGTGGTAGTCATCCCAAAGAAAAACAACAAGTGGCAGGTCTGCATCGACTATAAGAAACTCAATGCCGCCACCAAGAGGGATCATCATCCTCTGCCCTTTCAAGACCTCATTCTTGAGAAGGTAAGTGGTCATGAGATGTATACTTTCTGTGATGGTTACTCTGGGTTTTATCAAATCAGAATTGCCGAGGAAGATGTGCTTAAAACCACATTTTCCACGCCCTAGGGGACATTTGCATTCAAAGTAATGCCATTTGGCCTCACCAATGCTCTTGCTACCTTTCAAAGATTTATGCAGATGGTGTTTGCTCCTTATTTGGGGGATTTCTTGGAGGTGTTTTTAGATGATTTCTGTATATTCTCGTCACGTAAGGAGCACATCATGAAGGTTAGATTGGCCTTCCAAAGGGTCAATGATGCAAATGGTAGTCTCAACCCTGAGAAATGCACCATTGGAGCCACTCAAGGGAGGTTATTGGGACATGTTGTCTCATTCGAGGGCATCAAGCCTAACCCCGAGAAGGTAGAAGCCATCCTCAAGCTCTCCCCGCCCATGTTCTTCCTTGAAGCTTGGCCATGTGTCTTCAATATGCTTCCATGCAGGAGTGCCTGTGGGAGTTCTCCACTTGCCATCAGTTGATCAATGGGAGGAATGACATGACATGAGCTCTACAATGGTTTTGCACTTGAACATATGTTGGATGCGAGCGATTATGGGAAAATGTCACAAAACCTTACGAGGCACATCCAAAGTTTTGAGATCTGCTCTATATCTTGCCTCTCCACAAGTAGGACACTCTCTTGCATCCTTATGTGGTCGACAAAATAGAACGCAATCGTTGACACATGCATGGATGCACTTGTAATCTAATCCTCCAATAGAGATTGCCTTGCCATATCTCTTGAGGTTGGTACTTTATTCTTCCTTGGAAGCATTTTACACAATAGCCTGCATGTGAAGACCATAAATGAGAAAAAGCATTCGAGAAATTGACCCACTAGCATAATTCACCATGTTTGCAAAATAGAAATTAAAGCTTACTTAAGTGTTGCATTCAAACTTACATTGCTCCATCCATAGATGGTATGCAAACTTAAGTAATGCATTCAAACTTGCATTGCTCCATCCATAGATGGTGGTCTGCAAGTTTAGTATCTCAAGGGAGGCACGTAGGACAGAGCATGTGCACCCCTCAAACAATGGAGTCAATGCTGCAGTAAAAAACTCATCCTGCTCCATGCTATCAACCCTACCTAAGGACTAATGGACATATAAGTCCCGTACCATATCATCAAACACCTCCTCCTCCATAGCCTCATGAGGTAACAGTGGAGGGCTACTATCACCATCACTCCATGCATCCGTAACGGTCCCTCTTGAAGATCCCACTTCATATCGCCGATGCTTCACCTCCTCATGACGAGCATAGGGCAACATGTGCAGGTATGGCATTGCATCCTGTATCAAATTAAAAAAGGATCATATATCAAACACATGAACACCCATAGGTATCTCAATCAACCTTAACTCTTTAACACTTACCATGTTTATGGTCACCTCACGATACATGTTTCCTTGACATCGATCACACATACATTTGATTTTTTGCTCCAACCACATTTCGTGATGGTGAATATGGAGGGATTCATCCTCACCGGAGCTACTTGTTTAAGATCATGACATCCTATAGATAAACAACCCAAAAAATGTGTTCTTGCATGAGTTATAAATGTCAAAACTCTGTGTAGCGTCTAAAAGTGCATCTAATAGTTTAGATGCTCTTTTAGACACGCAGACTACGAGCTGATTTTTGAACCTACTTTTAGCGTGCTTACTTTCCTTCACATACTTTAGCATTGTGCAGCTTGCTTTCCTATTAATAGACACAGCTCCAAGTATCCACACTTATCTCCAAGCACCCACACTCATAATCTCCATGCTTACACAATCATCCCCAAGCATACAAGAGAAGAGGGTGAACAAGAAAGAGAAGAAAGAGAATTATCTTTGAAGAAGGACAAGAAGCTTCCATACCTCTATCGAAGGTAATTCTCTTGGCGATTGGTCTTCTTTGGAAGTTGCTCTCTTTGGATTCGTCCTTTGTCGTATGCAGGGAAGGGATGTTTTTGGTACTAGTGTTGTTCTTTTTGGGGTTAGACGCATGTCCTTTTCAGCTTCTTTTAAAAAGGCATCTGTCGAAGCGCGTCTATAGATGCGTCAAATAGCACATCTAACAATGCATCTAATTTTTGAAAAAATAGGTAGCCACGCCTATAGATGCATTGTTACATGCATCTATAGATGCTCTACAACAGTTTTCTTATGATTTCTTGTGTATTCTTCCCTTTCCCCTTCCTTTTCCTTCTCTTTTTCTTCCCCTTCCCCTTTCCCCTCCCCTTCTCTTTCCCTTAAGCATTCATGAGGAAATAAGGGATTGCATAAATGATGGAAATAAGTGATTGCATGAGGGCAGGTCCAAGAAAGAGGAAAATTGGACTGAAGGATGAGGGCAGGATAAAGAAAGAGGGCATGCATGATGGAGCATTCTTTTTCAATCTTTTTTCTCATCTTTGTTCC
The DNA here is from genome assembly GCF_047967505.1 of Dipteris shenzhenensis. NCBI lineage: Eukaryota > Viridiplantae > Streptophyta > Polypodiopsida > Gleicheniales > Dipteridaceae > Dipteris > Dipteris shenzhenensis. The sequence continues at coordinate 12,080,711 of NC_141626.1, forward strand.
TCTCTTTTCCGCTCTCTTTTCCCCTCTTCTTTCCTCTATTTTCCTCTCTCTTTCCTTTTCTTTTTTCCTCTCTTTTTCTCTCTTATCTCCTCTTTTTTTCTCTCTTTTTTCTCCTCTCTTTTCTCCTCTCTTTTCATCTCTTTTCCTCTCTTATCTCCTCTCTTTTTCTCTCTTTTTTCTCATCTCTTTTCCTCTCTTTTCTCCTCTCTTTCCTTCTCTTTTCTCCTCTCTTTTTCTCCCTTATCTTCTCTCTTTTTTCTCCTCTCTTTTCCTCTATTTTCCTCTCTTTTCTCATCTCTTTTCTTCTCTCTTTTTCTCTCTTTTATCCTCACTTTTTCTCTCTTTTTCTTTCTCTCTTTTATCCTCTCTTTCCTTCTCTCTTTTTGTCTCTTTTCACCTCTCTTTTTCTCTCTTATCTCCTCTCTTTTTCTCTCTTATCTTCTCTCTTTTTCTCTCTTTTTTCTCCTCTCTTTTCCTCTTTTTTCTCCTTTCTTTCCTTCTCTCTTTTTCTCTCTTTTATCCTCACTTTTTCTCTCTTTTTCCTTCTCTTTTATCCTCTCTTTTCGTCTCTTTTCTCCTCTTTTTCTCTCTTATCTCCACTCTTTTTCTCTCTTTCTGCATCCTCTCTTTTCTCCTCTCTTTCCTTCTCTTTTTCTCTCTTTTATCCTCACTTTTTCTCTTTTCACTTTCTCTCTTTTTCTCTCTTTTAGTCTCTTTTCCTCTCTTTTCTCCTTTAAATCTCTTTTATCCTCTCTTTTTACCTCTCTTTTCCTATCTTTTCCTCTCTTTTCTCCTCTCTTTCCTTGTCTTTTCCCCTCTCTTTTCCTCTCTTTTCTCCTCTCTTTCCTTCTCTCTTTTTCCCCATGTGAAGCTTCAATAGCTTGACATTGAGCAAGCAGATAGAAACTTCCATCACTCTAGTTCAAAGAATGTAGGAGTCCATAAATGCTTGCTCAATGTTAGGCTATCACTCTATTTTTTATTTTGCATGATGGAAAGAGGGCATGCTCTATGGTAATCTTCTTCTTTTCTTTTCTTCAGTTCATCATGTGGATAGGAAGCTCTTTAGCCTTACCTGATCTTCGGGATGGCATCTTTTGGGAGTTATATAACATTTTGGGGCACCCTCCCACTCCTCGGGAGTTATACACATATATGACGGGTACTCTAAACACCCCCTAGGAGTCGGTAGTATAGACTCCAAATAGACCCAATCCCACACCAACTGAGATTACCCCAGTGGAGTCGAGACAGCCCAGTAGGCTATAGAGCCGAGCCCCTTCTCCCCCCTGTGGTGGTTAAGAGGCCCTTCTGCACCCAGAAGCCTTGTAGAGCCACCGATGTACTCCCGTGCAGTCGAGAGTCGCTTCTCCAACTACAAGTGGCTAGCGTACTAGCTTGACATGATAGGGCATTAACAGGCATAGTAGCGGGGAGAGCGGTGCGGGATGCATGGCATAGTGCTTTGGGAGAGGTAATGGTGGGGGCGAGGATGATTTAGATGATGCAGATGTGCGATAGGGTGATGGTACGATCTTCTATGACATCACTCAGATAGGAGGCATCTTGATGGATGCACAGGGGAAGGACATCATGGCCTTCATGCACTCTGTAATTGCTAACAACTATAGAGATTGCTTTATTCACTACAAAGAGCAGCCAAAAAAGTTAGATGATGAGACTATCGTTGCTGTTCGCTCTAGCTGGTATCCCAATTCCCCCAATGTTCAGTCAAAGATTGTTATGATACTTGCCAATAAAAGATCTTTGCTTAAGAGACAAGCACTAGTCGAGATTGCCCTAGGAGAGAGGGAGGTCAACCACCAAGGGGCCGGCCCCACACCACTCACAAGTGTGAGTGGAAGAAAGCAATGAAGGCAGCGAAGGCACACCCCAGTCTAAAACACATGGAGGCACAAAGGATCCAAATGGAGCAATATGGAAACGTGCATTTTGGAGCAGGGGATGTTGAATCATGGGAGGCCCAATTTGTAAGTATCGATCTCAAATTATATTGTGTTTATGTGGTTCATTAAGAGGTTGTTTCTTTGTACTAATCTCTCTGCAAATTTTGTCATCTTGTAGCTTGATATCGTGGGCATGTACACTACTCATGTTGAGATAGCCTCCCACCACCACCATCGCAGAGGAGATACATGGAGGCACTTCTATGATGATGGGTTGATTATTGAGGAGCAGTATATCCAGGCTACTGGAGTGCCCCCTAGCTATTTAAAAGTAATTAAATAATGCCAATATTGTAAATAAAGATTTGATTTTTCATACATTGATACATGTTGTCCCTCATTTACAGGGCCCTAGGGCTGATCAAGAGGAAGAAGATAATGAAGAAGGAAGCAAGGACACGGAGAACTTAGATTAGTCATAGAAGTAGTGCTAGCTACTCTTTTTTGTACTTGAAGCCATTGGCTTGGCTTCGTGCCTCTCTTGTATATACACTCCTCTTATTTTTTGTACTTGAAGCCACAAGACATGGCTTGGCTTCATGCTATATGTACATACAAGCAACGAAGCCATATGTAAATACAAGCACTTTTTAGGCTATGAATTAATATAGCCTCCTTTTATTTTTTTGGCTTTTAATTTCCTTATGCAACGTTCTATCAATGAATGCCTTGTGAACTAAACATTTTGGAGTTGTAATGTTTCATTTGGAATTATAATCATCGGCTATAGATGTGCTTGGAATCATGCTAATTAAAATGTGGTTGGCTGTAAGAATTGAATTGCACAATGTGGAAATGGGTTTCTTGTAACCACATAGTATACACAACATACACAACATTCTGTTCAACCACACAAAATTTTGCTTTAATTAAAAAAAAAGATTCTATAGAGCATCTGTAAGCATGTCTATGTATGCGTCTTTCTATTTTTTTTAAATTTCTACAAAGTGTTTGAAAGTGCGTCTATAGGTGCGTCTGTCTATTATATAGAAGCACTGATAGACATGGGTCTATAGATGCACATATAGACACACAAATAGACATGTCCGTAAGTTTTTTTTTCAATTAAGGAAACATGTTTGTGTGTGCGTCTGTGGGTGCTTTGTGTTGTGATAATTTGGGTCCACAACAATCTGCAATTGGTCGCCATCCCATAGACGAAGAGAGAAAACATGCATTCCACATAGGAGAGCGAAGAAGTGGTTTATTGAGATGGAGGCACGGGGAGTGGCAGTTGATTGGGATGCGGTATTCAGTCGCTTGGTATAAGTCTACTCCAACTTGTAATCTTACTTTTTAAATTATATTATTCTTTAAGTTTCAATCTAATTTCAATTTAGCATGTTTTCACTCTTAGGCTGCAAGCTCAAACATCCCATCAGCGAAGGCGAGCGATGATGACAAGGAGGTAGTTCTTAGGGGATTTGGATTAGATGTTGATAAGGGATAGGGATCAGGTAGAGGTTGCAAGGACTAGGGATCAAGTGGAGGTCATGAGGGCTAGGGATCAAGCAGAGGTCATGCAGGCGAGGACGACTCCAACGAGTTAGATGAGTAGTAGTAGTGGTAGTAGTTTGTATATACTTCAGCATGTATATGATTTTGTCTTTCGGCTCGTTTGAGGGATTTCGTATCACCCTAGACGCGTTTCATGAACTAAATAAAAAACTTACGGGTGCATCTATTTGCATGTCTATTTTTGCGTCTGGAGACTCGCGTCTATATATCAGACACACGCGCGTATAGACACGCAGTTAGATGCATAAATAGATGCGCTTATAAACGCGTTTATAGACGCACATATAGACGCAAGTCGAACAGACAGACGCGTATATAAATGCATTTTTAAACGCACTGATAGACGTGCTTTTTTTAATTATTATTTATTAACAGAATACTGTGTATGTTGTGTATGCTATATAGTTACAAGAATCCCATATCCACATTGTGTAATTCAATTCTTATAGCCAACCGCATTTGAATTACAATTCCAAATAAAACATTACAACTCCAAAACGCAATAAAATTGAAAGCTCAAAAAGTGCTTGTATATATACATATAGCACGAAACTAAGCCATGTCATGTGGCTTCAAGTACAAAAAATAAGAGGAGTGTATATACAAGAGGCACAAAGCCAAGCCAGTGGCTTTAAGTATAAAAAAGAGTAGCTAGCACTACTTATACAACTAATCTATGTTCTCCAGGTCCTCGCTCCCTTCCACGCTCCCTTCTGCACTCCCTTCTGCGCCTCCTTCCTCCTCTTCCTTATTGTGCACGGGCCTGTAAACAAGGGACAACATATATCAATGTATGAAAAATCAAATCTTTACTTATAATTTTGGCATTATTTAATTACTTTCAAATACGTGGGGGGCCGCTCCAGTAGCTCGGGTATACTGCTTCTTAGTAATCAACCCGTCATCATAGAAGTGCCTCCATGTATCTCCTCTACGATGGTGGCGGTGGTAGGCTGTCTCCACTGGAGTAGGGTATCTACCCAGGATCTCAAGTTGCATGACCACGACACACTTTGCGGAGGGATTAGTACAAAGAAACAACCTCGTAATAAACTACATAAGCGATATAATTTGAGATCGATACTTACAAATTGGGCCTCCCATGATTCAACACCCCCTGCTCCAAAATGCGCGCTTCCATATTCCTCCATCTGGATCCTCCGTGCCTCCATGTGCTGCAGACTGGGGTCCTCCCTCGCTGACTTCATTGCCTTCTTCCACTCACACTTGTGAGCAGTGTGGGGTAGCCCCCTTGGTGGTTGACCTGCCTCAAGCCTGGCAAGCTCCGCTAGTGCCTGCCTCTTAAGCGAAGATCTTTTATTACTAAGTATCGTAACAATCTTTGACTTCCCCCATTTATCTGTGAACTGGCGATTGGGGGGGTTAGGAAACCTAGAGCAAACAGTAGCGAGGGTCTCATGAGCCAACCTCTTTGGGTGGTCTTTGTAGTGGATAAAGCAATCTCTGTTAGCAATTATAGAGCGCATGAAGGCCATGATGTCCTTCCCCCGTGCATCCATCAAGATGCCTCTTGTCTGAGTGATGTCATAATAAATCGTACCATCACCCAGAGGCATGTCTAAATCATCTGAATCATCATCCTCCCCACTGCCACATGGCCCAAAGCACTGTGCCATGCATCCCCCACCGCTCTCCTTGCTACTACACCTGCTACCCTATCGTGTCGAGCTCGTACGCTAGCCACTCGTAGCTGGGGATTGCACGGGACTATGCTGACCACTCGTAGCTAGAGAACCGAGTCTCGACAGCACAGGAGTACGTCGACGGCTCGCCGAGATAGAAGGACCTCCTGACGGCATGGGGGAAGGGGCATAAGATGGTACAGGGGAAGGGGCATAAGAAGGGGCATAAGATGGCTGTGCTGACTCCACTGGGGTGATCTCAGGCGGTGTGGGGTGGCTTGGAGTCTGTAGTGCCGACTCCTGGGGAGTGTTTAGAGTACCCGTCATATACCCGTATAACTCCATAGGACTAGGAGGGTGCCCTAAAAGGTTATATAAGTCCTTCTAAATAGATTCCCGGGGATCAGGTGAGCTGGAAGCGCTTCCTGGCCACATGTTGAACTGGAAAAAAGGAAAAAAATCTATTACTGATGAGCTGAGAAGAAAGGGGAAGGGAAGAGAGGCTTACTGTCAGAGCACGTCTATAGACACATCTGATCTACGCATCTATAGATGCGTCTAATAGAGCGTCTAACAGCTCGTCTAACAGAGCGTCTAACAACGCGTTTAACAGAGCGTCTAATAGAGCATCTAACAGAGCGTCTAACAGAGCGTCTATAGACACGTCTGCCTGTGTCGGCAACAAGCCAGATGCACGTTAAGACGCGCTTTTAGATGCGCTCTGAGACGCGCCTATAGACACGCTCCGACAGACGGGATTTCTAAAAAGTAGAAAAAGACATTGCGCCCGACACAAAAACGTGACACTGATACCCAGATCATGCGCTTCTTGGATATGAGAAAGTACAAATCTGGAGAGAGCAAACTTTCAAACAAGATCAACTGCAAAAAGACTTACTTGGATAGAGGTATGGAAGGTTCTTCTTTCTTTTTCAAAGTTGCTTCTCCTCCTTGTTCGTCCTCCTTTCCTTTAAGCTTAGAAGTAAGTGTGGGTGCCTTTCTCTTGAGTGTAAGCTTGGAAGTAAGTATGGGAGCCTCCCTCTTAAGCGTCGAAACTATGGATATGCTAATAAAGAAGGAAGCAAGCCACGCGAATTATAAGTAATGTGAAGAAAAGCAAAGCGAGCGGCGCGCCGAAAAGCAGGTTTAAAAGCCGCGTCTATAGTCGCGTCTAATAGCGCGTCTATAGGCATGTCTAAATACACAGAGTAGATGCGCATTTAGACGCGCCATTAGACGCGATTTTAGACGTGCTTTTAGACGTGACTATAGACGTGCCACAGAGTTTAAATTAAACATTTGAAGAAGAGCAAATTTGATGGGTTGTTTGTTTGTAGAATGTCTTCATCTTCAACAAGTAGCTCCAGTGAGGATGAATCCCTCCGTATCCACTATCGCGAAATGTGGTTGGAGCAAAAAATCAAATGTCTGTGTGATCGATGTCAAGGAAACATGTATCGTGCACGCAGGATTACACTCAATCATATCTCAAAGTATGGAGAATGCGATGTGACCGTAAACAGGGTAAGGGTTTGTAAGTTAAGGTTGATTGAGATACCTATGGGTGTTCATATGTTTGAGTTATGATCTCGTTTTAATTTGATACAGGATGTAGTGCCACACCCGCATATGTTACCCTATGCCCGTTGTGAGGAGGCGAAGCGTCGGCGATATGAGGTGGGATCTTCAGGAGGGACCGTTACGGATGCATGGACTGATGGTGATAGTAGCCCTCCGCCATTACCTCATGAAGCCGTGGAGGAGGAGGTGTTTGACGACTCCACTATTTGAGGGGTGCACATTCTCTGTTCTACATGCCTCCCTTGAGTTACTAAACTTGCAAACCATCTATGGATGGAGCAATGCAAGTTTGAATGCATTACTCAAGTAAGCTTTAAAGTCAATTTTGCAAACATGGTGAATTATGCTAGTGGGTCAATTACTCGAATGCTTTTCCTCATTTATGGTCTTCACGTGCAAGCTATTGTGTAAAATGCTTCCAAGGGAGAATAAACTACCAACCTCAAGAGATATGGCAAGGCAACATGTGACCTCTCTTGGAGGATTAGATTACAAGCGCATCCATGCATGTGTCAATGATTGCGTTTTGTTTCGTGGACTACATAAGGATGCAAGAGAGTGTCCTACTTGTGGAGAGGCAAGATATAGAGCAGATCTTAAAATCTTGGACGTGCCTCATAAGGTATTGTGACATTTTCCCATAATCCCTCGCATCCAACATATGTTCAAGTGCAAATCTATTGCAGAGCTCATGTCATGGCATTCCTCCGATCGATCAACCGATGGCAAGTGGAGAACTCCCGCGGACTCTCTTGCGTGGAAGCATATTGAAGACACATGGCCAAGCTTCAAGGAAGAACCTAGGAGCTTGAGACTTGGATTGGGTATGGACGGTGTGAACCCATTTGGTCTCAAAAGCACGTCTTACAGTGTATGGCCAGTGGTATTAGTGAATTACAATCTTCCACCCTCTATGGCTATTAAGAAAGGACATGTCATGCTGTCCCTTCTAATTCCAGGGAAACATAAAGTCAAAAACCCTGATGTTTATTTGGAGCCTTTGATTGATGAGCTAGAGATACTTTGGAGAGGTATCGAGGTGCATGATGTGAGCAGGCCTCCCTCGTCACGAGACTTCAACTGCAAAGCAGTCTTGATGTCGATGATGCATGACTTCCCAGGCTATGGCGAGTGTTAAGGTAAGCATTGCATTTTTAATTATGAATAGGCAAAGGATGTGGCACCCTAAACCCACCTTCCACTCTTAATTGCATCTATTGTTCAGGTCTCACTACATTGGGTTACCATGCATGTCCTGTTTGTGGTCCTTCGCTAGTTGCCTCACGGGCAGACGCATTGAATAAGGTCATCTATGAGAATCACCATCGATTTCTCCCACCTGATCATCCTAGATATGTTGCCCCTTGGAATGAAGTCCTCCCACAATCACTCACCGCGGGAGATTGGATGAGAATTTGGGATGGTTCCACGACGACTCCACCACTTGGCATGAGCCGGTAAGGGTTTGTAACTATTGGCTGGAAGTAAAGATTGGCTATATTGGCTGAAAGTAAAGATTGCACGCTAACACTTTATTTTGTTTAGATACTCCATCTTTTATCGTTTACCATATTGGTCCCACCTCAAGATCAATCACCTACTTGATCCCATGCATATCTTCAAGAATGTGGCATCTACCATTTGGGAGCATTTGAATGGGACACGAGATTCGGCAAGCATAAGGGAGGATCTACGTACCACAGAGAGGATGCATGAAGCTTGGCCTCAAGAGAGACCAAATGGGCGTGTTTTTTAACCTCGTGCACCGTGGATGTTATCAAAGCTAGAGATGGTGACGGTGAAGCGCGCTATTACTACAATTCGTACTTCCACTGGATGTATCAGGTGTTTGAAGGGAGCCTTTACAAAGAGCAAGAAAAGAGGTGTAGAGCAATTATATGGCTTAAAATCTCATGATTGGCACAAGATGCTTCAAGTAAGTATTTTATATGCATAATATCTTTTTCCTTTCAAATTTGTGAGTGAATAGCTATAAGCAACTAATCAACCACCTCCTCGCGGGTTCAATTCATACTACCTACTAGCATTTCATGTAGTGCATCGAAGGACGTGAAAGATTGTATTTACAAGATGGGCGAGCTTGTGAGGTATGTGAGCTCAAAGGAAATAGATCCCACCATGCTTGAGAATGCTCGAGTTATGTCAGTGGAGGCGGTTTGTTTAGTGGAGGAGACATTTCCACGTTCTATTCTCACAAGCCAACTACATCTCATAGTGCATTTGGTGGATGAGATTGCTATATGTGGTACTATACATGCACGATGGTTGTTCTTCCTTGAGCGCTTCATGAAGACCTTGAAGGGCTTCGTGAGACAAAATGCAAGACCCGAAGGTAGCATGGCCGAGGGTTGGTTGGTACAAGAGTTACTTGTATATATTTCTGAGTTTCTTGTTGATGTGGATAGCTCTCTCCCACGACTATGGAGAGATGATGAAGACCTAAGGATGACCTCTATTGTGCCTCAAGGGAAAGGACGCAACAAAGTAATAGACACGGAGTTGCATAATAGTATCAACCTCTTTTGCATGCTTAATAGTGATGTGATGAAAAGATGGGTGACAAGATACGAGGATGCAAAGGCAAGAAGACAAGAAGAAAGGGCCCTCTTTCGTACACACCACGGATCTCGTGTGCCATACCCTCAGCATCTAAGAGCACTTCCAATGGATATTCATGTGGATTGGCTACTTGATGAAATGGAGAAAGCAGAGAAAGACGAGGGGATGCATATCACAATGGAAGAATGGGAATATGCTAGGGGATGCATGAGCAAGGTCGGTATATAGAATATTATGCATAAATTAGGAGCTTTCAATAATTTAGATTGCTTATTTAATTGATTTTTTCTTGGTGTAGTGCACTATGTTCAATGCTATATGGTGTGAGGGCAAGCATTTTCGAACGCAACGGATTGATGATAAGAGAAACACACAAGATTGTGGCGTCATTGCTAGCTTTGAGGGAGCCAATGGAGCCATGGATGATTATTGTGGCATAATCCAAGATATTATTATGCTTGACTTTCGACGCTTCTTTGTGTATGTTTTGGATGTAAAGTGGTTTAAGGACGTGGTGGAAAGAGGCCCTAATGCAACAATCAAACGCCATGCAAGTGGCTTTGTAACTATTGACTCCACAAAGTTTTGGCAAAGTAGGAAGGACACACTAGTACTTCCGCAACAATGTGAACAGGTACTGTGCACACATATAAAAATACTCGCTTTTAAATATTTGATGCAAGAAAAGTAACATGATTGTATTTGTGTTTGAATTAGGTTGTCTATCAACCAATGGTGGATAATAATAGATGGTGGCATGTCATACCTATTATGCCACGTTCCAAAGTGATGTATAGTACATTTACTAATATGGAGCGTATGGAGGATGATCATGGCCATGGACGTGATGATGACTGTGATACAAGAGAGGAGGATGATCATGAGATAGGAGATACAGATATTGAGGCCATTACCCATGAGGACGAGCCTACCATTCGAGATGCTGATTTCGATGAGCACATGAGTGACACAAGTAGTAGTGGGTTGAATGTATTTGTAGATCTAAACACTTGTTTGGATTTTGAAGTAGATAGTTTGGCAAGGGTTGATCTCATTGAGGATGAGATTGAACCGTAGCCCCATAATTGATATTGGCAAAACTATTTTACATATTGTCTCATTCTCCTCATCTCACTTAATTCTTGTATATGTGGGCTTGCAAAAAATTATGTGCTTTGGTAATCATGGGCAATGTTTGGAAAGCAATGATGTACATCAAAATCTCACTTTTTGTATTCTCTGGTTTGTGTCTATTTACGCATCTAAATGCACTTCTGATTCTCAGTGTAAATGCGCAAATAAACGCGCTAATACACGCACAAATAGACGTGCTAATAAACGGGATGTTAGATGGGCCCGTATTTTCTCAGGTTAGACGCGCACATAGACGCGGTAATTTACGTGCAAATAGACGAGCTTTTAGACACGCATTTAGATGCTCCCGTAATTCCTCTACTAAAGCAACGCCTATAGACGCGCTTGCTATTTTGCGCGTCTACCAAGCGCGTCTATAGTTGCTTTGTGTTGCTCATCATTTCACAAGAACGATTTTGTATCACGCTTTTCGCAAGGGAAATTTTGTTATAAAAAACTTTGTTTTGTAATTACAAAAAAAAAAAGGATTAGTGGGGCTAAATAGGGCCAAAAGGAAGCCCTGTTTAGCCCCACTGATCCTTTTTTTTAACTTCTGTTAATCGTCGCTATATAGCGACGTTTACCAGTGTCGCTATATAGCGACGATTAACTGTGTCGCTATATAGCGATGCTTTATAGCAACGGTCCTTTTCCGACGCTTTTAGCAACACTTATAGCGACGTTTGCGCCCATGAAAAAAAAAATTTTTGATGTAAAAAGCATCGGTATTTTCGTCGGAAAATGGCCTATGCCTTGTAGTGTTCCAGGAAACAAAAAACAAAAATAAAAAAAAGCTCGAAATTCCATAACTCAATAACATTTCAAAAGAAGATGGACTTTGAATTGCAACATACTATCATAAAACATTACACATTAAAGAAGTATATTACGCCCATGAACAAGGAGCTTAATCTTTTATTAACCATCACACAAACAAGCATGACACAAGATAATCGTGAATGTTTACAAACCACCCAAAACAAAAACAACGATACTTCTAGAGACCTTAACAAAAGTTTGTAAACATATAAATCACAAAAAGATAACATACATTGTGGGAGACTTCAAATTATTAACCACCAAATCAAAACAAAAAAACTGTTAATACTCACACAATTCATGCATGATTAACGAACCAACAACTACTTACGGATCAACATCGGACCATATTTACAACTCAAACTCACTTCTCAAAAAAAAAACAACTCAAACTCACAAAAATTTGGCACAAACTTTGTAAATTGGTCTGACTATTCCATTTGTATGTGTATACGCTACACTTCAACCACGTTAGGCCTAGCAGGCATGGTGAATAAAATTCAGCTTGTTTTGTTTCGATCGGAGTACCCTTGCATCAAGTGCACGCGCCATCTCTTTAAGTTGATGAGGTTTTGGGACTCGAATCAGTACTCGTGATTGTAGTGCTGCTCATCAATCCGTAAATTTGTTGCCGCAATGCATTTCTCATTCCTGATCGAACAATATCTCACTAAAATCTTAGTCACTCGACTTTCAGTCATACCACTCTTCAAAACTTCAAACTCTGGCTCCTTTCAGGCATGGTTTTCACGCTTGCTACTTGCAAGCACATAACTTGCAGCACGTCTAATTCACCTTCATTCCAAACCCAGTTCCCACCATCGCTCCGTTCAGTAGGAATAAGTAACTTGCATGTTTGTAAAAACCTCGATCGGCAACCCCTTCCAATAATTGCATCGCGTCACAACCATCCACAACGATCATATATCCGCCTAGTATATCATTATGCTGCAGATCCTTCGGTTGATGCCGCCGCTGCGAACATGTTTTCTTGATCAGAAAATCGTCAAAAGTTCACCGATTCACGAATTCACGGATATAAAATTGGCCGTCCACACTCCAGCACCGCCGTGTTTGTGACCTGCGGGAAGTTCCTTTCGGAGGTGGTAATGACAGATTGCGACTCCTGCATCAGGCACGACCCTACCCTACACGTATAGCTTTGAATTTCTGAACGGCATGCTGCTACCTGCAGCCTGCAGGCGGCGGTCCTGCACGATACTGATCATTACATTACATCATTTGCATGCTTTGTTCTGGACCGTGGTGCCGCCGACAAAGGAGAATTGCCTGTTTCCATAAGCACGGTTTCCGTGCTAGACGCTGAAAGCCATAGCTAACATTTTGTCAAGCTATTCAGCTACCACCAGTGTTCTCGAGTCTGGACAACAGAAAATTGTAGGCTTACACACTTCCTACTCTTACCTTTCAAAACTTCTTTTCAAAAATGAAAGTACCTTTCAACAGTAAACTTTCCCAGTAATGCTCCTTTGCAAGGTTCCTTTGAAATGTTAATTAACTAGCAATGTTCTTATTGACAGCAAGATGGGCAAATATACCTTTCTAAATTCTAGTATCTCCTTTGAACATATTCCTGTTCCAACATATCTCTGCCTTTTTTAGCGTGAATTGGTGATAGGTATGGACTTGGTTCCTTTTAGTCCATGTGTTTTTGCTAAGAAGCGGCCGCATCCTGCATAGCAATTTTGAGATATTAAGCTGAGGTTCTCTTTTTCAGAGCACGGGTCTCCACCCCGATGCGCCAACTCGGTCTGTGATAGACACGGTGCGTCCGTCCAACTCGGGAGTCGGGCAAGTCTGGATTGGGCAATTGCGGCGACCCGGCCCTCTTATCGTGACCGACTGCATGGAGAGGCAACCATAAAAGGGATCACAGGGGGACCTAATGAGTCTCAGATCATTTGTGCTGGAAGCGGAAAGTTTTGTATATGTTGCATCCGTCCACTTAGCACTGTAAGCTTTAGAAGTTCGTTACAGCAGGAACTAGCTTTTCCTACCACACAAACGTTAGTTCAAACCAAAGCGAGCTCAGCGTGTAACTATGGGCTTATTGATGAAATATCTGACGGGTGCGTTGGGCCCTAGCGGCTTCGGTTCCAAGTCCACGGCAGAGGAGGTCACTGCTGGGCTTTCCGTCTCTCATCTTACCGCCATTGTCACAGGTACTCTTCCAGGCCTTCTCTGCCTCGGCAACTCTCAATGAAATCATCCAGTCGGATAATAGGCCGCTTCCATATGATCTGCATCCCACGTGCTAGTCGCGCGTTTTGTGTGTTCCTTACTTCCCGAATCTTCTGCTTGACGATACTCTTGTCCGAAATTAACCACGTTAATTCGTAACTCGCCTCCTTGGCGCAGGTCTGCTTTTATATATTGTTACTAGTGATCACTCGTCAAGGACTGCTTGGCAATACAGCAGATCGTTTTACATCACTGACTGATGTCCAGGAGCTACTTCCGGCCTTGGAGAAGAGACTACGAGAGTCCTTGCAAATCGAGGCGCTGAAGTTGTGATACCTGCAAGAAATCGCAAAGCAGCCGAGGCGCTGAAAAGTAGAATTGTGAAGGAAAACCCTGGTGCCAGGATTATTATCCTGGAACTAGATCTTAGTTCCCTTGTATCGGTCCGATCCTTTGCTGCCCAATTCCTAAGTCTTCAGCGGCCTTTGAATATCCTAATGTACGTATTCTGTAAGTCCACCGTTAATACATTTACTCATATACGGTTTTCAAAATCCTCTCTCGTGCTTGAAAGTGAAGATTTCGTAACAGGATGGTTGTATACTTTTTTTTTTTTTTTAAATTAATTGAAAGAGGTATTCTCATATATTCCCTAAGAGGATGGTTGTATACTTAGTGCCGCATAGAGTATCGCAGTACACAACGGAAGTTCTATCGCGCTCTGTATGGAATGTGTATATTAACGCGGGTCTGCTCTGTAAATCTACAGCAATAATGCAGGCGTATGTTGCAAGACGTTCAGGACTTCTGGAGATGGCTTCGAGATGACGTTTGCGACGAATCACTTAGGTGATTGTTAGTGCATCTGAGCTCAATGATAGATTCCTCTGCATCTATTGGGTCGATTGATAATAGGTCCTCCTTCAAATGAAACGCGATTCTGTTGTACATAGGGAACGGGGGGAGATAAGGAGACAGTAGTTGCCTCCTTCAAATGAAACGCGATTCTGTTGTACATAGGGAACGGGGGGAGATAAGGAGACAGTAGTTGCAAATACAGATGAAGTTGGCATGCATTGATTTGGTTTGTGGGTGGTATTGTGATGCAGGTCACTTTATGTTGACGAGTCTACTCCTCGAGAAGATGTTGGAGACTGCCAAGGAAAGTGGGGTGGAAGGCAGAATAGTGAACGTAGCATCGTGTGTACACACGTGGGTACGCAAGAGTGCAGGCATACCCTTTCACAAGCTCAACGACGAAGAGAGGTAATCTAACGAATTCTTTCTAGCCTAGAAAAAAGTCTATCCTTTCACTTGATGGGTTTAAAATATGTTGTTTTTTCAGCTAAAATGCATAAGCTAGAGAAAAGGCAAGCCAAAAGCTATAGATAATGGAACTTGTTACCCTAACGAATTGTTGTTCAAAGTGGATGGCCCATCATCCTAAGAAAGCATCGCAACCTTGCATGAGATCTATCTTAAGTGCTCACATCATCAAGTTACATGTAGATGGGGATGAGCTCCTTGACCTGAACACATCCATAAGGTTGATCAAACCTCTTGGGAGGGCCACATTGTTTCCCAACAAATTCCCTCTACAGTAATGAAGAAAGCTACCTACTTAGCCACGCCTAATATTATGAGGCAAATCTTAGCATTTAGCATGAATGACAACCACACTTGTTTAATTAGTGACTTCACTCTAGACTTGACGTAATGATCACTTAAGAGCAAGCATCTTGGAGTCTACAATAATTGATAAAATGTGGCAACCTTAGAGGCAAACTCATGCAAACATGGCAGTTATTATTTTAATCCAATCCAAGGCAAGTAACAACCAACCCAAGGTGATGACCTTGTAAGAGATCCTATGAGGCAAACATGTAAGTTTAAATGCACTCTACTTTTCCAAGAGCTAAAAAATCCAATGTAGTTTCCTAGCAGCTAAAAAATGCACAAAATTATTGAAGGAGCTCATGGTACGAAAGCATTTGATCTATTTACTTATCGTTAAGAAAGATGTTACTTTTATACTATAGCCATATGATAGACTTTAAGCTAGGCTATGTGCCGTACCTATGAAGTAGAGTAGAATGAGAGAAGAATGAGGCTTTGTAATCATTTCAAATGTCTTATGGTTTATTATTGTATCACAAAATGATTCACCATAGAGGCATGGTTGATTACACAATAGAGCTATTTGTTTATGATCAAGCTCCCATCAATACACATGTTGCTTTTAAATGAGCTAGGAAGTTCTGAGACTTAAATCTAAGTATTGATTTAACTATAAAGCGTAAGGCTACGAGGCTTTGTAAATAATCCAAATGCATATCTTTTAATGACATTTTATCAAACTATATTTTACAAATTATACTATTTTTACCTTCTTAAAATGAGAAGGTAAAAATGACATTTATTTCCATCAAACCTTCATATAAAGAAACTAAGAGTGTCTCCACTCTTCATAATGAGAAATATTACAGATTTTTAAAGGCTAAGAGAAGGGAGGTAGACCTTGCCCATCAATGCTTAATTAGCTAAACCTAGGTGATCTATTCAAAACAAGCCTTGTCTCTTTTAATGACAATAAGTGAGCTACTTGATCATTTTTAGAACCCTATAAGCCTAAGGTGTGAGCGAGGTTCTTTTATATTCAATTGACTTTTAAGCACTCATTGATGTGCATATTGATAGGCAGTTATCTTTGCATGATATTTCGTACCATTGGAGCTGTCAAATTAGCTCTTTATGTTTTGCACGAAATATTCAATGGTCACGCGTAGATCTATATGGCCACATCAATATAACAAATTCAAAAAATAATAATTAATTCATTAGCTATATTGTCTATATTGATCTCCACATGTAATCTTCCATTATAATATGTCTCTTGGAAACTTTTTCTGAATGAGAAGTTTAATCACTCACATAGTGCTTTGTAAAATGTTGAAAAGTTATATGCTATGATCACGTCCTAAGCATAGAATTGATATGTAAACCACACAATGATAGCTAATTCATAAACATACCGTTGACTACGAGCTTTGGAACAAGTTTCAATCACATCATTGAGTGTAGAATTTACACTTCAAGGTTGTCTTACATGAAATTAGTGCGATTGCTAAGCCACTTTGATCTATGATGTGCTCCATACCATAAGACGAGATTTTCTTGATATGTGGGGTGATGGGAAAGGCATTGTCTAGATTCTCTGAACCTAAAGACAAGGACAAATGCATGATCTTTTATAAGAAAGATCAATGCTCTATTAGAAGGCCCATATGGGCAACTGTGTATTCAGTGGATACTCATAAAGTTCGATGTATGGAGGTGCGTTGCTTTTCTTATTGGACACCTCAGCTTTTATATACGTCTCCCACTAAGGTCTTAAATCAGCGTAATAAAAAAACCTTAGTGTAGATTTGTCGACTCTCTTCACTCCAAGAAAGGGACTCGAAGAGAGTCGTAACACGCTCACGGCAACGTCCTTCTAGCTTGCCAACGTTGATTCAACGTGAGTCTGCCAGAGATAGCGTGTCTCTTAAAGCGTAGCAAGTTCAAATTTTGTGCACCACCTCCAATTTGCTTAAGAAGGTTTTTCATCAGTCTCGAAACCTGATCTACTTTTGCTTTTGTTTCTACGGAGCTGAATCCAGTTTTGTGGAGAGTATCAATTATGCGCAGTCAAAGCTTGCGAACATTCTTCATGCCAAAGAGCTTGCCAAAAGGCTAAAGGTCTGATTTGCTTTATACCATTGTCTTTCGTGCTAAAGAGAGTGACCCGCATGCGGGGAGAGAGAGAGAGAGATATTTTAGCACCGCTGAACGGATCTAACAAAGCTTGCCTGACTTCCCTTCCTGACTCAGGAGGCTGGCGGCTGCGTTACCGCCAACTCCCTGCATCCGGGCATTGTGAAGACAAACATCACTCGTGATCGTGGAGGCTTGGTTACAGGTACGTGCAATCATGCGGAAGCCGTCATAATCGAATAACTGTATTTCTTGCTCAATAGGTCTTGATCGATCTTGAGCATTACGTTTGCTGTCTATTTTGCAGACGCTATCTTCAGTGTCGCGTCCATTTTCATGAAAACGATTCCCCAGGTTTATATTTCATCGACTTCACTTCTTCCTCTATATCTCCTTGTACTCGCTAGTCGCTAAAGCATTCTGTTTCGGTCCGAGAACCCAAATCAAAACATTTTCATGAAAAAGACTCCCCAGATTAGCAACTCATCTCTCCCTGTGTTCGATGCGAGAACCAAAATCAGAAATATGATCGGCCAACTGGTAGTGTTGCAATTGGACCCTGTCTGCCATTTTCTAATCAATCTTATGGAATCTAACAACGTCGCGGCTCATTGTATCGTTTGATCTTCAAGTATTGATACTAGCTAGCTCTTCACAATGTAAATGTTCTTGGTTCAGGGTGCAGCAACCGTGTGCTACGTTGCGACGCATCCCAACGTCAAAGGAATGTCCGGAAAATATTTCGTGGACTGCAACGAAGCTGAATGCTCTTCGTGCGCCAACGATGAGCAACAGGCTCGTGAGCTGTGGCGATACAGCGAGAAGATGATCACTGCAAGGGAGTGGTGCAGTACTGGCAGACATCTCATGAGTAATCGACTGAATAATGAATTACTAAAGCATGCTTCTTCCACAATTCCTACGTAGAAATATTACATGGGAAGAGCAGAAGAGAAACTTTATTTTTCCATGCGCATGACCACTAAAACAAGATTATTGAAGCATTTTTCTAAAAATCCATCTCAAATGAAGATATTGTCTTCTAATAAAGCTTTTCATTATTGCTTTTTTTTGCCAGCATCACTCCCTCTTTCCCCTCATCTTCATTCTATATCTCTCTTGTTAGCACTACCTCATTCGAGATACTGCTATAGTGAAGGATTGAAACTCCTTTGTGGTACTTTTAAAAGAAATTAATTAAGTTGTTTATGGAGATCATCTTTATAATTGCTTTTAAATAACCCAACGCTCTTTAAAAACAGTTTGTTTCTTCTTTAAATGCAAAAGTGCTTGTTTTATCCCTATACTAGGAGGGAGTGGCTATGCATACTTGTACAATCTTGTTTATGAAATACACTAAAATGTTTTCACTTTTTGCCGTAAGAGAGTGGTCTAGCTCTCTTTTTGCATGTTTTGGACTTCTCACATTTGCAAACCTCCCCTCACCATGGCTTATTGCCTTTGCATCCCTATGCACTACCAGTGCATTCTTACAATATACTATGTATAAATGCTATCTAAAGCCACATAATACCAAAAGATTGCATGTTGCATCAATAAATAAATGTGTCACGTTATTGAGAGTTCACGTTGCTTAATGGTGAATCCATGCTATGACCCATGTCATGAATTCTTACTTAATTTTCCCATTCTAGTTTGTAATTGTAGCAAATGTCTACTACATGGCTATAAATGGGCGTTTTGCTTCTTTTTCCTACTTTGAGATGCATAAGGCCTTGACCGTTTTTTTTAACATAGTGGTATCAATTCTACTATCTTATGAATCCATGGAGTAGCCCTTTGTGGATAGGGTGAAGGACAAATTGATGTAATGGGGTGTACCAAGGGGTACAAGGTTTGTGTGAGTTTGTGTGTCTCCACATGGTGCTTAGTGTGACCAGGTTATGTGGTAGAAGGTTCTATTAGGTGTGATTGAGAGATTCATGGGTTGGATTGAGAGATCAGTGGAGTAATTTGTGGATCTGGGAATGCTCTCCTTTGGGGCACATGCATTGTATCAGTTGCCCTGACAAGAGCCTCTCCTCCCTTGAATAAACTACTCTCTTTGCTTCATTTGTTGATCCCTTGCTATTGTTCCATCATGTCATATCAGAGCTTGAGTGCCATGTCATCATCTTCCCCAAATGAAGCTTTCCTTTATTCTCTTCTCATAGATTTTGCTTACACTTGTTCTTCTCTATCTCTGAGCTATTTCCCACACCCTCTGAGCCCAAGCTTTCTTGTGTTGGGGCAAATCCTTGGCTAGGAGGAATTAACAGATGATTGCATCGTTTATTCGTGCCAACACGCTTTCTAGTCATTGAAGTTTCGCATAATTTTGCCTGTAGACTCAACCATTTGCAAAACCCTCTTAGGGAAGGTTGGGCGATCTTATGAGCTAGCTATTGATGAAGTCTGAGCCACAATGGTCCAGTATATGAGGAGGAAAGGCAAAAAAACCAGTCAAAATTAACAACACTCCCACAGACAATGTCGCATGAAAATGCACCTCTTCTTCATTGTGGACACTCTCCACAGTAAGGGCTTCCATTCCACCAGAAAGCCCTTTTTTTTTTGCTCTTGAAGTCTCCAATTGAGGCCTCCAACTTCAAACTGTTCAATTTGGGGGTAACAGTGATCTTTGCTTCTACTGTGAACCATTGAACATGGTTAAGTGCTAGAAAGTTTCATTATTATGTTAGTAATCTTTGGGCTTTTGAATGTTTGCTTATTTGAAGTGATCTAAAGCATTTTTCAGCTTCACCTTTGGAGCATTGTCCTGAATTTGACAGTTTTTGGAAAGCTCATGATGCATTTATGATATATTTCGAATTGAATGCTATCTTTGTAAGGGACTAGACACTGCCACATTAGTGGTAAGACCTTCCCTATCGCCTCCAAGACCAAGATAGATATGTTCAAGGGAGAGGGTTTTCATACTTGGTAGACCAAATTGAAATTTATTCTCATGAAAAAGGGGATCTGGAATGTGGCTAATGGAAAAGAAAAGAAACCAACCACTATGGAAGGAGAAGCTTTATGGCTCCCTAAGGATGAAAAGGCACTAGCCATAGTTACTCTTGGATTGAGTGATTTTTTTATCCACCACATTGATGGCTGTGAGACTGCTCATGCTGCATGGAGTCATCTTGAGCTTGTCTTTGGAGTACAAGGGAAGTGTTCCAAGTTTAGTAGCTTGCTGATCAAATTCTTTAATCTGAAATTGGATAGAGGAGAATCCATCTCTTCACATTTAAACTACATGAAGAGCATACTGACTCAGTTAGCTAGCATCAAGTTTAATCTTGATGATGATATTGTAATTGCTACCTTACTCAAAAGCCTAACTGAAGAATATGGCACCATTTTTACTACTCTCACCAATATATCAAAGATTAGTTTGGTGTAAATTGAGGCATTCCTCTTGGAATAGGAAAGGAAAATCAAATGGAGGAATGACTACAAAGAACATGGGGCGTATTTGGCCAAAAACGACTTCAAAGGATACACCAGCAAGAGCAAGATGAAGTGCAACTTTTGTGGAAAACCTAGACATTTTGAGAAAGAGTACTATGCAAAGAAGAAATGTTCATCAAACCTTGTGGAAGAAGTAGAGCAAGAGGAAGAAGAAGAACCAGAGGATGTCAAAGCTCTCACTGCTTTCACCACCCAAGTCAATCTTAACAAGGGTGATGACCCATATGTCTTCTAAGTTGTTTGTGTGTGAGGTCAATAATGGTTCTCTGCCATGGATAGTTCATCCTTAAATGATTGTTAGTCTTTTGTTTGAGGTTTTTACCTTGTTGGACTCATGGGGATCTCCATACATAGTCATTATTTACCTCCCAGTTGTAAACCAAGAGTCCTAGGAGTGAGAGTCATAGGTTGGGGCCATGTGTGTTGCCACATGATGGTGGGCAAGCCATGGAGCATCCCATGTACTAATGCTGAGGGATGAGGTCATCAATTTGTGGGAGGGAATGAAGGACAAATTGATGTAAATGGGTGTACCAAGGGGTACAAGGTTTATGTGTCACCACATGGTGGTTAGTGTGGTTAGGTGGTAGAAAGTTCTATTAGGTGTGATGGAGAGATTCATGGGCTTGATTCAGAGATCAATGGAGTAATTTGTGGATCTCGAGATGCTCTCCTTTAGGACACATGCATTGTAAAATGTATCAATTGCCCTTATAAGGGCCTCTCCTCTTTTGAATAGACTACTCTCTTTTGTTCATTTGTTGATCCCTTACTGTTGTTCCATCATAGGGATGGGACAAAAGCTTCTAGTAACAAGGAGATTCTCTCTTCACATAGCCATACTTGATCTGTGTAGTCTAGCTTATAAGTCTCTTGATGATGAGTATCAAGAGACACAAAGGAGAGAGGGGGTCCTCTCAGCAATAGTATGTCACAAGCGAGCGAACACACAATCATGGGTAAGTGAACACACAATCAATATCATAGAATAAAACAAAACTCACGCTTATTTGGTGCATAGTCAGGGAGTTCACCTTACAAAATTTCAGTGTACTACATGCCTTCAAAAGGAGGGGTATTTTAATTCAACTTTTTAGAAAATTTTAACAAGATTACAATAACAAGAGAGGGTTGTTAATTCAACTTTAAAAAAAAATCACTAAGTTCATAAGTATTGGGGGACAAAGGAGAGAGGGGGTCCTCTCAGCAATAGTATGTCACGAGCGAGCGAACACACAATCATGGATAAGTGAACACACAATCAATATCATAGAATAAAACACAACTCACGCTTATTTAATTTGGTGCATAGTCGGGGAGTTCACCTTACAAAATTTCAGTGTACCACATGCCTTCAAAAGGAGGGATATTTTAATTCAACTTTTTGGAAAATTTTAACAAGATTACAATAACAGGAGAGGGTTTTTAATTCAACTTTAGAAAAAAATAATTAAGTTCATAAGTATTGGGGGAAATTTTTTAGTTGACGGGTTATTTAAACACCCCTTGAACGCATGTGATACATAGGTTTCTTAGTAGTGAACCCCGCAAGGGAGTCAAAAGCACACACCTACACTCCCTCACTGTCACCAACCAAGCCCCTCAAGTCCTCAAGCCTTAGCAATCTTCCTCACAACACTAGACTTGAGCTCCAAGAAGAGGGTTTCTTTCACTTGCTCACACATTAATGGAATAATCCTTAATGGAACCCTCCACTGCCGTATCAAGGTTGCTTCCTCCGACTATTACAATCTTGGTCTTATACTTGGGGAGTTGATAGGGCACATGAAAAACCAAGGACATGGGCACATGGGCCTCAACTAAGACGTATGCACATGGGTCTCCACCATGGCCTCAAATGTGTACAAGATAAAATCATCTAAGGAGAAGATGTCCATATCCATGTACAACTAACCCATAGTTTAACCATTTCCCATCCTCAGCAAATCGGGCATGGGGTATTTGCCATTACAAGAAAATATGAATAAAAATAAAAGAGATACAATATGTTGCAAAACATGTATCGACATCAACATGAGAATAGGAAAAACATAGTTAACATGAAGGACCCTCTCATGGACAAAATCGAGATGGAAATCAAATGCATACAATGAAATAACTATAGTGCCATATGATGGTGATCCCATGAGGCTAGATGGATCATGGGACCTCCTTAAATCCATTTGATGCCTCTAAACTATGAGTCTGTGAATCATCCTCATTGCCAAGAGAGCCCGCATCAACATCACTAGAGGGGAGTGAGAGTCATCTATACTCTCATCCTCATCCTCATAATCTGGATCATCTTGGTTGAGAGCGTGATATGGTGGAAGAATATCCTCATGAATTATCCTCATAAGTATGATGACATCGATGTAGAGGATGATGCTCCTAGAGTGGAGAAGAAGAAAATAATGGAGGAGAGAGTGGATGTGGTGCAGGGGTGATTTTTTCATGTTAGTTTCGTTAAGAAGCTAAAGTTTTACATTGGTGTTGAAAGTTTGTATGCCCTAAAAAAAATAAATGTTTGAAATATTCACCAGGATTTGAAACTTTCATGCAAAAAAATGTAAAGTGTCACTAGGATTTGCATTTTTTCCTTCAAGATTGAAAGGAAACTTTATAAAAGTGTACTACAAGTATCAATATTGTGAAACTAAAAAAATGAGCTCGATATACTTTTGCTAAGATTTTATATTAATATATCATAGCAAGACAAAGCAACTATAGACACACTTGATAGATGAGCAAAATAGCGAGCACATCTATATGCACCGATAGAATTAGTGAAAATACGAGCATGTCTAATGGCATGTTTATTAACGCATCTAACAATGCATCTACACTATGTTTTAGATGCATATTTAGACGCATTTATAAACATGCAGCAGCGAGTAAAATTTTACTGTAGGCTGATAAATGTGCATCACTGCTTTCCAAACATTGCCCATGATTACCAAAGCACATAATTTAAAACATATATCAATGCTATGCACTTGTCACACATGATAATATGCTTTTTGGCAAACACACATATACAAAAATTAAGTGAGGTGAGGAGAATGAGACAATATATAAAATATTTTTGCCAATATCAATGATGGGCTACGATTCGATTCGATCTCATCCTCAATGAGATCAACCCTTGCCAAACTGTCTACTTCAATATCCAAGACAATGTGGAGATCTACAAATACATTCATCCCACTACTACTTGTGTTATTGTGCTCATTGAAATTAGCATCACAATGGCAGGCTCATCCCTATGTATCAACACCTGTTCACATTGTTGAGGTAGTACTAGTGTGTCCTTCCTTTGCCAAAACTTTGTGGAGTCAATAGTTACAAAGCCACTTGCATGGTGTTTGATTGTTGCATTAGGGCCTCTTTCCACCACGTCCTTAAATCACTTGACATACATAAAGAAGCGCTAAAATTCAAGCTTAATAATATCTTGGATTATTCCACAATAATCATCCATGGCTCCATTGGCTCCCTCAAATCTAGCAATGACACCGTAATCTTGTGTGTTTCTCTTATCATGAATCCATTGTGTCCGAAAATGCTTGCCCTCACACCATATAGTATTGAACATAGTACAGTACACCAAGAAAAAATCAATTGAATAAGCAATCTAAATTGTTGAAAGTTCCTAACTTATGCATAACATTCTATATACCGATCTTTTGCATGCATCCTCTAGCACACTCCCATTCTTCCATTGTGATATGCATCTTGTCATCTCTCTCCATTTTGTCAATTAGCCAATCCACATAAATATCCTTTTGGAGTGCTTTTAGATGCTCAGGGTATGGCACACAAGATCCATGGTGTGTACAAAAGAGGGCCCTTTCTCCTTGTCTTCTTGCCTTTGCATCCTCGTATCTTGTCACCCATCTTTTCATCACATCACTATTAAGCATACAATAGAGTCTTAGATCATTAAGAAACTCTATGTCCATTACTTTGCTCCGTCCTTTCCCTTGAGGCACAATAGAGGTCATCTTTAGGTCTTCATCATCTCTTCATAGTCGTGGGAAAGAGCTATCCACATCAACAAGAAACTCAAAAATATATACAAGTGAGTCTTGTACCAACCAACCCTCGGCCATGCTACCTTCGGGCCTTGCATTTTGCCTCATGAAATCCTTTAAGGTCTTCATGAAGCGGTCAAGGAAGAATAACCATCGTGTATATGCAGTGCCACAAATAGCAATCTCATCCAACAAATGCAAGGTATCCTCCACTAAACAAACCACCTCTATTAATGACATAACACTACTACACTTGGGTCCTATTCTGATGCTTAAGCATCTACGTTTAGCATGTGTGGGGTGCTAATCATCAGTAACCAAAGCGGGATTTGTTAAGTGTCAATATATAGCAACTTTAGGCAAGTATCGCTATATAGTGACATTTAAAGAGCATCGCTATATAGTGACACTTATTAGACTTATAAATAGTCGCTATATAGCAACACTTATTAGACTTATGAATGGTCGCTATATAGTGATATTGAGACAGTTTCCTACAGCGATGTTTTATATAAGAGTGTTTTTCCCCATACCGAATTCAAAAGATAGTTTTTCCCAATGACAATTTTTTTTCCTTTTCATACATATTTGATCCTTGAGAGAATAAAAGTACAAGAGCATGTACATCAAGTCTTTGAAGCTCATACATTCATATCCAAGTTTGAAATGAAAAAAATCAATGAAGAGCATTTACATCAATGGCTTCATCCTGAAGCAAGTCTAACATGCCAAACAAGTCTATCTCTAACTCTATACCGAGTTGATCTCCTATATCATCATCGTACTCTAGCATCGTATGTTCACGTAAGACTTGATCATCTTCTTCAATAAAGTGTGGTGATTCTTGATGATCGTCATCTTCTTCCTCAATATTGTGATCTCCATCTTCCTCCCGTACGATGTCATTATGCGCGTCTTCCTCTTGTGTTATGATCTTCATCTTCTTCACTAGATTCATCCGGATCAATTGGATCCGACATTGGTAGTGGCATCTCCATATCCACACCTCTATCTTCAAATTTTTTCTTACTTCGTGGTGCAACTTAGATCACGTATCACCATCTTGGATCAGAAGTGCCAAATGCCATCAATAATATATATGAAATTATGCTTGAGTACATGTGTCAATGGATCTTTAAAAACAAAATCTTCGATTAATTAAATCATTAGTATGTGCACCTACTCACAATGCTTGGAAAGAACAAAAGTATCACTTTTATCGGTCCAAAGTTTAGTGGAGTCTATTGTAAAGAAACCACTATTGTCTTTTCTCACTATCGCATGGGGACCGTTGTAAATAGTTCTAAACTATTTTACATCAAAAATGAAAATACTAAATTGTCTGAAATCAATTTCATAGATTTCACGTATGGTTCCACAATAATCCAAGTGTGAGGAGAGAAGATTGGTATCTGAAGCACTTGCTCAGCTATCTTGAGTGAAGTTAGCCATGACTCCACAATCATACGTGACTCTCTTTGAATCGATGCATTCCATGCAAAAATGTCATCCATATGACCATAATGCACTGTCCTTTTTGTACTGCAAAAGAGCATCACTAAAACAATGAAGATGCATCTATTTTATAGTGTATATTGCCAGAAATAATTACTTAATTACGTCAAGAGGTAAGAAACTTACATGCATCATACATCCTAATGATAACTCTCACTCGCACTCGTTTATTTTCTCTCCATTGCGTTCAGCTTTACATAGAGCCAGTTGTAGCCAATCAAGTGAATGTGAGTGGGGAGAAGGGCGAGATCCTGTGGATATGGTTGCGATCGCCTGTACATTACTCTGAATCTCGTCCTTGCATTTATTCTTTCTGCTTTGGCCGCTTCATATCTCTCAATCCACTTTTGCATCTCCTTGCTATTGAGGATACAAAACTTGTTGAATTTCTCCATTTGCTCTTCGCTCATCTTTCTTTCAATCCCTTTTCCTTGGGGAACCTCGCCAATGATGTGATCATCATCCTTGTTATGCCAAGCTTGCGGCATATCGGGATCCGTGGATGCAAGAAACTCCATGATATATACGAATGACTCTTGCACAAGCCATCCCTCTACCATGCTTGCTTCTGGTCTTGCTCTTTGTCTTACAAATCCCTTCAAAGTTTTCATAAACTGCTTGAGAAAAAAAATCCATCGACTATGAATGGTACCTACAATGGCCACCTCATCAACTATGTGCACAAGCAAGTGCACTTGAGTTGTCATAATGCTTGAGGGAAAGTCCTTCTCAAGCAAGCATATGGCTTCAATGGATTCCACCCTAGCCTTCTCGATGCTCGATATGGAGATCTCTTTTTGAGATATCCACCTATTTCACATGCCCATGTAAGATATATTCATAATCAGTCTACAGATTATTCAACTTAAATTGAAGAAAATGCAATCAATGCGATTTGATAATAAGCGTGCATACCTCAAAATACCATTGATCTTGAATATATCATTTCTAACATCTTCTTGTAAGCACCCTTTTATTATAATTGGGAGAAGGAACTATCAAAGCAACAAAGAAGTCATGTCAATAATATAACATAATCATAATTACACTAACGCATCACGATTATCTGTACACTAATCCTACAGCTTAGAATAGCCATAAGACCTCGTGCCAATCATGGGACTTGAGCCCACTAAGCTTATTGTCCTTTGAAAGTGCTCCTTTCAAGCAATACATGTACTGTGTGGGTGTTTGAAAAAAGGCAATGTCCGTCTTGACTGCTGCCTCCTCTCTTGTGGAGAGGATCCATGTTACTTTTGGGAGGACAACTTTTTTCGAAGCACGCAGTTGGGGCCACAAATGAGACATCCTATTCATAGCATGCAAGTCTTCTCACACTCCTCTCGAGTCTTTGGAACCAACCAAGTATGCCCAAATAGTAGCCCCCACATTCTTGAAGATATGCATGGGATCTAGGAGATGATTGATTTGTAACTGACCCCAATAAGGAAGCTCGTGAAAGATCGATAGCCTCTTCATACCAAGAGGAGGTTCCTCTCCATTCGCTCTCCAAGCCTGAATTCAATCACTTGCCTTCAAATATGATGGTGGTGGATCAAGCTGACCTCCACGCTCGAGATGGTCCAGCGGAAGGTATCGAGCATGACCTTCATGAACATTTTTCCTCATATGTTTGGAGTATCGTGCAAGCGATTTCAAACCCGGTCCACAAACAGGACAAGCATGGTACCCACTTGTAACAAGTCTTGCATGCATGCATGAATGTATTCATATAAGACATGCGCATGAAAGAGAGTCATAAAAGCATAATCCTATATTATACATGATGGTTGGCCGATCATCTCATCTTTCTTTGGACAAAGGCACTCCTACGATAGATGAGTCAGCACACTCACATCCCTTCAGGTCTCCACTTGGTCTCGAGACCAGTACCAGTCAGGTCCCTTGCCCTCTCCTACTCCCATTGCTACTCCTCGCTCCGAAGTGCTCGCACAAACACCACTTGCTCTGACTCTGCCACTACCATGAGTCCTCCTTACCTAGTCGAGGACCTGTCCTATCAAATCATGGCTGTTGGAGAGATAATAGAAGATAAAAAGGGTAAAGCAATGATGGCCACCATGAGGTGGTTGATGAGCCACCACTTCAAGAGCGGAATTGTTACTAATTGGCGGTATCAAGATGACAAAAAAAAAGCAGGCGGTCATCGATGAATTGAAAGAAAAGTACCCTAACCCCCCAAATTGGGAGTTCAATGAGAAATACATGCAAGAGCGCATGGGTTTGGTGTTGAAGCATCATAGATCAACCTTGCGTACTTCCATCACAAAGGGGAGGGCTAAACCCAACTGGGCAGATAAAGTTGATTGGAAGTTTCTCAAGAAGCAGAACAGGGACCATCCCGAAATGTTCAAGGGTCAGAGGAGGGCTATGAGGAGATGGCTGGACGCCGTAAGTACTTTACACTTTGGTGCAGGTGGACGTTTGGCATTCGAGGCAACCGTGGTAGGTCTACTTCTTCCCAATTAATGTATTGTTCTATTTGTTTTACTACATATTACATGCACTTTATCTAACTCTCATAAATTGGGTCCAATAAGGAACCTCGTGAAAGATTGTGACCCCAATAAGGAAGCTCGTGAAAGATCGATAGCATCTTCATACCAAAAGGAGGTTCCTCTCCATTCACCCTCTGTCACTTGCCTTCAAATATGGTGGTGGTGGATCAAGCTGACCTCCACGCATGAGATGGTCCAATGGAAGGTATCGATCATGACCTTCATCGATATTTTTCCTCATATGTTTGGAGTATCATGCAAGTGATTTTAAACCCGATCCATAAACAGGACAAGCCCACTTGTAACAAGTCCTGCACGCGTGCATGAATGTGTTAGTATAAGACATGCATGCGAAAGAGATTCATAAAAGCATAATCCTATATTATACATGTAAAGACACAACCACATACCTGCGCACTCTCCATATCCTGGGTAGTCATGCATGGTCCACATCAAGATACCCCTGACCAAAATATCATTGGTATGTCAAGGAGCTCTGGAAATATCAAAGACTCGTACTTCTCTCGATAAGATCTGTAACTCTATCAAAGGTGCCATGTACACATCCATATTTTTTGCCTTGTACTTCCCTGGCACAAGTAGTGCAAGCATGAGGTTTCCCTTCTTTATTGTTAGTCATGGTGGGATATTGTAATTCACCAAGACTATGGACCATGTTGACCAAGATGTCGAGCATAAGCCGAAAGGATTCATGCCGTCCATGGCGAGCCCAAGATGTAAGTTGCGTGGCTCCCTCGCAAAGTCTGGCCACTAATTGTCTATATGCTTCCAAGCTACACAATCTGTGGGAATCGTCAATGTGTCATTAGTGGACCGATGAGATGCATGCCAAGTCATCAATCGGCTATGTATTTGCATCGAAACATGTGCTATATTCTTGCAATGATGGAAAAGTGTCTCAAGACCTTTACCGGCATCTGCTCACCTTGAAGTCATCTCTATATCATTGTTCCCCACACTTCAGACAACTAGCCAAATCTCCATGCTCATGACAAAAGAGAATACAATCATTACGGCAAGCATGGATGGTATCATAATCCATACCCACCTACATGGATGGTATCATAATCCATACCCACCATTGTTAGCATCTTCTTCGCTTCATCTCTTGATGCAAGCATGGTATTTGGTATTAGAAACAACTTTTGGAGCAACCTATCACAATACAAACATACATAGGCTTTGAATAATGATGATTCTAAAACATACATGATGATTCTCACCTCTCTTTTTCCCTTTTCTCTCTCTTCTTCCCTTTTCTGTCTCTTTTTCCCTCTTTCAAAGCAACAAAGAAGTCATGTCAGTAATCCTATAGCTTAGAATACATGTAAGACATTGAGCAAGCTTAGAATCCTACAGCCTGACATTGAGCAAACATTTACAGACTCCTGCATTTTAGAGTGACAGAATTCTGTATCTGTTTGCTCAATGGTAGGTAATTAAAGCTTCATGTGGGGAAAAAGAGAGAAGGAAAGAGAAGAAAACAGAGGAGAAGAAAGAGAGAAAACGAGAGGAGAAAAAGGAGAAAAGAGAGGACAAAAAGATAGAAAAAGAGAGGAGGTAAGAGAGAAAAAGAGAGAAAGTGAAAAGAGAAAAACTGGGGATAAAAGAGAGAAAAAAAGAGAAGGAAAGAGAGGAGAAAAGAGAGGAAAATAGAGGAAAAGAGGAGAAAAAAGAGAGAAAAAGAGTGGAGATAAGAGAGAAAAAGAGAGGAGAAAAGAGACAAAAAGAGATGAAAAGAGAGGATAGAAGAGAGAATGATAAACGAGAGTCACATTTCAAACATACATAGGCTTCAAATAATGATGATTCTCAAATATACATGATGATTCTAAGAACAAACAATATCCAAATAATGAGTCAAATTAATGCGGGAGCTAACCTCATTATGGTCGAGACACTTGTATCCGGCCACCCATACTTTGCTTGTAGATTCAAGATTGAGAGATAAGCTTGTAGTTTAGACATCCTAGCACCCTCATACAACTGTGTTGATTGCAACTCTCACATATTGACGTCAGACTCAAACATCACGTGTACATGTGATGTAGTGCCCCTAAAAATAGAATCCATCATGTCCACCGCACATCTGGGAGACTATAGTCTTGCTCAAAGTGTGAAGGTATATGCGCACCCTGGCCACCCTCCTCATCCTGTCTCAAGATTTCGTGTAAATATAAGATCTTGTCTCAAGGTTTTGTGTCATAATGGTATCCAATATTAATCACAAACTCAGAAGAAAGAGGGAAAAAGAGCATAAGCATAAGAGAAAATGAAAGAAATGATATGCTTATTCTTATGCATGAGCATATGAGCATAAAAGAAAAAGAGAGAAAGCTTAAGCATAGGCAAATACATATGCTTATGAAAAGAGATCGAAAGAGGGGAAAGAGGGGGGAAAAGAGAGAGGAAAAGAGGAAAAGAGGAGAAGGAGAAAGAGAAGGAGACATATGCTCATGCATAAGCATGAGCATAAGAAAAGGAAGAGGGAAAAAGAGCATAAGCATAAGAGAAAAGGAAAGAAGGGAAATGCTCATATGCATGAGCATATGAGCATAAAAGAAAAAGAGAGAAAGCTTAAGCATAGGCAAATACATATGCTTATTAAAAGAGATTGAGAGAGGGGAAAGAGAGGGGGAAGGAGAGATTGAAAGAGGGGAAAAAGAGCATAAACATAAGAGAAAGAAGAGGGGAAAAAGAAGAGCAGGAAAGGAGGAAGAGGGGGAAAAGAGATTGAAAGAGGGGATAAAGAAGAGGGAAAAAGAAGAGAAGGAAGAGAGGAAGAGAGGGAAAGAAGAGTTAATAGGGGAAGAGAGAATTCCTACGCCCATCACTACAGCTAGCTAGCGCTTAAGGCGCTAGCTGCAAGCCAATGCAAATAACAAAAATAACAAAAGGAAAAAAGAGGAAGGACTTTCTTACCTAGAATAGTCCCGCTCGGTGTTTTGTGGATTGGCCCTACAAAAGAGAGGAAACATACCATTTTTCAAATAACTAGTTAGAGGAAGGAGGATTTTAGAGAAGCAACTTCTCAAAGGGATTGGATTGAGGAGACAAGCATAAGCCTACAAACAAAGAAAAAGAGGAGGAAGAGAAATACAAAAAAGAGAAGAGGTGAGTCTTCTTTCTTTTAAAAAATCTCGTTTTTAATCTCTAAACCTTGAAAATCAAGCATGAAAACTAGCACATAGCCTTAGTGATATAAGGAAAAACATGCTTCAACACTCACAAAACGAAATCTCACAAAAAACAAACCTACTTTGCTTAAAGGGGCTCACCTTCTTGAAAAACTTCTTTTCACACACGCAAAGAGGGAGAAGGGTGGAGAAGGAGCACAAGTGTTAGGAGAGAGGTTGAGTAGTGGTGAGGAGTGGAGAATAGAGAGGAAGAAAGCGAGGTCATCGAATATAAGGTATGAGGAGAGATTTTTGCTTTTCCCGCAATAGAGATGCTAAAGAAAGCATCGGCATCAGGTTTCGGGTTTAAGCCCCTAGCGTCGCTATATAGCAACACTAGTCAATCGCTATATAGCGTCGCTTATATCCAAAAAGCGTCGCTATATAGCGACAGAACAGGGCAAAGATCACTATATAGTAATGGAACAGAGCAAAAAGTTGCCATACAGTGACGGTTTAGGGCACTTATTATTAGAAGAGAGAAAAGAAGCTCATGGGTGGCTATTTTTTGGATCTTAATAGATTTCCTTACAACTCATGTTGTGATTTTGGAAGTGTGCAGATGGAAGGGACGAGTGGAAGCTCGTCAGATGATGCACCAACTCTCGAGAGCACAGAGTGGCTTACAAAGAGGTTGTATTTTCATTGCACTCATTGCAAGCGAGAAGTATGACATCAAGGTTGTATTATCATGCGCCACGTGCGGATGTATGGGAAGGAGCCCAAACCAATTACTACCATTGGTGTTGCATGTGGTGATGGATTATCGGTAAGTCAATGCTATTTGAGCTCATGGTTGATATTGGATACCATTATGACACGAAACCTTGACACAAGATCTTATATTTACACGAAATCTTGAAACGGTATGAGGAGGGTGACCAGGATGCACATATACCTTCACACTTTGAGCAAGACTATAGTCTCTCGGATGATGATGAGGGTATGGTGGACATGATGGATTCTATTTTTAGGGACACTACATCACATGTACACGTGATGTCAAAGTCTGAGTTCAAAATGTGAGAGTTGCAATCAACACAGTTGTACGAGGGTACTAGGATGTCTAAACTACGTGCTTGTCTCTCAATCTTGAATCTGCAAGCAAAGTATGGGTGGTCGGATACAAGTGTCTCGGCCTTAATGAGGTTAGATCCTGCATTAATTTGACTCATTATTTTCCTTATTGGGGTCAATTACAAATCAATCATCTCTTGGATCCCATGCATATCTTCAAGAACGTGGGGGGCTACTATTTTGGCACACTTGGTTAGTTCCAAAGACTTGAGAGGAGTGCGAGAAGACTTGCATCCTATGAATAGGATGTCTCATTTGTGGCCCCAAGTGCATGCTTCAGGAAAAGTTATCCTCTCGAAAGCAACATGGATCTTCTCTACGAGAGAGGAGGCAATGGTCAAGGTGGACATTGCCTCTTTTCAAACACCCACAGGGTACATGCATTGCTTGAAAGGAGCATTTTCAAAGGACAATAAGTTAGTGGGCTCAAGTCCCATGATTGGCACAAGGTCTTATAGGTATTCTAAGCTGTAGGATTAGTGTACCGATAATCATGATGTGTTAGCGTAATTATGATTATGTTATATTGTTGACATGACTTCTTTGTTGCTTTGATAGTTCATACTCCCAATTACAAGAAAAGGGTGCTTACAAGAAGATGTTAGAAATGCTATATTCAAGATCAGTGGTATTGTGAGGTATGCTTACTATCAAATTGCATTGATTGCATTTTCTTCAATTTAAGATGAATAATTTGTAGACTGATTATGAATATACCTTACATGGGAATGTGAAATAGATGGTTATCTCAAAAAGAGATATCCATATTGAGCATCGAGAAGGCTAGGGTGGAATCCATCGAAGCCGTATGCTTGCTTGAGAAGCACTTTCCCTCAAGCATTATGACAACTCAAGTGCACTTGCTTGTGCACATAGTTGATGAGGTGGCCATTACAGGTACCGTTTATAGTCAGTGGATGTTTTTTCTCAAGTGGTTTATGAAAACTTTAAAGGGGTTTGTAAGACAAAGAGCAAGACCAAAAGCAAGCATGGCAGACAGATGGCTTGTGCAAGAGTCATTAGTATATATCACGGAGTTTCTTGCATCCATGGGATCCTGATATGCTGCAAGCTTAGCCATGCATGATGGAAATCACAGGCCCGGGGGATTCACAGGGGGAAACTTATGATATCACGTGAGTGTACAATAGGGGGTTTTTTTGAAATGAGGCATAAGCTTATACATTAGGAGTGGGGGCCCTTTTTTTTCCCCCAATATTGAATTTAAGCTAGGGGGACCATGTCATATTTAAGAAGGGGTAACATAATATAGGTTACCTTGGGTAACTAGTCCAAACAAGTTTGATTTTGTGTATGGTTTTAAATAGTGATAGGGAAAGTAACCTAAATTTGCTTATTGTGTAATCTAAATGCTTGAGAAAGAATGTAGATTTAAGGAAAGGGGGGGACATATTGGAATTTTGGTGGTATCTTATAAGCTTAAATAGGGGTGTTTTATCATCCTACGTGGATCTTAAATAGGGGGTTTTCTTGAAGTTCATGCACGCAGGTGACGTCCCCCTTTAATGAAGAGTGAATCCTCTGGGATCACAGGATTGCATGAGGGAAATCAGGAAATTGGCATAACTCTATTATATATGAATATGGAAAAAGGGCATGCATGATGGAAATCTTATTCTCTTCTTTTATGCAGTTCATCATGTGGCCAAGAAACTCTTCAGGAGCCTTGCCTAACCATCAAGATGCCCTATTATAGCAATATTATAACATTTTGGGGCACCCTCCCACTCCATAGGAGTTATACACATACATGATGACCACTCAAAACACCCCCCATGAGTCGGAAGTACAAACTCCAAACCACCCCACACCCACACAAACTGAGATTACTCCTATGGAGTCGAGACAGCCCAGCAGACCGTAGAGCCACCAACCTTCTCCCCAATCATCAGGGGTCCCTTCTCCCCTGCGGTTAGGAGGCCCTTCTAGATCGTAGAGCTGCCAATGTACTCCCGTGCAGTCGGGAGTCCCTTCTCTAGAGGTGAGTGCCCATCATACTAGCTCGTCACATCACGATAAGGCAACAGGCACAGCAGCAGGGAGAGCTCTAGGGGATGCATGGCATAGTGCTTTGGGGGAAATGGTGGGGGCGAGGAGGATTCAAAAAATGCAGACATGCCAGAGGGTGATGGTACGATCTTCTATGACATCATTGTGATGGGCAGCATCTTGATGGATGCACGGTTAAGGACATCATGGACTTCATGCACTCTGTAGTTCATAACAACTATAGAGATTGCTTTATTCCAGTCAAAGATAAGAAAAAAAGTTTGATTGATGATACCATCAATGCTATACGCTCTAGGTATCCCAGTCTCTCCAATGTTGAGTTCACAGAGAAATGGGAAAAGTCAAAGATTACCATTATCCTTGCCAATAAGAGATCTTTTCTTAAGAGGTAGGCACTAGCCAAGATTTCTAGGAGAGAGGGAGGTCAACCACCAAGGGGCCTGCCCCACACCGCTCAGAAGCCCGAGTGGAAGAAAGCGATGAAGGCAGCAAAGGCGGACCCAAGTTTGCAGCACATGGAGGCACGAAGGGTTCACATGGAGTAATATGGAAACATGCATTTTGGAGCAAGGGGTATTGCATCATGGGAGGCCCAATTTGTAAGTATTGATCTCAAATTATATTGTGTTTATGTGGTTTATTAGGAGGTTCTTTGTACTAACACCTCCGCAAATTGTGAAACTGTCATCTTGCAGCTTGATATTGTGGGCAATTACCCTACACCCTACACCCACCGAGACATTCTACCATCATGGACATCGCAGATGACATACATGGAGGCACTTCTATGATGAGGAGTTGATGACTGAGGAGTAGTATATCCAGGCTCCGCCCCATGTATTTAAAAGTACTTAAGTAATGTCAATGTTGTAAATAAAGATTTGACTTTTCATACATTGATACATGTTCTCCCTCATTTATAGGCCCTTGGTGATATTCAGGAGGAAGGAGGCAATGAAGAAGGCAATGAAGAAGGGAGCTAGAATGCGGAATCTGGCTTAGATTAGTCGTAGAAGTAGTGCTAGAATTAGTACTAGCTACTCTTTTTTGTACTTGAAGCCATTGGCTTTGCTTTGTGGCTTTGCTTTGTGCCTCTCTTGTATATATACTCCTCTTATTTTTTGTACTTGAAGCCACAGGTGGCTTGGCATCGTGCTATATGTATATACAAGTACTTTTTGGGCTATGAATTAATATACACTCCTCTTAATTTTTTGGCATTCAATTTTCTTATGCAATGTTCTATCAATGAATGCCTTGTGAACTAAACATTTTGGAGTTGTAATGTTTTATTCAAAATTGTAATCATCGGCTATAGACGTGCATGGAATTGTGCAAATTAAAATGTGGTTGGCTGCTATAAGAATTGAATTGCACACTATAGAAATGGGATTCTTGCAACCACACAACATACATAGCATTCTATTCAACCACACAGAATTCTAAATTCTATGGAGCATCTATAAGCACGTCTTTCAGTTTTTTTTAAATTTCTACTGAGCGTCTAATAGCACATCTATAGGCACATCTGTCTATTATATAGATGCACCTATAGATGCGAGTCTGTAGATGCACTAATAGATGTGCAAATAGATGTTCCCATCACTTTTTTTTAATTCAAGAAATGCATCTATACGTGCATCTATGGATGCATTGTGTTGTTGTGTATAAGGACAACTTCTATAAAAATATCCATGATGTGGTGGAATCAAAGTGTTTATTACTATCGAGGATGAAGATGATCCCATAGGAGGGTGTGTTGATGATGAGGATACAGGGGGGTGTCGATGACAAGGTTGTGGATAAGACTGCTTGAGCATGGTGGTGCACTTTCATATATAACTGCTCATAGAGTGCCATGACGGCCATTCCTGCCACATCCCAGTCTCCTTGCCATTAGGTGTTGAGCCATTTTCCACTCAAACCCCATATGGCCGGATCTATCACCTTGCTCCATGGTTGTGGCTGTTAACATGATCCCCTTCATGTTGTTGAGCTACACTCGGATCAAATGCGTTGGAGTAGGTGGGTGGAGAGGACTATTTAGAGGACTACATAGCAGTCTAATTGGAAGGGGGTCATCCACATGAAGTATAAGAAAAACTTCCAAAAGTCGGTGGCATGCATGTCCTCGAAGGTGCGAATGTGATGGCCATGGAGGTTGCGGACTCGAAGGTAGAGGTGGAGGTCCTAGAACTGAGAGGGGATGATGTCAAGGTGGAAAACAATCTGGTTGTTGAGATTATGGAGCTTGTCTCATTAATGGGACAACTACGAGGAGATCACAGAGGAGAAAGAGGATGAGGTAGTTGAAGTGGACCGCTACAACCACCACGAGGTCTGATGGAACAGAGCCATAGGTGTCATGGAATGACTAGAGGCGGAAGCAAAATCCCACTTGAGTCATTTCCTTGGGAAATTTGTACTTTAAAAATTGTAAAGAGTATTTGGATCCTTTTCTGGAGCTCGGGGAAGTGGGCCCAAGTCCATCATCGTTCCATGGGCATGTAAAGGGGATGGATCCACCACTCAAGGTATGTGCTATGGTAGTGGCACCAAAATTGCTCCTTCTTCAAAAAGGGGATGCGCCAATATGGTTGAAGGTTGGCGTCCATGTTGGTGAGGGAACAAGTGCATTGGGAGCTAAGTGGTAACCGCCACCACGTGTGTGCTTTAGATTGTATGACTGGGTAATGAATTGAGTGAGGGGGCAAACTTCCATGATTTTGTAGAGATGGAGGCGAGAACCTTCCAAGATGAGCCTTCTAGTGATTCATTAGGGTGGCTATCAGGGAGGTCTTGGAAAGACTGTAGATTGGGTCTCCATTGGACATCTTTGGGCAAGGATGAGGGGGGTGCTAGAGGGACATCATCATCATCATTTGGCATCGGTCTCCTCAGCAATCTCTGTAGGTGATGGATTGATGGGCGTAGGTGAGAAATTTTTGGACTTTAGGAGCATTTTGAGCGCCTCATTAGGAAGGTCGACATGAACATTGGAGGATATGGAGTGGGAAGTCCGGTGTTGTGTAGATCTTGTGTTGGAGGCATTAGAGGAGTATTCTAGGAGATTGGTGCAAGGGAGATGGGGTGGGGCAGGATTGATGGGTTGCTTGGGGGATTGGGTGGGATGTGTAGGAGGTGGGTGTGGAATTTTGGCGAGCGGGCGGTAGAGTCGAAGATAGCTATGGCTTCCTACCCTTCATCCTCGGTGACATATTTGGGTTAGCCTACATGAATAGTTTCAAAATTTCTAATTAGGGATTCAAGGGAGTCGTGGAGAGCTTGTAGCACCCGATTATACAAAATGATGATTCCAAGGGGATGGTAGGCGATGGAGCGGTGTGCAACTAGGTGCCCTTGCATTTGGAAAATGGAGGCATGGCCATAGGGCTGCAACCAATTGATGTTGGCTTGGAGGCTTTCAAGAGAGTAGACCCATGTGCTAAGTTTGTTAGGCTTCAGTAGTTGCATCACTCCATCTTCCTATGGATAGCTTGTGGACT
The DNA here is from genome assembly GCF_047967505.1 of Dipteris shenzhenensis. Classification (NCBI taxonomy): domain Eukaryota; kingdom Viridiplantae; phylum Streptophyta; class Polypodiopsida; order Gleicheniales; family Dipteridaceae; genus Dipteris; species Dipteris shenzhenensis. Next base: position 12,119,264 of record NC_141626.1, read on the forward strand.
CCATGATTACTCGGAACCACACCTGAAAGTTTAGTAGGACGGGGTGGGTAGTGTGGGTTCCTTTTAGGGCTACGTCCGATTTGTGAACGCAGCCCCGTCAGTTGCAAAGCTGACCAATGTGTGGCTTATTCCAGTGAATGCTTCATAAGGTGTCATACCCTAAATCAGTTTGGTAGGAAGATGATTAAGCATTTAATAGTTTGCACTGGCTATTGCTTCTACCCAATACTGATTTGCAAGATGCTTCTCAATAAGCATTGCTCTAGTACTATCTCCTACAGTACTATTCTTCCTTTCAGCTCTTGCATTCTGCTGAGGAGTATCTGAACAAGTGAAGTGTCTTTGAATGCTGTGAGTTCTGCAAAAGTTCATGAATACTGAAGACATGTATTCATGATCTGCCTCTGCCTCTACCTCTGCATCTTTCTGAAGCTATGAATGCCTCCCTGATCATTAGAATGACCTTTGCATGCATGAATGGCTTGCATCCCGAGTTCTTCACCAAGTAAAACTGACCGAAGTTCTTCCAATGTTGGAATTTGTCATTGAATGGCAATACTCTGGACTAGATTCTCATATCCATCTCCTAGTCCATTCAAGATGACTTGAACCATTTCTACTGGATTCATGGTCTCTCCTACTGCTGTGAGTTGATTGTTGTAGTCTTTGATCCTGAGTAAGTAAGCATGACCGGTTTCACTGCTATTTTGGAAACTCTGGTTGATTCAGTTTCTGATTGTGAGAATCCTAGAAGTGTTCTTAGACTTGTAGAGAGCTACAAACATATCCCATGCTTCTTTAGATGTCTTGACAATGTTGAGCTATCCTAGGAGGATATCTTGCACATTCTTCTTGATCAGATGATATACATACTTATCTTTCTTATCCCATTCTTCGCGTCCTCAGGCAATGGCAAGATATTCTATAGGTCTAGAAACTATTTGTGTAGTTGGAGATCCCACCGTACATCCCATTGCTGGTCTTGTGACAATAGGTGAAGTAGCACTACTACTGGTTGGATCATCCAATGGTCTAGGTGTAGATCGCTTGACATATTCCCATTTGTCCTAAAGTACAAGAATGGTCTCCATTTGATATTTCCATGTGCCATAATTGGAGTTGTATAGCTTAGAAAATGCCTCCAAATTGAGGTTGCTAGTTGTAGACATGGGTCAAGAAATGTACTCAAAGTATCATGAAAATCACTATCTGAATCAACTATAAAACACTAACTGTAGCAAGTGAAATATGAACTGTCGGTGAACACTGCAATATATAATATGATTTGGATTACAAGGCTTGTGGCAAACAATGCTGAGAATAGCTAAGAGTCTTTACAAGTCTTCAAATGGTGTGTACAATATTGCCATGAAATAGCCCAATAGGCTTTACCATGATGGCATGTGTGTGTGAAATCAAATCACATGCTATTTGCCCATTGATCAATTGACAATTCCTCTGAACACTCTGAAGTCTGCTCACTAAACTGATGAACATTAGGTTTCAGGTAATGTGATGATGTGAAACCGTATGTGAGCATAGGGACTGACTCCGAGTAGGAACTAGTCGGGAATTTTGGGCATGGCTTAGATTGAAAACTTGGAGAAATTCAAAGCGTCTCCTCTATGGCAATCTAGTCTACTCTGATCTTAATCCATACCAACCATTGATCAATGAAAGAACAACAAATAATTTCTTTTCTTTTGTTCTTTTTATGTGCTGGGTCAAATGCATCGATGTAGAGGCTGATGTGCATGTAGGAAGTGGATTTATTGAGCGGTGAGGCTTAAAAGTGAGTGAGACTTGTGCCTAAATGTGCATATGATATGATGATCACGTAGAGCACAAAAAATTGAGCAATTTTCTTTTTTGGAGCACCCTCAAATTGGGACAAGAGATACCACTTGATCTAGGTGGAGGGGCAAAAAAGGGTGCAAAGTGCATGTGGAACTCGGGGTCACATGTAGGGGTGTAGCTGCCAAGGGGTTGTGCCTATGGAGCACTAAGTGGTGGCAAGCAAGTGCACATGCAGTGTGTGCACAGTGTGCCTGTGAAGGGGCAGCAGTGCCTAGCAAACCACAAATGATGTGGTAGGTTGGCCAGTCAAAGATGATGTGGCAGATGACATGGTCAAAGCTGATGTGGCATTTTGACTTGGTCAAATTGATGACATGGCATAGATGATGTGGATGATGATGTGAATGATGATGCGGCTTGATGACATGGCTACCAGGCTGGAGTGTTGATGTGGCAGGAGTTGGCATAGTCTACTAGCATGGCACCTATGCTTGGAAATACCTACATGGCACATGGGTTGATGTGTCCTTATGGATGAGGTTTCACCATGTGGAAAACTTCATACCTCAACTAAGCCAATCCCAGCTATGACCCAGCGTTGAGAGTATTCGAGTTAGTGAGAACCCTTATCTGCCACGTGGTGACTTGGGGATTACCAGAATCTTTTGAAGATTTTGTCTTGGAGAGGATTTTCGTAGATTGCTCATGGGTGCTTGGAATAGGAGCTATGCTATGAAGATGGCTCGAAGATGGTCGCTGTGGTAGAGCTTGGAGGAGTGTGTTGTTGAAGCTTAAGTGTTGTATAGGTGAACGTTTGTCATTGGAGACGGCTATAGATGGAGTCTCCCTGGTGCATGGACTAGGCTTGCTAGTTGTTAGCTAGAGTCACCACTGTTGCAGAGGGAGCTACTTGTCTTGCTTGTGGGGAAGGCTGTGTCACCCATTGCTTGAATGGGATGAAGCCGTGGCCTTCATTATGGGAACCTTCAATAGGTAGTTTGTTGGAGAAATGGAGGAGCCCATGCATCCTACAATTGTTGGAGAGGCAGATGTTGGAGGTAGACGTGAGTTGTTTGGTGTCGAGTGAGCTTACAGCCGCTACTAGTAGCTATTGTCTCAATGATCTGATGAACTAAGTGTTGCTTATGGAGTCGTAGAGGTCAACGACAATAGTCATTGGAGGCTATTCAAAGCCTCTTACAAAGGTGGGAAAGCTTTGTGTGTGTGACTTGTAGGAGAAGAGCTGTTGCCTAGCCGCCTTGCTATTGATGGCGATTCAAGTTGATGGAAGATGCGTGCCATGTAAGTCGCTACTAAGGAAACACTAGGGGCCTCCCATGAAGTCATAGGTTAAGTTGAGGCGACCATTCTAGCTTGACTTTGGAGTGATGCGGTCTGGATCTGGCCTTGCTAGCTCTCAAAGGTGCTTTCTCTCACAGAATAGTTCTATCTCAATCTCAATACTCACTCTTTCTCAAAAGAGTGCTCTCTCAAAGAATACTAAGGAAAAAATGACACAAACTCTCATGACTCTCAAGAGAACATGAACGAAAATAAGTGGATGGAAATATGGACGGAATTATCTCACCGAAAGTGAACTCTCTCATCAAAGAACACTCAAGAGAACTACCAATCTCTCAATCATTCTCAATCTATCACACTCTCTCATGCTCTAGGATCATAATGCCTCAATGGAAGGCAAGGATGCTCTAATACCATGACAAAATATGAAGAGGGGAGAGGAGAAGAGTGGAAATGAGGAGAGAGGGCATAGCTAGAGAGCACACCAGAAAGGACTAACTATACACTAGATTTAGTTGAAAATGTAGAATATATACAAACCCATTTAGGGCCAGAATTAGGGCATCTAACCCTTTCCTTTATAGCACTCTATAAATGTTAGTTCTATGCACATATAATCACATGATTGTTGAGCGTGGTCTCTCATCAAGTATGGCGTTGACTTTCCATGTATGATCATGAACTCGCTAGTCAAATTTGCTATAGTTTCATTGAGGAAATGAGTTCCTCAAGCACTGACCAATTCTAAGGGGCACCCAAACTGTGTGATGAATTGTTCATATAAAAATTTATATGTAGACTATGCATCGGGTTTTCTTGTGGCCCCTCCACCCATTTGGTGAAATAATCTATGGCTAGGATAATGTGTCTGGCCCCTATTCCTTTAGTTGTTGGGCTTATCGAGCCAATAAAATCTATACCCCATTTCTCAAAGCGCTAGTCAATTAATCTTCCCATTAGGGGAATCATGTTCACTTTATGTGGGATTTGCACTCTTTGGTAGATATCATATCGCTTGATAATCTTGGCTACATCTCTGAAGAGGCCTTTTTGCAATACTTTACATGCCTTGACATCAGTGGCGGTTGGCAAAGTGACCACCTACTATCCTAGAATGGGCTTCTTTGAGCATATCAATATATTCATGCACACATGCACCTGCACATATTAGGGGAGAATTGGGGTCTCGGAAGGGCCCCCAATTAGTTTTTCCTAACTTCGAGGGGTTAGTGAGGTATTTGAGGTGTACCAATGGGAATGCTCCTTTTTGTGGGGCAATGCCATGTTGAGGTGGAGCGTGGGCACAAACCTACAAACATCCCCTATTAAGTACTCTTCTTACACGAGAGACCACTCAAGCCATCCCCCCCCCCATGCTTGACACTCCTCCCATATGCACCTCCCCCAAAAAATCCTACAAGTCGGTGGGGCCTTCTTGGCAAATCCCCCCCCCCCAAAACAATCCTACAAGTCAATGGTTTGCTCCATGTGATGAATTGTTCATATAAAAACTTATATGTAGACTGTGCATTGGGTTTTCTTGTGGCCCCTCCACCCATTTGGTGAAATAATCTATGGCCAGGATAATGTATCTGGCCCCTATTCCTTTAGTTGTTGCGCTTATCGAGCCAATAAAATCTATGCCCCATTTCTCAAAGGGCTAGTCAATTAATCTTCCCATTAGGGGAATCATGTTCACTTTATGTGGGATTTGCACTCTTTGGTAGAGATCACATCGCTTGATAATCTCGGCTACATCTTTGAAGAGGCCTTTCTGCAATACTTTATGTGCCTTGACATTAGTGGCGGCCGACAAAGTGACCACCTGCTATCCTAGAATGGGCTTCTTTGAGCATATCAATATATTCATGTTCATACATGCACTTGCACACATTAGGGGGGAATTGGGGTCTCCAAAGGGTCCCCAATTAGTTTTTCCTAACTTCGAGGGATTAGTGAGGTATATGAGGTGTACCAATGGGAGTGCTCCTTTTTGTGGGGCAATGCCATGTTGAGGTGCAGACCTACAAACATCCCCTATAGTGTACTCTTCTTACATGAGAGACCACTCAAACCATCCCCCCCCCTCCCCCCATGCTTGACACTCCTCCATATGCACCTCCTCCAAAAAATCCTACAAGTCGGTGGGGCCTTCTAGGCAAATTCGCCCCCCCTCTCAACTTGTTGTAGGCCTGCCCCCTCCTCTTTTGTGGTCCAGCTCCATTCTCCCTCCATTTTTCAAATGTGGGATCTCATTTGGCAGCTTCTCTACCCCCGCCTGCTGTAGTCCACTGTCTTTCTCCCTCTCTAGCACCTCCTATAGCAGTTGCTCATTCTCTCTCCATTCCTAGCTACATCACCTCCTACAGTAGCAGCTGCTCATCCCCCTCTGCTCTTTCTCCCTCTATTCCTAGCTACATATCTCCTGTAGTGGTTGCTCATCCCCCTTTTCTCTTTCTCCCTCCATTCCTAGCTACAACATCTCTTGGATCTTCTCTCCACATTTAGTTGCACCCTCTATACCTTCCCCCCTCTCCCTCTCTCTCCCTCTATTGGAGCTTCTCTCTCCCTCCAAGCTACACTTTTAGGTTCACTCTTTCTATTGTGACCTCTATACAAGCATGGTGAGGAGACCATACATGTCCTCTGTGTCCCACATGAGCAAAATGCACTGGGTGAATGGTTGCCTTGCACCTACAGCTTGAATGATTGGATAGTCATGAGAGGATCTGCCAAGGGTCCACATAGGCTTCCCAAAAGCAAGAGAGGTGATATTTTGCATGAATGGAAGGGCCTCATCATGAATTTCAAGCTTGGGAAGAAAGGATGGCTTGCAAAGGTGCAACAAATCTACATGGGGAAGGACATGTGCCTTCCTCCATCAAGCAATCAATCGATAATACCATCGCATTGTAAGTCTGCATTTTGTGTAAGATTTCTAAGTGTAATGAGTTAGTTTGAAATTGTATTTTGAAATAGCACTTGTGCATAGCAGATGTATTTCCTTTAGACTTTGAGGAGTGGGAACTAGTTGAGTGCTTCTTAGGTAAGTTTACTGCCATTCATGAGGATTTATGAAGGCAAATGCATGCTGGAGAGAAGTCCTCTACTTTGAACTAGAGAAATATCTATTGGTATAATGCCAAGTACATTACTCCAAGGATGGAATCAGGCTATGGCCATCTTCAATGCATTGTAACACCACAACTTGAAGACATGGATTGTAGCAGGGTGGACACAAGAACAGTGCAATCATATAAGGAAAATATTGCAAAGGATGTGGGCATGGCCATGAAGTTTACATTTGGCTCTAAATGGGTAAGGCTCTCTTGGTTTATGCATCTGCACATTTTTGCTTCTTCTTTTCAAAATATCTAGATGCACATAATAAAAACCATGTGGCCATGTAAGTGCCTACATGAGAATGCCCTTGAGGAATTGCTTGGGGTGAATTGAGGAAGCAGGTCAGGTGAACAAAAGGGTGATCTGTTTCAATGCCATGTATGTAAGGATAATGTGGTCATCAAGTACCACATCTCCCGCTGAATGTTATATGTTTCTTTCCAATATAGGCATTGGAAGAAAATAGGTGGCAATTGGCTCCCCCTTGACTCTAACAATCATGATAATATAGGGGTAAGTTTATGTATTGATTCTCATTTAGGAGATGTCAAGAATGTGATCGTCATGTCACAATAGACTCTCAGGGATGTGTGGGAATACCTATTGGTCATGGAGGATGGCATGTATGAGTCCTTTCACTTTACCTTAAATGGTGAAAAGATAGGAAAGTGTGCACAGAAGCACATGCATAGTGCCACTTTTATCCCTCCTGCAATATTGAAGATGGTAAACAATGTGGGGTGGAACAATTATGCATGTTGACATTTTCCAATTCATCGTGGTGCAATTTATTTTGATGCTTTGAATGGTTTTGTTTCATCTCAATGTCAAAACTTTTCCCCAAAAAATATAATTCATTTTATTAATTATATTTAGAACATTTGGGTATATATAGGTTATAAAGTTACTTTAGTTTCAAAGTTTCACTATCATAGCCATAGTTCTCTTAGCTACCAAACTACCATGGATTCTGCTAGGTCTACCTTCCATGATTTCATCTCCCATACTCCATTAGTTGTCAATAAAGAGGAGGAGCTATTTTCAATATTTGATAAGAGCATAGATGTCCTAGGAACCTACTTGGTAGCCCGAGATGATTTTAAGACCTCATCAAGTACATGCAAGACCACATCACGAGTTTCGCATATCAACTTGATGAGTCTACAAAAAAATGGGTCCCAATTTATTATTTGAACTACTTGTTCAATCAAGAACCTAGGTTCATGAAGCGTTTAGATTGCTTTTTATCCCATCTCACACCCTTAGCATTTAGGGAGGTTGACATGATGACCTCCTAGCATGTGGAGTCATCAAAAACACAGGAAATAGGTTCCTATCCTAGGAAATGACCTTTATTTTCCTTCTCCAAGAGAGACAAATGGAAGAGGAGGACTTGACCTTAAGCCCTGCTGACTGTGACCCTGCCCCTGCCCTTTCTGATCCTCTTATTTCTATAGATGAGCCCAACATCTACAATGAAGAGCCCATTGGTAAAGAAGCTGAGGAGAGGGAAGATGAGTTAGCATTGGAAGTGCTCTAGAGACCTCCTGAGCCCCATTCTACTTCTCAAATTCCATCCACCTCGGGCACCGCCTTTGTTGATCCCGCAACAGTGATATGGTTTGTTGCTGTCCTTCTTGTTGATGAGAACAATACCTATCATCTCCATGACATCAAGGTTATGTTTGGTCTCTGGGAGGATGAAGCTCTTGGTGTCCTATGTGGATACGAGGTGGACATGACTATGCAAGAACCTGTGTTTTTGGGAGCACATGATTCAATAGAAGACGTTCTTGATTTAATGCTGGCCAAAATCGTCGAAATCAAAGATGCAGACAAATTGATCTACTCTAACCTACTTGATGTTCCAAAAGAAGCCTCCACATCTCATTCCAAATAGCAGGAGGCCTCTGGATCCCCATCCTCATTGACAAAGAGGAAGGGATTAAGCATGACGACTCCATAGTGGTAAGAAACTATGAGCTTTGAATTTCTTCTCTCTTGGTTTAATTTTTCTCTATCGTCGGCACTCTAATGTAATGTTGGATTGTTGTAGGAGGCATTTGAGGTTGACCTCTTCTCTTTATCCCTCCCTTATGCCTCAAAGGGCAAAGATTTACAAAATGATTCAAATTACACCAAGTGAACCTAAACAACATCTAAGGCCTAAGGGAGGGATCAGAGCGGATGCACTTGGTGAATGCAAGGTCCTTTTCCACCACTGTTACTCTTTTGGTGTGGATAGCACATAAGTTTGCGTCTTCAAAAAGACCTATTGCCATCTACTCCATGGCCTCCTAAATTGCTCCCATAGCGCCTAGATTCAAATGCACATCATCCTTGTAATGATGTGCTATTTCACTTACAACATGTTGGAAGGGTGCACATGGAATGAGATTGTCCATAATGGTCTGGAACTTGAGGATCTCTTGAAGTGCCTTCATGCCTGATTTCTTTCACCTCTCTCCTCCCTTGCAACCACCTCTTCGGACTCCTCTTCCTGTGTTTGGTAGGTCTATCGAGCTGGCCTCTTGTCCTTGTTCCCTTTCCCTTTTGCTGAGGCTCTTAGGCTGAGGCTCTTGCTCACCTCATACTAGAGGCTCCTCATATGTGACCATCTCAAGGCACAGAGGGTTGATGGTGCTCTTCCGTGCATTCTACTTGGTTGGAGGATTGGGGCCAAGGTTCATGATATCTACAAGCCCACCAAGTACTTTCTCTTGTTGTGGCCCCTTTAATCTATCCATCTCCTCACTATGCCTTTCTTGCTCCCCCTTTTGGTCTAGATGCTCCATGCCAGAACCGCAAGGAGGACGGAGGGGCAGTTAATCACGATTGATTGGACTATTTTGTCCCTCTTGGGAGACCTCTCTACTTCCACGGTTAGGTGTGTGGAATGATAGGGAATCGCATTGCTGGGACTACTGATGATGAGAACCACCTTCAGATCCCTACTGATCATTGCCTTGTTGGCCACTAGGGCTCGAAGTGTGTTTGGAGGCCATGGACTTGTGAGGAGGATAGTGAGTAGCATCTAAATGGCATCCAATAGGTCTAGTAGTTTGTTTAACTCATGCCATAGAAATGAGGGATTTTAGAGTTTTGAAGTGCTTGTAGCTCTACTGGCTGAAAAAGCCCATGTGGACAAGACACTAAATGAAATCAAGAAGCAAGGGGGGAAGATGCAAGATGAATGGAGGAAAGACAAGGCAATGCAAGAGGACTAGGAAAGGGAAAAAGTAGGGTGGGAAGCTGAGAAAACCAACCTCCAAAATAAGGTGTACACTTTGGAAACTGAACTACAATAGGCGAAGGATATGAAAGTGAACTCAGAAGGGTGCTGCAAAGTCATAGAAGAGCTCAGGACAGAAAATGGCAGCCCCAAGAAAGAGATGACAGCCATGCAGCCTACCATGAATGGTAAACACGCTGAATTTTCACAACACAACACCCATAGAAAGGAGGGATCAACAGCCCCAAAGAATGAATTTGGAGGACAGTCCTACCCTGACCACCTACATCAACGACTTTCTCCATTCTTACTACTCTAGCAGTGCAAAGAATGGCAAGTATGGTACAATCACTGTACAGCAGAGCCCACTCAACATTATCCTCGATAGTACCATCATTCAAAGGGCTTTCTCACTGCCAAAACAAGGTGGAAAATACCCTAAACGGCCTGTTGATGCAAAGTTTATCAAAGTACAGTCTCTCCTCACCAAGGGCACACTGATCCATAGAGATGGCATATTGCTTCGCACAATCCTTGACCGTCGCCTCAAGGAAGCAGCACAATTCCTATCCACAATCCTGGGAATTAAGTACAGCAAAGATCGCTCCCTTCCACTCCACACATTTGTTTTGCTAAGTAGGAAGCTAAAACAAGACTAGGTCTAGCACTTCGTCATCTTCTTTACCAAGAAACTCGATGGTTCTTTAGGCCAAAAATGTAAAATTCCACACTTATTGGCAATAATCATCAAAAAAGAACTACAAGAAAGAGAAATGACTCTGCCCAAGTCACCAAAACCAATTGAGGAGTTGGACATACCCTTCTCGTTAGTATGGGAGCCATCACCAACTTCTCCAACTATCACATTGATAAGTTCAGATGCCTTAGCAAAAGTACCTATTCTAGAGGTCGAGATTGCGGAATTTCCCCACAAGATGCTACAACTTGGTGCACAACTGCAACCAATAGCACCAACCAGACCTCGAGACAAGATCGGTACTCGAACCTGAGGAAAGATCGGCAGGTAAGTCAAAACATCGAGCGATTGCGTTCGAGTGAGCCCAAAGTTCGAGCAATGCTTATGAGTAGCTTTGTCTAAACCTATAGGAGCAATAAATTTTTAGTAAAAATGGTTGAATCTACATGACACTATTACAGATTGTTTTAAATTATTTTTTGTATGATTCTTGGCAACTTACAAAGATTAAACTTACTATTGGATAACTCATAAATCCATGCAAGTCAGAAATCATTCAATGAATACCAAAGGGGAAATTCTTGGCAACATACAAAGAGAAAACCTTTTATTTGATGAATAATAAATACATGTAAGTTAGCAATCATTCAATAGATACAAAAGGGAAAGTGCTGCAATGTCTACACCTCTAGGCGATCACTCAAATATATGTAAGGTAGCACATGAGTTGAACATGTTTCTTTATTTTATGTAGTTACATACATGGCAGCAATAGTCCCATTGATGATATAGAAGCTCCTCCTAGCAAAATCTCTCACAAACAACTATTTGTAGCTCATCAATTTTTATGCTACCGACATGATTTGATCCCATTTTGTACACAAAATGATTACATGAATAAAATATTTAAACTATGGAACTAATAAATTATTGATCAGCTTATGACCATGATGATGCTAACTAAATATGGATCGCCTTCATATGTCCTTGACCATGTATACACCTCTAGGATGGAGGGAGGAAACCAAGGACCCAAACTCTATATGAGAAAATTCCATGGTCATAATTAAATATAGAGTTTGATAAGGTCTGGCTCCCATGAAACAAAGATAAGTATAAACTTTCTAAAGATCTAGAATTTTGATACTTTAACATGATAAATGTATTCATTCATATCATTCTGATCGTTTTGACTACAAATATTACCCTATTTGGAGTCTGATTGACCAAGTTATGGCCTCAATAAAATTGGCAAGAGGAGCCTCCCAAGAGGCCGCCATATTGTGGCCTCTAGGGAGGCTCCTCTTCCCTTTAATTTTTTGCCTTGAAAATGGAAATTGCATAAGAAAAACACATACTTTGACCCCCTTCTTCCACCCCTCCTTCATTGACCCTTGAAAAACATTGCCAAACATTTTTAGAAATTGTTGTTTGTCTATAAGACAATTGATTACTCACAATATCATGGGTAGGACAACAACTGTTAAAATAAGCAATGAATGCTACTTTTTGAACATAAAACATGACACTAGAATGTCAAAATTTATGAAATTCCTCGCTTGAACTATTGCCTCGCTCAAACACAGTCGCTCGAATTCTGGTAATCCTTAGAACGATTCACTAGCTTGGCCAAGGAAGAATATGCAAGAGAATTGGAAAGGCAGACTGTATCCAAAATCGAAGACTAATTCGAGGCAATCACCATAGAGGTCAAGGCACTTCGGGCACAGATAGATGAGAAGGAGATAGAAGAAGTGTGCATGAACCAAGCTCTCCAAACTCAAGAGAAGGCAGTAAGGGATGTGACCTCCAACCTCCACCAAAGTCAAACACAGCTCACTGTGTTAGTAGAAGCAATGGCAATCCTACAGACCTACTATAACTCCTTAACATCTACACATGTGCAACAGATGGAGGTAGTGGCACAAGCTCGACTCACTCTAATTCACAAAGAAGAAGAGCTTCAGGATTGCAAAGACAAGCTTGAAGACATGAAACAATCTTTGGCAGTACGTGCCTTCAGCATTGATGAGCTTACAAGGGAATGCAGAATCTTAAAAGACCAACTTGCTACCGTTCAAGAGGCTAGCACTTCACAAGCACAAGTCTTGGACCAATGGTCCAATACCACTGAAGACACTCCTCAATATGCAAAGGTCACCTTGCAAATGAGAAAGCTTGAGGCATACACAACCATCTACCATCAATACAAAGAAAAAATGAATGAGATGCACTCCCAAAAAATAATCATCTCCAAGCTTGAACTCCAACTGCTAGTGCACAACAATGAGGCATTGGAATACAACACCAATGACGCCCCACTACAATGCACAACAGTAGTGTACCAAGAGCTTGTGGCTGCTCTACAAGTGGAAGATCACCTCAACGCACGTGTGCTTATCCAATGGAAGCAACTCCAAATTAGGATCATATCTGCTCATCCAACAATCAACTAGGAATATTCCATCGAGACTAAAACCCTGCGCATAATTTGCTAAGACTTGTCTGAAGATGAGAAAAATATCTTCTACCTATCTACACATGCCGGGTTTATAACACTCAAGACGGATGCTTTCATTGCATATGTCTGCCTCATGGGTAGACCTCCCCTCAGGGTTATTGCAAGTTTGTTGCCATTTCTATAAAGGCCATCCCTATTATTTGCATGGCATGACATAACCGACATCCCACCCATGCAGCTAATCATCCCATTGCACCAGCAAAAAGAAGTGTTGGAAGATGACAAGGCCTATCTCACATCCAACTTCCCATATCTAACCACTCTTTCAGCCAACATCATAACCTCACTTACCCTTGTTACTACCACCCTCTTAACCTTCCGCGAGCTCCATCCTAACATCTATTCCCTCCATCGTCTCTTTGCGCATGCCTCTCACCATTTTCAACTAACCCAACACTCACAAACTTACGAGCCCCTCACACCTAGCTTTTTCCCCTCCCTTGCTAATCCTACCCTTGAGGATTACCAAGCTGCTCAAACCATTTGCCCAGTTCTTCCCCCCCTCCCTCTGCTCTCCCTTCCACCACTATCACTCTGCCATATTTCTCCCCAATGTCCCCCGATTCTCTCCCTGCCCTGTCATCACCTCCAACACTTCTGGTGCTTCCATTAGCAGAAAATGACACAGTCTTTGATTTTGAATATCATGATCCAGATAATCCAATTCATACGCCCATGCCAAGTTCCAATGATGGGTATGATTTTGATGAGATACCACTTTCCAGTAACCCCATCAAGGAATTTTGGAGAAAATATCCTGATATGAAAACTCGAGGTGGATGGACCTTGGACGACTTTCCTACCAACCTTCGTCAACGTCAAATTAGTGAAGGTTGGATTAGCAAGTTGGATCCACAACGTGATTGGCACCGTCCCAAGCTCTTTGATATAATCTTCTTAAAGGAGTACTTACGGGCACCTCCATGTCTCAGAACCCATCCCAAGTTCTATGTAGTTCCATGACGTAAAAAATGGGAACCCAACATACACACTTTGGCTCGAGTCATTAATTGGCCAATGATCGAACCTTACTTTGGTGTAGAATGGAATATCCAAGGCACAATGGTCCGAGCACTTCGGCAGCATGAACAAATAATGCGCGGCAACATTGATCGCTTCCTTCGCCAAAGTGCTATATTCTGTAAAACATTGGAATTCATTCTGGAGGTCCCATGTTACCTTGATTCCCATTTTCCTCCACTCAGCTTTAATCCCAATGAAAGGGTTGATGCTCAGAATACAAGCCGGCTCTATCAAAGAATGATCTTCTTAGAGGCACACCACATATCTTTGTTCGAGGAAATGGTGGATACAGGCTACCTAGAAACTATGCAAAAATTGTATGGTGCTAAGGCTTTACAATAGGATCAACTTGCACGACACAAGTTCCACAGCCACTGGACTAAAACCATGGCAACCCAGGTACATGCTCACAATCAGCCATAACCCGAGGACGGGTAATAAAATGGATCCGGGAGTATGTTGACTTTGTGCCAACATGAGCTTATGTAGAAAGAGAATGTGTTACAACTTCTACATATGACTTCTACATGTAGAAAGAGAATCTGTTACAACTTTGTGTTACAACTTCTACATACGACTTCTACATGTAGAAAGAGAATGTGTTACAACTTCTACATATGACTTCTACATGTAGAAAGACTTTGTGTTACAACTTCTACATGTAGAAAGAGAATGTGTTACAACTTTCTGTTACAATTCCTACATGCAGAGAGAGAAGCTCTCCAACTTGTATAAATACCCTCTAAATACCCCATAATGGAATGAAGCCCACACTCTTTGGCTACTTTGGTATTCCAAGCATTTGTCTCAAGTGTCCATGCTTCCTTGCACTCCACATCCAAAAGCATGTCCTAACCTTGCAACTCCTCCTCCCCTCTCCTCCAACCTTGCAACCCACCCTCTCCCTCTCCTCCTCCCTCCTCCTCCTTTCTCCTCCTCCCTCCTCCTCCTCCTCCTCCCTCCTCCTCCTCCTCCTCTCTCATCCTCCTCCCTCCTCGTCCTCCCTCCTCTCTCTTCTTTCCCTCATGCTCTTACTGTGAAGATAGTGGGAGAGAGGGAAGGAGTCTCACTTGAGGCTTTCTCACAAGCACAATGGGGGAATACACACAAAGGTGGAGGCTGAAAACAGTTTTCCTCTTCTTAGTTGTAAAAGCCAAAAGAACTCTAGTACAAAGAAATAGAAGAACCCTATATGTGGGTCTCAAACCAAACTCAACTAACTAAGGTGGCATACTAATTGAGCCACGAACTAGTGTAGATAAGGATAGCTGTCATCTAGCTATTATTCGTGGGCGGTGTACCAACCGCATCTGTAGCTAACAAGTCGGTGACATAAATGCACAACGGTCACCCTGGCATATCGCGAGTGGAGCTCGATATCTCAACACTCCCCCTCGAGCTCAATCCCAATTCCTGTACACCAAGCAGGTCTCTGAACTTGCGCAGCTTCTCTGTGCCCAATGCCTTCGTGAATATGTCAGCTACCTGATCCTCTGTGCTGACATAAACTAGATCAATAAGACCTATTAAAACCTTCTCCCGCACATAGTGATAATGCACCTCAATGTGCTTTGTTCTAGCATGATAGACTGGGTTATTTGCCAAGTGTATACTGCTCATGTTGTCACAATAAGGCCCATCTGTAGACTGATGCATATCATAGAGTAGCTTATGCAACCAAGCTACCTCACATGCAGCCATTGCTGCACCCCTGTACTCAGCCTCTGTGCTCGACAAGGCAACTGTAGGCTGTTTCTTGCTGCTCCAAGTGACTGCAGCACTCCCAATAGAGAACACATATCCACTGGTAGATCGTCTATCAGAAATACTACCAGCCCAATCAGCATCAGTGTATCCATGCAACTGTATCTGAACCCCACCCTCATAAAATAGTCCATACTGCAATGTGGACTTCACATACCTGAGTATGCATCTAGCCGCATCCAAATGTGGTTTCCTTGGAGCCTGCATAAACTGACTTACCAACCCAATAGCATAGCTCAAATCTGGCCTGGTAATAGTCATGTAAATCAAACTTCCTACTATGCGTCTGTACATAGTAGGGTCTTCCAGAAGCTCACCTGCATCTGCGCTCAGCTTCACATTCTGCTCCAAAGGAACTGAAATAGGCTTACAGCCTGTCATCCCATATTTGGACAGCATGTCCAGTCCATACTGCCTCTGCAAGAGCTGTATCCCACTTGGTGATCTAATCACCTCAATGCCCAAGAAATAACGCACCTCTCCCAAATCCTTCATCTCAAACTTCTACCTCAATAGCATTTTCACATGAAGGATATCTTCATCACTATCACCTGTGATGATCAAATCATCAACATAAATGACAAGCAGAATAATCCCTTTCTCTGTTTTTCTCACATAGAGTGAGAAATCTACCTTGGAAATCTGAAAGCCAATAGTGACAAGATACTGTCCTATCTTGTCAGACCATGCTCTAGGTGCTTGCTTCAAGCCATACAAGGCTTTCTTCAACCTGCAAACAAACTCAGGATGAATAGCATGAACATAACCTGCTGGCTGCTCCATAAAGACCTCTTCTTGCAAATCACCATGCAAGAAGGCATTCTTTACATCCATATGATGTAAAGACCATCCCTTTGATGCAGCCATAGCAATGGCTGCTCTTACGGTTTCCATCCTTGCAACCGGGCTGAAAGTTTCTTCATAATCAATGCCATATGTCTGTGCATACCCCTTGACAACTAATCTTGCCTTGTATCTATTCACAGAACCATCTGCATTGTGCTTGATCTTATAAACCCACTTACAGCCAATTGCATTCTTGCCTTTAGGCAAAGGCACCAATTCCCATGTAGCATTTGCATCCAAGGCATCCATTTCTTCATCCATGGCTTTCTCCCATTTTTCATTTCCCATGGCTTGCTCAAAAGAAGTGGGTTCTGGTACCTGTATCATTTTGACCATATAGGCATAGTGAATGGCTGTAAATCCATCATATTTCAGCCTATCCACAGGATACCTAACCCTGGTAGACCTGCGCAAAATAGGCTCACTTCCAGGTGCTCTCAAAACATCCCTGGTCTTCCTTACTCTAGGTGTAACAACAGAAGGAATACCCAACTCATCATCAATGCTCTGCTTTGAGCCACTGGATTCACCATCCACATAAGAGTGACCTGCATTCACATCAAACATGGGCTGATCTACCTTCTCTTTTCCTTTTTGTGATACCTGCATACCACTATCTGCATTGCTTTGAGGAGATTCTCCTGATCTCAATCTACCTGTCCATGGCGAAGTATGTGAACCACTACTAGAGGACACTGCAAGTCCACTGATATTTTGTGATTGCTGCTGTGAATTTTGTGCAGCATTACCATTTTGTGCATCTACATCAATCATCACATTTACTGGTTTATACCAGCTGCTCATCTCATCAAAAACAACATCTTTGCTCACTGTGAACTTACGTGTAGAAGGGTTATAGCATCTATACCCTTTCTGCTACAGAGAATAACCAATAAAGACGCACATCTCAGCCTTTGGATCCAACTTGGACCTCAACTCATCTGGCACATGAACACAGGCAATGCAACCAAAAATTTTCAAATGAGAAATGTCTGGTTTCCTACCAGTATACATCTCCTCTGGTGTCATGCCATGTACTGCTGCAGTGGGAGTCCTGTTCATTATATAAACTGATGTAGCAACTGCTTCAGCCCAATAATAATCTGGTAGATCTTTTTCATTTAGCATGGCCCGAGATACCTCTCCAATATGCCTGTTTTTCCTTTCTGCAATTCCATTTTGCTGTGGGGTATGACTGCATGAATATTGTTGCTTTATGCCATGCTCCTACAGGAACCTTGCAAACTCATTTGAGAGGTACTCTCCCCCTCCATCTAACCTTAGGCATTTTATTTGCAGGCCTGTTTCTTTTTCAACCATAGCTTTAAAAGCTTTGAAGTGCCCAAACACTTCACTTTTCTTTTTCATAAAATACACCCAAAGTTCTGTGCTGAAGTCATCAATAAATGTGACAAAATAGTGACAGCCTCCAATAGATGCAGCTTTAGTAGTCCACACATCAGAGTGGATTAATTCCAATGGCTTTTTACTCTCTTCCTTGCCTGTTTTCCAAATTGACAGGCTTCACACACCTTATGCATTTCTGCAACCTTGAATTTAGGCAATTCTGCAACAATATTTTGGGCCTGCATTGATTTAAGTCACTGTACATTAACATGACCAATGCGTTTGTGCCAGATATCAATATCTGCAACTACACCAGTCCCATGTGCAAACATTGCTACACTCAATTCAGGCATGTCCGCATCCAACGTAAACATCCTGCCCTTCTTCTTTCCTTTTGCTATCAAGCGACCGTTATTTTTCATATCCTCAACAAAGCATCCATGAGGATTAAATCTAACCTGCAAGCCCTGCTCAACTGTTTGACCAACAGAAACCAGGTTCTTGGTGATGTTCGGGACATGAAATACATCAGATAGGTATTTCTTTTTCCCATCCTGCATAGACAAAGGAATTTCACCAATCTGCACAATAGGATGTGCAGTATCATCACGAGTCTCCACAAATCCTGGCTTTTCCATTTTCCTTGCATCTTGCATCCATTCTGCATGACCTGTCGTGTGGTTTGATGCACCTGAGTCAACATACCACACATCATTTTGTTCTTTTGCACTTGTCATAGAATTGGTCATATGCTGCACCATAAATAGATGCTCATTTCTGTCATCACCCTGCCTACTAGAAGATGCATAATTGCCTTGCTGCAATTTTCCATTCATAATGTCATTCTGCTTTTTATAGCAGTCCTTAGCCATATGACCCATTTTGCCACAGTAGTAGCATTCAACATTGCTGTTTGCATTTTGGCCTCTCTGCCATCCACCACGGCCTCTTTAGCTCCCCCTGCCTCTAGAGTTATCACATCCTCCTGCATAGGATTGTTTTTCTTGCGTTTGCTACATATTCTGATTTCTACCATGGCCTGCAGATCGGCCTCCTCTACCTCTGCCTCTACCTCTGCCAGCATTTGAGTAGAAGACAATTTCTTTTGAGGTTCCTCCTGAAGAAGATGCACCCCCATTTCTCTGCTCTTCAGAAATTAGAAGAGCAAACAACTCTTCAAAATCTGAAAATTTTTCACGGACGGCAATGGATGTCTGGAACTGTGCATAATCCTTTCCTAGACCATTCAAGGTCACAGAAACTAGATCATCATCTTCCACTGGCGACCCAATGGAAGCAAGTGCATTTGCAATTTTCTTCACCTTCATGTGGTAGTTGTTTATGCTCAAATTTTCTCTCTGCACATTGTGCAACTCCTGTTTGAGCTGCATTTTCTTGGCTTGCATATTTGTGCTGTACATTTTGGCCAGAGTATCCCATGCCTCCTTTGGCGTACTTGCATCCTGAATATGCACAATCATGGAGTCCGAAATACTGATAGACAGCCAGTACATAACTTTCCTGGCTCTCTCATGTCATCCTTTGAATGCCTGCATTTCCTGTTGATTGGGAACATTAGGAAGAACAGGTTCTTCTTCATTTCCTGTAATGAACTCCCAATAGCCTTTTCCCATCAAGAAATTCGTCATTCTAAACTTCCATGCCTAGAAGTTGTTTTTGTCAAGCTTTTCAGTGACAATCTGTGAAAGAGAATCAGATGCCATTACAGAACACTGCAAAATATTCTGTCACTGCAAAAAACATAGCTTTTGCCTCACACGGGCAGATCGAGGCAATGCAAAGATGATAGGACATTTCCCTAGGATCTCCTTAAGCTAATCTATTTGTGACATCGAATGGTTGAAAGATTATTAACAATCAATTGACAACAACTTAATAACATTTTTTCTCCAAGAATGAAGAAGTTTTGTTTCAATAGACCCTACACAACCTAGAAGCATTGCATTGTCTTCTTTGTGTGCATTGTAGAGGATCATTGTGATACTATATTAGTGATACAGGTGCCTATGTTTCACTCAAATACTAAGCATAGGTTATATGTCAATCTGGCTGGAGGTCTGCTTTCCCTAGTAGATTGTCTAAGCTGCTGTGGCTCTGCTTGGGGTGTTTCTGGCAAGAGATAACCAGACTAAGGAGAACAATAGACAACTCTCTATTGTAGCAGCATTTGTACCGAGCTTGAAGAACCTCAATTATGGACTAAAGAGCCTCACCTCCATGGACTATCTACATAGCTAAGATTATACAAACACATATTAAGGCATAGCCACTACCTAGGGAGACAAAAAGGGGAGAATTGCTGAAGGCTATGCGCACAACAGCTTAGGAAACACATGATAAGGAGTAACAAATTGCCATTGCTTAGGGAAAAGTGCCATTGATTAGGGCATGGTAAAGCAAGTAGAGTACAGAAGAAAGAGCTGTCCTTGAGATCTAGATCCGAGCTAGGGTTACCTTATCCATAGGTCCCCGAATATTAGAGTGCACTATTTCCAAAGGATATTTACTTGTTCTCCCCCTCTTTGGAAATGGCAAAATTACATGTTGGGCATACATGGTTGAAACAAATGTCCAAAATTAGGCAACCCTTTCACAAGCTCTTTTGTTTGCATCTCCTTTAACCTTCTCTAATTGATATAGCCAAGCCGTTTATGCCATAATTCAACCTCTTGATCTTATTAGTGCCACTTTGTGCAAACATACCTTGCTATAAAGAAGGTGTTCTTGCATCAAAAGTAAATAGTCTTCCTAACTTATGGCCTCTTGCAACCCCTTTTCTAGCTTTGCCATTTTGTAAAATCTTCCATAAAGCATCCAAATTTATTGAATCTCAATATTGGTCAGCCATTTGACCAATGATGCAAGATTCTTAGTAATAGTGGGAACATATAACACATCCCCCAATGTGTTCTCTACACCATTTCTATCAACCAATGGAATGTTTCCAATGTGGGTGATTTTATGCATAATATCATCATATGTAGCCATCCATGCATGGAAAATCACCATCCAACATCTTATCTTTATGGGTAAACCGTTACAAGGCTTATCCGCCCTCGCTGAATCGTTGTGGGTTGAACTCGTTGGCGTCAGGCCCCCAATACTCGACATCGTGATGCAACGCTATGATCGGCACCACCGCCACTGCCCCCTTGGGTATGACGACGTCCTCGCTTAACTTCAGCTCCTTGTTGCTTGCCTTCCTCGACAGCTCTGTAGCTGGCGGGTAAAGCCGCAGCACCTCATTCAGCACCATCCCAACCTGAGCCATCAACCCAACACAACCCTTCAATATCAGGAAAAAGTATGCATCCCATCAAGTTGACCCTGTTACAAATGCGATCCGTTTTGGGATTAAAACCGTGAGGGACTGGCTTGAACAAGAGAGAGAGAGAGAAAGAGAGAGAGAAAAGACAGAAGCTCCTCACAATTTTTAGACTATTGAGCGAGTCTGCCTTGGGCTCGTCCTTTCCGCACACTGCAAGAACCTCTGTCCTCGCTCGCTCCTGCCACTCCGTGTGCGTGCCCAACGCCATGAGCGTCCATGTTAGCAATGTAGATGTCGTCTCGTGGCCTGCGAAATAGAACGTCTTGCATTCGTCCACCAAGTCCGCAACGCTCATGGTTGAGTTCATCTTCCTCTGGTCCCCTTTCACATCCTTCTTGTTGGCGGCCAACATCAATCCCAACAGATCGTTTCCGGAGAAGTTGTTTGAACGGCCCGCTTTGGCTGCGGCCATGCGACTAGATATCATTTTCCGCAGTATGGTTTGGATTTGGCGATCTAGACTCCACCGGTAACGATTCGTTGAGGTCGGGATGAATCTGTACTTATAGTTTGGAAACATTCAGCGACCACCCATTTCGAGAAATACCCGCAGTCAGTACCGACTTCAACATGATTCAGGGCGAATAAAATGATATACCTTAATCCTGGAATATATACGCTCCGCGCAGCCTTGTCGACAAGAATCTGTTGCTCGTGTTGTATCGCAACTACCCGCTTGCCTTCTGCGTAGCTGCTGCCGAAGGCCGTGTGTGAAATGACGTCTGCCGTTAGATTGGTAAACTCCTCATGCACATCGATTTCCTTGCGCCCTGACGCTTCTTGTTCAATGTCGGCTGCCCACCTATCCAACATAGAGGTCGTGCAAGTCGCCATAGTCGGCGTCATAGCCTGCAGCCGATCGGATTATTAGTCCTCGGTTGCGCGCAACCAGTCAGCAGGAGCAGAGCTTTATCGTTCACGCACCTTCAGCTTGTCCAGATGGAAGGCTGGGTTCACTATCCGCCTGTGTTGAGCCCATAATTCTCCTTCGAGATTCACTAGCCCGTTGCCAGTCAAGTCTTTGTTATCAGGCCTTCGTTCTAGTTTGCGGTTATGCCCAAGCAAAACTTTCCGAGCGTGCTCCGGCTTTGTCACATATACTCGCGCTTGAGAACCAAACCAAAAGAAAAACGGGGTGCCTATATACAGAAGAAAATTCATTTTCCATTTTGCGTCAACGAACGGCCTTACAGCTAGACACACACAGCAGCATAACCTTTTGGGATGGGTCCGCGCATCTGCGTTGGGCAGACATTCGCGCTGCTGGAAGCCAAGCTTGTGCTGTCCCTCCTCCTCCAGCGCTTCTCCTTCCATGTCGCATCCGCCTACGCACATGCGCCCACCGTTGTCGTCACGTTGCAGCCCCAGCATGGCATGCAGATTGTCTTCCAAAAGCTGCAGTAGCATGATCTGCTCACGGAGGACGGACCTCCTTTGTCCCGTTTGATATGTATTCAAGTCACGCTTATGAAAGTTCGTCGTATAAATAGAATAGCTATGAATGGGCAAATAGAATAGCTATGAATGGGCAGGTAGGGGGCAGGTAGGAACATGTAACAGCTCATTGAGCGCCGCTAATGGAGATCTTCATTAGACTCTCCTTCCTCCTTTCAGATCTGTTTCAGAGCTTTATAACCTGATAAACGAGATGTTATGAAGAGCTCGATCACGCCCTTGGTCCTGATATTTATTGGCAATTGAGTGTACAGCCAAAGGAAACTAATTTATTCGCAATCTGAATATACATGCAAAGGCAATTAATCTATCTTTTTCATTAGAATGTCCTTCCTCCTTTCAGATCTGTTTCAGAGCTTTACTACCTGATAAACGACATGTTATGAAGAGCTCGATCACGCTCTCGGTCCTTGGATTTATTGGCAATCGAATGTACAACCAAAGGCAACTAATTTATTCGCAATCGGAATGTACATGGCCACAATGAATTTTAATCGGACATTAGTATTAATCGAAATGGCACAATGCCCGATTAACCTATGTGATGGGAGACGAATTAAGGAGGAAGTCGATTAACCTATGCGATGCACGAATTAGTGGAGAATTCTAGAACATAGTTCCAGCTGCCGCCATGCGCGAATATATAAGGAGGGGGAGGGATGGGGATGCAGAGTTGAATTAGGGAGGGATAGGGGGATTCGAGGGAGAGAGGTAGGAAGGAGCTGCTGCGAGTAAAGCATGGGTGGCTAAGTGGAGGGAGAGTAGGGTGAGCGCTCGGGGGGAGGGTGAGGGAGAGAGTGGAAGAAGAGAGTGAGGGAGCGATAGGGAGGGGAGAGTGGAGGAAGAGCAGAAGGGAGCGAGTGAAGGAAGAGAAGAAGAGAAGGGAGTGAAGGGAGAGAGGTGGAGGGAGTGAAGAGAAGAAGGGAGAGAGTGGAGGAAGAGAAGAAGGGAGGGAAGGGAGAGTGCTAAAGTGAGCGGAATGGAGCTCTCAAGATCAAGATCTGTAGATTAATTTAGGTGATTTAGGGACGATTTACTTAGGTTAATCAAAACATTACGGACTAAATAATTCGTCCTCTCTCGCTCTCAAACCACCTCCCACCCAGATCCCAGGGCACCTCCCAGAATGTTTTTCACAAAAATAGCTATTGTTTGCAACTGGTTTGGGTTGAATTGAATGTGTCAACGAGTAGATACTAATATTCGAAGAGAAGGGAGTTACTCTATCTATAATATATTAAGGAGACTAAGTGGTTACGACCATCCAAAGAATAATATGGGCCATTAGATTCAATTGGATGAATGTGGTGTGTTAGAGTAAAATCGTTTCAAATCAGCCCCAAATCAAGGCGAGTTCTAACTTCTCTTCCTTCTCTTCTTGAAGCTATCCTTTTCGTGTTAACTTTCTTGGATATGTCAACCAAATCTGCACCTCTTCCATGGCATCGAATATCATCGCTTGTGAAGCGACTTTATCTTCATTAGAATTTGCGATTTTTATTGTAGTGGCCACAATTCCTGTTTGAGTGCATCATATGATCCTTCTAAAAACTATAAAACATAGGCTGCTCCTCCCTTTTTCTTTGCCCACATTCTATTCAGCTTCCGTGTGGTCAATTTGATTTGAACTTGAAATGCATGCAGCGCGTATCAAACGCCTTAGTCCCCAAATTATCAAAAATCAAATTGTTTGTTTGTTTCACAACAAGACAAAGCACCCATAGACGTGCACACAGACGCGTTTACTGAACTAAATAAAAAACTTACGGACGCGTCTATTTGCGCGTCTATTTTTGTGTCTGGAGACCCGCGTCTATATATCAGACACACGCGCGTATAGACGCGCAGTTAGACACATAAATAGATGCGCTTATAAATGCGCTTATAGACGCAAATATAGACGCAACTCGAACAGACAGATGCGTATATAGACACGTTTTTAAAGGCACTGATAGATGCACTTTATTTTTTTTAATTTAAATTTTACAGAATGCTATGTATGTTGTGTATGCTATATAGTTACAAGAATCCCTTATCCACATTGTAATTACAATTCCAAATAAAACATTACAACTCCAAAACGCAATAAAATTGAAAGCTCAAAAAGTGCTTGTATATACATATAGCATGAAGCTAAGCCACGTCATGTGGCTTCAAGTACAAAAAATAAGAGGAGTGTATATACAAGAGGCACAAAGCCAAGCCAGTGGCTTTAAGTACAAAAAAGAGTAGCTAGCACTACTTGTACGACTAATCTATGTTCTCTAGGTCCTCGCTCCCTTCCATGCTCCCTTCTGCACCTCCTTTAATCTCCTCTTCCTCATCGTCTTATGCACGGGCCTGTAAACAAGGGACAACATATATCAATGTATGAAAAATCAAATCTTTATTTATAATTTTGGCATTATTTAATTACTTTCAAATACCTCGGGGGCCGCTCCAGTAGCCCGGGTATACTGCTCCTCAGTAATCAACCCGTCATCATAGAAGTGCCTCCATATATCTCCTCTACGATGGTGGCGGTGGTAGGCTGTCTCCACAGGAGTAGGATATCTACCCACGATCTCAAGCTGCATGACGACACACTTTGCGGAGGGATTAGTACAAAGAAACAACCTCCTAATAAACTATATAAGCAATATAATTTGAGATCAATACTTACAAATTGGGCCTCCCATGATTCAACACCCCCTGCTTCAAAATGCGTGCTTCCATATTCCTCCATCTGGATCCTCCGTGCTTCCACATGCTGCAGAGTGGGGTCCTCCCTCACTGACTTCATTGCCTTCTTCCACTCACGCTTGTGAGCCATGTGGGGCGGGCCCCTTGGTGGTTGACCTGCCTCAAGCCTGGCAAGCTCCGCTAGTGCTTGCCTCTTAAGCAAAGATCTTTTATTGCCAAGTATCGTAACAATCTTTGATTGGCCCATTTATCTGTGAACTGGCGATTGGGGGGGTTAGGATACCTAGAGCGAACAATAGCGAGGGTCTCATCAGCCAGCCTCTTTGGCTGGTCTTTGTAGTGGATAAAGCAATCTCTGTAATTGTTAGCAATTGTTAGCAATTACAAAGCGCATGAAGGCCATGATGTCCTTCCCCCGCGCATCCATCAAGATGCCTCCTGTCTGAGTGATGTCATAATAAATCGTACCATCACTCGGAGGCACGTCTAAATCATCTGAATCATCATCCTCCTCACCGCCACATGGCCCAAAGCACTGTACCATGCATCCCCCACCGCTCTCCTGCTACTATGCTTGCTATCCTATCGTGTCGAGCTCGTACGCTGGCCACTCATAGCTGGAGACTGCACAGGACTACACTGACCACTCGTAGCTAGAGAACCGAGTCTCGACAGCACAGGAGTACGTCGACGGCTCTGCGAGACAGAAGGACCTCCTGACGGCATGGGGGAAGGGGCATAAGATGGGATGGCAGAAGGGACATAAGACGACATGGGGGAAGGGGCATAAGACGGTATGGGGAAAGGGGCATAAGAAGGGGCATAAGACAGCTGTGCTGAGTCTGCTGGGGTGATCTCAGGCAGTGTGGGGTGGTTTGGAGTCTGTAGTGCCGACTCCTGGGGAGTGTTTAGAGTACCCATCATATACCTGTATAACTCCGCAGGACTAGGAGGTGTCCTAAAAGATTATATAAGTCCTTTCAAATAGATTCTCGAGGATCAGGTGAGCTGGAAGCACTTCCTGGCCACATGTTGAACTGGAAAAAAAGGAAAAAATATATTACTGATGAGCTGAGAAGAAAGGGGAAGGGAAGAGAGACTTACTGTCGGAGTGCATCTATAGACGCGTTTGATTTACACGTCTATAGACGCGTCTAACAGAGCATCTAACAGAGCGTCTAATAGAGCGTCTAATAGAGCGTTTAACAGAGCGTCTTACAGAGCGTCTAACAGAGCGTCTAACAGAGCGTCTATCGATGTGTCTGTTTGTGTCTGCAAACAACTAGACGCACGTTTAGACACGCCTCTACATGCGCTTTGAGACGCGCTCTGAGACGTGCCTATAGATGCGCTCCGATAGACGGGATTTCTAAAAAGTAGAAAAGGACATTGCGCCCGACAAACAAACGTGACATTGATACCCAGATCATGCGCTTCTTGGATACGAGAAGTACAAATCTAAAGAGAGCAAACTTTTAAACAAGATCAACTGCAAAAAGACTTACTTGGATAGAGGTATGGAAGAAACTGACGAAAGTGGTATTTCACCACACAGTCACTTCCTAGTGACGATTTTGCATCAACAGGCAACAAGCATGAATCTGCAACTCCCAATATCTCTGCACACAGGCATACGATGCAATTTCTGCGGCAACTTTTCACCGACTAGCCATGCAATGGTCGCACAGCCAAAACAGGGCCTTTTTCTGAGTGCCTGCGAAGAACTTCCGCCTTCAAAACGGGCCCCGAAATGGCCTTGAATTAGAAAAATACTAGCCCCGCAGCATATACTACGCTCTCGCCACACCGCGAAGGGCGTCTCAATCAGAGACAGTGCACTCTTGCACTTCTGGCTGTGCTACCTGCAGAGATTTGCTCCCGAACTTGAAATAGGAAAGCAACACTAGTCCTCTTACCAGGACACCACGAACTTGGCTTGCTTTCTTGAGCTCCTTACCACGAACAAGGCTCTGATACCATGTGAAGATAGTGGGAGAGAGGGAAGGAGTCTCACTTGAGGCTTTCTCACAAGCACAATGGGGGAATACACACAAAGGTGGAGGCTGAAAACAGTTTTCCTCTTCTTAGTTGTAAAAGCCAAAAGAACTCTAGTACAAAGAAATAGAAGAACCCTATATGTGGGTCTCAAACCAAACTCAACTAGCTAAGGTGGCATACTAACTGAGCCACGAACTAGTGTAGATAAGGATAGCTGTCATCTAGCTATTATTTGTGGGCGATGTACCAACTGCATCTGTAGCTAACAAGTCGGTGACATAAATGCACAATGGTCACCCTGGCATATCGTGAGTGGAGCTCGATATCTCAACACTTACACCTTCTTTCTCTCCCACTCCTATGCTCCCCATAAACCCTTTGTTCCTCAACCCTTAAAACTCCATGATCTACGAGGGAGATGAGTTCTCCACCATGTACTCTACCCTGAACCTTGGATCCTCCTCCTAACCTTGGAAACTCCTTCTAAACCCTGCAACTCCTTCTAAACCTTGGAACTCCTTCTACACCCTACAACTCTTTCTAAACCTTGGAACCTCCTTCTAAACCTTGGAACCTCCTTCTAAGCCTAGAACCTCTTCTAAACTCTAGAACCTCTCTCTAAACCTTGGAACCTCCTTCTAAACCCTGGAACCTCCTTCTAACTCTCGAACCTCCTTCTAGCCCTTAAACTCCTAAACTCTGCAACCCCCAATGAAGGTGAAAGCCTTCATTACCTCAATCATGATGATACACGTTCCTTTTACACATGCATGCACTTTGTTTGCTTACCACACTTAAGCCTACATCTCACTGGAACATGACTCGAGGTCCTAAGCTACAGGTATACTACAATCGACAACTCTAATATATCTGTAGGTGACAAAAAGCCTCGGAACCCTGCATACTGAGAAAACCTAGCTCTTCCTATTATGAAAGCAGTAGGAAAGAGCCAACACTCGGTCCACTCAAAGACTACTAACAACTTGTCCAATGTTTGGGATATGTCTGTGTAAAACAGGATGAACCTTTGATAGTAGCCCATATGGCCCATAAATCACTACACTCCCTTGGCATTTGTGGGGGGAGATAGCTCTAGAATGAGCTTGATCTTGTTGTAATCAATGGAGATTCCATTCTTGGACATAGTGTGACCGATCCATAATTTACACTTGAGGGGATTTAGGAATATTTGGTACAACATGCACCTCTCCAGGACCATATTTAGGTATCTCAAGTGATCATCCCATGTTAAGTTCATGCACACATCATCCAAGAGGACTTCTACAAAGTCCCTTAGGTACTCCTTAAAGACAATGATCATCAGCCATGCTGGAATGTGGGGAGTGCATTGGTAAGTCCAAATATCACTACTTTGGCCAGATACACACCCCACTCGATTGCGAATGCAGTTTCATGTTGATCCTGTGGGGTGATAGATACTTGATTGTATTTTGAGAATCTATCTAGGAAGCTATAAGCTTCCTTCCCACCGGCTACTCTTTCTAGTGTTCCCAAGGTATAGTGGTCATGCTTTGTAGTAGCATGGACTTTTTTTAGATCCACACACACTCGAATCTTTCCATTATTCTTTAGTACTATCACAATGGGTGACACCCAATCTGTATGCTCTATCTCATTGATAGAATCCTACATCTATGAGTTTTTTAATCTCCTCCCTCACTATGAGTGCATATTTGATAGTCGTAGGATAGGGACACTGGTGCACTGACATCATCTAGCATCAGTATGGTGTGCTGCATGACTTTAGTGGGCACATCCTTCATGTTTGTGTACTTCTATGCCATGCAATCCTTGTAAATTTCTCAAAGGAGGTCAGTTAAAGCACGCTCCTCTTAGGGGTGAGGTCATCTGCTATGAATACTAGTTGTGGGTCCTCCCTTCAAGTGTCAGGTTTACTTACTTAACCTTAGTTGGGCAATTGTATCCTTGGAAGAGTCCTTCTTCCTGGGTTCTCTTAGCCTACTGGTATAAGATCTTGCGATCCTCGATTGTGTAGGCCTTGTAATCGGAAGTACGTATCATAGGTCCTCCTTTTCTTCATCCTCCTCCTCCGCTCCCCTTGGGGTGGTGTCCCTCTTGGCCTTGGTGGGGGTCTTTGGGATTTTGGAACTTGGGGAGAATTGGAATTGAGGGGGGCTCCTTCATGGCACTTATAACACCTATTTCATTAATTTTGGACTTTTTGTGTTGTTTTTGGACGAAGCCCAAAAATCCTTCCCAAATGAAAACTTTACTTTGTGAAAATATCCTTCCCAAATCAAAATTTTACTTTCTTGAAAATATTCTTCCCAAATCAAAAGTTCACTTTATGGCACTATCATATTCACATAAAAATATTATTTTTTCAATCTATACTTTTGCACCAACATGCAAGAATTTGAAATAATCCTATATTAGAAATTCTAGCCATATCTAAGTTATTTGTTAATTTAATTATTTTTAATATTTTTCCTTGACGTTTTTCCTTCCCAAATCTAAAGTTCACTTTGTGGCACTATCATATTCACATAAAAATATTGTTTTTTCAATCTATACTTTTGCACCAACATGCAAGAGTTTGAAATAATCCTCTATTAGAAATTCTAGCTATATCTAAGTTATTTGTTAATTTAATTATTTTTAATATTTTTCCTTGACGTTTTTCGTTGACGTGATAAATTTATAAATCCATGAAAGGAGACTTAAATATTTCATGAAAATAACATTGTCACTCGGCAATATGCACAAAATTTAGCAAAACTTTTAATAAATAGAAAGAAGACATGATGCCATAAGACCCAAGTTTTGAATTGAACCAAAGAGGTATAATAGCAATTATAGCTATTATTATATGATTACATTGAGAGACGTTGCTCTCAGCTAGAGTCTTTATATCCAAAATGATATAGATTGAACATATGTTTACAATTTAAATTGTTGCTCTTAAAGAGCCTCAATTCGTGCCATCTGCATAATTTGACTCCCCATTGTCTTATTGCTCAATGTCATGATAGTTCCTTGCCAGGTGCCATCTGCATAATTTGACTCCCATTTGTCTTGCCAAGCCTTGCCCCTTGGGTGCATTGACTCCCCATTGTCTTATTGCTCAATGCGATAGTCCCTTGCCAGGTGCCATCTGCATTAACTCCCTATTGTCTTGCCAAGCCTTGACCCTTGGGTGACATCCAGTGCAAAATACAGGTGCCATGTGCATTAACTCCCACAAGTTATCTTGCCAAGCCTTGCCCCTTGGGTGCATTGACTCCCCATTGTCTTATTGCTCAATGTGATAGTCCCTTGCCAGGTGCCATCTGCATTAACTCCCTATTGTTTTGGCAAGCCTTGACCCTTGGGTGACATCCAGTGCATATTTTGACTCTCATTTGACATAGGAGGTGATGACTCTGATTATAATTGTCTTAGATTGGCTCCTTGCCTAGTACCCAAATAAAATCCTTCAATGGATTTCAATACAAAGCTTTAATCATGGACATTCTTCTCCTTCTACTTCCTCCATGGCAAGCATCCTTAAAAATTCGTGTATATGCAAAATAGTTTGCTGTGGTATTTTTATTTTTCCTTCTACCTCATATCCCATGTGCTTCTTTGATTTCTTTGCCCTTGAATGCCAAGACAGTATGATTGTCTCCGTCGAAACTTGAGAGACCGCTTCATCATTTGGGACCCACTCCTTCATTATACAATTAGTATATAATGTGTTGTTATCCATATTCTCCTTCCTGCCCTTTGGCTCATACCATACCGCTGTAAATGTTGTAGCTCTCCCTTGGTCATCTCTTTGCACATCAACTACTTTTGCAACCCGAAACTTCACATTCTCATATTCATCATCCGATGGCCGAACCACAACAAAACAATCGACCTCTATATCTACTTGTGGCATAAACTCTCTCTTCTTTGGTCCACAATATGGACGTGGGAGTAATGATACAAATTCATTTTCAAAGACTGGAGCTGGGCGCAAATCGTTATGAACATTTGGCCAAAACATATTGCATTCTTCCTTGACATCCTTTGAGCCTCGCATTCTCTCAAGGTCCTTTATTAAATTTCGTGTCTTGTTAATTACAGTGGTAGTGTGTTCTCTCCAAGTAGGCTTCGAATCAGGATATCTCCGGAGCATTTCCTCTTTGTATGTAATAAATGCTTTTGATCCTTCTATTTCACAATTAGACCTCTCATTGAATTCTTGTATAGGAGCCCATGTTGGATACCTTTCCTTGCTGGGAATTGAAGTTAAGAGACTGTAAGGTTCTTCAGGTTCCCATTTTTATCATGAGAATACTATTGCCATTACATTACGGGTTTTTCATCTTTAAAAAAAAAACGAAAGTAGTGTGGATTGGTATGACCTGTCAATGCATCACCACCCGTTTGTATGAAAGGTAGAATGAAGCTCTTCCAATCATACATTCTTTCGAGCCTCTCACATACTGTACTTTCCTTACGACCACCAACTTGCCTGCCACATCTTCTTACCAAGTCATCTATTGTCTCCACATCCTTGCATTTAAGCTCCCTTGAGACTGTGCTAAAAACCTGATCGATATCCTCATGTGTATGCCCAACATACAAAAATCCACATTCGACCTCATTGAAGATTCGATGAGCAACTAGCATGGAGCAAAATGCAAACATGAGTACATTCTTATTTTCTCGCCAGTAATTATCAGCCTGTATTCTCAAAATCGATGGCAGGCGACCTTTTTCTGCATGTACATTGCGAATTGCCTTCATAATAGATATTACAACTTGATTGCTATCATGTAGATGCAAGGAATCAATCCATATATCTGCAAAGAACTTAATTCCATGCACTAACACTCCACATAGATGTGTCTTTAGAAAGTGCTTTCCTTGTAATTTAGGTGGAGTGGCAACAAAACGAGGCAATGTTGTTGTATTCTGATCCATGTCATCTACAATAAGGCACATGTAGTCATCAGGATGCGAAATAGCTTGCTCCTTCCAAAATGCATATTTTGTCTGGAATGTCGAATAAGGTCATGATGAGATTTTTGGTTTTTTTTGTATAATTCCCTTTGATTTGGACATGTTGCACTCTCAATCACTCGCTTTAAATCATCACAGACATTGCACTTTGACATTTTTTGCCTCCTTGGGATTTTAACATATCCAAAGTTCTTCTTCCAAAGAGTATACAAAGTATGAGAAGAAGCTACGGCATCCCCTCTTTGCCTTTGCTTTTCTGCAATAGAGTCAAATACTTCGAGCTTTTTCAAGCCCATTGGAAGGTGCATTTCAGTGATCGCATCACCGTTAGGGAGTTTGGTAGATATATGGGGTTGAGGTAAAGCATTTTCATGTATGAAGTCTTGCAAAATTGCTGCTGCCCTGACAGTTGAGATTCTTGATTTGGACCTTCCTCTATTACTGTGAATGCTAAATTTGTTGCCGCCCTTTGCCTTGGTGACTAAATCCCAATATGTACCATGGGATAATCCAGTAATATTGCGATATGCCTTATTGCAAATCCTTTTTCCATTTACGAGAGGTTTTACCTTTTGTCTTGAACTTAGCCTTTTATTGCCATTTTGAAGAAAGCAAGAGAGACTTGTGAGAAGGTATTCATTTCTTTCGCTTCCTCTTCTTTGCCACACGTGTCCTCTACATTCCCTGATGTCTGCAAGATCAATGAAGTGCATACATCTTCGCTTGCAACATAGATATCCCAATGCATTTAACATGTTCTCCTCCTTCATTACTCTCTTCCTCTTTGGTTGCTTTTGTGGATCTGCCTGGATTCGCTCTCTCTTAATGCATATGTATGACCGTTTTCGTTCCTCGTGCATGTTGTTATCTGTATTTATGCACTTCTTCTCCTCACATTTGTTTGTAACCAAGCATCCATGATTGGTCGTTGCATCCTTGTCCATATCACAATCAAAGTTAAATATTGAATAATCCTCTGTTGATCTCATCCTCGTTTTTAACATACTCTTAGGACCATTCAATGAATTCAATATTCTACGAGAGTATTAAGAACCTTGAAACTCTTCCACTCCTGAGAGAACATCACTCATTGGGACATCTTGCATGGCTTTCACAAATCCACAACCTTGATTGACACCAGGTTTGTTAATATGCATGAACTCATCCACACTTGACAAGACATCGCTATTGAAACCTTTGCCCTTCTCACTGTGCAAGAATTCATCCACCCCAGATAAGGCTTCGCTTCTAAAATCATTTTGTTTCTCGGAACCAATGAACTCATCCACTCCAGATAAGATGTCACTTCTATAATTGAGTATATTGAAATCATCCACATTTGAAGTGATAGAGCCTGGCACATGGGCATGCTTTTTAGGTCCTTTGATATTGTAGTATACGTTGTCTTTATCATTGAAAACCACGTGCCTCTTTCTCATGTTTGAAAATTGCATGCTCCATCTCATATTCTTGCCTACCTCATAGTAGGGATCACATAAGGATGTTATGTTATCAACCATACCATCATCAGTGACTTTTAGAATCCTCATCTGTGCAAATTACCATTGCTCCACTTGTTCAAATCCCAATACTTCACCTTCTGCTACAGTCTTATTTGCAAATGATCTCATTTGTAAAATGTCCCCTATAGTAAAATCCAAGGTGGTGCACTTTGTATTCTTGATAATGTCTGTTGCATAAGTCTCATCTTTGTCCCATGCTATAAATGATTTGTTGGATGTATTGTAGGGCATAACATCTCCAAGTGTTTCCATATCTCCACATTTATACTTTAGCTCAACATGTGCGCTAAGAATCTTTGATACAGAACTGCCACCTTATTGCCTTAGTGTCATGCACATCTGTAAAAAAACACGCTGCTAGGTGTGTTATCTGATCAAGCACTTATGCGATGGGAATGCCACTTTGCATGTAAGTAAATTCCACCTAGTTGAAGGTGTGTGCAAAGTATCGTGCCCATAGGATATGCTTTGCATTGTCGATCAAGCATAAAATACGGTTTTTGCCTTAGTGTCATGCACAACCATGAAAAAACACGGTCTTAGGTGTGTTATTCCAACTAGTACTTATCGGATGGGGGCTCCAGTTTGCACGCAAGTCCGTTTCAACTAGGTTGAGGTGTGTGCAAAGTATTGTCACCATCGGATATGATTTGCATCGTCGATCACGCATTATACACCGTTTTTTCCCTAGTGGTATGCACATCCGCAAAAAAACACGCCCTTAGGTATGTTATCTGACCAAGTACTTATCGGATGGGTGTGCCTCTTTGAAAACATTTTAATACCACCTAGGTTGAGGTATAGGAAAAGTATTATGCCCATCGGATATGCATTGCATGGTCGATGGAGCATTAAATACCATTTTTGCCTTAGTGCCATGCACATCCGTAAAAAAACACACTGCTAGGTGTGTTATCCGATCAAGCACTTATGCGATGGGAATGCCACTTTGCATGTAAGTCAATTCCACCTAGTTGAAGGTGTGTGCAAAGTATCGTGCCCATCGGATATGCTTTGCATGGTCGATCGAGCATTAAATACCATTTTTGCCTTAGTGCCATGCACATCCGTAAAAAAACACGCTGCTAGGTGTGTTATCTGATCAAGCACTTATGCGATGGGCATGCCACTTTGCATGTAAGTCAATTCCACTTAGTTGAAGGTGTGTGCAAAGTATTGTGCCCATCGGATATGCTTTGCATTGTCGATCAAGCATAACACACCATTTTTTCCTTAGTGTCATGCACAACCATATA
Source organism: Dipteris shenzhenensis (assembly GCF_047967505.1). Taxonomy (NCBI): domain Eukaryota; kingdom Viridiplantae; phylum Streptophyta; class Polypodiopsida; order Gleicheniales; family Dipteridaceae; genus Dipteris; species Dipteris shenzhenensis. The sequence continues at coordinate 12,154,153 of NC_141626.1, forward strand.
AAAACACGGCCATAGGTGTGTTATTCAAATAAGTACTTATTAGGTGGGGGCTCCACTTTGCATGCAAGTTTGTTTTAACTATGTTGAGGTGCGTGCAAAGTATTGTCACCATCGGATATGATTTGCATGGTCGATCACGCATTATACACCATTTTTTCCCTAATGATATGCACATCCGGAAAAAAACATGCCATTAGGTGTGTTATCTGACCAAGTACTTATCGGATGGGTGTGCCTCATTGCGAAAATTGCAATACCACCTACGTTGAGGTGTACAAAAAGTTTTGTGCCCATCGGATATCCTTTGCATGGTCGATCAAGCATTAAATACCATTTTTGCTCGTGTCATGCACATCCGTCAAAAAACACGCTGCTAGGTATGTTATCCAATCAAGCACTTATGGGATGGGCGTGCCACTTGGCATGTAAGTCGATTCCACCTAGTTTAACGTGTGTGCAAAGTATCGTGCCCATCGGATATGCTTTGCATGGTTGATTGAGCATTAAATACCATTTTTGCCTTAGTGCCATGCACATCCGTAGAAAAACACGCTGCTAGGTGTGTTATCTGATTAAGCACTTATGTGATGGGCGTGCCACTTTGCATGTAAGTCAATTCCACCTAGTTGAAGGTGTGTGCAAAGTATTGTGCCCATCGGATATGCTTTGCATTGTCGATCAAGCATAACACACCGTTTTTGCCTTAGTGTCATGCACAACCATATAAAAACACGGCCATAGGTGTGTTATTGAAATGAGTACTTATCAGATGGGGGCTCCACTTTGCACGCAAGTCTGTTTTAACTACGTTGAGGTGCGTGCAAAGTATTTTCACCATCGGATATGATTTGCATGGTCGATCATGCATTATACACCATTTTTTCCCTAATGATACGCACATCCGCAAAAAAACACGCGATTAGGTGTGTTATCTGACCAAGTACTTATCGGATGGGTGTGCCTCATTGAGAACATTTCAATACCACCTAGATTGAGGTGTACAAAAAGTTTTGTGCCCATCGGATATCCTTTGCATGGTCGATCGAGCATTAAATACTATTTTTGCTCTAGTGTCATGCACATCCGTCAAAAAACACGCTGCTAGGTATGTTATCCGATCAAGCACTTATGGGATGGGTGTGCCACTTTGCATGTAAATTGATTACACCTAGTTGAAGGTGTGTGCAAAGTATTGTGCCCATCAGATATGCTTTGCATTGTCCATCAAGCATAAAACACCGTTTTTGCCTTGGTGTCATGCACAACCATGAAAAAACACGGTCCTAGGTGTGTTATTCAAACTAGTACTTATCGGATGGGGGCTCCAGTTTGCACGCAAGTCCGTTTCAACTAGTTTGAGATGAGTGCAAAGTATTGTCAGCATCGGATATGATTTGCATGGTCGATCACGCATTATACACCATTATTTCGCTAGTGGTATGCACATCCGCAAAAAAACATGCCCTTAGGTATGTTATCTGACCTCGGGGGGGTCACTCATCATATGTAACCCTATCACGTGAGTTCAAAAGAAGGATATTTTTTATTCCTAAAATTTACAGAAATAAATATACATAAGGGACTATTTAAAATAGTTTTGGAAAAACTTTACAGATTTGTATAGAAAAGGGGTATATTTTATTAATGAAAAAATTTACAGATAAGGGATTTTAAATATAGGCCTTGAACGCACGTGATATAGAGGGTTTATACATAGTGACCCCCCCGAGTATCTGACCAAGTACTTATCGGATGGGTGTGCCTCTTTGACAACATTTTAATACCACCTAGGTTGAGGTATTGGAAAAGTATTATGACAATCGAATATGCTTTGCATGGTCGATCGAGCATTAAATACCATTTTTGCCTTAATGCCATGCACATCCGTAAAAAAACACGTTGCTAGGTGTGTTATCCGATCAAGCACTTATGAGATTGGAATGCCACTTTGCATGTAAGTCAATTCGACCTATTTGAAGGTTTGTACAAAGTATCGTGCCCATCAGATATGCTTTGCATGGTCGATCGAGCATTAAATACCATTTTTCCCTTAGTGCCATGCACATCCGTAAAAAAACACGCTGCTAGGTGTGTTATCTGATCAAGCACTTATGCGATGGGCGTGCCACTTTGCATGTAACTCAATTCCACCTAGTTGAAGGTGTGTGCAAAGTGTTGTGCCCATCGAATATGCTTTGCATTGTCGATCAAGCATAACACACCGTTTTTGCCTTAGTGTCATGCACAACCATATAAGAACACGGCCATAGGTGTGTTATTCAAATAAGTACTTATCAGATGGGGACTCCACTTTGTACGCAAGTCTGTTTCAACTATGTTGAGGTGCGTGCAAAGTATTGTCACCATTGGATATGATTTGCATGGTCGATCACGCATTATACACCATTTTTTCCCTAATGATATGCACATCCGCAAAAAAACACGCCATTAGGTGTGTTATCTGACCAAGTACTTATCGGATGGGTGTGCCTCATTGAGAACATTTCAATACCACCTAGGTTAAGGCATACGAAAAGTTTTGTGCCCATCGGATATCCTTTGCATGGTCAATCGAGCATTAAATACTATTTTTGCTCTAGTGTCATGCACATCCGTCAAAAAACACGCTGCTAGGTATGTTATCCGATCAAGCACTTATGGGATGGGCGTGACACTTTGTATGTAAGTCGATTCCACCTACTTGAAGGTGTGTGCAAAGTATTGTGCCCATCGGATATGCTTTGCATTGTCGATCAAGCATAAAACACCATTTTTGCCTTGGTGTCATGCACAACCATGAAAAAACACGGTCCTAGGTGTGTTATTCAAACTAGTACTTATTAGATGGGGGCTCCAGTTTGCACGCAAGTCTGTTTCAACTAGGTTGAGATGAGTACAAAGTATTGTCACCATCGGATATGATTTGCATGGTCGATCACGCATTATACACCATTTTTTCCCTAGTGGTATGCACATCCGCAAAAAAACACGCCCTTAGGTGTGTTATCTGACCAAGTACTTATCGGAGGGGTGTGGCTCTTTGACAACATTTTAATACCACCTAGGTTGAAGTATAGGAAAAGTATTATGCCCATCAGATATCCTTTGCATGGTCGATCGAGCATTAAATACCATTTTTGCCTTAGTGCCATGCACATCCGTAAAAAAACACGCTGCTAGGTGTGTTATCCGATCAAGCACTTATGCGATGGCAATGCCACTTTGCATGTAAGTCAATTCCACCTAGTTGAAGGTTTGTGCAAAGTATCGTGCCCATCGGATATGCTTTGCATGGTCGATCGAGCTTTAGTGCCATGCACAACCATAAAAAAACACGGTCCTAGGTGTGTTATTCAAACAAGTACTTATCGGATGGGGGCTCCAGTTTGCACACAAGTCCGTTTCAACTAAATTGCAGGGCGTGCAAAGTATTGTCACCATTGGATATGATTTGCATGGTCGATCACGCATTATACACCATTTTTTCCCTAGTGATATGCACATCCGCAAAAAAACACGCCCTTAGGTGTGTTATCTAACCAAGTACTTATCGGATGGGTGTGCCTCTTTGAGAACATTTCAATACCACCTAGGTTGAGGTGTACAAAAAGTTTTGTGCCCATCGGATATCCTTTTCATGGTCGATCGAGCATTAAATACTATTTTTGCTCTAGTGTCATGCACATCTGTAAAAAAACACGCTGCTAGGTATGTTATCCGATCAAGCACTTATGGGATGGGCGTGCCACTTTGCATGTAAGTCTATTATACCTAGTTGAAGGTGTGTGCAAAGTATTCTGCCCATCGTATATGATTTGCATTGTCGATCAAGCATAAAACACCGTTTTTGCCTTAGTGTCATGCACAACCATGAAAAAACACAGTCCTATGTGTGTTATTCAAACAAGTACTTATCGGATGGGGGCTCCAGTTTGCACGCAAGTCTATTTCAACTAGGTTAAGATGCATGCAAAGTATTGTCACCATCGGATATGCTTTGCATGGTCGATCACACATTATACACCATTTTTTCCCTAGTGATATGCACATTTGCAAAAAAACACGCCCTTAGGTGTGTTATCTGACCAAGTACTTATTGGATGGGTGTGCCTCTTTGAGAACATTTCAATACCACCTAGCTTGAGGTGTATGAAAAGTGTTGTGCCCATCGGATATCCTTTGCATGGTCGATCCAGCATTAAATACTATTTTTGCTCTAGTGTCATGCACATCTGTAAAAAAACACGCTGCTAGGTATGTTATCCGATCAAGCACTTATGGGATGGGCGTGCCACTTTGCATTTAAGTTGATTCTACCTAGTTGAAGGTGTGTGCAAAGTACTGTGCCCATCGGATATGCTTTGCATTGTCGATCAAGCATAAAACACCGTTTTTGCCTTAGTGTCATGCACAACCATGAAAAAACACGGTCCTAGGTGTGTTATTCAAACAAGTACTTATCGGATGGGGGCTCCAGTTGCACGCAACTCCGTTTCAACTAGTTTGAGATGTGTGCAAAGTATTGTCACCATCAGATATGCTTTGCATGGTCGATCACGCATTATACACCATTTTTTCCCTAGTGGTATGCATATCTGTAAAAAAACACGCCCTTAGGTGTGTTATCTGACCAAGTACTTATCGGATGGGTGTGCCTCTTTGAGAAAATTTTAATACCACCTAGGTTGAGGTGTATGAAAAGTGTTGTGCCCATCAGATATCCTTTGCATGGTTGATCGAGCATTAAATACTATTTTTGCTCTAGTGTCATGCACATCTTTAAAAAAACACGCTGCTAGGTATGTTATCTGATCAAGCACTTATGGGATGGGCGTGCCACTTTGCATGTAAGTTGATTACACCTAGTTGAAGGTGTGTGCAAAGTATTGTGCCCATCGGATATGCTTTGCATTGTCGATCAAGCATAAAACACCGTTTTTGCCTTAGTGTCATGCACAATCGTCAAAAAATGCAGTCCTAGATGTGTTATTCGACTAAGTACTTATGGGATGGGCACGCCACTTTGCATGCAAGTCAATAATACCTAGGTTGAGATGTGTGCAAAGTAGTGTGATGATCACATATGCGTTGCATTGTCGATTAAGCATAAATCAGCGTTTTTTCGTTAGTGTCATGGACAACAACCAATAAAAAACATGGTCCTAGGTGTGATATTCTAAAAAGTACTTATTGAATGGGCGTTCCACTTTGCATGGAATACCATACCACTGCTTTTGAGGCACGCGCAAAGTATTGTGCCCATCGGATATGCTTTACATGGTAGATTGAGTATTAAATACCATTTTTTGCCTTGGTGTCATGTACAACGGTCAAAAAACACGATTGTAGGTGTATTTTTCAAACAAGTACTTATCGGATGGGGATGCCACTTTGCACACAAGTCAATACTGCCTAGGTTGAGGAACGTGTAAAGTCTTGTGTCCATTGGATATGCTTTGCATAGTCGATCTCACATGATACATCATTTTGTTCCTAGTGTTATGCACAATCGTCATAAAATACGTTTGGAGGTGTGTTATCCGAACAAGTACTTATGAGATGGGTGCAGCACTTTGTATGCAAGTCAATAAGACCTAGCTTGAGGCGTGTACAAAGTTTTGTGCCCATCGGAGAAATGTAGATGTGATAATATTAGAAAATTCTCGGTATGTGTATATGTGTGTGTGTGGCAAACAATTTTGACACAAAGTAAACACCTAGTGCACAAATTATGCACTTCATACCTTGAGTAAATAAGCTTGTTGATGAGGATAAATATGCCCTTGAATAAAAGCACAGTTGTTGTATGACCACAATAGGATCGCTTTGACACCTATGATTTTGCCCATATGTAAGTTTGCAAATAGTATAAAAAATCATATAATAATATATTAATAGTTTGCAAATGTGTATAGCAAGTGAGTAATGGGAAGTGGAAGTGGGAATGAGGAGGGAGGAGTGGAATGGGAGAGGGAAGTAATAAGGGTGTATGATAATAAGTATAAAAAATAGTATAATAATATATTAATAGTTTTCAAATGGCAAGTGAGTAATGGGAAGTGGAAGTGAGAGTGGGGAGGGAAGAATGGAATGGGAGAGGGGAAGGTAATAGGGGAGTAGGATAATTAGGGAGTGAAATGAGTGAGGGAGTTAATAGGGGATGAAAAAGAGGAGGGTGAGATGGGGAAATATGGGATTTTGGGAAATGGGAGGAGTATGGGACGTGGTGGAAATGTGGGATGGGAGTGGTGGCAATGGGGAGGAAGAAGAAATGGATGGATGGGGGGAGGGCTAATGGAAGATTGGGATGAGGGATGGGGGTCCAATGGGAGAGGGGGAGTAATGGGAGCCAATGGGAGAGGGGATAAATGAAAAGCCAATAGGAGAGAGGGGAGGAATGGAAAGCCAATAGGAGAGGAGGAGGAAAACCTAATTTTTCTTATATATAGTCTTCCTTCTTCATTCATTCTCCCCTCATTTCATTCATTGAAGCAAGAAAGCAAGGACGATCAAGAGAGCAAGGAAGGAAGAGCAAGAAAGCAAGAAAGAGCAAACTTACAAACTTTTTCCAGGTACTTGCAAATTGTTTTGATTAAATTTTTTTTAGATTCTTTTTTTAAATTTGAAGAGAGAGGAACTAGAGAGAGAAAGGTTCAGGGGAGGAGAAGAAGAGGATGGAGGGACTGGAGGGAAGGCAAGAGGAAGGGAGGGAGAGGGTGGGGCTGAGTAGAGGGAGGAAAGGAGGAGGGAGGGGGGGGGAAGGGGGGGACTAGGTCTCCCATGGAGGGGGGAAGGGGGGAGGGGGAAGGGGGGGCTAGCGGCCTAGAGGGGGGGAAGGGGGGGGAGAGGAAAGGGAGCAGGAGGGGCTGGCGGCACTGGCGGGGTGGGGAGGGGGGTGGGTGGGGGGGAAGGTGGTGGAGGGCTGAGAGGGGGGGCGGCTGGTGGCCGCGGCCGCTAGCTCGGGGGCGGGGAGGGGGGTGGGTGGGGGGGAAGGGGGTGGGAGGGGCTGAGAGGGAGAGGGGACTGGCGGCCGCGGCCACCAGCTCGGGGGCGGGGAGGGGGTTGGGTGGGAGGGGTGAAGGGGGTGGGAGGGGCTGAGAGGGGGGGGGGGCTGGCGGCCACAGCCACCAGCTCCGGAGCGGGGAGGGGGGTGGGTGGGGGGGAAGGGGGTGGGAGGGGCTGAGAGGGGGGGGCTCGGGGTCGGGTGGGGAAGAGGGGGGGGGAGGGTTGGGGGGGTTGCGAAGGGGGGGGGGAGGGTTGAGAGGGCGGGAAGGGGGTGGGAGGGGTTGAGAGGAGGGGGGGCTGGCGGCCGCAGCCGCCAGCCCGAGGGAAGGGGGGTGTGGGGAAGAGGGGGGGGAGGGCTGGGGCGCTGGGGGGTCGCGAAGGGGGGGTGGGGAAGAGGGGGGGGAGGTTTGAGAGGAGGGGGGCTAGCGGCCACGGCGACCAACCCGGGGAGGGGGTTGGGTGGGGGGGAAGGGGGTGGGAGGGATTGAGAGGAGGGGGGGGGCTGGCCGCCAGCCCGGGGGAAGGGGGGGTGAGCTGGGGGGGTCGCGAAGGGGGGGAGGGAGGGCTGAGAGGGGGGAAGGGGGTGGGAGGGGTTGAGAGGAGGGAGGTGAGAGTGCTCTCAACGGAAGCAAGAATGGAAGGAGGAGAGAGAGAGACAGAGAGCCACACAAGTTTGGTGGGTGCAAAACCACCCTAATCTTCTTTTTCATTCATTTATATATGTGTGAGTATTGTACATAACTGGGGTAAAGGCACAGTGACCTTTAACCCCCACAACCTCCCACTTAAAGGACAATGTGCCTTTAAGGGAGAACAACCAGTGAGCATACTATCCAATGCCCATCAATACACGACAATACTCAAACTGCTGACTAGGTAGACTCTTCGTCAACATATCTGCAGGGTTATCATCTGTATGAACCTTGACAAGCTCTATGCGCTTGTCCTCAAGTACCTCCCTAATGAAATGGTACCTGACCTCAATGTGTTTGGTCTTTGCATGAAAGACCAGATTCCGTGCTAGCTGAATAGCACTCATGGAATCACTATGCAATGTCGGTACACCTGTATGAATCCCCAAATCTCCCACTAGCCGATCAAGGTATATAGCCTCCTTGCAACCCTCTGTGGCTGCAACATACTCAGCCTCTGTGGTAGACAAAGCAATGCACTTCTGTGCACGAGACATCCACGACACTGCACCACCTGCAAAGGTGAATACATAACCAGAAGTGGATCTCCTACTATCCACATGCCCTGCATAGTCTGAATCTGTGTACCCAAGTACACGCATGTCTCCTTTACCAAAGCAAATGCACACCTCCTTGGTACCCTTCATGTACCTCATGATGCACTTAACTGCCTCCCAATGCCTCTTTCCTGGATTAGCCATATACCTGCTAACAACTCCCACTGCAAATGCAATGTCTGGTCTAGTAGCTATCATAGCATACATAAGACTCCCAACCGCTAATGCATAAGGAACCTTAGCCATCATGGCCCTCTCCTCTTCTGATTTGGGACTATCTGTATGACTCAGTTTCACATATGGAGGCAATGGAGTACTCACTGCCTTCCCCCCCTCCATATTGAAACGCTGCAATACTTTTGTAACATACTCTTTTTGTGAAAGCCAAAGGAGTTTCCTACTCCGATCACGCGTGATGCACATACCAAGAATATGACTTGCAAGTCCCAAATCCTTCATATCAAAGGCCTCATGCAACTTGGCCTTTAATGCATCTAGCTCATAAGTATTCTTGCTAGCCAATAGCATATCATCCACATATAGTGCCAGGATTATCAGGCTATTATCCTTAGCCCTTTTAGTGTAGAGGTAGTGATCAATTTCACTCCTTCTAAAACCCTGGGATCGAATGAAAGCATCAAACTTCTGATACTATTCTCTAGGCGCTTGCTTAAGACCATAGAGACTCTTCTTCAGCTTGCAAACTAAATCCTCTTTGCCCTTTTCTTCAAATCCTTCCGGTTGCACCATGTAAATTTCCTCATGCAAATCCCCATGCAAGAAAGCTGTCTTGACATCCATCTGCATAAGCTCCATATCCTCTAATGCCACTAGTCCAAGCATGCATCTAAGTGTGGTCATCTTCACAACCGGAGAGAATATCTCATCAAAGTCCACACCCTTCTCTTGCTTGAACCCTTTAGCAACCAAACGGGCCTTGTACCTAGGCACATCATCACCTGTGACCTTCATTTTGTAGACCCATTTACATGGCAATGCTTTCTTTCCATGTGGCAAAGAAACCAAGTCCCAAGTCTTATTCTTCATAAGTGAACTCATCTCTGATTGATTGCATAGCATACTCCCACTTGCATTGATCCTGACGCATCATAGCCTCTCTGTAGCAAGAAGGCTCCCCGCAATCAGTAAGCATCACATAGTCTACCCCTGGAACAAACCTATCAGGCGGTCTAGACATTCTAGATGATCTTCTCAAGGGCATTTCAGCTTGCTGTCCCACCTGCATATCAGCCACATTTGGCTCATCATTTCCACCAATAGATGATCCATCATCTACCCTTGATTGTATACCTGTGGGAGTACTTGGTGGTACCATTTCTTGCACATTTGGTGCATGGACAGCTTGCTGTCTATCAACATATGCAGGTGGATTCACATCCTGGAAAGTGAGTCTTCTCATTTCCACATCCCTCATGGGTGCCTTATACATCTTCTTCTCATTGAAGACTACATCATGGCTGCGTATGATCTTCTTTGCTTCTGGATCCCATAGACGATAGCCCATCACTCCACTTTCACCATAACCCAGAAAGATGCATTTCCTAGACTTAGGATCTAGCTTCTTTCGAAGCTCTTTTGGCACATGTGCATATGCCTCACACCCAAATATACACAAATGAGAGTAAGAGGGCTTCTTGCCACTCCATGCCTCTTCAGGAATACCACCATCCAAACTCTTACTAGGTGATCTATTGATCACATGCACGGCAGTCTTCATTGCCTCAGCCCAAAAACCACCAGAGAGACTTGCATTGGAAAGCATGCATTGCAACCTTTCTTGAATGGTACGATTCATCTTTTTTGCAACTGGATTTTGCTCTGGAGTACGAGGGGATGTGAGCTCCCTCTTAATCCCACGTGTATCACAGAAATACTGAAAGTCATGAGAGATACTCTCCACCATTGTCAGTCCGTAGGCATTTAAGCGTTCTACTTGACTGATTCTCAACCAAGGCCAGCCATTTCTGAAATACCTGGAACACATCACTCTTGCGAGCTATAGCATAAGCCCACACTTTCCTAGTTGCATCATCAATGAATGTCACATAGTATTCAACCCCGCCTAATGACCCTGTAGGCATGGGACCACATATGTCTGAATGCACCAAATCGAGCTTTTCAAACTCTTTCTTTCCCCTTCTTTTATGGGCTGATTTAGTCTGCTTCCCATAGACACAATGCTCACAAAATTCAAAATCAGAGAAACTCAAATGCGATACATAACCCAAACGGCATAAGAGTTTCATTCCATTCTGGCTCATGTGCCCCAACCTGCAATGCCACAAAGAAGTGCTTGGCTGCTCGGTTATTGCAACAACATGATCAAATACCCCTGATACATGTAAGGGATACAAAGTCCCACACTTGGCACCCCTGGCCAAAAGCATAGAGCCCTTCTGAATTTTCCAACTTTGAAAGCCAAAAGTGGTGTGAAAACCAGCATCATCTAGCTGACCCACTGAAATAAGACTCTTGGTTAGCTTAGGCACATGTCTCACATGTTTCAAAACAAATGCAGACCCATTTGCAAAAGAAAACTTTATGTCACCTGCTCCCACTATGTCACATGCATAGTCATTTCCAAGATGCACACAACCTGTCTTTCCACTATCATAAGTGGAGAACCATTCCCTATGGGGAGTAACATGGAATGAAGCACCAGAATCCAAAATCCAATCCTGGGAATATGCATCATCTGAAGTGGTAAGCAACTCTGCAGATAAACTAGACATGAAGAGAACGTCATTGTCACTATCATGTGTGACTGCATTGATCTCCTCGATCTTCACTTTTCCTTTGTCCTCCCTTGGACTCTCTTCCTTTTGATTTGCACCCCAATTTGCATTCTTTTTCTTATCCCTTTGCTCTCTTTTTAGCTTGTAGCAATCCTTTTTCATATGGCCCTTCTTGCCACAGTGGTAACACTCAATGTTCCATGCCCTAGATTTGCTACGTGACTTCCCTCTTTCTTGGGACTTCCCCCTGAACTGTGATCTGCCCCTTTGCACATTTAAGGCTGCATTCTGTTTGTTGCCATCCATAGACTTCCATCTAATCTCCTCGGCCAACAAGCTACCCACAACATCATCAAATTTCAGTACTCCACCTGGTGCAGAGTTACTGACAGCTATACGGAAGGTATCCCATGAGGATGGCAATGAACATAAGAGAAATATTGCCTTAGTCTCCACATCAAAATTCATTTTCTGAGCCTGAAGCTGGCTGAAAATAATATTGAATTCATTTAAGTGAGAAGCAATGGAGACCCCTTCCTTCATCTGCAACTCAAACAACCTCTTCATGAGGTAAACTTTATTAGAGGCAGTTTCCTTCTCATAAGTGGCACACAGTTTCTTCCACAAATCTTCTGTAGTCTGCTCATTTACTACTGTGAAATAAACTGACTCTGCAAGATGAAGTCTAATAGTAGACTTTGCTAATGCATCCAACTCATTCCAATCATCCTCAGACATATTTGCAGGCTTAGCTTCAATCCCTGCCAAGGGTTTAATCTGCTTCTTTTGAATAAGCACATCCCTTATTTGTTCTTTCCACAAAGAAAAGTTTGTCCCATCAAACTTTTTAATCCTAAAAAACTCCTTTTCAGGCATGAAAGAGGATGCCATGATGCAAATGAAACAAAATCCCAAATGCTAGTCCTTGCAAGAGAGAATCACACCAAATACCAGGTGCACCCAAATGTGTATGACACAATAGACTGAAATATCACAAAAAACTCAAAGCTCAAAGCATCAAAAGATGCATCTGACTCATGTGCATATACTATGCATCCATATGAGCAAATCTGGCCCAAAAGAAAATGCCAATAAGTGCCAAATGACTCAAGCATAAACACCGTCCACTGGCATATGCATCAATTATATCTCATCCAAGAGAGCATAGCACTATCAGTGCATCACCAACAATGTGTCAAAGCTGTCCCTCAGCATAAAATAGCATCCATGTGCAAAGCGTCCATAAAAAATAGCATCCCACAAGGCAATTTGGGCCTATCAGCGCATCCAACAAGGACCGCAATGCATCCAAATGGCCTATAAATCATCCATTGCAACCCAATGCATACCACGAATGAGCGCACACTACTCAAACTGCAACCAGAGTGATCTGCATAAGGTATGCTCAAGAAATCATAGTCCCACGGTAATGAGCGCTACTGAAAATAGAACCTGAGATGCTTCAAAACATGGGCGCCATTGCATAATCGGACTCAGCAAGAAAATCTGCAAATATCTCTCTTCTGCCAGAACTCCAAAATCCCAACCGATGAGTGAGAAATGGGAGTCAACACTTATCCACTGCCATGTGGCATAAATCTAAGGTTTCAAAACCTTAGTATGAAAAATGCATAACAGAGAGACAAAATCGAATACACAGAGATTTATAACTCTGAAAATCCTCCACCGAATCATGCAAGAACTGATAGGTAGGGGTTTTTGGGCGTCCGGAACGCAATGGGACAGACGGTTTTGGAAACCGTGGTCTCAATCACTGGGTCCAACACACGGACTGAAAAACGTTTTTGGAAACAGAGCTGTTTGTAAACTCCACCGGAGTGCGAATGATGAGCAACATAGAAGTTTTAGGACCTCCTGAGTCCACCGGAACTGACAGATCTGCAAATGGTTGCTCCAAACTTGAGTTCCAACACCCGGCAAAAAAACGTAGGAACTGACACAGTGACTCAGAAATCCAATGAAATGATCCCAGATTCAGGAATGAAGGTGTTTCCAGGATCCTGAAGTAATGTGGACACCCAAAGCAAGCAATAGTTGCCTCTACAAGTCAATACGAAGTCTCTGTCATCGAACGGAACAGGGAAAAGCTCAAAAAACGACTTTTTCTTTGAAAGCTCTTAACAGGCTCTCAAAACCACTTCGCAAAGCCAAAGTGACTTTTCCAAAGGTTCCTCCAAGGTCTCTGCACACTCGGATGCAAGTAAAGTCACCCACAAAGCTTCCCACAGAGCTTCTCCTTCCTCCCACAGAGCTGCTGAGCTTCCAGCATTCACGCACGCTCAACTAGATCACTTGGGCTCTGATACCAGTTGAGAGTGCTCTCAACGGAAGCAAGAACGGAAGAAGGAGAGAGAGAGACAGAGAGCCACACAAGTTTGGTGGTGCAGAACCACCCTAATCTTCTTTTTCATTCATTTATATATGTGTTTGAGTATTGTACATAACTGGGGTAAAGGCACAGTGACCTTTAACCCCCACAGGGGGGCTGGCAGCCGCGGCCGCCAGCCCGGGGGAAGGGGGGGTGGGGAAGAGGGGGGGTGGGGCTGGGGGGGTCGCAAAGGGGGGGGAGGGCTGAGAGGGCGGGAAGGGGGTGGGAGGGGTTGAGAGGAGGGGGGGCTGGCGGCCGCGGCCGCCAGCACGGGGGAAGGGGGGTGTGGGGAAGAGGAGGGGTGGGTTGGGGGGGTCGCGAAGGGGGGGGGAGGGCTGAGAGGGTGGGAAGGGGGTGGGAGGGGTTGAGAGGAGGGGGGCTGGCGGCCATGGCCACCAGCCCAGGGGAAGGGGGTGTGGGGAAGAGGGGGGGTAGGGCTGGGGGGCTGGGGGGTCACGACGGGGGGGTGGGGAAGAGGGGGGGGGAGGGTTGAGAGGGGGGGCTGGCGGCCGCGGCCGCCAGCCCGGGGAGGGGGTTGGGTGGGGGGGAAGGGGGTGGGAGGGGTGAAGGGGGTGGGAGGGGTTGAGAGGAGTGGGGGCTGGCGGCTGCGGCCGCCAGCCCAGGGGAAGGGGGGGTGGGAAAGGGGGGGGAGGGCTGGGGGGTGGGGGGGTCACGAAGGAGGGGGGGGAGGGCTGAGAGGGGGGGAAGGGGGTGGGAGGGGTTGAGAGGAGGGGGGGCTGGCAGCTGCGGCCGCTAGCCCGAGGGAAGGGGGGGTGGGGAAGAGAGGGGGGGAGGGCTGGGGGGTCGCGAAGGGGGGTGGGGAAAAGGGGGGGAGGGTTGAAAGGGGGTAGGGGGGAAAAAGGGGTAGGGGAGGAATGGGGTTAGGGGACAGGAGAGGGGGAAGGGGAGGGGGGGAGCGGGAGGGGAGGGGTCGACGGGGGGGGTTTTGGCGGCGGAGGGAGGGAGGGGAGGGGAGGGGAGGGGAGGGGAGGGCGGGGGTCGAGGGAGGAGTTTTGGCGGCGGAGGGAGGGGAGGGAAGGGGAAGGGAGGGGAGGGAAAGGGGGGAGGGCCAGGTCGAGGGATGGAGGGAGGGAGGGAGGGAGGGGAGAGGAAGGAGAGAGAGAGGGAGAGGAGAGGAGGGAGCAGAAGGAGAGAGAGGGGAGAGGAGTATTTGACTTACTATCACGAGCAAGAGCGACAAATAAGATTTGACTTACGAGAAGAATGAAAAGGACTTACAAGAAGAATGTTGAAGAAAGTATCAAGAAGAATGTTGAACACAAATTTGAATTCAAAAGGAACGTACGAGAAGAAAGTATAAGAAGAATGTTGAACAAAAATTTGAATTCAAATTTCCCTCTCTTTTTTGAAAATTCAAATTTATGCATAAGAGGAGTGGGCTAGTTTTTCTTATATATACTTTTCTTTCCATTCATTCATTTTAACTCTCTCCTCATTTCATTGAAGCAACCAAGAGCGGAAGAGAAAGGATAAGCGGAGCCTTACTTTTTTCACTTTTTCTAGGTACTTGCATTCTTTTTTATTGGTCTTGTAATTCTTTTTCTTTACTTACAATTCTTTTTCAATTAGTTTCTTGTTAAAGTTTTTGAGTTCTATTTCTTAAAATTCGTCTTGTAATTCTTTTTCTTTACTTATAATTCTTTTTCAATTAGTTTATTCTTAAATTTTTTGAGGAGGGTGGTCTTTTAGAAGGCATTACAATTCTTTTTAAATTAGTTTCTTATTTGAGTTTTTGAGTTCTATTTTAATTAGTTTTTTATTTATATTTGAGTTTGTAAATTTGAGAAATGAGAGAATAGGGAGGGAGAGAAAGAGAGAGGAGAGAGGAGAGAGGGAAAGAGAGAAATTAAGAGAGAGAAGAGGGGCTCCTTAAATGAGAGAGGAGAGGGAGAGAGGGAGAGAGAGAGAGAGATTCACAGAGAGAAGAGGGGCTCCTTAAATGAGAGAGAGATTAAGAGAGAGAATGAGGTGTCTTGACTATGGCTACAGAGAGATTTAGGAGTTGAGAGAGAGAGAGAGAGAGAAAGTAAAGAGAGTTTTATATATTTACATGTTTTATATTATACTTTTAAAAAATTATAAAAGAGTGAATTTATGGTTTCTTTTGAAGGTGAGATAATATTTATATATA
The DNA here is from genome assembly GCF_047967505.1 of Dipteris shenzhenensis. Lineage (NCBI taxonomy): Eukaryota > Viridiplantae > Streptophyta > Polypodiopsida > Gleicheniales > Dipteridaceae > Dipteris > Dipteris shenzhenensis. Next base: position 12,169,704 of record NC_141626.1, read on the forward strand.
TATTCATCTTTTAAATTGAAAAATGTTAACTTTTCTTTAGATACTTGTTCTTCATTTATATCACATGCAGGTTTAGCCTCTACATCACAACCCCTTCTTTTGCATATTTAAGCCTCTTAAACCCTAGCACATTAAAATGAACACAGAAAAAGAAATTATTTATTGCTTTTCTTCGCTTCGACGGTTGGTTTAGCATAGTTTAGCATAGATTAGATTGCCTTAGAGGAGAGACAATTCTCCAAGTTGCCAATCGAAGCCATGCTCAAATTTTTCTAACTAGTTCCTAATCGTTGTCAGTCCCTTCGCTCACATGCAGTTTAACACTCATAACATGCTATTAAATAAGACCTTTTACCATTTACCAAGAAGTTTATTAGTGGGCAGATTGCATAAGCAGATATCAGTGGACAGATTACATATATCAGTGGACAGATTACATGTCATGGGACATATTGGAGCTTGATGATTATTCGTTATTTTTATTGCATTTGTATAAATATTTAAGCTCCTTTATTGTCATAAAAACCCTTGTAAAGCCTTCTATGCTATTTTTTACATTTATTGTCATATGAAGTGCCTTGTAATAAACTCGATCATCCCAACCATTCACCATTTCACGAGTATCAGTGGGATGCATAAGTGGATATCATGTGGGCTGCATAAGTGGATATCAGTGGAACAATTTTACGACGACACTCAGTGGAGTCTTGTTCCCTCCAGGATGTTCCCCTCACTTCTTTCAGAGCTGCTCATGCCTCAGTAGACACGTCTTGGGAGACATGGCATGTCAAGATATAGTCTGATGAGAATCCATTAGAAGTCTCACTCAAATCAAATATGGGACTTAAGAGGAGCATGCAAAGGCAACCATTGCTTGCTTTTGGTGTCCATTGCACTTTAGGAGCTCCAAAACTCATTCACTGTTGAATTTGGAATCATTTCATTGGATTTCTGACTCACTGTCTCTGCTTAAACGTTTTGCTACCAGTGTGTTGGAACTCAAGTAACCATTCATAGATATGTCAGTTCTGGTGGGCTCAGGAGGTCCTAAAACTTCTTTGTTGCTCATCATTCACACTTCGGTGGTGTTTACAAACAGGTTTGTTTGCAAAAACGTTTTTTGGTCCATGTGTTGGACCCAGTGATTGGGACCACAATTTCCAAAACCGTATGTTCCATTGCATTTCGTATCCTCATGTGCATCCTGCAATGCAAGGACCTGTAACGGAATGCCCATCCCTGAGAACGCTCCCCACCAAGTGGACTCTGTAAGCGGCATGTCATCTGTGTCAATCCACTCTGGCAGAATGGTTGCATGTATGTGTTGTATCCTGAGTGCACTCCCTCTGAGGTGGCCAACTATTAAAAATCTATGATCCTCTGGAAGTCTCATGAAGAGTCGTCCAAAAGTGATCCATGTACTAGCGGGCTGTCTCTCCCGATCTGTGTCTGAAGTTAACGCTCTCTCTCATTCAAACTCTGGAGTACGAAGACTTTGTATAAATGGATGCTCAAGTATGTGTGGGTGTGTGGATTTGTATGTGAGTAAAGGCCTGCCAAGTGCCTACAGTAGAGGCAGGTCCCCTCTCCCATCTAGACCACTGCATATAATGTGGCACTCCTAGTGGCCTGCCATGATGATCCAAAATCAAGTCATTCGACATGACTGGCTGCCTTTGAATCTCTTCAGGAGAAGTGGGTTTTGGTAGCCACTCAGTATGTCACTAAGTGGGCTGAAGCTATCGCCCTCTCTGCTGCAAATGGCAAGGCAGTTTCAAATTTCATATTTGAACGTATCTGCACAAGGTTTGGGACACCCATGGAGATAGTCTCTGACCATGGGAGTCCATTCTTAAATGAAGCAATGGAGTTACTCATGGATCGCATGGGCATTGATCATCACACTTCTAGCATCTATTATCCAGCATCCATGAATAAATAGAGCAGACCAATGGCCTCCTTTGTAAAACCATGGGAAAAATGGCCGTAGGGAACAGGAGCCAATGGGATCAGAAGGTCACTGAAGCCGTGTGGGCTTACAACATCACTCATAAAACATCTACAGGTCACACCCCTTTTGAGTTGGTGTATGGTACTGAGGCAGTTTTACCACTAGAGATAGAGATTCCGGCCTTGAGATTGGCACAGGAATAGAGGATGATAGAAGATGAACATGTAGAGGCCAGATTGGTACAACTTGAGAAGTTAGATGAGACCCGACGCCTTGCACTACACCAAACAGAGATCCAAAACAATCGACAAAAGGCCCGATTGGATGCTAAGATTCGCAAGGGATGGGAAAGACACTTTGCTGAGGGGGATGTTGTGCTATGCTTTGATAACAGATTGGACCACCAAATGGATAAGAAGTTTCTGCCACTATGGGCTGGTCCATACAAAGTCATCAAAGAACGTAGCAATGGATCTGTACAAGTTCAGGAGCTGCATGAACCATATGGCAAGAAGGTGATCAACAAGCGTTACCTCAAGCCTTTCTTTGTGCGTGATGGTCCCAGGCATGGAAAGGCTGTGCATTCCCTGCCTGGGGGGGGAACTGTTATGGATAAAATTGTCTAAGGAAAAAGGCATTAATATATGTATGTGTGTTTGTATATGTGACAATAGTATAATAAAATATGGTGTGCATAGGGCCCAAGGTTGAGGTGGTAGGCCCAAGGTTGAGGTGGTAGTGCATGACCATGTGCCACCCTTCCATGTAAGAGGACCCATAAGGTGTGTTGTACATAATCCATGATAGTAATATTATAAAATGCAAGGTGGCATGGCTCCTCCATGTGCCACCCCTCCACCTAGGCTGCATTTAGTGAGATATGGCTCAAAGTCCATGGGAGAAGCAATATAAAATAGGTGGAGATAGATATTATATTGAGTTATTCCCTTCATATGGGATAGGCCCATGTGGGGGAGGTAGAGAAGGACCAAGAGAGTGTTGAGAGTTCACGCTCAACATCATGTGATCATGTGTGCATAGCACCATCACGTGATCATATGTGCATAGCACTAACCTTATAGAGTGCTATAAAGGAAAGGGTTAGATCCCCTAACCCTAACCCTAAAAGGGTTTGTATATATTCTATTTTTTCAACTAATTCTAGCGTACAGTTAGTCATTTGTGGTGTGCTCTCTAGCTGTGCCCTCTCTCCTCATCTCCACTCTTCTCCTCTCCCCTCTTCATATTTTGTCATGGTATCGGAGCTTCCTTGTCTTCCGCTGAGACATTGAGATTCTTGAGAGTGTGAGAGAGATTGTGAGATTGAGAGTTCTCTTGAGTGATTGTGAGATCCTTCCCTTCACTTCCGTTGAGAGAAAAATTCCGTCCATTTGAGAGAAAACTTCCGTCATTGCTTAAGAGATTTCCTTTCATTTCTTGAGATTTCCTTGTGAGGATTTTAATTCATTTTGTGAGACATTCTTGTTGTGAGAGAGAGAGATTTCATGAGAGATTTCTATTATGAGATAGATATATTCATACGGTGTTTCTTCTTGAGTGTTTGTAAGAGATTTTATTCTCTATCACTCGCCACAGCGAGCTTTACGTAAGGCTCTCCAAGGGTCTGCAACAGACTATTCAGCAAGCTTCTCATTCAACAACCGAAGATGCAAAATCAGGCGTAGAGGATTCGAATCCATCGATGTATCTGTGGAAAGGCCAAGGAACCAAACACATCTCTCACGGCTCCCGCTATGATCAGCAACCATCTCCAGGCGCTAGAGTCTTCTTGTCCATCCGTGACCCATCTACAACAACTGCTCATAGCTCTCGCCAGCCGACGCTTCTCCAAGGCCTAATAGCGAAATTCCTAGTTCAATGCCCATCAACTTGGCTGGAGGCTCCTTGGCACTTGGAGTTGCCAGAAGCTTGGCGCAACCTTCCCGTAGAAGGCTACACATGGCTTGCGAGGGGCTCGGAGGACCTGGCCACTAGCCTGTTGTCTCCGCCGAGGTATGGGAACGAGAAAATACGACTGGCCAGGTTGCAAAGAAAGAGTTTTCTATAGAGGCCTCGCCCGGCTGCCAAGCTTGTGAACGGTGTCCGAGTGGAAGATCGCATGATCCGGATGATCGAGGAGGATTTCCTTCACGTAAATATGTGCATCGAATTTCAGACACTTCCCATCCACTGTCATGATCTTGATCTTCAATGAGCCTCCTGTGCAAGGTGCTAGAAACTGCGAGCCTTCCTTCATCGGCTACTCCAACGGCGAGCCACAAAGGTTGCCTCTACCACAACGCACGGCCGCCCTCCAAGAAACTCGACCAGCACCAACTTGCTCATGAGCTTCAGTTCACGCGATAGCTCCAAGAGCTCGACTCAATCGTCTCCATCGCCTACGACCAGCTGGCTCAGGTAGCTTTGAGCTCTTGTGCCTCCAACAAGTAGCACACACCATCAACGAGCTCCTCGACTCTCCAGCGTTGTGCAAGGCTCCAACAACCCACGGGCTACTCCACCAGCACCCAGCAGTTGCCAAAAACAAGGCGCGTGGCTCCTCAAAGTGCCCATGCACAGCAACGCACGATCTCCAACGGCAGCCTCGACGAAATCTTCATAGATTCCATCAGAATCTTCACAAGATTCTAGCTTCTCAAAAAGCGACACGTGGCAGGATAAGATAGCACGTAGGCTAGGTCTCCAATGTGCCACGTGGCAACCTTATCTTCATGTGCCACGTCATCAGTGCCACGTCACCTATGCCACGTCATCAGTGCCACGTCACCTATGCCACGTCATCAGTGCCACGTCACTTATGCCACGTCACCTACCATGTCATCAGTGACACGTCATCAGTGCCACATCAGCATTGCCACATCACCCTGCTGACATTATCTGTGCCACCTCAGCAGTCCAGCACTGACCCCTGCAGGCACAGTCTCTTGCCAGGCACACTGTGCACACACTGCATGTGCACACTCCTGCCACCTCAGCACAGAGCTTCACTGGCACACCTCTTGCTAAGCACAGTGCCACATCATCACTACATGTGACTCACAGTGACACATCATCATTGAGCACCATTTGCACTCCTTTTGCCCCTCCACCTAGATCAAGTCATATCTCTTGATCCAGGAAGAATTTGAGGGTGCTCCAAAAAGGAAAGTCGCTCGGTTTTTCGTGCTCTACGCGCTCGTTACATCACGCGCACATTTCGGCGCAAGTTACACTCACATTTGAGCCCCGCCGACAAAACCACTTCCTTCACGCACATTTGCCTCTACATCGACGCATCTGACCCAGCACTTAAAAAGAACAAAAGAAAAGGAATTATTTGCTGCTCTTTCATCGATCGATGGTTCGTTTAGATCTAGATCAGAGTAGACTAGATCGCCATAGAGGGGATGCTTTGAATTCCCCAAGTTGCCAATCTAAGCCATGCCCGAAATTCCCGACTAGTACCTACTTGGAGTCAGTCCATACGCTCACATCCGATTTCACATCATTACATTACCTGAAACCTTACGTTCATCAGTTCAGTGAGCAGACTTCAGAGTTCAGAGGCATTGCAGATTGATTCAGTGGGCAGATAGCACTTGATTTCACACACACATGCCACCATTGTAAAGCCTATTTGGCTATCTCACGGCATCGTGCACATCATTTTTCAGCCTTGTAAAGCCTCTTGGCTATTCCCGGCATCATTGCCACAAGCCTTGTAACACAGATCAGATCTTATTTACTGCAGTTCTATCTTCACCGACGGTATAGAGATTTCACTTGGCATCTTCAGTGTATTTGCAGTTGATTCATACAGAGTTTTCCAGGACACTTTTTGAGTACATTGTTTGCACCATGTCGACTAGCAACCTCAATCTTGAGGCATCTACTAAGTTAGACAACTCCAATTACAAAACATGGAAATACCGAATGGAGACCATTCTTGTGCTTCAGGACAAATGGGAGTATGTCGATGGATCTATACCTAGACCATTGGCTGATCTAGCCACCAGTAGCTCTACTCCATTGTTGTCACAGCACCAGCAACGGGATCTACATCGGGATCTACATCTACACAAACAGTTTCCGCACCAGTAGCAGATCCTGCCATTGCCCAAGCTCAAGCAGAATGGGATAAGAAAGACAAGTATGCCTATCACTTGATCAAGCAGAATGTGCAAGATGTCATGCTAGGACAGCTCAACACAGTCAAGACATCAAAAGAAGCATGGGATATGTTCGCAGCTCTCTACGAGTCCAAGAACACATCCAGGATTCTCACCCTGAGAAACCAGATCAACCAGAGTTTTTGCAATAGTAATGAAACCGGTCATGCTTATGTACTCCGCATCAAAGACTACAACAATCAACTGGAGAGACTATGAATCCCTCAGAAATGGTTCAAGTAATCCTGAATGGACTAGGAGAAGGATATGAGAATCTAGTCCAGAGTATTGCCATCCAACGGCAAATTCCAACACTGGAAGAACTTCAGTCAGTTCTACTTGGTGAAGAACTCAGGACTCAGGCCATTCAAGCACGTAAAGGTCATTCTAATGATCAAGCATTCACAGCTTCAGACAGAAGCAGAGGCAAAGGCAGAAACAGAGGTAGATCATATCAGAAAAGTGGTCATCATCAACAAAATCAAAGTCAGCATCAGCATCATCCTCAGCAACATCAGAATCAGCAAAGAGGAAATCATTCCAACCGAGGAAGATTTCAAGGACGAGGGAATGCATCCACCAATGTGTCAAACATTCAATGCAACTATTGTCACAAGTTTGGACACTATGAAAGAGATTGCCGCAAGAAGCAGTACGACCAAGGCAGTCAATCCAGCAGTGATCGAGGGAATTCCCGAGAAAGAGGAAATCATCGTGGTGGACATTCTAGTCACACTCATTTTGCAAATGAACATGGCAATATGTTTCTTGCAAGTGAGGAATTGCATCACACTGATATAATGCACCTAGACAAATGCACCTAGACACTGATTTCAATCCCAAAGAGGATTTCAGCTATCAAGTCGACCAAGTGGAACAGGATCCTTGGTACATCGACAGCGGTGCATCATCTCATATGACAAATCATCAGGAATGGTTCACAGAAATGAAGCCATTAGAAGGTCAAAAGAATGTCATCTACACAGCAGACAATACACCGAATAAGGGACAGGTGTTATCCCCATGAACAATTTCACTGGTACAAAAGGATTAGTCAAAGATGTGCTCTATGTTCCGAAGCTCAACAAGAACCTTTTGTCAGTAGGTCAAATGACGGAACACAACTACAAAGTCATCTTCGACGGTGATGAATGCACTATCAGAGACAAATCCAAAAGAGGTTAGCTAGTAGCAAAAGGTGTCAAGGAAGGACGCTTATACAGGATGCTAGCTACAGTACCAGATAAGCATGCCATGTCAGCTCAAATGCAACAGATGCCACTATCTGCAAAATGGCACAAGAGATATGGTCATGTCAACTTCAAGTACTTGTTAGATCTCAGGAATCAAAATATGGCAATTGGGATTCCGAAGCTACAGTTTCTTGGAAAAGTTTGTGAAGCATGCTGCTTCGGCAAACAAAAGCGAACCAACTTTGTCAGAAGTACCTCTCGTGCACGAGGTATTCTTGATTTGATTCATACAGATGTATGGGGTTATGCCCAGACCTGCAGCATCAATGGTTCACTTTATTACTTGACCTTCATCGACGACTACAGCAGATATTGTTGGGTCTACTTTCTGAAAGAGAAATCTGAAGTGTTTGCCAGATTTCAAGAATTCAAAGCCATGGTAGAAAACCAAACAGGCAGAAAGATTAAGGTCATGAGATCAGACAGAGGAGGTGAATACATGTCTTCAGCATTCATGAACTTTTGTAAAAATCATGGCATTCGAAGACAATTCACATATGCAGATACTCCTTAGCAAAATGCAAGAGCTGAAAGGAAGAATGGGACTTTAGCAGACAGTGCTAGAGCAATGCTTAGTGAAAAGCATCTTCCGAATCAGTATTGGGCAGAAGCAATAGCTACAGCTAACTACTTGCTTAATCGGCTTCCTACCGAACCAATACAAGGTATGACTCCTTATGAAGCATTCACTGGACACAAGCCATGCATTGGGCATCTCTGCATATTTGGTTGCATAGCATATGCCCACATACATGATGATCATCGCAGGAAATTGGATGCGAAGTCACGCAAATGCATCATGGTTGGCTACAGTGAAGAAAGCAAAGCATACAAATTGTATGATCCCATCAACCGCAAAGTCATTATCTCCAGAGATGTAATCTTCGATGAGGAATCAGAATGGAAAACCTCACCTACATAGGAGATAGAAGCATCGACTTCACAGTCATCTACAGAACAGGTTGATGAAGAAGAGCAAGAATTGCCAGCAACACCCCAAGCAGCACCACAGCAGCTCAGACGGTCTACTAGGGAAAGCAGACCACCAGCCAGATTGACATATGCTCAGAAAGGCAAAGCAATTCAGGTGGAAACCACCAACTATGCTCTTATGACTACCATCATGGCTACAGAAGAGCCAGTGTACTTCGAAGACGTAGTAGATAAGCCAGAATGGCAAACTGCTATGAATGAAAAAATGGATGCTTTGTATAAAAATAACACTTGGGAATTATGCGACCTTCCACCAGGAAAGAAGGCCATAGCCATCAAATGGGTATACAAAGTGAAGTACAATCCAGATGGCAGTATTCAAAGATACAAAGCCAGATTAGTTGCAAAAGGATTTGCACAACAATATGGTCAAGATTATGATGAGACTTATGCTCCAGTAGCAAAGATGGATTCCATACGGTTCTTGATATCACTAGCGACACTCAGCAAATGGAATGTGTATCAGCTCGATGTCAAGAATGCATTTCTCAATGGTTATCTAGACGAGGAAGTCTACATGCAACAACCAGCCGGTTATGTTGAACCAGGAAAAGAGAACAAGGTTTGCCATCTCAAGAAAAGTCTCTACGGCTTAAAGCAAGCACCCAGAAGTTGGTACAGCAGAATTGACAAGTATTTTGCTGATCTGGGATACATGAAGTCCAATGCAGATCATACTCTCTACTACAAAGTTCAAGGGGATGATATTACTATTGCACTTTTGTACGTAGATGATCTGATTGTGACAGGAAGCAAGGATAGCTTCATCAGAAAATTAAAACAAGACTTATCTGCAGAGTTCGACATGAAAGATCTTGGACTTATGCACTATTGTCTTGGAATTGAGTTCTGGAGAGATTCAGATAGCACATTCATGAGTCAGCTCAAATATGTTGACAGTCTCCTGAAGAAGTTTCATATGGCAGATTGCAAGATTGCAGCCACTCCCATGGAACAGAGTTTGAAACTTACTAAAGATTCAGAAAAGCCTACAGTCAATGACAGATACTACAGGCAACTCATTGGATCTCTTATATATCTGACAATCACACGGCCAGATATTTGTTATGCAGTAAGCTCAGTAGCACAGTTTATGGCAAATCCAAAACAGTCTCACTGGAATGCAGCCAAAAGAGTCTTGAGATACATCAGAGGTACAAGACAGTTTGGGATAGAATACAGAGGAAGTCATCCACGGTTGTATGGATACTGTGATAGTGACTATGCTGGAGATCATGAGACCAGAAGATCGACACAGGGATATGCATTTTTCCTTGGTCAAGGTGCTATATCATGGTTGTCAAACAAACAGCCAACTGTTTCTTTGTCTTCGACTGAAGCAGGATATAGAGCACTCACTATAGGTGCATGTGAGGCTATATGGCTCAGAAGACTATTGTCAGAAACAGATTACTTTGATGAGTCAAAGCCAACAACAATATAGTGTGATAATCAATCGGCTCAAGCATTGGCCAAAAATCCAGTATATCACTCCAGAACAAAGCACATTGATGTCAGAGAGCACTTCATCAGAGAAAGAGTGTTACTTGGTGACATCACACTACAGCATTGTGATAGCAAAGAAAATGTTGCAGACATCTTTACCAAACCACTCGGTAAAGAGCTATTCGAGAAACACTGACTAGCTCTTGGTTTGCTGCAGAGGAAGGACATTCCCATTAAAGGGGTGTGATGGAATGTAATGCTCAGTCCTTCTTCGATTCCCCAGAATCATCATCTTGAGGGAAGGCCTACTTCATGATGTTGATCTTGAGGGAAGGTGTTGAGAGTTCACGCTCAACATCATGTGATCATGTGTGCATAGCACCATCACGTGATCATATGTGCATAGCACTAACCTTATAGAGTGCTATAAAGGAAAGGGTTAGATCCCCTAACCCTAACCCTAAAAGGGTTTGTATATATTCTATTTTTTCAACTAATTCTAGCGTACAGTTAGTCATTTGTGGTGTGCTCTCTAGCTGTGCCCTCTCTCCTCATCTCCACTCTTCTCCTCTCCCCTCTTCATATTTTGTCAGAGAGCTAGTTAAATAATGGGGAAAGTAGGATGAGGTGGCAAGATTCCTTGTGCCAACCCTCCACTTGTCCTCCTAGAGGTTTGAACATATTATAAAATTGGAAAGAGACCAAGGGAGTATCATAGACTTGAGATATGGGGCTTGATTTATGTGGAAAATTGAGGCAAAGGGTTGTCGCACACAATTGAGAGTGCGTAACCACCTAGCCCACATGGGAGACTTTTCCACACACACCATGCATGTGGGAGGATACATTAATGAGGAGAGACCCCCTCTTTTGGCTATAAAAGGAAGGGGCTATTCCTTGATGAGACACGCTCATTCTTGTAAAGCCACCTAGCTAGTATTTTGATATTTCCTCTCATCCCTTGTTTCAAATAAATTATGGTTCTCTTCCCTTGATGTCTCCATCTCTACATTCCTCCTCCTATCATGTACATGCTTCTCTTCCCCCTCTCCTTTTCCCCTTGTGTCATAGTCTCCCTCTTCCTTCCCTCCATTTCTAATTCCTTTTTCCCTCCTATGACCACCGTTCGCTCTCATGATCTCCTTTTCTCCATGGCCCTTGAGCGTCGCCATGCCTAGCCTCTAGCCTCTGGTCTCGGTTTCTTTTCCGGCTAATAGTATATGAATAAATTATTATATTTACAAAAATTATATAATATTATTTATCATATTAAAGTATGATTATACTATATTATAATATTAATATTTTTAATATTATATATGATGTTATGCATATTTTAAAATATAAAATTATTTTAGATTTAAAATTTCTTATATAATGTTAGATTATTATTAGTTTTTAATCTTAATATTTATTATATTATATAATAGTATTTCAATTGTAATAATATAATTTTAATAATTTAATTTGATTATACTTTTTTTATAAAGTCTAAACTAAAACAAGTTGTTGTGTCCTCAATAGGTTAGAAGAGAGTTGAAAATTCAAAATAAAAGGAAAAAGCACAACACGTTGCGTCTGAATATTGCCCTTGTACTTCTTTCCAATGCAATAGGTTGGAACATATGCAACAGATTGAGAAGACATTCTATTGCAGCATTTGGAAATTTTTGTGAATTCGAGCAGTAGGTTGAAATGAAGAGAGACCAATGAAGAGTTGACGAATGAGAAAAATGAATGAATATTATGATACTTGTACTTATCGTCAAGAAATCCCTAAGCTTTCCCTAACCCTAATTATCTCATATATGTTCTATATAATACTCCTCCTTCGCCATTCTCTTCACTTTTCCTGCCTCCCCCACCCCTCCTCCTCCCCTCCTTCTCCTCTGTCCTAGCGGTGGTGGTAGGGTGGCGCGAGGGTAGCAAGGCGGCAGTAGGGTAGCAGGGCGATGACGAGTAGTGCGGTGTGGCATGGGACAGCACGAACAGGCTCCGAGTGGTGGGAAGAGGCAAACCCCCTTCCCAACTTGCTATGTGTGCATCATGTTGGGAGGGGGGGGAGATGTTAACCTAATAAACTCCCCCCTCCTAACCTGCCGCACACGTAGCAGGTTGGGGGGGATAGGTTAACCTAATTAAATCCCTCCTTCCTTGCGCATGTGCAGCAGGTTGGGGGGGAGAGGTTAACCTAAGTAAACCCCAGCCTTCCCAACTACTACGCACACAGTAGATTGAGAGGGGGTTTAATGTTAATTTAATTTTAAAAGAAAACCCCCCCAACCTATTGCACATGAAACAAGTTTGAAGGGGGGTAAGTTGCAAAAAAAAAAGTAAAAAAAATTCCTCCCTTTATGTTTTCAATTAAAAAAAGAAAATTTAGTTAATTTAAGTTTAGTTTTTTATTGTTTAAATTTTTTATTAAGATAAAATAGGGTAAGTTATGAAAAAATAAATAAGCTAAAAAAAATTCCTCCCTTTATTTATTTAAAAAAAAGTAAATTTAGTTAATCTAAGTTGTTAAGTTAATTTATTTATAATTAAATTTTTTTATTAAGATAAAATAAGTTCTAATATAACCCAAAAAAAAAAGTTCTAATGATATATACCATATCATAAGAGATGTGGAGTCAAGAATTAATAGTCTTAAAGAATGGATTGCTGATCAATCATCAAGGAGACATGCAAGAATTTAAGAAGACTCTCCGTTGACACAGATGGAAAGAGACAAATTTGATTTGTAGAGGCAATCAAAGAGGGAGGAAACTCTGAAGATAATAGAGAGCGAAACATTTTTTAAGAATATAATAAAAACATGACAAGATATGGTAGAATTCTTAAGCAACATTCGTTATTGCAGCACTCAGTATGGGTGATTTGATGCGGATGTTGAAGAAACAATAAGGGCCTCACAAGAAATTATCAACAAACACTCTGAGTGCTTGAATTTCTATGTTGAGGATACACACGTGGAGTCAATGGAAGAGTGGGTTGCTGAGCAGATAAGAGAGACTAATGATGAAATCTTCTAGTATGGTCTCAGCCTATGTGGCCTATAATAGTTGATAATCTTATTTTGTATTCTCTGCAACTAGCCTGGTGGGGTTAAGCAGATCATATTATAATTTCTAATAGAGTTTGTTTTTGAGTCAAAAATTCTCATCAAGTGTGGCTCTTGTGGCTCTATAATGTTATATCCATTGTTTATTAATTTGACTTTATACTTAAGGGTGTATTTCTACACCGACGGTGTATATGTACACCACCTTTCCAAGAGAATTGGTCAATCTATTAATGTTGTTAAGAAATGATAGAAAGTAGAATGTTCATGGAAAATTTTTTACCTTGTAGCATAATTTGAGTAGTCTTGAAAAACAATAGAAATATATAGTTAATCAAGCCTTAAAATTGCATTAGCAAACTATTCATCACTAGCACAATATTCATAATAGTAAGTATTTTGGTAATCTCATTAGGTAGTTGGTATTTTCTCTAAGCTTTAGTTTTTGAAGTTAGCTTTAAAATTTGCATTAGGAGTGTATTCAGGATTTTTGTACTTTTCTTTAATCCAGTTTTGAAATTGAACTTTACACAAGTCCACTTTTTTTTAATAGTGTGTTCAATGAAAAAACAACAAGACATTCAGAATGCAATGAGACATTCAGGGCCACATAACACCTAATGCTCTTTCTTGAGTCACCAAGCAAGTGACCCCTTATGTGATGTGCTCCCCTTGATTTTTGTATTGCACAATACTTACATTTCCACCTCAGGGGGGTCACTATGTATAAACTCTCTATATCACGTGCGTTCAAGGCCTATATTTAAAATCCCTTATCTGTAAATTTTTTCATTAATAAAATGTACCCCTTTTCTATACAAATCTGTAAATTTTTTCCAAAACTATTTTAAATAGTCCCTTATGTATATTTATTTCTGTAAATTTTAGAAATAAAAAATATCCTTCTGTTGAACTCACGTGATAGGGTTACATATGATGAGTGACCCCCCCGAGATTTCCACTCAACGTTGTCACAAACATTAATGACAAAGTCTGATTCTAGACCATGTGACTTATAATTTTTCCCCTATGCACGTGGAATACCTCTTTGAGAGGATTACTCCTCCCAACATGCTTACTAAGGTCTATTTACCTATGCATTTTAAATAAATATCATCCCCTGATTTAAAACATTAATAAAACATGGTATCCCATTTTCTCAATCAAGACCTTTTGATTTCCACTAGGAATTTTACATACAAACCGATTTTGTGAGCACTCATGGGTGATGATTCTAGTGTTTTCATTCATGAGTTTTTAGTCGTATGCCTTCTCCAAAGGATGTGTAAGATAAGAGAGCATATTGGATGCTTATGGGTAGTCTCTAGTGGGGGAGAGAGAGAGAGAGAGAGAGAGAGAGAGAGAGAGTCTTATGCTTAAAAACCATTCTAAAAAGTAAGAATGAGACAAAAGACTTAAAAAAATAAGGCAAGGTGGCACGACCACTAAGTCTTCATATTGAAAAGCTATAAAGTAGTAGAAATTGACAATAAAATAAAATCTTCTAATAACATGTAAAAGGTAAAAGTCCCATAGTAAACTAGGAGAGAGAAAAGTAAGTGAAAGTATAATATATATGGGGAGACGAAGATGAATGGAAAGGGAGGAGGAGAGAGGTGAAAGATGTTAGGGGTGTTGGAGATAAGTGCACACTAAGTGTACTATTTCCTAGTCTACATTTGTCTAAGTCTAGTCTAGTGTTTATGTCTTGAGTGTGTGCCATATGTCACTTCAGATACAATTATCCCATAAGCACTCTTGCTTTATGTCTTGTACTTTGGCCCATATATTCATGGGTCACAGCATTCCAATCTATCTGTCTAGCTTGTGTCTTGTCTGCACTCTTCTCAAGGTATTTCTTGTCTTTCAATCTTGTTATTTCATTTCTAGTTTCTAGTTCTTGCTTCCATATTCCAACATGGTATCAGAGCTAGGTTGATCCCTCTTCTCTCCCCTCAGTCTGTCTCTTCTCATATCTCTCCCCTGCTGCAGATCTGCCCCTCTTCTCAGATTTCTCCCTCTTCTCATTTCTCCCTCTTTCTGCGCCGCCATTGCGCGCCAGATCTGTGTATTTTAGCTCCAGATCTGCGCCAGATCTCCGCTCCAGATTTGCGCACCATTTCTGCTAGATCTGAGCGCCAAATCTGTGCAGTTCAGCCACAGATCTATGCCCATTAGCTCCCGCTCCTACTGTTGCTCCTGCATCAACGTACGAGAGTGTCCGTACAGTCCGTACAACTGTACGGAATCCGTACCTACTGTCCGTATAGATCAGCACCGTTCGTACACCGTCCGTACTCTGTACTCCATATCTTGTCATCCGTACGCCGTCTGTACTCCATACTCCAATGTCCGTACAGTCCGTACGACTGTACGAAATCCGTACCTGCACAGGCCGCACTTCTCCAGCTGCTGTTCAAGATTTGCTCCATCTTCACGGAGATCTGCGCCATCTGTTCGACCTCCTAGACTGCGCCCCTTTTTGCACCTCTGCCTCTGCCTAGGATTAAGGTACTGTGCTTTGCCTCTTTCAGTTTGCTGAGCAGTCTCTCTTTTTGGCTAGTTCCTCTTACTTCGATGGGCTGTCATATGCTATGGCCTTGACAAAGTGGTGAGAGAACCGGCTTCTTGGATCTCTCCTTTCATTCATTTCTGCAATATTGTAAGGGAATAGACACTGCCCTTGCATCCTAGCAAGAGGTAAGACCTTCCCACATGGCATCTTCCTCTCATTCTCTCATATCTATCGACAAATTCAATGGGTCCAACTTTCATACTTGGCAAATCAAAATCAAGTGCCATCTTATGAAAGAAGGTCTTTGGGACATTGTTCACCGTGCTACTCCCGAAGGTCCCTCTGAGCAAGTTGTCACTGCCAAGAACGACAAAGCCTATGCTATCATATTGCTCGGCCTTGGAGATGATTACATTCATCACATCTCCGACATACAGTCTGCTCCTCAAGCATGGATCACTTTGGATACCCTTTTTGGACCCCGATCTAAAAACTCTAAGATTGCACTTATGATCTCATTCTTTGATCTACATATGCAGGAAGGAGCTACTATAGCTTCTCATGTCAATTATCTTCGCAGTCATATGGTTCAACTTGCGTCAGTCAAGTCTCCCATCTCCGAAGATATTGCTATTGTTGTGCTTCTCAAAAGCTTACCTGACACCTATGCTACTCTTGTCACTACCTTCAAGTATCATAATAATCCTTCTCTTGAAGGTATCATCAATGCTCTCCAAGAAGAAGAAAGAACTCAACAACGAAAGGTAACTAACACTGCATTTTTAGCAAAGAAAGGAAGTTCTAAGGTAAGAAAGCCTTGCACCCATTGTGGCAAAACTAATCATATGGAGAAGGACTGTTTCAAGGCTCATCCATGCACCATTTGTGGCCGTGATAATCACCGGGAGAGGGACTGCTACTCCAAACCCTCTACATCAGCCCCTGCATCTACCTCAGCCCATGTTGCTGCAGCATCTCCATCAACAGATCCTGTTGTTCCTTCCTCATATGATGAGAAGTGGGCTTTCTGATTACTTCTATGTCTTGTCTACTACCTTGACCACCGATGATGTAGGTCAAGGGGTTCTAGTGTCTTGGTCTTTCTGTTTGTCTACAGTCAGTCTTTTGTCTATCTAGTCTTGTCTGTCTGTCTATTTGTCTATCAATCTGACTGTGTTTTGTTTTAGATCCATCTTGTCCCTACCCTTGTGGACCCATATGAGGATATCACTTGAGGAGGGGTGTCTCAGGATCTTTGTCTGTCATGTCTTCTATCTTGTCTCTCAGTCTATCAGTCTTTATGTCTATCTTCTAGTCTTGTCTTTCTGTCTTACTCCTAGTGTCCACTTAAGGAGGGTGTTGGAGATAAGTGCACACTAAGTGTACTATTTCCTAGTCTACATTTGTCTAAGTCTAGTCTAGTCTTTATGTCTTGAGTGTGTGCCATGTGGCACTTCTACAATTATCCCATAAGTACTCTTGCTTTATGTCTTGTACTTTGGCCCATATATTCATGGGTCACATCATTCCAATCTATCTATCTAGCTTGTGTCTTGTCTACACTCTTCTCAAGGTATTTCTTGTCTTTCAATCTTGTTATTTCATTTCTAGTTTCTAGTTCTTGCTTCCATATTCCAACAAGGGGACCATGGAATGGAACCCATGTCATGCATTTAAAAAACCTTAACCTCTCATGCTAAAGGCAACATTAAATTGAGGTAGTTAAAACCACTTTTAAGCTTAATCAAATAGTCATGAAAAGGGCATATGTAAAATAGACATAGGCCCATATTACCGAAAAAACAGCATGGACAAAGGAACCGAAAATCGCTGCAAAGTGAATGCGATATCACGAGTAGATGAGAAAATGCGTTTTAAGTCGAACGTAGAAAGACTTTAAAGGGTATTCAAATTTCCACCTCTCGCTGCTTGCAACAACAGTCGGGTGGCATATATTTGAACGATTCATCACCTTACAAATAGAAGTTTTCTTGGGAGCGTTGCTACCTAGACGATTCACAAATATTCAGGTATACATTTAACTCAAGTCCTAGCCCAATCAGCCGCACAGGCGTCCATATAAACGAACAACATCGCTTAAGCTTACATTCGCTTTTGAATGTTCATGTGTCACAACGCTAGACATGTTGGAATACACGTTACACGACAACTTTAATATATACTGCATCTCAAATCAGATACCGAACGGTTACATTTATATACGGTGCTGCTGCGTACTTGTCCTTTCTTGCCTAGGATCATGCGAAAGGATCTCAACTTCGAACGATACCATTACGATCTTGCAGTAATGTGGCAATACTGTCTGAACGCCGACGGTTAAATGCGCCCTGCCAGGCCAGCTGATTTTAGGACAGAAGAAAATCCTTTATAGACATCCTTTAAGTGCCAGATCAGTAGCTACTCCAGATGTTCGAACTTCCGTCGTAAGCTCTGCACCACGCCGGAGATCCACTTGAAAAAGCTCTTCACTTTGTCCGAAATGTAGTCGTAAAACGACTTGAGCACGTCAGAGATCCGGCTGACAAGCTGCCTGAGAAGCCCGTAGACGCGGTGACAGAAGGCCTTGCAGTCGTCAAACAGGCCCTGGAGGCGAGGTTTGAGGCGCTTAATGAGCTGTTTGAGCTGTCTGGCGAGCTCCTTAGGATTGGAGACGTTGTCATAGGGGGGTTTGGGGATGGCACGAACTGCGGCTTCAAGGTGGGCAGCGACGCGAGCCCAGCCATGCTGGGCTGAAGTCTCTACAGAAGAAGAAGCAGTGGCGCCCTCGCCATCGCTAGCCATCAGCGTGGTGAAGGTTGTCTGAAAGGAAGTTCAACAACGTAAGAGCAAAGGAAGGGCGTCTTCTTGCTTCGAAGGGACTATATACACATCTAAGAGGAGTAATAAGCTTCATTCCAAGGCTCACTTCGCTTTGCTTGGAGTTTAATGAAACTTTATTCAACCATGGGCTTTCCCAATATATTGTCATGTCAATCACATCATGCATTATTCATGTGTCATTTTGCCTTTTGGTAGGAGCTATTTACAAGTATGTCCAAAGTAAGGTATGTCACTCCCATGCAACAAATCAATAAAAAGGTCATGACTACCTTCCTTAATAGATGGAAGGAAGATTATTTAAGACACTTCTTGCTTGGTTACCCAAAACCCTTGGGACACAATAAGCTATCTCACTTATGAAAATATGATTGGGTGGAAGATTATTTAAGGCACTTCGTGCTACAATACCCAAAAGCCTTGGGACACAATGCTTGGGGTGCTTGAATTATCTTATGAGGTGTAGTGTAGTTAACTCTAAGCCCTCCAACTGATAAAAAATCCTTATACAATTCTTACATTATCATGAGATGATATAGCTTTATAAGCAATGAAGGTTTGCTTTTGAATACTTCCTCCATTCATTTGGTTAAAATAGCCATTAGATTGCACATCTTCTTCCTTATCATATATTTGCATTTCATGCATTTTGGACAAACAAGCACAAGATGCATCCAAAATAAAGGAGAATAATATAGATCCCCTTCCTCCCCTTACAGTCACATTAAGATAAATATGGAGACACAATGACAAAACATAAGGTACAATACATGATTAGAAATATGTATCATGTCTCTCATGCTTCCATACATATGATCCAAAAATATGGAGGCATAACAAAATATTCCATACATATGATCCAAAACATGGAAGTAAAACAATCAATGTCATAGATATGAAGATAAAAAAAGCACATTACATGTGATTCATCTTCTACCCCCTGCACTGCTCACATGATAGGAGTCTCAATGTGATAGATATGAAGATAAAAAAAGCACATTACATGTGATGCATATTCTACCCCCTACACTGCTCACATGATAGGAGTCTCACATATCTTTGCTAACATGTATGCAGAAGTATATCCATACATCCAAAAGATCTCTCACAACATCCACTCGATGGAAGATGGGTATCTTTTTCCACCAAGATCTTGGAACAACTCAATCTTTGTAAGAGCTAAATGGTAGCATTGTATCACTCAATCCCAACAGCATAATGAGCATAAAGTATATATTCTTGCAAGGCATGTATGGATTTTTACATGCTTCCCTTTGTGTGAAATCAAGACATGTAAGACGTGGGAACTCTGAAATAGTGACAGAGTATGTTAGTCCCTTGGAAATTGAACCAATTGTGTGAAAGTGAAACATGATGCATCTCATTTGGAATAATAATACTCTCTCTTACAACCTCCCCATTCTCTTTAAATGCCCTTTGTATCATTTATTTGAATTCTTTATTCAATTTAGTTCTTCATAACACTACCTTTCCATCATGATGAGATGGCCACACATGGCTTGTTGTATGGATTTGTTGCATGCGAGATGGGGGTCCCATGATACCAACATCATCATCGGTCTCAAATACAAATCCTACTCTTATTAGGTTCTCCCTCACATCCACAGTGATTGATGTCGTAGCCTTCCAAACACCTGGCGAGTTTCTTGGAATACCATGAATGGAATTATCCACCTTCCATGTATGTGTCATACTACTATTGCAAAACCAAACCTTTGGGGGGGGGGGGGGGGGGTCACTATGTATAAACCCTCTATATCACAATCGTTTAAGGCCTATTTGTAAAATCCCTTATCTATAATTTTTCCATTAATAAAGTGTACCCTTTTTAATACAAATCTGTAAATTTTTTCCAAAATCATTAAAAAAACTCCCTTATGTAAATTAATTTAAGTACAATTTAGATATTAAAAATATCCTTCTCTTGAACTCATGTGATAGGGCTACATATGATAACTGACCCCCTTGAGAACCAAACAAACTGCTTTGTCACTCCTTTGGAACGTTGCCTTCTTCCCTTGAAGCACGGGGCTAGCACACCATAGATGCACTTCTACCAAGCACATTAATCGATGCCCCACATTGTCTGTGACTTTCTATCAAGTAGCCAAATCATGTGACCACACTATGTACTGCTTCAATTCTTCTTATTGCCCAAACACGAATGTCTGTCTCTATACAAACTAACCAATTTGAAGGACTTGTAAATTCAAGGTGTCTTCTTTTTCCCACCACTCTTCTTATTGTATTGAATACATTTCACCATCTCCTCCTCTAGCATCACATCTTGCACTCTAAATTATTCTTTGAAGCCTTCTCCTTTGTGTCATTGGTGTGATTGTATCCAAAACCTCCTGAAACTGTTCATCATCCAATGCTTCCATGCCAACACCCTCCTTTGCCAGCAACATATCCATTGCCAGATCTTGTGTTAGTGTGACCACTATGTTTTTGCAAAATGCAGTAGCATTTAGCCTAGCTTGCATTGAAACTAGATCATTTATTTACAAATTCCTTTGCATGACTAGTCCCTTTCTCAATGGGATGATTATGAAACCCAACCTGTATTACACGCCTTGTCATCTTTACTCTTTCATGAGGCAAGCAATAATAAGGTCATTGTTGGTTTGGGTGTAGCCATTTTTGGTGAGGTTCAGGAGATTTTCTACATATATAGGTATCTTGTATGACCCATAGCTTATGCATTGCTCAACGAAATTTGGAAAACTTGGTCTTCAAGTTGTACTACACATTCAAAACCCTTGAACGTGAGACCAACAAATTATGGCATAGGGATCTAGAATGAGATTCAAAAAAACAAAATTTTGTTATGTGCATACATGCAACCAAGTAATCATTCAAAATTACACTACATGAGCTTCTCTGAAACTCAAGGTCACACCTAAATGAGAACCCTAGGCATGGATTAATGGGTCTCCAACGATGCACACCCATTTGAGGGCATGCTTCATAATGTTTTTTTGATTTGTTGAAAACCAAAATGGATTGAAAATTTGGAATCCAAACTAGTGGGACTACTATATGGGGGTCTTAAAACATTGATAGTTGTTGGTATTGGTATCTATATTCACCCTAAAATGGAAGAAGCTGAAAATGTTCAATTTGTGCATGTGCAAAGATATTTTAATAAATCCAACAGTATTTCTAATTTTGAATTGTTTCTTTTTCCATGCACTTGCTTGCTATATGGCTCATAAGCATGTCAAAGGTCAGTACATTTCATAATACACAGCATCAAACCTGATAGTGTGCCCTTTGTCCTATTTGTGTTTGGAAGCATTTCAAGCCGCATTGCACTTGTTTGGGATATCCAATTTTGCTGAGTGTATCGCCTAGAGGGGGGGAAACCAGCAATTGCAAGTTTTGCTACTCCCACAAATTTTGAATTTTCACACCTCTCGCCCATCAAATCTTGGAAGATTAAGTACTTACAACCTACCCCCGCTCTGCAATCCGCACGCAGCTCGACATGACCTTGTGTCATCTTGGTTCAACATTGTCATCTTTTGGGTAAGTTGTCTTTCTTTGCTCGCCTCACAAGCTAACTTCTCTCTGTTTTGGTTTCGCATTGTCTGGAATTTTTTTCGTGCATTTTTGAATTAAAAAGAATGTATTTTTCTATCTTAAAATGCTTGTGGATGTTCAAAACACAAAAAATGTGTTTTTATTTACTGGTCAATGTACATCGGTTGGCCAGCTAAATACCCCTCAATGTATCACAACACCATGCAGTATTATGTTGAAAATACTACACGGTGTAATATAACACTGCATGGTGAATCCCTACACCGATCGGTATCAAATACACTAATCGGTGAACCCCTACACCGGGTGTTATATTAGGAATACACCGGTTGGTGTAGTGTTACATCGGTCGATGTAGGCAGTCAGGGCACGTGGCACGCATACATTGGCTGAATACACCGACTGGTGTGGTGACATATCGGCTAGTATGTTGAGTTGGGTCTATAAAAGGTGACATTCACGGCTTTTTTTGTCACTTTCATCAAAATTTACTGGTGTTTCCCATTGTTTTCCGTTGTTTCCCGCCATTCCCTTTAGTGAGCTTCTAACCTTGCTTTTGTTTTTAGTCAAGGCTAGGAGATGGCTCACTTCGGCCAACCGGATTCACCTCACCTTAGCTAAGAGAAAAGAGAGAGAGGAATATGTGAGATGTTTATGTTTGCTTGCTTTTTGTGTGTGCATGTATGATGTATATCACTTGGGGTCGGATGATGACTCGCTTCGGCCAGTTGGATTCATCTTGCCTCAAGTGATGTTCTATTAGGTGGTATCATAATCAAGGCTGGGTGATGGATCTCTTCGACCAGTTGGATTCACCTCACTCCAGTTGAGAGAGGGAAAGAGAGAGACAGCAAGTGAGAGAGGAATATGTGATATGTTAGCTTGCTTTTGTGTGTGCGCATGTATGATGTGTATCACTTGGGGTTGGATGATGACTCCTTTGGCCAATTGGATTCATCTCGCCTCAAGTGACATTCTATTACGTAGTATCATGATCAAGGCTAGGTGATGGCTTGCTTCGGCTAGTTGGATTCACCTCGCTTTGGTCTACTATCATATATTTATATATATTGTACATAGATGTCAATAGAACTGGTTATTATACAAATTATAGCTGGCTTTGTTCGGTTGGATTCATCTTGATAGATGACCTTCCCAATGAGCTCAAGATGTGTGATCACACAATGCTGATCTTGATCATCTTGGTTCATTGGATCATGATTGATATTATATGTTCTCCTATTTTGTCTTTTATAGCCTATCCTCCTTTGATAGGGTTTCTTGGACCAATTACGGCTTACCTACATTTTTCTTGTACCTCGATCGTTTGTATGAGCCGTGCTATTACTTGTAGGATCCACACCATAATTATCTATTAGAAATTCATGTTAGCATATGTGCGTAGATATCAATTTTATTTCTAAAGAAATTGTGTTGCACATGTTCTATGTGTTTGTACATACAATTTGATTTTCGCTTTCACTATATCATAGCAAAGATTTTTGTGTTGTTTACATGATTTTTTTGCTCTTGTTTTTGTAATGATTGTTGAGTGTTAACGTAATTCATTACGATTGGGCTTAGATGTGTGAATTACTTAATTGCTTCTATGTTGATTTTTGTATGTACACGTTACCGTGGTAGCAAAACTGATCGAGCGCTTATGTAATGATTGTTATGTGAATTAGATCCATACCTCTGCTTTCCTCATGGGAGCTTGGGGGGGTCACTCATCATATGTAACCCTATCATGTGAGTTCAACAGAAGGATATTTTTTATTTCTAAAATTTATAGAAATAAATATACATAAGGGACTATTTAAAATAGTTTTGGAAAAAATTTACAGATCTGTATAGGAAAGGGGTACATTTTATTAATGAAAAAATTTATGGATAAGGGATTTTAAATATAGGCCTTGAATGCACGTGATATAGAGGGTTTATACATAGTGACCCCCCTGAGCATGGGAGCCACCCCTTCAAAGAGAGCGAGAGAGAGAGACACTTGGAGAATCGAGTTGCAACACCTTGTCTATAGGGTATGTGTTCAACACATTATTACATTGAGTGAGGAGAAAATAAGAGAGATTTCTCATACCAAGTCTAAGCTAGATGAAATGCAACAATGCATACTTGCTCAATTTCACTGCATAGCTAGATGAGGCACAGAGAGGTGGAGCGGACAGAGGAGAAAGAGGATGTACTAAACTTCCTACCTAGAGTGTTGGGTGATCTTGTTGTTCAATGGGAAATGGTAAATAAGTTAGAGCCCTTGACATACATAGCAAGGACGAAGCTCGATAGGTGGCTCATAGAATGGAAAGAATCCTGTGCTACCATTCCTAGAAAAAGTCAAAAGGAGAAAGGGAAAGCTGGTAGGCTATCGAAAGTCCCCATGCAATGTTATACCCAGAGTGCTAGTGGTTCCTCAAAAAGAATCAACACGAGAAGTCAAGATGGCAAGGTACAAATAGATCTATGCATGAAGTTTGCCAACATGTTCTCTACAATGGTACACTTCCCATTATTTGCATTGATAATTCTTGAGGAATTGGGCGGGGTAGTGGAAGGACAAGTGTATCGGGTAAGATAGAGGGTGTGCGAGGTTTCAAGACAACCCTATCTTATGCTAGCAAGAAGTTTACACAACAAGACAAAGCATCCACAGACGCGTTTATTGAACTTTAAAAAAAACTTACGGGCATGTCTATTTGCACGTCTATTTGCACATCTAGAGATCCGCATCTAACGATGCATCTATGTAGCAGATAGATGTGCATATAGACGTGCATATAGATGTGTAAATAGATGCTCTGCTAAAAAATTTAAAAAACAAACAGATGCATCATTAAACACATGTATAGATGCATTTATAAACGGTCTTATAGATGCTTTAATAGATGCGCAAATAATGCTACCCGAACAAATAGACGCATATATAGACGCATTTATAGACGCACTGATAGACGCACTACATAATGTTTTTTAAATTTACAGAATGTTGTGTATGTTGTGTATGCTATGTAGTTACAGGAATCCCATTTCCACATTGTGTAATTCAATTCTTATAGCCAACCGCATTTTAATTAGCACTCTTGCAAGCACGTCTATAGCTGACAATTACAATTCCAAATAAAACATTACAACTCCAAAACGTTTAGTTCACAAGGCATTAATTGATAGAACATTGCACAAGAAAATTGAAAGCTCAAAAAGTGCTTGTATGTACATATAGCATGAAGCTAAGCCACGTGATGTGGCTTCAAGTATAAAAAATAAGAGGAGTGTATATACAAGAGGTAGAAGCCAAGCCAGTGGCTTTAAGTACAAAAAAAGAGTAGCTAGCACTACTTCTACGACTAATCTAAGTTCTCCACATCCTCGCTCCCTTCCACGCTCCCTTCTGCGCTCCCTTTTGCACTCCCTTCTCCGCCTCCTTCCTCGTGTTCTTGTGCAGGGGCCTATAAACAAGGGACAACATATATCAATGTATGAAAAATCAAATCTTTACTTATAATATTGACATTATTTAATTACTTTCAAATACCTTGGGGGATGCTCCAGTAGCCCGGATATACTGCTCCTCAGTAATCAACCCGTCATGATAGAAGTGCTTCCATGTATCTCCTCTGTGATGGTGGCAGTGGTAGGCTGTCTCGACAGGAGTAGGGTATCTGCCCACGATATCAAGCTGCAAGACAACACAATTTGCGGAGGGGTTAGTACAAAGAAACAACCTCCTAATAAACTAAATAAGCAATATAATTTGAGGTCGATACTTACAAATTGGGCCTCCCATGATTCAACACCTCCTGCTCCAAAATGCATGCTTCCATATTGCTCCATCTGGATCCTTCATGCCTCCACGTGCTGCAGACTGGGGTCCTCCCTCACTGACTTCATTGCTTTCTTCCACACGCTTGTGAGCGGTGTGGGGCGGGCCCCTTGGTGGTTGACCTCCCTCGAGCCTGGCAAGCTCCGCTAGTGCCTGCTCTTAAGCAAAGATCTTTTATTGCCAAGTATTGTAACAATTGGCCCATTTATCTGTGAACTGACGATTGGGGGGGTTAGGATACCTAGAGCGAACAGCAGCGAGGGTCTCATCAGCCAACCTCTTTGGCTGGTCTTTATAGTGGATAAAGCAATCTCTATAATTGTTAGCAATTACAGAGCACATGAAGGCCATGATGTCCTTCACCCGTGCATCCATCAAGATGCCTCCTATCTGAGTGATGTCATAGAAGATCGTACCATCACCTGGAGGCACGTCTAAATCATATGAATCATCATCGTCCCCACCACCACCCCTCCCAAAGCACTGTGCCATGCATCCCCCACCGTTCTCCCTGCTACTACACCTGCTACCATGTTGTGTCGAGCTAATACGCTGGACACTCATAACTGGAGACTGCATGGGACTACGTGGACCACTTGTGGTTGGAGAACCGAGACTCGACTACATAGGAGTACGTCGATGGCTCTGCGAGACAGGACCTCCTGACGGCATGGGGGAAGGGGCATAAGATGGCATGGGGGAAGGGCCTCAGCTGTGTAGCCAGCTAGGCTGTGCTGACTCCAAGCTGGTGTGGGATTGGGGTGGTTTAGAGTCTATAGTGCCGACTCCTAGGGGGTGTTTAGAGTACCCATTATGTAGCCATATAACTCCACAGGACTGGGAGGGTGCCCTAAAAGCTATATAACTCCCTAAAAATAGACTCTCAGAGATCAGGTGAGCCTGAAGAGCTTCCTGGCCACATGATGAACTAGAAAAAAGAAAAGAAGAAGATTACTGATGAGCTGAGAAGAGAAAAAGAAGAGAAAAAGAGAGAGAAAAGGGAAGGGAAGAGAAGAGAAGGGAAGGGAAGGGAAGGGAAGAGAAGAGAAGGGAAGGGAAGGGAAGCCTCTAAAACTATCGGAGTGCATCTATAGATGCGTTTGAGAAGTGCATCTATTAGCACATCCATGCATGCATCAACGATTGCATTTTGTTTCGTGGACTACATAAGGATGCAAGAGAGTGCCCTACTTGTGGAGAGGCAAGATATAGAATAGATCTCAAAACTTTGGACGTGTCTCATAAGGTTCTGTGACATTTTCCCATAATTCCTCGCATCCAACATATGTTCAAGTGCAAATCCATTGCAGAGCTCATGTCATGGCATTCCTCCCATCGATCAACTGATGGCAAGTGGAGAACTCCTGCAGACTCTCCTGCATGGAAGCATATTGAAGACACATGGCCAAGCTTCAAGGAAGAACCTAGGAGCTTGAGACTTGGATTGGGTATGGATGGTGTGAACCCATTTGGTCTCAAAAGCACCTCTTACAGTGTATGGCCAGTGATATTGGTGAATTATAATCTTCCACCCTCTATGGCTATTAAGAAAGGACATATTATGCTGTCCCTTCTAATTCCAGGGAAACATAAAGTCAAAAATCCTAATGTTTATTTGGAGCCTTTGATTAACGAGCTAGAGATACTTTGGAGAGGTTTTGAGGTGCATGATGTGAGTAGACCTCCCTCGTCATAAGACTTGAACTGCAAAGCAGTCTTGATGTGGGCAATGCATGACTTCCAGGCTATGGCGAGTGTTCAGGTAAGCATTGCACTTCTAATTATGAATAGGCAAAGGATGTGGCACCCTAAACCCACCTTCAACTCTTAATTGCGTCTATTGTTCAGGTCTCACTACATCGGGTTACCATGCATGTCCTGTTTGTGGTCCTTCGCTAGTTGCCTCATGAGCAGACGCATTGAATAAGGTCATCTATGAGAATCACCATCAATTTCTCCCACCTGATCATCCTAGACATGTTGCCCCTTGGAATGAAGTCCTCCCACAATCACTCACTGCGGGAGATTCGATGAGAATTTGGGACAGTTCCATGACTCCTCCACCACTTGGCATGAGCCGGTAAGGGTTTGTAACTATTGTGTGCTATATTGGCTGGAAATAAAGATTGCCCGCTAACACCAGCTTTTGTTTAGATACTCCATCTTTTATCATTTACCATATCGGTCCCACCTCAAGATCAATCACCTGCTTGATCCCATGCATATCTTCAAGAATGTGGCATCTACCATTTGGGAGCATTTGAATGGGACATGAGATTTCGTAGGCATAAGGGAGGATCTACGTACCACAGGAAGGATGCGTGAAGCTTGGCCACAAGAAAGACCAAATGGGCATGTTTTTTTACCTCATGCACCGTGGAGGTTATCAAAGCTAGAGATGGTGGCGGTGAAGCGTGCTATTACTACAATTCGTACTCCCACTGGATGCATGAGGTGTTTGAAGGGAGCCTTTACAAAGAGCAAGAAAAGAGGTGTAAAGCAATTATATGGCTTGAAATCTTATGATTGGCACAAGATACTCCAAGTAAGTATTTTATGTGCATAATATCTTTTTCCTTTCAAATTTGTGAGTGAATAATTATAAGCAACTAATCAACCACCTCCTCATGGGTTCAGTTCACACTACCTACTAGCATTTCTCGTAGTGCATTGAAGGATGTGAAAGATTGTATTTACAAGATGGGCGAGCTTGTGAGGTACTTTACATGATACAAAATATGATGCATATCAATGCTCCATGCAAGGTGTTCATATTGCTAATATGGTGTACTTTTTCATCATCTAGGTATGTGAGCTCAAAGGAAATAGATCCCACCATGCTTGAGAATGCTCGAGTTATGTCAGTGGAGGTGGTTTGTTTAGTGGAGGAGACATTTCCACGTTCTATTCTCACAAGCCAACTACATCTTATAGTGCATTTGGTGGATGAGATTGCTATATGCAGTACTATACATGCACGATGGTTGTTCTTCCTCGAGCGCTTCATGAAGAGCTTGAAGGGCTTCATGAGACAAAATGCAAGATCCGAAGGTAGCATGGCCAAGGGTTGGTTGGTACAAGAGTCACTTGTATATATTTCTGAGTTTCTTCTTGATGTGGATAGCTCTCTCCCACAACTATGGAGAGATGATGAAGACCTAAGGATGACCTCTATTGTGCCTCAAGGGAAAGGACACAACAAAGTAATAGACACGGAGTTGCATAATAGTATCAACCTCTATTGCGTGCTTAATAGTGATGTGATGAAAAGATGGGTGACAAGATACGAGGATGCAAAGGTAAGAAGACAAGAAGAAAGGGCCCTCTTTCATACACACCACGGATCTCGTGTCCATACCCTCAATATCTAAGAGCACTTCCAAAGGATATTCATGTGGATTGGCTACTTGATGAAATGGAGAAAGCAGAGAAAGACGAGGGGATGCATATCACAATGGAAGAATGGGAGTATGCTAGGGGATGCATGAGCAAGGTCGGTATATAGAATGTTATGCATAAGTTAGGAGCTATCAATAATTTAGATTGCTTATTTAATTAATTTTCTCTTGGTATAGTGTACTATGTTCAATGCTATATGGAGTGAGGGCAAGCATTTTCGAACACAACGGATTGATGATAAGAGAAACACACAAGATTGCGGCGTCATTGCTAGCTTTGAGGGAGCCAATGGAGCCATGGATGATTATTGTGGCATAATCCAAGATATTATTAAGCTTGACTTTCGATGCTTCTTTGTGTATGTTTTGGATGTAAAGTGGTTTAAGGACGTGGTGGAAAGAGGCCCTAATGCAACAATCAAATGCCATGCAAGTGGCTTTGTAACTATTGACTCCACAAAGTTTTGGCAAAGTAGGAAGGACACACTAGTACTACCACAACAATGTGAACAAGTATTGTGCACACATATAAAAATACTTGCTTTTAAATATTTGATATCTTCAATGCAAGGAAAATAACATGATTGTATTTGTGTTTGAATTAGGTTGTCTATCAACCAATGGTGGATAATAATAGATGGTGGCATGTCATACCTATTATGCCACGTTCCAAAGTGATGTATAGTACATTTACTAATATGGAGCATATGGAGGATGATCATGGCCATGGAGGTGATGATGAACGTGATATGAGAGAGGAGGATGATCATGTGATAGGAGATACAGATATTGAGGCCATTACTCATGAGGACGAGCCTACCATTAGTGATGCTAATTTCGATGAGCACATGAGTAGCACAAGTAGTAGTGGGTTGAATGTATTTGTAGATCTAAACACTTGTTTGGATTTTGAAGTAGATAGTTTGGCAAGGGTTGATCTCATTGAGAATGAGATTAACCGTCATTGATATTGGCAAAACTATTTTACATATTGTCTCATTCTCCTCACCTCACTTAATTCTTGTATATGTAGGCTTGCAAAAAACATTGTTGTTTTTGTTAAAATTATGTGCTTTGGTAATCATGGGCAATGTTTGGAAAGCAGTGATATACGCCAAAATCTCGCTTTCTGTATTCTCTATTTAGCATCTAAATACATGTCTAATTCTCAGTGTAGATGCACAAATAGACGCGTTAATACACACGCAAATAGATGCGCTGATAAACGCAATGTTAGATGGTGGGCCCGTATTTTCTCAGTGTAGATGCGCTAATAGACGTGTTAATACACGTGCAAATAGACGAGCTATTAGATGCGCCATTAGACGCGCCTGTAATTTCTCTATTCAAGCAATGCCTATAGACGCGCCTGCTATTTTGCGCATCTATCAAGCACGTCTATAGTTGCTTTGTGTTGTTATGTTAGGCACGATACTACACATGCACATAAATTGTTGAAGACAGAGCTGGCAATGACCGTAATGCATAGGGCCATGTGTCATGCAATCGATTACAAACACGTTAGCAATCTTTGGTTAATCAGTCCATACTTCAATGGAGGTAGTATTCATGACATGCTCATGTGTCTACCTTCCATGTATCATGATTATCCAAACTGGGCGAGGTAAGGCAACGCCCACGAGCAACCTCAAAACCTATGGCATGATACACGGAGTCAGATGCGAGCACACCTATTCTGTGAGAAAAATCTTGCCATTTGCATAGATATTGCCAGTGCAATGAAAGTAGTGCACGAATAGGGATTTAGGCACATTGACGTGAATGCTGGAAGCTACATGCTGGATTTCACACCAGATGGAAAATTTTTGCATATAATCTTATAATTTCAAAGCAAGGACAATGTTATAATGTTGATGTAATAATGTAGTATTTTTTATAAAATATATATGATAATGTTATGATACCGTAGTGTTATAATGTTAAGATAGTGTCAATGTAACAATGTTTATAGGGATAATGATTATATATCAGGTAGGGATAATGTTTATAATGTTATGTACCCTATATAAGAAATGTTGCATGTTTATATAATGTTTATCTTTATATCCTGTTTATATAGTGTTTATAATGTTTATAATTTTTATGATGAGAAATGCAGTTTGCATTGGTAGCTTCATCTTTAAGACACTCTTTGCATGAACAAGTAGGCAATCATCATCTAATTCAAGACACTCTATGCATGACCGAAGAGGCAACCTAATGCTCAGGCTCAACTAAGAAGCAACTTAGACATTCACTCAAAGCCCACCAAGAAGCAACTTAACCAAGAAGAGACCAAGAAGCAACTTACCCATTCACTCGAAGTAGGTTGCCATGTGTCCATTTGGTAGAAAAACATTTTCCTAGATCAAACTTACACATGCCTCTATAAAAGGACAGTGGACATGTTTCCTCAAAATTTTTGAAAGTTAGCCACAATTTATGGTTTTTAGATAAATTTTGGTTTTGCATTCTATATGGTTTTGGAATGATGTAGACTATGCAAATAATAAATTTGGGCCTTGGTTCCCATCGTGATGACTTGTAAGTATTTGTGTGGATTTCTTAACCTAGATTGTAGTTCCACTAGCCACCCACACAAGTTTCATAGATTCTCTTTTAGCAACTTGGCAAGGCTTCTAAGCACACCCACTAGTTACCATAAGAAATTGAATAAAAAGGATGGTAAGCAATATAAAAATCCATTTCGATCTCCAAATACTGTAAAAGAGCGATTTGGGTAGGGAAAATAAGGGATCAAATCAAGAATTGAAAGAGACAAATTACATAAGAAACAAAAAGATTCATAAGTGTCGAAGTCTCACCATAAGACTTTCACATTTGCATGTAAGTCCAAAGAGAATGATTTATATGAATTAGCTACATCCCATGACTCTCTACAATGATTATTTTACTCTCACTCTCTTATAACTCTTCACACAAATTACCTTAGCATTGAAGAAGATTAATGAAATAGAGCAAGTTGGAGTTATGTATTAGTCACATTCAACAATAGTATTGGGTGCATACAAAAAAAAGCTCATAAAATTGTCTCAAGAATAATTGACTCCTCCCTCATGCCCAGTTAAATGCCAAATTCAAAACTGAATTTTGAACTCACTTGTTAGTTAGAAAGAGGTATAAAATGGATGGTATGACTATAATGCATGATTTTTTTTATGTCGTATTATAATACCAAACTAGTGATAATAAAGTTCCAAGTTATACTAGCTATGTTTATGTTAGGGATATTTGGTAATCCTACGCATGAGCTTTCTCTATTGAGGCAAGATAATTTTATGAATATCTTTTTTGCAGTTTTTATTGTATGTTAGAATTATGAAGAGTTTCTCTTGCTCTTCTTGATCAAATGTTAATAACTTTTATGATAATGGCTATCATTAACATTTTTTCCCCAAACACCCCATGATAAACAAATTGGGAAATCATCACATCTGCCTTCATTCAATCAGACCAAATGCTTCAACAAGAATTATTAATATGTACGAATATATATGATATTTGATTAAGATTACCACTTGCACTAAGAAATTGGTTACTTAAATTATCACATTCACATTATTTTGTAATACTTGCCATAGTAAAATATCGCATTCACATTATTTTGTAGCAATAATGTGGAGCTATGTTTTTGTAATCTCTAGTTGGAAGTAACTACACTTACTCCAATAAAGTGATATTACAAGCACTTTAGTTTATATAAAAGTGTCGTTTTGGATCAACATTGCAAGTTGGATGTCGAGGCTCTATCAATTTACAAGACATAAACCTTTATGATATTTTATTTTTAAAAGGATACTACCGTCAACCTTGACAAGGATACAGCTATGAGCAAAAGCACTCAAGACGAGGCTAAAGTGCATATGGCCTGTTTAAGCACGAATTGAGAGAGTACCTTGAATAAGCCAGCCTTGGGACTCAAGCCAAGAGTAAATTCATTTCCACGTCTTCCTAAGGGCAAACGTAAGGCCAAAGTATGCTCAGGAGTCTCAACAAGCTGCCATCTACGACTGTCTCACACAAGATAGACTTACAAGAACTGAGGAAAGTAAAGTAAAACTTACGCACTTTCGTGGCAAGCCGTGTAGCTCGTACAAGCAATAGCAGATTTCCGTCCGCCTTACAGCTTACAATGTACCCCCAGTTCCGCATAAGTTCCATCATGGTGATCATGGATACGATCACCGTTGCTTTGCAATGCCTGCGAAGTTTCGATAAGGCGACGCTTTGGAGTTGTCTCAGGCTTTCCCGAGAGCAGTGATGCAAGGCTCAAGCTTGAACAAGAAGACGGTATCCCTGTGCAAAAGAATTTCGAATATCAAGAAACAGCTCTTTTGCTCGGCGAGCCGAAATGAAAGTGTTCCCATTAACGAAAAGCAGGATGCCAGCTTTAAGGACAAGAATCTTTGGGCGCCAAATGGTTGTTTTATGAAAGGTGCGCGACTTTGATCTGTAGGCTCGACAGAATGCCCATGTGCCTAACAATCTTCCCAGCTGCAAAAGCTTTCCCCACGTACACTTATGTTAATAAAGTTAAGATAAATACAGTCACACGACGGTTTACTTCTTGTTGCGTGACAGCATAGACCTGCCTCTACGGATCTCTAAGTGGGTGTGTGAGTGGGGAGCACATGTGCCGCTCGTCGTTGACCACGGATCTCTAAGTGGGTGGGTGAGTGGGGAGAAACAACTCTATCACATTTACCATTCTAATGCAAAATTAGTCTTAACAAAAACTTTCAAGTCTTCTGGCCTGTTCATGGGGAAGGCTTAAGCACAAGTTAGAGTTAGCCTTTAGGCAAACGGAAAATAAGCCTTTTTGGCCTGCCCTCTAGGTAGCCTTAGCAATGCTTCAAATTTGGCAAAGCAGAAATTAGGCATTTTTAGAATTTTTGGAAGTGTATTTTTTCTATTGAGCAATATGTTGACTCTTCTTCATTGGACTTGAATGAAGACTTTAAAGTGGTTGACTCTCTCTCTCTCTCTCTCTCTCTCTCTCTCTCTCTCTCTCTCTCCCCTTCTTTATCTCCTCAAGTCTTCTAAGTTCTTACCACCTTTTCTCCCTCCCCCACCACCTTTTCTCCCTCCCCCCTACCCCCCCCCCCTCTCTCTCTCTCTCCCCCCTTTAACTCCTAGAGCCTTCCTCCACACCATTTCCTTTTTGTTTTCTATTTATCCTATATCACTTGCACGCCCGATGGATAGGAATTTGGTACAAATTCTTAGACATGAACCCACCATGATGTCTATATCAGTATATTCTAGTGGAATAAAAGTAATCTCTCTTCATGCTGCAACGTCTCCTTAATTCAAGACTATGCGGTTAATTATCAAAAGAGCTTGGTGCAATACCAAGATTTTGGCAATTCCTAGACAGAATTGCTTACAAGTTTCCCAAAAGAGATACTGAAATACCAAAATTCAGGCAATTCCTAAACACAGTCGCTTACAAGTTTTCCAAAAGAGATATTGAAACCAATGTTTATTATCTATATTAGCTAAAAGTAGAAAAATAGGTAGAAAATATAAATATGAGCTGGTTGTGTTTAAAAACAGATTTAGTTCCAATCTGCAAGTCACATATGTTTAAAACACATTTGAGATTTGAAGTAAGGAAGTTTTAAGTTAACTCTTCTTGGGGACCAGTAGTGTTAGTGATCATGGCATAAATAGTGGTATCCACAAAACATTCTGCATATCAACACCAATTGTTATGGTATCACCTGACTGCTCAATTGCATTGACCAAATTGTGGCCTTATCTCTGACTAGTTCCTTTAACTCCAACGCCTGGCAAACACTTTCAACTATGTTATTTAAACCTATGGCAGCAAATTGTTGTAAATCAATTTTCTCCTCCATTCCCTCTGAAATATATATCCTGTGCTACCTGAATCAAAGCACATGCAATAGTCTACTACTCCTTTTGAGCAGCTTCTGGAGCACTAATAACCTCTTATTCTTTTGAATTCTTGTGTTTCTCCCCAATGAATTTAGATTCCCTAAATCAGACACAAAAGTGAAAAATATGACATGTTTGGTCTTTTTTCTTCATACAATTCCTTCTACAGAGCGTCCAATTTCTCTTGCAGCATATTAACTCTATGGATTCTTTTGTTCTTAGATGATCAGTAAATGGATGCACCAATGTTTTAATTCTAAGTTATCCTTTATCTAGTTCCACATTTGTTTCATAAAATTGTGTAATCGCTTTTGCAACTCTTGACAAAATTTCCCACTCATAAAGGTGCCCTATACTTCCAATGTGTCGGCATTTACTGTAGCTTGAATCACAGTTTTCTACAACTAATAAAGCACTCACCCTTCCTTGTAACAATGTATTCTTAGTCTTTAGCTATGAATTATCCTTCTTGAGTTGATTTATTGTTATGCTAGGGTCCCCTTCAGCTCTGCTAGCCACTGTAGTACATCTTGTACTATAGTAGTTTTGGCAATAAGTAGGTCTTATAATTTTTTTGCTTTCTCACAAAATACTGCATTTTCTTTTGTAACTCTGTCAAGACTGACTAGGTTTCCACTACTTTCTTCTGGGATTCCTATTGGCTCTTCACTAGATCCTCCTTCTCTTGCATGCAGGTGGCCCTCTCCGCTATAAGTGTTTTTACCTCTTTTGTATCCTTGTTAGCTTGTTCCACATATGTTTTTTAAAGCTTTTATGTCCCTCTCTGAAAGTCTTATGGAGTATCTTTCAATCTCCAACACTTTCATAAGAACTTGCATATGTTATAACTTCCCTTTCTGCTTTTGATGGTAATTAGATAAAATATTGAAAGAGGATATGAGTTGTCAAAATGGCTCCATCAACTTGTTCCCTCCCTGTTTTCTGAAACTGTTACAACCCCACCTGATTTTGATGGGTCCAAGCTGTTCTGTTTCCAAAACTATCTTTATTTCTTGTACACTGCTTGTAAGTAAGGGTCTCTAGTGATGGGTTTTGTATAATTTTCTTTGGTTCCTCCTCAGGTTGCTTATCTGCTGCTACTGCTATACCACTAATACCTACCATTTTTTCTGCATAGGCTTCTTTTCTTCTATCTCCATCCTTTGTTCCTTTGCCAAGGCATGAGCACAAGTATATATTTGATGCTATGATTGGAAAGATCCATATGGATGCAAATAAACAATATGGAAGCATCTCTATAGTGCCAGTCATAGTGGCAGAAGTTGAGACAAACATTAACTTTCATATAAGGTTCAACTTTTTATGAGTTATACCTTTTTCTCTATATTCAAGAGATTTGCAATTGAAAATTTTGAGAATATTGGAAGAAGATTAAACTTGATAATCTCTTTATGTAGATGGAAAGCAAAAGATGGCAACCTTAATAGGTTTTGTGGAAGGAAAGGAGAACATCATTACTGCTCATCAAATGACTTAATTGAAGATTTTTGAAGGGGGTGGTTGGGAACTCACTCACACCTCTACCAAATTTGATTCAACTTCATTTTTTAGTGTTTTTGAGTGAGATTTGAAAACGAAAAATACTAAAAAACAAGCTCAAATGCCTAAAAAACACTCTCGGGACAGGCTTTGATGGTTTTTAGATGGAGGTTCTGGGGTAAACATCCTAGCTTAATATATGGTCAAAATATTGGGACTTTTTAGTTTGGATCTTGTCCCATTTCAAGTTGTATGGTGGATAAAGGGAGGATTCAGCCGATAGATATGCAGGGAA
Source organism: Dipteris shenzhenensis (assembly GCF_047967505.1). Taxonomy (NCBI): domain Eukaryota; kingdom Viridiplantae; phylum Streptophyta; class Polypodiopsida; order Gleicheniales; family Dipteridaceae; genus Dipteris; species Dipteris shenzhenensis. The sequence goes on from NC_141626.1 coordinate 12,206,447, forward strand.
TAGTGTTTCGTATCACTTTTGTGTTTCTTTAGATGGAGGAAGAAGATAAATCAGCATATGAGGAGTAGATGCGAAGGACATACCATGTCAACAAAGATGACTTCGAGGAATTCAATCTTGGAAAGGAGGACAACTCATAACTAGTGAAGGTTAGTGTATATGCTAGAGGAGAGTTCCAGCTAGAGATGGTTGAGCTATTCTATGAGTATAGAGATATTTGCATGGGAATACACAAATATGAAAGGAATGGATTCGACTTGGTGTGTGCAACAGATCAATTTGAAGAAAGATTCCAAGCCCATGATTCAACAATGCTAACAAATGAATACAAATTTTGCAAAGGAGATCAACAAGTGTTCATGGTGGGATTCATCTATCCAATAGATAACGTGACTTGGCAGTCCTTAATAGTCATTGTTCCAAAGGAAAATGTTACGCTAAGAATTTGTGTGGACTATCAAAAGCTAAATGATGCAATAATCACGGATCTGTTCCCTTTTCCATTTTGTGATCTACTTTGCTACTTGCTATTGCTGGGCATGAGATGTACAAATTTCTACATGGTTTTAGTGGGTACAATCAAATCCAAATGGTAGAAGAAGATAGTTATAAGATAGCATTTGTTACAAAATGGGGGGTTTATGCTAGTAATGTGATGACGTTCGTATCATTGACATTCTAGTCCTGGATACAAAAGGTGTTATTGTGTTTGTGCTTTGATAAATGTCGGACTGCTCAATTAAGTCTGAATCTGGAATCCATCCAAGTGTGCCTTTGTAATGAGAATGGTAGTCCTATTTGAAAGTATTATTTTTAAAGAAGGGATGGTGATTGATCCCTGTAAGGTTGAGGTTGTCTAAAAATTTAAATTTCCCAGGAATGTTAAGGAGTTGCAAAGGTTTATGGGCCATGTAAAATGGCATAACTAGTTCTGTGCTACCTATCATATGTTGATAGCCTCTTACAAAACTAACTAACAAAAACGTTCTATTAATTTGGGGGAAGGAGTAGGAAAAACATTATAGCTGCATAAAACTATTTGGATGGTTGCACCAAGATTACAACCATCGGATTGGTCCCTAGACTTTACGATGGATCGAATATTGCCATTGGTGTGGTATTGATGCACAAAAGATGGAAGGGCTGGTAGCAACAACAAGTATTACACAAGCTATAGAGTCACTAGTGCAGAACAAAATTACTTTGTCAAGGAGAGGGAAGGTTTAGGAATGATTTATCTCTTGGGTAAAATTTGCCATTACTTAGGTAATAAGATTGTATTTCATGTGGATTACCCAAAGATTTCATATTCACGTAATCACGTGAATTTTCTTGTGCTTATGTGTCGTGATGACATATTTCATGCATTCACAATTACAATCACAGATTTGTGCTATCAAGTGGCATTGACCTAGAAACCAGATACATACCGATGGTAACAGTAATACTACCAGCGGTATCTAGTTACTGGTGATAGTGTTAATAGTACCATTGGTAAAATGACAAATTATTACTGGCAGTAATTGTGACCATATTTCCAGTACTTTTATTACCATCGATAGTAGTAGTACAATCGACAGTATCAATATTTTTACCGCCAAAAGTACTACTGCTACCGACGTGGTTATACTTGCACTACCGATAGTAGTACTACCACCCAAAAATATATGCTAACCGCCAGTGTCATTGTCCAATAACAATGGATTGAGAAGAGGTAAAAATCCTCCTCTCTCCATCTCTTGGCTGAGGGGCCTAGTCCAAGAAGTGGTTCCTAGTCCCATGTCCTAAATAGGACAAGGGGCTAGTTGGAACCACGACCTGGTACTAGGTTTCCTTAGCCCTCCACTTAAAGGGGGGGGGAGTTTTTTCAAAATTTTTACAAAATTATGTTGCATTTCTTGCATGCATGCATTGAAAACAAACTTTTTACAAAATTATTTTGCATGCATGCATTAAAATCAAAATTTTTATGAAATTATCTTGCATTTCATGCATACATGCATTGAAAAAATCATTTCTTGCATGCGTGCATTCCATGTAATTAAAAAATTTGCATGAAACACTCGCGGGACCTGCAAATCTTTGAAAAACACAGCAACACTCATTCATTTTCATGCATGGATTGAAATCATTTGCATTTGCATTTCATGCATGCATAGGGTGGGAGTTATCAATTCTCAGATGCCTGCCTGCTCACTATTGTGTGGCAACTGCAACTATTTGCTAGTGTCACGTGAGAAAGCTTTCCGCACACACACAGTAAGATCTAATCGCAAGCATGGCCTCAATATCCGGCACTAAGCAAAAAGTAGGGGAAGAGCTAAGAGCAAGCGCAAGAGAGTGATGAGGAGCATTCGGGATGCCTTTTTTATTAGGGTGTGCAACATGGAGGAGAGTGAGATGGAATCAACTGTATCTAGTTTAGAGGGAGTTAGCACTATGAAGAGGAAGATTCTTGGTGATGCTAAGACTAGTTTATAGTCTGAAGGTTAGGATGACCTTGTGAGCCAGGTGCAGTGGGAAACAGATGCCAGGTTTTGGGTTGATAGCTTTATTGGGAATGCAGAGACCCACTTTAACGAAGCATGCAATGTAGACCCTACTCTTGCACAAGAGTTTGATGTCTTCAAATTGACACAATGGACGAGTGTATGGGCCAAGCACAAGAGTAAAGGTCGTTGCATCAGATCGCCGTGTCATAGTGGTTGGCTAAGAGCTAGGAAAAGAAGGCTGCAGTAGCTTATGGGAGAGCTACGTCCTTGGCTACAGGTGAAGAGCAACCAGCCTCTACACCCTCTCAACCATTGAGAGGTGATGAGGTTCAAAGGGCACAAGACCTAGCTAGTAACATAGATAGAGTGTCATTCTTGGCCTATGTCACAAAGAGGGAGATCCAAGTAGGCGAGAAAATTGGCTTAGGATCCTATGGCATTGTTTTTAAAGTGCGGTTGGTAGGAGCTGTAGGGTTGCCATATCACGTGGAATATGCCAGAAAGAAGTACAAAGGCAATATTGGGACGTGTACACGAGAAGCAAGGAGAGAACAACTCATGCAGATGTTACACCCATTCCTTATAAGTGTGATTGCAACAACCCAAGAAGAGCCACTGTGGACCATCACACCTTTACTTTAATTATGGTAGCTTGTTGTAGTTTCTTCAGATTCTGCCAATGGACCAGGGCAGGTTCACATGCTACTTCCACCATGTTCTAAGAGGAGGAACATATCTGATGGCCACAGCAAGCAGGGAAGTCCCATCTACATTAAAGAAGGAAGATATTGCTCAGATCAATGTCTTTTGTGAGAATCTCCTCCATATCATCTATGCACTTGTGGATGGTTTAGCAAGGCTGCATGCAGGAAGGTGGATGCACATAGACTTGCACCCAGGAAACATCTTATTGGATTTTGTTGGAAAGTCTAGATGTCGAGTAGGCATCATGGCCATGGACTTCTCGGAGAGTCGAAAGGCATTCAAGCATATGAAGAAGCAGTCTTTGGAGATAGATGCCGACTTTGCTGAGAGAGTTCGTAGGAAAGAGGAAGAGCATGGGTGAAAAAAGTGGCTTGCACCTGAGCTACAAGAATAGCCTTAAGAGGCAGATATACATGCCATGCAGATACCTATGCATTGTGATGGATCATTGTTGAGATGATTCAATTTCTTGAAGATGCCTAGGGTTACATTGAGAATGATTAAAAAATATCTCCCTCTCATGTTGTTAATGCCAGTAAATGTCATGCACATGAACAAATGATGCATCACATTACCAATCACAGAAAGCCGCCTGTAGAGACCAGTGATATCTTAAAGAGAGTGGAATGTGAGGGGGAATTGGCTATGAGGCCTATGGAAGAGATGTCTCTTGCCCTTAAGCTTGCAACATAAGCCATATTTTTTGCCTTGTAATATTTTTGGGACACCATGTGTCTGTCAAACTTATTGTAATAAACTTCTTGTTCAAAAACAAAATTATTGGCCTTGAAAGCATTTATAATTCAAAAAAGATGCCATTTATGTTGTGGATTCATATTTTGTAAAGATTGCAACATTTGAAAACATTTATTCAAGATTGCAACATGTATATTTTGCATGGCATTTGTAACATCTTCATCTTTCATCAAGCATATTGTACGTGACATTTGCATCTTGTGTCCTATCTCACACAAGATTAACTCATAAATATTGATTTGATGCATGCAGACTTTGCATACTACACTTAGAGCATTTATCTATACTGAGCTATCTGCACTATTCTTTTGAAAAATGTCACAAGGAGAGGATACTCCTCTACACAGGGAGGAGGAAGCCTCCAAAAGAGCAAATAAGCATCCATTGACACAAGAAGAGGCTAAAGAGGAGGCATGACGTGCTCAGCATCAACAATTACAGTTCGAGCAACTATGTAGGGTTGCCAACACAGCGCTCAAGCATGTGCCAGAGACTATTGCACATACATCTATGTATGCTCAACTTGGAGGTCTGTATGTTTAATAATTCAATTTTTGTTTAAAGATATTGCCAATAAGTATTTGAATAGCAATCGACACCATAGGCATTGGTTTTGCAACCATGCAATGGAAAGAAGTACACTAACTGGTCTCCAAACAAGAGCTCCCGACAATATAGCCCTTAGAGGCAGGTGAAGAGGTAGCCTCAGGCAGTCAAGTGAGGAGATGTAGAAGAACAAAGGAAGATGGAGCACCCCAACCCAAGCTTTGGACTAGCACGGGAGGTGGACGATAGTCAATTGCTAAGATGACTAGATTTGGCAAAATGCCAAGCAAATCTACATCAAGGTATATGGAAAGCCCCCACACCATAATGAAGTGGTGATGTACTTCACCAAATTCTTGTACGTGCACTTCATTAAGGGTATATAGGTGGACTTCTCCTCATACAAGGACAAGCATATGCATGGTCATACAGAAGTGACGATCACCCAATCCCAATTGTCCATGGCATTGGAGGGTGCGCGTGTCCCACTGGAGCAACAAGTGGCGCAACTTCATGAAGAGAATATGAGCAAGTCCAATGCCTAGAGACTGAAAGACAACCGCGAACCGAGCCAAAGTTGGAGAACAAGATTATTGCTCCACATGCCCAATTGAAGAGCTTAGAGGACCTCAACACGCGACTGCGGCAAGAGGCCCATGAAGCACGTGCAACACTAATTAGAGATGCAAGCGTGGAGGTGTGGTTAGCTATTTGTCTCCATCCATCCTCACAACCATATGCCGTGGTACCCCTTCCCTCCGATGGCCCAAACAATTGCTTGTGCCCAATATGCCAATGATTGTTTGATAATTGTACTGGCTATTACCCTTTATCTTACGGCCATAAATTTCATCTTTATTGTCTAGTAGATTACTTGCCAACTAGGTCAATTTGTCCACTTTGTAAAGCTCGACTATCAATGGCATTGTACATGGTGTTGGGCTTAGGACAGTTAACCAAGACCATGACATTGAATGAAGTTCATGACCATGTATACAATCTCTTTATTTGAAAATATATGCCTTTGTTTTAAGTTCATTGAAGTTATATGATGTTGTACTATATGATGTGGTGGGATTCATATATTTATGTGATGCTCCAATTTTGTATATGGAATATTTTGGAGTATATATCACAGATAGTGTTCAAAAAGGATGGTTTTGATGTTTTGAAGGTTTTGGGAAAGTTTGGTGTTGGTCGAAAAATTTTGGTTTTTGTCCATTATGGTGTCGGCTGGATTTTGCGGCTTGATTTTGAGTTAGTTAGAGAAATAATTTGAAGAAACACTGTATGAGAGAGTTATAGATCTTGTTGAGTAGAAAAACTTTGTCCTAGTGAAAAATTTGTGGTTCACTCGTTTGCATACTTGTATGGAGGTCAGAAGTTGCTAACAAAGTGGTTTTGAGCTAAAAGTGCATCTAGATTTCCGTGTCAAGAGTTGCAGGCATTAGACGGAGGTCGAGATGGAAGAGTTAGCCATGAAAGGTCAAATACAAAGGGAAAGAAGAGGGTCCGATCTTCGAGATGAGCTATTGAGCTTGTCCATTGGATCTACGAGGCAGGCGTGGTGATGCTCCAAACAGGGCCGTTTTCATGCTATCAAAAGCATGAAAATGGTGAAAAAAAAGACGTCAAGATTCCGTACGCGTTTGCTATCAAAAGTGCACGCTAAAAGAAGGTGAAAAGCACACACACACTTTTCGAGAAAAGTTGTTTTTGGCCGCTTTTTGGGAGTCATGAAAGGCTATAAAAGAAGAGGAGATCGTGAGAAGGAGAAGACACAATCCAACGGAGAAGACACAATCCAATGCACGCATATCGAGGCTATACGAAAGAAAAGAGAAGGCACGCATCTCGAGGTTGCACGAGCGAAGAGAAGGCATGCATATCGAGGCGCTGCGAAAGTGATAATTAGCGCACGCGAATCGAGGCAGCGCAAAGAAGAAGATAAGATCAAGATATTTTGAGAGTGAGAGTGAGAGTGAGATAGCTCAAGGGTGGACGGGTGGTATCGAGCTCCTTCACGGAGTGATTCTTCTCCAAAATTATTGTAAAGACTCATCAGTTTGATTCATACTGGAATCTCTCTTCTTGTTCATTTGTGATTATTATCTTGCTACAATTTTGATCGTGATTATGAAAGAACGGTGCGTGACAATTTAAATGCTTAATGATTAATTTAAATGCATCCAATGTTCATACACTATGCAATTGAAAAATCCATCACATGCAATCCTAAATTCATCAATTGGAATAGTGTCAATATATTATTTCATAATAAATAATTTAAGGAAATCTATGGTTAATTGAGAACAAATAATTTAATTGCATCAAGGAAGGCTATTGTTATTTCATAATAAATAATTTAAGGAAGGATATGGTTGCATCAATTGGAATCTAGAATGTAAAACACTATGCAATCTTATATAAAGTAAACTTTAAACTTTAATAATTATAAACTATTAAAGTAAAATTTAAAAGCATTTTCTATTTGCCATTGAAATATAATTATATGCACTTTCATCACAAGCATTCTCTCTATCTCTCTCTCTCTCTCTCTCTCTCTCTCTCTCTCTCTCTCTCACACACACACACACACACAATTAAACTTTGCACATGCTTCCTCCACACGTCCTCTCATAGGATTCTATTGCATATGAGACAAAGTGGTATGCCACTTGTCATGCTCTTGATCAATTGAACTTGGTCAAGAGCAAAACAATTGGCATAACTAGAAGCCTATGCGATGGTGACATAGATGAAGTAAAGCCCAAACCCTAAACACAAGACATTTACAATGCACAACAAGAAAATTCTTATAGCAATCCTAAAGTCATGTCTCTCTCTCTCTCTCACAATTAAAACTTATATTTAACTTTAGTCATTAAACATAAGTGTTACCAAAGACAAGAAATTAAACTTTGCACATACTTGTTCCTCACGTCCTCGCATAGGATTCTATTGCATATGAGATAGAGTGGTATGCCAGTTGCTATGCTCTTGATCAATTGAACTTGGTCAAGAGCACAACAATTGGCATTACAACCTAGAAGCCTATGCGATGGCGACAAGGAAGAATGAAAGACCAAACCCTTAATACAAGATATTTACAATGCACAATAAGACAATTCTTATCCAACCCTGAATCGCAACCTGCAATCAAAAAACAAGAACACATTCAGAATACAATGAGACATTCAAGATCCTATTGCCATCATTTCCACAATTCACGAGTCACTATCCTCATCATGTTCTTCATCAATGTCCTCATCTTCAGACCCATGTGGAAGGCGAATATTGTTTTCTTCAACTTCATCAGATTCATCCTCCTCATCTTGCTATCTTCCTTGGATGTTGCACCATCAGATCCTCTTCTTGGGTTTCTGAAATCTGCAATGATGGGAATGCTTCAGGTTGTATAGCATCTGGCATGATATCATAGGTCCATTTTGGAACTTTCTCCTCATATCCCACATCTCCCAATGTTTCTAGGATTTTATGATTGGCATAGATGTACACTAACTTCTTAGCGTGATCCTCTAAAAATCTATTTTGTGAAGTACTATGAATGTATTTGTAATGACTCCAGTTTCTTTCTAAGCCCTAGTTTGAGCATGTCTGAGAAAGAACCCTCATTGCAATTGGGCGTAGAAGCTCACACGTGCCACCATTCATCATCCACCATTTCCAAGCAGATGTTACTGCCAATGCTTGAACATTGCTCGATGCAAACAACCCCTGCTTGCATCGATACTTGGCTAACTTGTTACAACGCTTTGCAAACTCATGGTTGTGGGGATAACAATTGGGATCTCTTAGGGCTTCATATTCGAGAAATCTTTGCACCACCTTATGAAAGTCATGCATAACAATTGGGATCTCTTCAGGCTTCATATTCCACCACTTGGGGTCTAAAAGGTACCCAACACTATGCGATGGATTATGAGCTTACTCCCATCGTGGCCTAAACAATTGCCAAAATTCCTTGCATCTTGTAGCATTAAATGGTCTTCTCTCATTCTCTTGGCATTGGCAAGCAAGGGGATTCCTAGCAAAATAAGAGCTTGCTCAATACTCCAAAAGTGCATCCATGCTTTTCCGATTGTTGGAGACTTTCATTCCAATGCCCTAAGCACATATAAAATAGGTTTCATAGCATTAGTGGCATCCTCAAACCGTTTCCATAATGCAAGGGATCCCAATGTTTCTTTCAGGTCATGCATTTTCTCCTTTATTGCCCTATCGGGGTCAACTCTGACGTCCATCGTTCAAATGCATCACAATGAAATGTCTCTATAAGAAAACCCCTATTTTTCATTAGAGATTGCAAAGTGTAGAAGTACGTGGCAAATATTGTGGTTGCTGGCAATTGCAACATGGTAGAACCATCACAAGAGATAAAGATTGCTTTAAGACGTTGCTTCAATCATACTAACTTGATGATGTCTTGAGCCTCACAAACAATCTCTTTGAACCATGGCACTTGTTTATATCAATCTTTCAATGCAAGATTTAAAGTATGTGTACAACACACAGATGCATATAAATTGGTATACTCCCTTTGCAATATTCTTCTTGCTTTTTTACAACTCTTGGCATCATCCATGACAACTTGAACAACCTTTTTAGGGCCTAACTCTCTTATAACCTTGGATAACACACCAGCCATATATGTCCCCGACTTCTTTACATGTGAGGCATCAATCGATGTGTGGAAGGCCTCCCCACATGGTGATATAACCATCACATTCAATAAAGCATGGTGTTTTATGCTTGTCCACCTGTCTGAGACAATTGTGCATCTGGTGTTATGCAATTGCTTGAAAATGCTACAATTTATGTGCTCTTTCCCTTATGCATATGCCTTATCTAACAATGACGTATGCAATGTGTGGTAAGAAGATGGCTTGAAGCCCGACCCATAGTTAGCAATGCAATTCCATGCAGATCTCATATCATCGTTATCAACCATACTCAATGGACATCCTGATTACAAGATTGATCTACCAAGTACATACTATGCATTCTCCAAGTCTTGAACGCGGATGCTCTCAACTATCATGGCTTGCCTCAAGTTAGGAGTACCAGTTGCCGATCTAGCTTCACGAGCCATAGGTGGTGATCTATCTTGCATTTTAGTGTCCACACAAGGAGTCATGGCATGGGATCCTGCAACACTAGTACTTTCATCATCGTGTATGCTTATAGACTCTACTCCACTTATACCTTCACTTTCCCAAATTGATCTTCGTATCTTTCCAAAAGCTTGCATCTTCTCTGTCAAGGTGCCAACTGCTGCAGCAGCTCCTGGGGCTGCACAACGCTGAATGCTCTTTCTTGATCACTAAGCAAGTGGCCCCTTATGCGAGGTGCTCCCCTAGATTTTTGTATTTCACAATACTTGCATTTCCACTCAACGTAGTCATGAATATTAATAACAAAGTCCACTCTAGACCATGTGACTTACGTTTTTCTCCGTGTGCACATGGAACAACACTCTTTGAGAGGATTGTGACACCCGCATAAATCCTCTCCCCGTATCTTGGTTAACAACCTCACAAGATGGATCAAGCATTAGGGTAGTGCCCATTTTGGCAATGAGATCCTCTTCTGCAACTCCTTCTTCAACCTTGGGAATATTTTTAGGCATATCAATACGGGCATGGGCATGGCTCGATGCATCCATAGTTTGCATAGTCACAACTCGTCTTGAATATTGTGATTGAGCATTTCTAATTTCAGACATTTTCAATTGTGCATTCGTAGTCACAACACGTACCCTATTTTTGCCCAAGTTATTGCCATCTCGTCTCCCCCTTCTCTCCATACCTAAGGCCCTTAGCTCAAGAGTCAAGACTACTCACTAACAATCACATTCATTGGCACTCATGATCGTGGTCCGTAAGTTCCCCAAAACACAAGGAGTCGGAGTATAGACCACCCTCAAGAACACACAACAAACACTCGCATCCACTAGCCCTCGTGTTCATGGTCTATAATTTCTCCAAGATGCAAGGAATCGGAGGAGCAAACCACACCCACAAGTATAACAATCACTCTAACCCACTTAGCCTTACAACGATTCAGATCCAGATCATGGTTCACTTTCTTTCCCAAGTTATCGGGATATGAACCACAACCGGATTGAATGACGAGCCTCTATTGCCATTTCCACTGATATTTAGCCTCGGGGCACACAAGAAACTGGGAATTTGCACCCCATAGCACCATCGATACACAGAACACTATCAGCGGTAGAACTCATATTCTCGACAGTAATATTAATTATCCTTACGGTGTATATTACCACCGGGATAATTAATATTATTGTCAAGAATATGAGTTCTACCTCTAGTAGTGTCTTGTGTACCAGCAGTACATTTATCTGATGGTACATTTATCCGATTTACCAGTGATTTTTTTTGGTAACCTACGTGATCACATTGTTTTCACGCTACTTGGAAGAGTAATTAATGAACATTAATATCACCAAACATTGCTATACTTAGTGAATAACGCGTGCAGATGGATTCTGTTGTTGGCAAGAGTTTGATTATACAGTGGTACACACGCTGGGAATCTAGTATTTGGTGGTAGACTATTTGGATCCGCTAGATTCAGTGGAACCACCCTCACGAGGCATTTTTGGATGATTTATCAGATGCAGATCTATTTGTAGTGGAACCCATTTGGATGAAGATCTATTTGTTGTGGAACCCATTTGTGGCATGTATTGGTACAATCTAATGGTTTAGTTTGTGATGGATGGTGTTTTCCCAAAATAGATGTCATTGGATTTGAAGAGGAATCTAAAATTTTCATTTTCTATGTTTTCTTAGTCATGGAGGTTGGCTATGTCCATGTATCTTTTATTTTAATTTTTAGGTTGGCTACTATATCACCTTGTAAAGGATTGATGCACTTCATGATTTCCTATGAAGAAATATAGATTTTGAAGGGGTAGATGGAGGAGTTTGAGAACTTCGGCCATTTTGATGTCCATTTTTGGCAAATAAAGGAGGAATTGAACCACGACAAAGAAGGCAAAGTTGGTCAGGACATCATGGGGTGTCCAAAAATGCATAAACTCACCACAGTGCCAATTTGGCCATTGGGACACCCTCCAAATGGCCAAATTGGTGCCGTGGCAGGTTTGTGCATTTTCGGACACCCCATTGTGTCGTGACTAACTTTGCCTTCTACGTCGTGGTCAAATTCCTCCTACATTTGCAAAAAATGGTCACCAAAATTACCAAACTTGGTCAAGAGTATTATTTTGACTTGGAATATTTATAATATTTTCCTAAATTAATTTTACAAAAATATATATACAAGTAGTAGAACTTGATTGCATGGAATATGAAGAGAATAGTAAATAGCTATAACTCTTGCACTATAGCTCCGATTGCAAATTTTTTTAGTTCAAAATCGAGAGCATGAGTACTTAGCTCTATGATATTTGACACTCAATGTAGAAGACCTTCAAAAATCAGTCACAAGTTGAGGGGGTCATAAATTTGTAATTACTTTGGATACAAATGAAGGAAAAGGGACAAGTTTGCATCTAAAAGGTTCACCTCTCTACACAACAAACTTGGAGGTGGTGTATTCAATACTCTACAATTCAAAGTGACATTACCTTATATTGAATTAACAACACATTCAAAATTTCAACCATGACTGAATCAAAATTATTGCTTATGACATGGTATCTTGCAAGGAAGAGAATATGATAAAATGTACCTTTTTTTATTATAATCTCTCCATTCAAATACAAAGACTCTTCATAGCCTATACCTCCTCTTTGCTACCTCTAATACATATAAAAAAAAGGCTTTTGAAATCCCCAAGTAAGGTCCTAATATTAATACCATTAAGGCTCTCCTCTCAGGGTAGCCAGGCACAGTGTTTTACACCATTGCCAATGGGATACAATGCAATAGGGGAAGTTGTGTGATGTGGATCACAATGATCAAGCTATCAATACTTTGATGCACTTTATTAGTTAAGTAGGCCATTCTAAAAATTGGATATGGAAGACCACAATGTATCCTTCTGCTCGACTAATATAGTGCACCAATGAGTGATCTCAAATGCCTCTTGCATCAATTCAACAACCATTACATTAGTAGACCTAACAAAGCACATTACATTAAAAGACCATAAAATATAAATCAATACATAGGATGCTTACCATCATGGCATTGTCTCCTTTAATGATGCAAGCAAGGCAAATAGGTATAAACTGTAAACTTTAGACATGAAAACTTTAGGCATGAAAACTTTATACATATTACTTGAAAACTTTGGACACGAAACCACACAATAAAACCATAAAAATAAAATTCAGCAATGCTTTTAATGTCCTCCAACTCATGAAGAAAACCTATGCAAATTCCAAAATGCCCAACCTATAATTTATGGAGAGCTTGTACTAGTCAAACACATTGTTTGATTTTGCACGAGGGATAAAATGGACATTTTCATGCATTTCTCTAGATTCTTGCTTGCTATTTCACCATTTCAAGTCAAGGTATCCCTGCACATAACTTACAGACAGTCCATTGTCACTTATATCAAAGATTCCACTAGTTCCCACTCCTATGTTAAAATAGGATCTTTTAAAGAAGATAGGCAAGGAAGGTACATAGTCTAAGAAATACATCCTTCCTCTTGAGAAGCTTATGTGGATGCTTGGCAAAAGCTTCCATGACTATCTAGTTAGTCAAAATGTAAGTTCAAGTCATCCAATGCAATTTTCATGTTCTAGAACACACTAGAGCTCACAATATTGTCAACTTCTATCACTTTCTTCCTGACCATGCCTCTAGAACACACTAGAGCTCACAATATTGCCATCCTTGGCCACTTTGGTCACTTTGTTCTTGACCATGCCTCTACAACACACTAGAGCTCACAATATTGCTAGCTAGTGTCACTTTCTTCTTAACCATACCTCCAGAACACACTAGAACTCACAGCATTACCACCTTGTGTCACTGTGTTCTAAACCATGCCTGTTGGGAAAAAAATAGCTATAGGAGAGGAAAGAGCAGTTGTATCCTATATGAGAAGGAAAAGAAAGAGGGAAAAAGCTTCTATAGGAGGGCAAAGAGTTGTTGTAGTAGAAGGAAAAGTGCCTGTAGGAGGGAAAAGAGCACCTGCACCAGAAGGAGAAGCGCCTACAAAAGGGAAAGAGAACCTATAGGATATGGCGGCTAAGCAAGAGGCCATAGAGCAAGAGAGCAAGAGAGGGCAGATCAAGAGAGGAAAGAGAAGGTGGAGGTAGAGCATGAGGGGATAGAGCAAGAGGAGGCACAGAAACAGTGAGAAGAGTAGGAGAGAGAGGACCAGCTATAGGAGGTGCTGCAACCCAAATTTTGAAAAATGGAGGGAGAGAGCAATTGGACCAGAGCAAAGGAGAAGAGAGAGAGGGGGCAGGCCTATAGTAGGCTAGAGGACAAAAGAAACTCATCCAAAAGGTCCCACAATGGAGGGAGAGGGAAGTTGGACTAGAGCAAAGGAGTAGAGAAAGGGGGCAGTAGGCTAGAGGACAAAATAAATTCATCCAAAAGGTCCCACAATGTAGGGAGAGGGAAGTTGGACCAGAGTAGAGGAGCAGAGAAAAGGGGCAAAGACCTCCAATAGGCTAGAGGACAAAAGAAATTCGTCCAAAAGGTCCCACAATGGAGGGAGAGGGTAGTTGGACCAGAGCAGAGGAGTAAAGAAAGAGGGGCCATACCTGCAACACACCTAAGGAGAAGAGAAATTCACCCACAAGGGCCCACAAAGACATAAATGAGATTTGGGGATGATCTGGGGTGGGTGCTGTGACATGAAGTTGAGGGTAATAAACTTCACGCACCTCTTCACTTCCTACTACTTTCGAACTGAGTGATAGATATATTTATCACTGGGAAAGGGACATTAAAAAGAAGCTTTTATACCAAGAGACCACACCATCTATCCTCCCTTATATGAGAATTAAGATGGTAACATCCCAAGTGATGTTGTACTCAAGCATAGGGAGAACGAAAGTATCAATGGAGACCATAATCTTAGCAAGCCGATCTGTGCCAAAGAGAAGAGTGATACGTTGTTGAAAGAAGATCTTGCTGCTCAACATGACATGAACTGATATATATCAAGAAGTCTGAAGGGGTTGATTGGGTCGGATGGGTAGTTTCCAAGGAAACATTGCACCTCCTTCATAGACACCTTTACACTTAGCTCAAAACACTCTCCAAACTGTCATAAGATACAAAGACCCATAACCTTCAGCAAATACATGATATAAAATATTCAATCACATATTAAGATGCGCCTTGAAATGGACTTCACTCTGCTATGAGTTTCGTAAGAAACAGAGAAGCGGTTGGAAAGATATGGGCAGTTTACTAGACGGGGGTAAAAACTATTTGAAAAAAATAGTCACACACAGAGAGTCATAGATTTTTGGTTTGACATCTAATACAATAATTGAAGACATAGGATGATGCTCCTAGAAGAGAGCTTCGTGCTATATAAAATTTGTTTAAATCGGACCGCCGAGCGAAAAGTTATGAGCAAAATACTGATAGGGCATCAAACTATCATGAAAAACACCTACTCCCTCTACTAGTGCCGACTTGGGAGAATACTACCTCCATGCTTAGACTTCATCAGTGATCCAAGTCCCATAGAGGTCATCTAGGATGGAAGGAATAGCCCCCTTTGTGGCTTGGGAAATAGATAAACCATGTATGCACAAGGAGCAACCGAATAGACAACACTTCTAAGCATTTTGGAAGAGAAAGCAATGGAAAAAGGGAAGAGACACTCAAGAGAGAGAATCTGAAGTGACCTTCATTACCAATAGATTGAGACTCTACTCTAATGCAACTCAAAATACTACAAACACAAGGGAGTCGAAGAGGTTTCATACATACAAGAGGGAGCGGAATCTCTAAGACTACTCATAGAGAGAGAATGAACTAGAGAGAGATGGACTCAAGAGTTTACATAAGAGAATATCTACAAGAGGGAGAGAAGGCTCATGGAAGAGGCTTGAGGAGACTAGAGCTACAGCAACATGAGGCCTAATGATGGAAGAGATGATGAACAAGGGAGAGGAGGGCTCCTTTTATAGAGATTTGGTCACCCTCCTTCACCCATTCATGTCCGTATGTCACCATCCATGTCCTTTTTGGCTACTCATGCCATGTGTCCCATCAAAAGATTCTCAAGACTCTTAAAATATTAAGAAAGTCAAGAGTCTCCCACATGGAGCGCATAGGGACCCTCTCTTTTCCATATGTCCACATCCTCCTTATTCCACATAGGAATTCTAGAAGGATTCCTCTTGACTCCACACTCCTCCACATGCCTTCCACACACTTGGCATGTGATCTCTCTTATATTATTGGAACACATGGACATGAGCCCACCTCTTGATATGACTCACTCTTCCTATTTTCTAAAAACTCCCATAATATCCCATACACAAATAACTCTCATCCCATACCATGGTATCTACAATTCATACCTATGGTATTTACAATTATCCATTCCACTCATCCTCTCAATCCCATACAATATCTTAGAAAATAGAAATAAGTGAGAGCCACTAGGCTATCACTTGATACTCAAACTCTTATCAAACATAGAGAAAAACAATACCAATATCAAATTAAAAAATATCAATTTTTGGCATCACAGTGCACATGGGAGGGTGGTCAAGCATGGGTTAAGGGGGGGAGGATGGTTTGGGTAGTCCCCAATGTAAAAGGAATAGCCAATAGGGGATCTCTGCATGCTTGCCATCCCTCCACCTCAACATACCATTGCCCCACACAAAGGAGCACTCTCACTGGTATGCCTCAAATCCCTCTCTAATCCCTTGAAATTAGGAAACACTAATTGGAGGCCCTTTTGAGACCCCATTTCTCCCCTAATGGAAGAGCTCACATAGTAAGTTGGGGAATGATAGAAGCAACTCCTTGCACAAGGTAGTTGACCTCAAGGACAAGCATGCGCTTGAAATGAATCTTGGAATCAAACACCTATAGTTCAAGCCATCTCTTTAAAGTGACACACACGTGTGATCTGTCAGTGAACTGATTACAGGCCATTGCCACTATCGTATTATATCTAGAGATGATGGCCCCGATCAAAACTTCTGACTCTAGATCCTCCAACCGGATCATTGGATCCCATAAAGCTATGAAAGGTTTCATGAAAAATTCCATTCACTTGTGTTGGGAAGACATTTCTATGCAAGTTTAATTTCTCCTTCCATTACGAGATATAGAGAAATGGATTTGAACTTACCCTATAAAAAATGTTTCAGTCAGCAGTCTGGCAAAAAAAGGGTTGTCTACCATAAACCAATATGCTACGCTACATGAAATGAAATAAAAACCTAGACAAAATAGTTATACCATCATATATTAGAGTCATACCAAATTTCATATTCTTTCAACCATCGATGTCCAACATGTTGTGACATGAAGTTGGGGGTAATAAACTTCACGCACCTCTTCACTTCCTGCTGCTTTCGAACTGACTAACAAAGATATTTATCCTTGAAAAAAGGACATTAAAAAGAAGCTTTTATGCCAAGATACCACACCATACTTTCCTCTGTCGGATGAGAATGAAGATGGTAATATCGCAAGTGATGTTGTACTCAAGCATAGGGAGAAGGAAAGGATCAGCAGAGGCCATAATCTCAGCAAGCTAGTCTGTGCCAAAGAGAAGAGCGATAGGTTGTTGAAAGAAGATCTTGCGGCTCAACATGACATGAACTGATATATATATTGAGGAGTTTGAAGAGGCTGATTGGGTCGGATGGGTAGATTGCGAGAAAACATTGCACCTCCTTCATAGACACCTTTACACTTAGCTCAAAACACTCTATAAACTATCATTAGACACAGAGGCCTATAACTTTTAGTAGAGACATGATATCAGAGATTCAAGCACACAAAGAGATGCACCTCGAGATGGGCTTTGCGCTGATATAAGATCGTTGAAAACAGATAGACGATTGAAGAGATATGGACAGTTTACTCGAAGGGAGTGAAAACTATCATGAAAACAAACTGTCAGACATAGAGACTCATAACATTTTAAAGCAATATTTGATTCAAGATCTAAGCACATACAGACATGTGCCTTAAAGAGAGCTTTATGCTGATATGTGTTTCGTAAGAAACAAAGAAGCGGCCAAAAAGTTATGGGCAGTTTACTAGACGGGGGTAAAAACTGTCATATGAAAGCAGACTGTTAGACACAAAGACTCATAACTTTTTACAATAGTATCTGATTCAAGATCTGATCATATAAGACATGCGCCTTAAAAAGAGCTTCATGCTAATATAAATTTTATTAAAATCGGACTACCGAGTAGAAAGTTATGAGCAAAACACTAACAAGGGGTCAAACTGTCATGAAAACTGCCCTCCACCCATGCTAATTTCCCCTGAGCAGGATGCTCCCTCAAGACTCCACTTTCATCAACGATCCACCCCTCATAGATTTTTCCTAGAAGAGGGGAAGAAGTTTGCATGGTGGCTCAGGAAACAGATGGACCATGTGTGCACAGTGAGCAGCCGAATAGAAAGAACTTTAAAGGCTTTGAAAGAAAGAAAAGGGAAGAGACACTCAAGAGAGAGAGAACATGAAGTGACCTTCATTACCAATAGAGTGAGACTCCACTCCAATGCAACTCAAAACATTACAAACACAAGGGAGAAGAAGAGTTTCATATGTACAAGAGGGAGCGGAAGCTCCAAGACTACTCATAGAGAGAGAACGAACTAGAGAGAGATGGACTCAAGAGTCTATATAAGAGAATATCTACAAGAGGGAGATAAGGCTCATGGAAGAGGCTTGAGGAGACTAGAGCTACAGCAACATGAGGCCTAATGGTAGAAGAGATTGATGAACAAGGGAGAGGAGGGCTCCTTTTATAGAGATTTTGTCACCCTCCTTCACCCATTTACAATTGCTGCCTGTAGATTCTTTTCCCCATCAATCACATAAGCCCGTATGTCACCATCCATGTCCTTTTTTTGCTACTCTTGCCATGTGTCCCATCACAATATGCTCAAGACTCTTAAAATATTGAGAAAGTCAAGAGTCTCCCCACATGGAGCCCATAGGGACCCTCTCTTTTCCATATGTCCACATCCTCCTTATTCCACATAGGAATTCTAGAAGGATTCCTCTTAACTTCACACTCCTCCACATGCCTTCCACACACTTGGCATGTGATTTCTCTTATATTATTGGAACACATGGACATGAGCCCACCTCTTTATATGACTCACTCTTCCTAATTTCTAAAAACTCCATAATATCCCATACACAAATAACTCTCACCCCATACCAAGGTATTTATAATTCATACCTATGGTATTTACAATGATCCATTCCACTGATCCTCTCAATCCCATACAATATTTTAGAAAATAGAAATAAGTGAGAGCCACTAGGCTATCTTTTGCTACTCAAACTCTTATCAACCATAGAAGAAAACAATACCAATGCCAAAGAAAAACATCAATTTTTGGCATCACAATGGTTATTGAAAATTAATGTTGGTGACCCTCAAGTGTTCTAGTGTGTGTGACGAGGTTCTTTCCAACACAAAGCCATGTATGGACCTATCTATGGGACACGATTTGATACAGTGCTTTGGTATAAGATTTATGACAATCATGCCAAGTCTCAGTCTATTACGAGATATAAAGCCATGGATTTGACCTTACCCTAACAAAAATATTTCATGTCACAATGCGACAAAGAAAGGGAAATCTCGCCTAAAACAATATGCTACACTACTCCAAATCCTATAGAGTCTATCCATAATCTTTATTCCATCATCTAGTAGATTCCTATAAATTTTTGTCTTATTCTAGCTATCGATGTTGCACATGGCTATGAAAAACAAACATTGCTGACCCTCACGTGTTGTAGTGTGTGCGACGGGGAATTGTAAAATAAAAAGGCATGTATGTGACCTATTTATGGGATAAGAGTCGGTACAGTGCTTGAATAGAAAGTTATTGAGAGTCATGCCAATTCTCAGTCCATTATGAGATATAGAGAAAAGGATTTGAATTTACCCTATCAAAAATGTTTTAGCTGACGGTGTGGCAAAAGAACGGTTTTCTACCATAAACCAATATGCTATGCTACTCGAAATTAAATAAAACCTAGACAAAATCTCTATTCCATCATGTATTAGAATCCTATCAAGTTGCATCTTTTTTTGACTATCTGTGTCCAACATGGTTATAAGAAACCAACGTTGTTGACCCATACATGGTCTGTATGATGAGGTTTTATAAAACAAAAGGCCATGTATAGACCTATTTATGGGACAAGATTTGATATGGTGATTTGGTATAATATGAATGAGAAGCATACCAAGTCAAGGTAAATTAAAAGATATAGAACAATGGATTTTACCTTACCCTACCATAAATGTTTCTCCTTCCTAGTGTAGGGTTCTCTGCCCTAAAATGATATGCTATACTACTCCAAATGCAATTAATCCTAGCCATAATCTTTATGTCATCATGTATTAGATTCCTACAAAGCTTTGTCTTCTTCTTACCATCAATGCTGAACATGGTTATGAAAAACCTTGAACGTTGGTGACCCTCATGTGTTGTAGTGTGCACGACAGGGATTTGTAAAATAAAAAGGAATGTATAGACCTTTTTATGGGCCAAAGGGCCTTGGGTAAAATGTTATTGATATTCATACCAATTCTTGGTCCATTACGAGATATAGACTAATGTATTTGAACTTACCCTATCAAAAATGTTTCCGTGCGTAGTGTGGTAAAAAAAAGGGTTGTCTACCTTAAACCAATATGCTATGCTGCTTGAAATGAAATAAAAACCTAGCCAAAGTATTTATACCATCATATATTAGAGTCATACGAAGTTTCATCTTCTTTCGACCATCGATGTCCAACATGGTTATTGAAACCCAATGTGACCCACACGTGTTCTAGTGTGTGCGACGAGGTTATTTAAAACAAAAAGGCATGTATAGACCTGTTTATGGACAAGATTTGATACAGTTATTTGGTATAATATTAATGAGAATCATACCAACTCTCACTCCATTATGAGATATAGAGCCATAGATTTGACCTTACCCTAACAAAGATATTTATCATTGCAGCAATGCGGCAAAGAAAAGGTTATCTAGCCTAAAACAATATTATATGCTACTCCAAATGCAATAGAGCCTAGCCATAATATTTATGTCATCATATAATATATTCCTACAAAGTTTCGTCTTCTTCTGGCCATCTATGCCGCACATGGTTATGAAAAACGAATGTTAGTGACCCTCACATGTTGTAGTGTGCACGATGGAAAATTGTAAACTAAAAATGCATGTATAGACCTATTTATGAGACAATATTTGGTATGGTTCTTGGGTAGGATGTTATTGAGAGTCATACCAAATCTCAGTCCATTACAAGATATACAGAAAGGGATTTGAAGTTACCCTATCAAAAATGTTTCAGCTCGTGGTGTGGCAAAAGACGGATTATCTGTCGTAAATCAATATGCTACACTACTCAAAATGAAATAAAACCTAGACAAAATCTCTATTCCATCATTTATTAGAATCGTGTAAAAAAGTTGCATCTTTTTTCGACTATTAGTGCCCAACCTGGTTATGAGAAACCAACATTGGTGTTCTATGTGTGCGATGAGGTTCTTTAAAACAAGAAGCCATGTATAGACCTATTTATATGACAAGATTTGATATGGTGATTTGGTATAATATTAATGATAATCATACCAAGTCTTTGTTAATTACAAGATATAGAACCATGGATTTGACCTTACCCTACCATAAATATATCTCGCCTGTAGTGTGACAAAGAAAGGGTTCTCTATCTACCCTAAAACAATATGCTACGCTACTCGAAATTCAATAAAGCCTATCCATAATCTTTATGTCATCATGTATTAGATTCCTACAAAGAGTTTTCTTCTTTGGACCATCGATTCTGAACATGGTTATGAAAAACCAACATTGGTGACCCTCATGTGTTGTAGTGTGCATGATGGGGATAAGTAATATAAAAAGACATCATGTATAGACCTATTTATGTATTAAGATTTGCTAAGGGGCTTGGGTGAAATGTTATTGAGAGTACTACCAATTTTGGGTCCATTACAAGATAGTGTAATGGATTTAAACTTACCCTATAAAAAAGAATTCAGTTTGCAGTCTAGTAAAAAAGGGTTGTCTACCATAAACCAATATGCAATGCTACTTGAAATGAAATAAAAACCTAGCCAAAATATTTCTACCATCATATATTAGAGTCGTACCAAGTTTCATCTTCATTCAACCATCGATGTCCAACATGGTTATTGAAAACCAATGTTGGTGACCCATACGTGTCCTAGTGTGTGCGACTGGGTTCTTTAAAATAAAAAGCATTGTATAGACCTATTTATGGGACAAGATTTGATATTGTGCTTTGATATAATATTAATGAGAATCATACCAAGTATCAGTCCGTTACGAGATATAGAACCATTGACCCACACGTGTTCTAGTGTGTGTGACTGGATTTGTTTTAAAGAAGGGCATGTGTAGAGCTATTTTCGAGCTATTTTCATTGCAACTAATGATCTTCACTCCAAGACCTCTAGCCCTTGCTCTAATCTCTAATATAAGGGATACATTTAAATTGACATAAAGCACTACAAGCCATTAGATCAAGGAGTGGACCTAAGGGATATCATCAAAGAATAGAGGAATAAAATATCTACCCTTCATCAAAACAAAGACCTAATGCGGGAGGTGAGAGGAAAATCTAATTCAATCTAGGCCATAGATTAGATGGAAGATCCAAGGGAGGATATGGGTGTAAAAGGACCTTCAATTTGGGCCATATATTTGATGGAAGATCCAAGGGAGGAGATGGGTGTAGAAGGCGCTTCAATCTAGGCCATAGATTTGATGGAAGATCCAAGGGAGGAGATGGGTGTAGAAGGGGCCTCGATTTGGGCCATAGATTTGATGGAAGATCCAAGGGAGGAAGGCTCTTCAATCTAGGCCATAGATTTTATGGAAGATATAAGGGTGGAGATGGGTGTAGAAGGGGCTTCAATTTGGGCCATAGATTTGATGGAAGATCCAAGGGAGGAGATCGGTGTAGAAGGCATTTCAACCTAGGCCATAGATTTGATGGAAGATCTAAGGGAGGAGATGAATGTAGTAGGCACCTCAATCCTAGCCCTCCATTATGCACCTCAATCCTAGCCCTCCATCTACACTGGTTGATCTCCACCATCCATTATGGTCCTCCGTCCTACCCCCCCATTACATGCCTCCATCTTAGCCATTGATCTTGAGTTGGATCAAGGGAAAGGTACCTATTGATCACGTTTAATACACCTCCCCCTCCCCCCTTTTATTTAATTCAAACCCTTCTCCCCCCCCCTTTTTATCCCTAAATATTTTACTTGCTTGAAGGAGTACCCTTCCCCCCTTTAACCGTAGCTTTTTATACGACTCCCCCCTCCCTCATTTATTTAATTGAAGCCCTATCCCCTTCCTCCTTTATCCCTAAATATTTTGTCATGTATACCACTCCCCCCCCCCCCCCTTTATTTAATTGAAGTCCTCCTTCCCCCCTTTATCCCTAAATATTTATACCACTCCCCTCTCCCCTCCCTCATTTATCCCTAAATATTTTACAATCATATACCACCCCCCCCTTTATTTAATTGAAACCTCCCTCCCCCCTTTATCCCTAAATATTTATACCACTCCCCTCCCCCCTTTATTTAATTGAAGCCCTCTCCCCTACCTCCTTTAGCTTGAAGCCATCCCCCACCCCTCATTATCCCTAAATATTCTGCCATCATATACCACTCCCCCCTCCCCCCAACAACTAGCTAATACAAATAGAGACTTTATGTATGATGGGACACCTATTTCACCTCAATCATCCTAGATCTCCATCTAAGGAGATTGATATCCATCCTCAATGACCACCATCCATCCTAACCCTCCATTATGCACCTACGTCTTAGCCATTGAACTCAGGGTCCACATTAAAAGGTGCTTACTACTTCTTAACCTAACCTCCCTAAAGTCAAAATTAGCCACTTGGAGCCCACCAAAGTGCATCCACCATCCACTAAAGCCATCCTAGATCTTTCATCTAATCACCATCCACCAAATTAAAGGTACCCATGTCAATTTACTAAAATGCAATAACACTGAGTCAAAATCTTTATGCCATGATGTCTTAGAGCCCTACCAATCTTCATCTTGTTTTGACCATCGATGCCTAACATATATAGAAAGCCTATGCTATCAATTTTTAATTCTAAATCCTATACCGTAAATGCTAAACCCTAAACCCTTTATCCACCCTAAAGTACTAATTTAAAATTATAATTAATAAATAGATTATTGAAAAGAGACTGATATTTATGTAATTGTTGCTGCCACAGCATGCTTGCAAAGGACTCTCACAAAGGAGATGGCTATATATTTTGTTCCAAGAATGGAGGTGATTTTATGTAGCAAAAGAGACGTGGTTGCATTTGCTACAATCCATGATAGTGATCCAAATTCTCTTTGTCACTTTAAAAGACTTGGCAAAGATAAGGTGGTAGTTATTGTATAAAAGATCCTTAGTGCACATGTTGAGCTAAAGCATAAGTGTGGAGATATGGAAATACTTAGAGATGTTATGCCTTATAATGTGTGCAACAAATCATTTATTGCAAGGGATAGAGATGAGACTTATCCAACACATATCATCAAGAATACAAAGTGCATTTCTATGGATTTCAGTGTGGGAGATACTTTGCAAATGATATCATTTGCAAATAAGAACATAGTGGAAGGTCAAGTTTTGGGGTTTGAACAAGTGGATCAAGGGTCATTTGCACAGATGGAGGATTGTGAAAGTTACTAATGATGGTATGGATGATAATGCAGCATCATTGGATGGTCCCTATTATGAGGAAGTAAAAGATTTGAGATGGAGCATGCAATTTTTGAAGATTAAAAAAGGACATGTGGTTTTCAATGATAAAGATAAGGTATACTACAATTTCAAAGGACTTAAAGAATATGCCAATGATCCAAGATTTATCCCTTCAGACATGGATGATTTCAATGGACGCAAGTATAGAAGTGACATCTTATCAAGAATGGATGAGTTCATTGGTACCAAGAAAGATAAATCATTAGAAGCAATGCCTTATCTGGAGTGGATGAATTCATGCATTTTGAGAAAGGCAAAAACATCAAAACTGTTGTTCCTTCAGAATTAGATGATTTCAATGCAATCATCTATGGAAGTGACATATTATCAAAAATGGATGAGTTCAATGGTACTGAGAAGGCAAAAGATTTCAAAAGCGATGTCTTATCTAGAGTCGATGAATTCACATGCGTCGAGAAGGATAAAGATATGGTCAGTTTTTTCCCCTCAAACTTGGACAATTTCAATGCACTTAACTATAGAAGTGATATCTTATGGGGAGTGGATGAGTTCGTTGGTACCAAGAAATCAAAAGGTTTCAGAAGTGATGTCTTATCTGGAGTGGATGAATTCAAAAGTGTTGGCTTATCAAACATGGGTGACATGGATATTGATTCAAATGGTCCTACGATTGCTTCAAAGACAAGAATGAAATCAACAAAGGACTGTTCTATATTTGACTTTGACTGTGATAAGATCAAGGATGCAACATCCCATGAAAACAAAGTTACAAATGAATTTGACAAGGAGAAGTGTACAAGGATATACAAAAGAAATGAAAATGAACATACATATGCATGAAACGAAAGCGAGTCTAGGCAAATGTAGATACGAAATCAAAGAGAATAAGAGTAACGAATGAAGACATTATGCTAAAAGCAATGCGATCTCCATGTTGCAAGTGTAGATGTATGCATTCTATTAACTAACATGACATCAATGGGTCTAGAGAACAGGTGTGGCAAAGGAGAGGGAGCAAAAGAAATGAACACCTACTTACGAGGCTCTCTTGCTTTTCGGTAAATGACAAGAAAAAGCAGAGTTCTGAAAAACATATAAAACCTCTCATAAATGGAAAAAGTATTTGCAATAATGCATATCACATTACTATAGGATTATCACATGGCACATACTGGGATTTGGCTAATAAAGCAAAGTATGGAGTAAAATTGAACATTCATGGAAACACAGGAAGACCCAAAACAAGAGCCTCAACGGTCTCAGTAACGTCAATTTTCAGAGACTACATTCATGAAAATGCTTTACCTCAACCCCATCTATCTAAAATGCATCTTTTGATAGGTTTGATAAAAAAAGAAGTATTTAAGTCTATTGGAGAAACACTGAGGAAAAGAGGGCATGCTCTGACATCTTTTCACAATTTGTATACTCTTTGGAAGAAGAGCTTTGGACATGTTAAAATCCCAAAGAGGAAAAACATGTTAAAGTGCAATGACTGTGATGATCTAAAGCAAGCACTTGAGAGTGCAATGTCTCCAGAGCAAAGAGAAGCATACAAAAAAAAGAGAGAATTTCATCATGCACTTGTTTGGCATTCTAGAATAAAATATGGATTTTGGAAAGAGCAAACTATTTCCCATCCAAAAGAGTACATGTGCATTATTGTAGATGATATGGATTAGAATAATACAACATCCTAGATTTGTTAACACTCCACCTAAGCTACAAGGAAAGTAATTTTTTAAGGTACATTTATGTGGAGTGTTGGGGCATGTATACAAGTTTTTTGCATACATATGGATGGATTCCTTGCATCTACATGATAGCAATCAAGTTGTGCCATCTATTATGAAGGCAATTCATAGTGTACATGCAGAAAAAGGTTGTGTACCAATAAATTTGAGAATACAGGTAGACAATTGTGGACAAGAGAATAAGAATGTACTCTTCTTTGCATTTTTCTCAATGCTAATCGCCCATCAAATCTTCAATGATATTGAAGATGGGTTTTCGTTGGTTGGAGACGGGTTGGAGACATGTCACATGAAGATATCGATCAAGTATTTAGCATAGTCTCAAGAGAGCTAAAACACAAGGACATGGAGACAGATGACTTGATAAGAAAATGTGGGAGGTAAGTTGGTGGCCGCAAGGAAGGTATAGTATGCTCCATGGTTGAAAGGCTGTATGATTGGAAGAGCTTTATTCTACCTTTCATACAAAAACGTGGTGATGCCCTGATAGGTCATAGCACTCCATACTACTTTTGCTTTTTCTTAAAGGATGAAAAACCAATGATGCAGCGGCAACACTATTCTCTTGATACAACATGGGAACTTGAAGAGTCTTATAGTCTCTTAACTTTAATTCTGAGCAAAGAAATTCATCCAACATGGCCTCCTACAAAAGAATTCAATGAGAAATCCAAAGGTGAAATAGAAGTCTTAAAAGCTTTTATTACATACAAAGAGAAAATGCTGAAGATATTTTCTGATTGGAAGCCCTCTTAGAAGGAACACACTGCTATTGTCATTAGTAAGACCTACCAATTGATAAAGCGACCTTGAGAAAATGCATGAAGATGATGTTAAGAGAGAATGGCTTTTATTTTGGCCAAATGTTGGTAACGACTTGCGCCCAACTTGTGGTCTCTTTGAAAATGAGTTTGAATCAATGTTGCCACATCCATATTGTGGACGAAATAAGAGAGAGTTTATGCCATAAATAGACATACACATCCATTGTTGCAGTTCGACCATCGAACAATGAACATGAGAACATGAAGTTCTGGGTTGCAAAAGTGGTGGATGTGAGAATGGATGACCAGGCGAGAGCTACAGATTTATAGTGGTATGGTATGAGCCATGAGGTAGGAAGGAGAACTAGGATAACAATACATTGTATACTAGTTGTTTGAAAAAGGAATGGGTCCCAAACCATGAAGCAGTTTCAAAGCTTTCCACAGAGACAGTCATAGTGTCCTGGAAATCAAGGACAAAGAAAACAAAGAAGCACATGGGGTATGATGTAGAAGGAAAAATAAAAATACCGCAACCAATCATTTCACATATTACAGAGTTCTTAAAGATGCTCACTAAGGTGGAGGAAGGAGATAGCACAAATGAAGATAACACCATTCAAGCATCAATAGAGACTGAAGGTGATGATGGTCAGATGAGAATGAATGAAGATGGCTCCCAAGCAACAGGTGATGTGACGAATTGGACATTCAAACAAGCAAATGTTAGGATCACCTATTTGTACTTAACTTATTGTAAAGGCAGAATTAAATTATTAAAAAGGCCATGATAGACTCCTTTGTACAAAGACTCATCCATAGCAATATTTCTTGTAAACTTATGATAATGTCAAATTCCAAGCATAGCTATTTCTATTTTTTAGAGTACAGAAGCATCTTTCATGTCTCTTAGTCTATATAAACCTTTTAATTTCTTGAATATTCAAGAGTGTTATAGTTTTCTCCTAGTTTTCTACATTGAATTTTGAAGGAAATTTTATGTAATGGGGTGTAACAAGGGGTACAAGGGTTGTGTGTTGGTTAGTGTGACCAGATTTGGTGGTAGATGGTTCTATAAGGTGTGATTGAGAAATTCATGGGGCTGATTGAGAAATCAATGGAGTGATTTGTGGATCTGTTGATGCTCTCCTTTGGGGCACATGCATTGTATCATTTGCCCTTATAAGGGCCTCTCTACTCTTGAATAAACTACTCTATTTGCTTCATTTGTTGATTCCTTGTTGTTGTTCCATCATGTGGTATCAGAGCCACGTCCACCCTCCTTCAGCCCTCTTTGAGTGCCATGTCATCATCTTTCCCAAATGGAGCTTTTCTTCATTTTCTTCCCACAGACTTTGCTTAAGCTTGTTCTCTCCATTCCCCCTATCCTCTGACCTGAAGTATCCTTGTGTTCGGGTAAATCCCTAGCTAGGAGGAATTAGGCAATAGTCACTTCCTCTGCCCATGTCGACACAAAAGCTAGTTCGCACTATTGTGTGAAATGCAACCTGTCTAGGGCCTTATTTCTCTAATTCCTCTCAAGGGAGGCTAGGCGACACTTAGTGCTATCTACAGTTCAAATCTAAACACAAATGCTCCAATATTTGAAGTGCAATGAAGAAAAAACCAATCAGAAAAGGCATGCATTTCTCAGACGACTTGACATGACACAGCGTGATTCCTCTCTAGTGGAAGTTATTTGGTAATAAAGCTTCCTTTCCATGCTAAAATCCCTCTTAAATCCAACTCCAGCAGTGCAAATTTGATCCTCCAGTTCTTGACTATTTTATTTGGGGGTTTTCTGCATTACTTCCTCATGTTACATGCAATGCTGATGGTTATGTGCTCAAAACTTTGGTTACTTTGCTACTTTCACTATGCATTGATGGTGTTTGTCATATAAGTGGATGGATGAAGTATTTTATGGTCAAAATTTTGATTATCACTATGAAAATCATGGTCTTTAACTCATATGTGTGGATGAAGGGCTACATTGACAACAAGGATGTAGCATACATAATGTTTGGAGATGACTTAGTGGTGTATGCAACTTCTTTGCATCTATATGGAGATGAATATATGTTGATCTATAAAGTTATACCATATTTCCTTGGGTGCTCTACCTTGACTTTAATGTCAAAAGGATTGTAAGCGATAATCTTGGTTGTTCTATGATCAAAATGATATATAGTACCAAGATCAAGTATGGACTCTTCAAGAAGAATCACATGAAGACCTTCACCTACATCAATCCAAGGACTTCATCAGTAGAAACAACAAGGCAATGGACAAGCAAGTTAATGAGTCTGATACAATGGTGGCTTGGAAATGATGCCACAAAAAGATTGCCATCAAGGGGGGGAATTTCCCCACATCTTCAACTTAGAATTTTTGTGTGTGGTCAATAAGGGTTCTCTGCCTTGGTATGTCCCCCTCAAATGATTGTTAGTCTTATGTGAGTTTTACCTTGTTAGACCCATGGGATTTCCCATGCATAGTCATTTTCTAGTCTTCCAATTATAAACTAAGAGACCAAAGTCAGAGTGAGATCACGTTGGGGTGAGGATGCCCAAATGAATCTACTACTGCTGATGCAACTAGAGTGAGTGCCAGGTTGGGATCATGAGTGTTATCACTAGAGGTGGGCAAGCCATGAAGTTTCCCATAGGGTTGAGGTCATCAATTTGTGGGGGGTATGAAGGACAAATTGATGTAATGGGGTGTATTTTATGATACTTAACACTTGTTTCATGATAGTTAGCATTCCATTCTATGATAGTTATGACCTATTTTATGATAGTCCAACATTTATGATAGTTAGCACTCATTTTTATGATAGTAAGCACTTGTTTCATCATAATTACCATTCAATTTTATGAGTTTTTTTTTGTAGATCGAGTTGTTCCGTAGATTCAAAGCTTGTCATCCTAAAGCCAGAATTCAATTGTGTTCATTTGAGTCATTGAATCCTTTCTTTACTCGTCTCACAAGTGAAGGATAGGTATACATGTTGTTGTTAATATCATGTTCAGATATCTTTCTTGAAGGATGCACTCAACCACATTCATTCTCAAAATCTTGTTCTCCATGGATGTGGATGCAAATGAAGATGTGAGTTTTGTGCAGGAGATGGTAAAAGCATGGTATGTACATATGTAGTTCATATGTTCAATGGTATCACACAATTGTGGGAATCTATAGTCTACCCAAAGAAGGAAGACAAATCCTTCCATGATAGAAAGTGCTTGATGGGAAAATGTAAAAACTGTGGTGTTAAGAAATTGAAATGCTGCCCTTCAGAGACAAGGAAGACAGGGAAAAATATGACTGTGAAACTATTTGAATATGTGGAGACTATGGACAAACAAGGGGAAAAAAAGAAAAGGAAAGATCTTGTGAACAAGGAGATGCAATGTTGGGAGTTCCTTAAAATATTGAAAACAAAGCTCAACCAAGTTTATTACTCACAATTTCATTGCTCGGAGGTGGCAGGCACAATAGTTCAAGGACTGCATTCATAATTTTCCTGATTATGTGGTTATGCCTGTGGTAGACTTTGCTGAAAACTATGTTTTTAAAGAGTAGAATGAGATTCAACCTATGCATTGGCATTCTACATAGGTTACCATATTTATACACATAATATATTATAGGAAAATGAATAAACTAATATGATAGAATTCATGATACATTGTTTGTGCAGCATTGTTTCATGTTACACTTTCAATGGTTGAAGAAACAAGATATAGTAACTAAACAACATTGGGTGTGGTCAGATGGCACTGCTTCATAGTTCAAGGCTTGCACGCCATTTTATTTTGTGGCAAGTTTGACTAGATTAGAAATGAGCCATTTTTTCTCAGCATCAAGACACGGCAAGGGAGAACATGATGGAGCTGGAGCTGTGCTGAAGAGAACATTGGTACATGAACAATTGAAGATAAATGGTGCTATCTTAGAGTGTGATGCTGATGCAGTCACTTATTATAGGGCCCAACCTTTCAAAGGGTGCTGAAGCTTGCTATCCTTCAAAATAGAATAACTACAACCGTGTTTTCTTGGAGGTTAAAGTAGGAGATGTGAGTAGGGAGGGAAAATGGAATTGTGGAAGTATCCCAAAATCACTATCTGTGCATGCTATTTGTGGCCATAACTATTAGATATCAATGCTCCACTCTCATGTAACTACGTGGGAACTAGCTAACTCTACTTGTAAGCCCCCCATATGAGGACAAGGCATTTGAGTAGCTCGGTTATCCGGTAGGTCCTAGTTTGGACACCAAATGGGGTCCATGTGTGGCCTTATGGCTGGATGGCTTCAGATAGACTTGGCACACTGCCAACTAGGCTACATGCAAGTGTAGGAAGGCATCCCATGACTGACTGCACTAAGGGTAGATGGAGCATTTCTCGAGGCAAGCCCACTTTCAGGCTGCATGGCCCGTTTGGAGCCCCAGATGATCTCGGATGGCTGTGGGCCGAACGGAGATCGTAGGTCAGTTGCTCTATTCTATGCCACGGTTCTATCATGTGGTCGGTGGCCTATTTTGGGACCGACCTCCATAAGGCCGGTTTGGGCAGACTAGGTCAGTCTCCCAATTGAGTCTAACCAACTACGACTGGTGGCTATGTAAGAGCAAGCTTGTGAAGCCCATTATCATCACTAGTTATAGCAACCCTGATTCCTTAGCATCCAGCCTCCATTCTCTACTGTTTCCAGCATGCCATCGAAGCTTGTCACACGGGAGCGCACGGCTGGGAGGCGGCACCATCTATTGTATCAGTTTTACAATAATCAAATTTTTGATTCTCCACTATCTGCTTTTCTCTCTTGCATACGAGATCTTGTTATCTATTGAGCACAGATGTTGTATTGTTTTCTTACATGTATCATAGCTTGGGCTCTAGCAAGAAGATTTGGTAGTGTGTTTCTGTTTGCAAGAAGATTGTGAGAGATGGCCCAACCTGCAAGACTGTGAATCCCAATGTTCAGTGAAAGAGAAAAGTTGGACGACTCTAACTATCCACTCTGGAAGTTCAAGATGAAGACCACCCTAAGCGCATACGAGCTTTGGGATACTGCTACTAGGGTGGACCTGAAGCCGGTTCCGAGACCGCAAATCCGACCAATGCAGCACAATAGATAGTACCAACTACGGATGAGATTCTCGCGTGGACAAGAAGAAATGCAGATGCATTGTGTTCTATTGTATGAAGTGTAAGTGATTCTGTCATGGCATTAATTCAACATGTCACCACAGTAGAGGAGGCATGGACGGTCTTGAAAAATCAATACAAGACCACGAATCTGACGGGGATTCAGAATCTAGAGACTCAACTCGTGAATGAGAAATTGTCTGAGTCTGAAATGGCAGAGAAGTTCATCACCAGGGTGAAGAATCTGCACGATCATATGACTACAATTGGCATCACCATCACCAGTGAAAATCTAGCACGAAGGTGCATACGTATTCTCCCACCAAAGTATGACGGTCTTGTTATAGCTCTAAATATGCAAAACAAAAATCCACCCCTCAACTTTGAGGATTTCAATGCAATGCTTCTAGAGGAGGAGATGCGTCAAAAGATGAGGACTGGAGAAGATTCGGCTTTTTGGGCTGGATCAAAGAAAGGTAAGGGTAAGGACTCTGGTAACCCATCTTCTTTTAATGATAAAAAGAGAAAGAAGAAGATCAAGTGCTTCTATTGCAACAAGGCAGGGAACAAGCAGAATGAGTGTCAGAAGAAGATTGCAGATGAGAAGAATGGAGTAAAGAAAGAGTCCAGCAACAGCACGTAGGTAATACCAGTAGAGCTAATAATACCAATTGAGAAGATTTGCATGGAGGCAGTTCATGTACCTACAGATGAACCTTGGATTATTGACAGTGGTGCATCACACCACATGACCAGTCGGAAGGATTGGTATACCTCTTTACATCCGGTAGGGAATGACATCCTAGTAGCACTCGACAATGATGCAAAATGTCCAGCAAAAGGAAAAGGTACGATTGCTCTCAAGTCAAATGGAGTTGTAAAATAGTTATCCGATGTTCTTTATGTGCCGATATCAAGAGGAACTTGTTGTTCATTTCTGCGATCATGGATCGGGACCTCATAGTTCACTTTGATAAGAATGGCACACAGATTTTGGATCTTCAAGGGAAGGTCATTGGTAAAGGTACACAGTGCAACAACATCTGCAAGCCCTCAGCTTTCAGTGCTCGAGCCAATGTGAGCAACACTAAGTTGTGGCATGAGAGGTTTGGTCATCTAAACCTTAGTTCTTTAAAGGAGATGCATAAAAGTGGAATTACTGCAGACCTACCAGAAATTACAGATCTACTCGATGTATGTGAAGCTTGCATGATGGGCAAGCAGCATCGGTAGCCCTTTCCTAAAGAGGCCAGAAGGGCAAAGGCTCCTCTAGAGCTCGTTCACACGGACCTCTGCGGAAAGATGGAGATGGAAGCTTTGGGTGGTTCCTAATACTTCATGATGCTGATCAATGACTACAGTAGAAGGATATGGATATACTTCCTGAGAACTAAAGATGAGGCTTTTAGGAAGTTCAAAGAATGGCATGTAATGGTCGAGAAAGAAACGGGGAGGAAGGTGAAGAAGTTGAGATCAGACAGAGGAGGTGAGTTCACATCAAGTGAATTCAAAAGTTACTACAAAAATCACAGGATCAAGAGGCAGAAACCTCGGCCACATACACCACAGCAAAATGGAGTACCAGAGCACAAGATGCACATCATCTACGAAATGGGTAGGAGTATGCTGAAAGGGAAAGATTTCCCAAAGGCTTTCTGGGCTGAAGCATGTAACACGGCAGTTTACATTCTGAATCGTAGCTACACAAAGGCTGTGAACGGGATGACTCCACTGTAGGCCTTTTTTGGTAAGAAACCTTCAGCTGCACATTTCAGAGTTTTTGGATGTGACTGTTTTGTGCATGTCCCTGATGCTAACAGGACCAAATGGGAACCGAAGAGCCGGAAGTGTATTTTCTTGGGATTCAGTGAAGAGGCGAAGGGTTACTGTCTCTATAATCATGTTACCAAGAAGGTAATAGTAAGTCATGATGTGGTCTTCTTAGAACAGCTGCATCAATTGGAGGAGGATGCTTCCTTCCCAGACAACCAAGACCAGGATATCCATCCAGTACAACCACCAATAGCAGACCGAGCTCCCCCAACGATGCTTGGGAGGATTCAAGATAAAGAAGAGGAAGAAGAGCCTACAGAACCACAACGGCAATGACCATTCTTGAAGTGGGTAAAGTAGCTTTTGGACAGCAGAGAACCTCCAGCCATTAAGGAGGAACCATCCAAACACTGCCGGTCCAAGAGATTAGAGGAGCAAAGAAGGGCACGGGAACACTTGGTCAACTTCGCTTTGATGATAGAGGTGATCCGTGCTAAAGAACCCAAGTGTCTTGAACAGCTTTGTGGTCTTCTTAGAACAGCTGCATCAATTGGAGGAGGATGCTTCCTTCCCAGACAACCAAGACCAGGATATCCATCCAGTACAACCACCAATAGCAGACCGAGCTCCCCCAACGATGCTTGGGAGGATTCAAGATAAAGAAGAGGAAGAAGAGCCTACAGAACCACAACGGCAATGACCATTCTTGAAGTGGGTAAAGTAGCTTTTGGACAGCAGAGAACCTCCAGCCATTAAGGAGGAACCATCCGAACACTGCCGGTCCAAGAGATTAGAGGAGCAAAGAAGGGCACGGGAACACTTGGTCAACTTCGCTTTGATGATAGAGGTGATCCGTGCTAAAGAACCCAAGTGTCTTGAAGAGGCACAGGGTGATGATAGGTGGATGGAGGCTATGCAGTCGGAGTATGGCCCCATAATGAAGAACACTTGGGACCTTGTGGATCGACCACCAAAACACAAGGTAATCGACACCAAGTGGGTGTACAAGACCAAGTACAAGTCCTGACGGCATGTTGCATAAGTACAAGGCTCAGCTCATGGCAAAAGGATTCGGATGCATACATGGTTTTGATTATCAAGATACCTTTGCTCCCATAGCTCGACTAACCACAATTCGCAGTGTTTTGGCTTTAGTATCACAGGGAAGTTGGGTGGACCGTGTTTCAAATGGATGTAAAATCCGCCTTTCTGAATGGTGATCTCAAGGAGGAGGCATACGTGGAACAACCACCAGGTTTTGTGATCCCCAGTTCAGAAGATAAAGTTTATAAACTAAAGAAGGCACTTTACGGGCTGAAACAGGCCCCACGAGCATGGTACCAGTAAATTGATGCCTACTTTCTGCAAAATGGGTTCAGGAGGAGCCCATCTGATGCAAATTCACATATCTATAGAGAAGGAGGCAGGTGTATGATCGTGGTCCTTTATGTGGATGACCTTGTCTTAATACGAAACCATGAAGAGAAGATCTCGCAGGCAAAGCAGTTGCTAGGAAGAGAGTTTGAAATGACAAACCTCGGACTAATGCATTTCTGTTTGGGGATTGAAGTTTGGCAAGAGCCAAAACAGATCTTCATTTCACAGCTCAAGTATGCTGGAGAGATACTAAAGGCATTTGGCATGGCTAAGTGCAAGATAGTTGGTACCCCTATGGAGGTTGACGTGGAGCTCTCAAACGATGATTCATCACCACTAGTGGATGAAGCGAAGTACAGAAGGCTTGTGGGTAGTTTGATTTACTTGTGCAACATGCGGCCAGACATCAGTTTTGTGACTAGTGTACTAAGCAGGT
Source organism: Dipteris shenzhenensis (assembly GCF_047967505.1). NCBI lineage: Eukaryota > Viridiplantae > Streptophyta > Polypodiopsida > Gleicheniales > Dipteridaceae > Dipteris > Dipteris shenzhenensis. Next base: position 12,242,206 of record NC_141626.1, read on the forward strand.
TTTCCAATAAGCCTCAGGAGAACCATTGGAGGGCAGGGATGCGAGTGCTAAAATACATCAAAGGTACACTTGATTATGGCATCACCTATACCAAGGGTAGCACCTTGACCAGATTCTATGACTCGGATTGGGCAAGAGACGTGGATAGGATGAGATCAGTGATAGGTTACTGTTTCTCACTTGGATCTGGAGTTGTGTCATGGGTCAGCAAGAAGCAACCTACAATTGCTCTTTCTTCTACCAAGGCTGAGTACAAATCAGCATGTTTTGCTTCTTGTGAGGCAGTGTGGTTGAGGAGGATTTTAGGGGACATGGGTGCAGTAGTGCAGAACAAGCCTACATAGTTATCATGTGACAATCAGAGTTGCATGGTGATTGCAAAGAACCCTATGTTCCACACTCGCACAAAACACATTGAGATTCAATATCACTTTATACGTGAGCTCATCATGGATGGAGAGGTCGACTTGGTGTACTGTCCGACTACAGAGAATGCTATGGACATCTTCACGAAGGCTCTTAGAAGAGACTTGCTAGAGAGGCATCTTCATCGACTTGGCATTGGATCAAAAAAGTAAGTTCACTTGCGGGTGGACATTGAGAGGGGGTGTTAGATATTAATGCTCCACTCTCGTGTAACTACGCACGAACCAGTTAACTCTACTTGTAAGCCCCCCATATGAGGAGAAGGCATTTGAGTAGCTCAGTTATCCGGCAGGTCTTGGTTTGGACACCAAATGGGGGCCATGTGTGGCCTTATGGCTGGATGGCTTCAGATAGAGGTGGCACACTACCAACTAGGCTACATGCAAGTGCAGGAAGGCATCCCATGACTAACCGCACTGAGGGTAGACATAGCATTTCTCGGGGCAAGCCCACTTTCAGGCTGCAGGGCCCGTTTGGAGCCCCAGATGATCTCAGATGGCTGTGGGCCGAACGGAGATCGTAGGTCAGTTGTTCTATTCTGTGCCACGGTTCTATCGTTTGGTCGGTGGCCTATTTCGGGACCGGACCTGCATAAGGCCGGTTTGGGTGAACTGGGTTGGTCTCCCAATAGAGTCTAATCGACTACGACTGGTGGCTATATAAGAGCAAGCTTGTGAAGCCCATTATCATCACTGGCTATAGCAACCCTGATTTCTTAGCATCCAGCCTCCGTTCTCTACTATTTCCAACATGCCATCGAAGCTTCTCACACGGGAGCGCACAGCTGGGAGGCAGCACCATCTATTGTATCAGTTTTACAATAATCAAATTTTTTATTCTCCATACTATCTGCTTTTCTCTCTTGCATACGAGATCCTATTATCTGTTGAGCACAGACATTTTATTGTTTTCTTACAATAACCCATGGGACCCCACAAGACTTGCCAAGAGACATTTGGCTTGCTTTTGTGATGCATGCATGCATGGCCATTAAGAGTGCATCATTTGTCAGAAACCTATGAGCAGTTTTATCCAAGAGTGTTTTTCAAGAGATTTAAGCAATGGTATTTCTTTAGGAAACATGGTCTTTACACTTTTATTTTCATAAGAACTAGATTGCTTTATCATATATATATATATACAAAATAGTCACTCACACTTTCACATAACATAAATTTTCTTGTTCATAGACATCCTTTGTACCCATTTTATTACGTAAAAAGAGTGTTCAAAAATAATTTCTCTAAGAAACATCCCTCACAATCACTCTCAATGTAATGATATTATACAAATATGATTACTTATTAAAAACATTTATGTCAATATGACAAGAGCTTTCTAGTGTTATTAAAGCATAAATAACAAGATATTTATGGATATGTTCTAAAGAAGTTAAAATTACTATAAATAAGTATTAATTTACGGGCTTATGTATCTATTCTCACAAAATATATGCAAGATCTTGTAAAATATAACCCCCTATATGTGCTCATAAGGCATTTTCCAATCAATTTGAGTGGCTGAATGACTATATTTGGACATTAGATGTGAAAGTTATGTCACTTTCAAAGTGTTGTCTAAGGTACCTTGGGAGACCTACTTCAAAGAGGTTTCATTGGAAAAACTACCTTGGATGGCTTGCTTTAGTGAGGTCTCTTTGGAGAAACCCTTTCATGAAGATAGGTTGAGAGAGGATTTTCAATGTCACCCCTGTATTACGTAAAAGTTGTGAGAAGGATCATAAGGGAATTTTCATCGAGAAATCCTACTCTACATGTGGATATGTAAATATTTGTGTATGAAATAGGCATTCCTATAATACTTTGCATATTTCTAAGTGAAACTATGTTTTCTTTTGATCCATTTTGCCATACTTTTACATAGTTGGAAGCTTTTTTTTCCCCTTCCTCGGACGCTTAGAAGATTTTTCTCAGAAAATGGTCGTCCCTGCCATTGGAATAGATGCATCAACAAATCACATGTTCCTTCATGGGATTATCACACTTTGTGCCCTTGCTCGATTCTGAACCCCCTAGTGATGTTGAAGATGCATACGATGAGGTAGCATATGAGGGACATCATGATGTATTAAGTAATGCTTTGCAGATTGGTGACACTTTTGCAGTCAAACCTAATTTTACAACCAATACAGATGCAGCTGACATTTACCTCATCAAATGTATCGCACGAAAGGAGAAGGCTAATAAAGACTCTGAGGATGATTGGGAAAATGAAATTCCCAAATGATCATATGTCATAAAAGGTTTGTATTGCAAGCAAAAAGATGCCTATTCATTCAACCTCCTTTGCCCCCAATTCACATACTATCCCATCTTGTCCATTATATCAATATACCCATGTAGCATATCCCCCACAAAAGAAATATGTATCGTATCACATCGGAGATGTATGAGGCAATCTATAATAGCATGCCCTTTGAGATATAACTTTTTTTTGGTAATGCTTGATATTTAATAAACTTCTATTTTTAAATGATAAACTCTCTCTCTCTCTCTCTCTCTCTCTCTCCATATGCATGGAATGACATTGAGGAAATGCAAAAACCTTTTTGGTGTCAACACTTGGGTGTGAAGGTTACAACACCATACTCAGTACTGCTTCTAGAGAAAGGAGCAAGTATGCCACCTAGCATAAAACATATGCTAATATATAAGACACTCACATTACATTAGAGTACAATGTTGTGGGGGTTAAAGGCCATTGTACATTAACCCTAGTTATGTGCAATACTCAAACACATATATATATGGATGACATAGAAGACGGGTGTTCTGCACCCACCAAAACTTGTGTGACTCTCTCTTCTAGCTCTCCCTCTCTCTCTCTCACCTTCTTCCATTCTGCTTCCATTGTTGAGATCTCTCAACTGGTATCAGAGTACGGGTGTTCTAGCTGAGCTCGGGTGTGAGCCTGGAGCCCGAAGTCTACTGCTACAGCTCTGCGGGAGGAAGGAGAAGCTTCGTTGGGTGTCTTTACCTACATCTTGATGTGCAGAGCCTTGTAGAAACCTTTGGAAAGTTCTTTGAGTGGTTTTTGCAAGCCAGCAGGTGGTTTTGGAGGCAAAAGACAATCTATTTTAGACTTGAGAGTCTTGTGATGAAGATATCTTTCTCTAGAAGCTGAATCTCGCTCTGAGATTTGAAGCAAAGTTGTAGAAGACTTTGATTACTTCATTTTTCGTTTTACATCTCTATCATCCGAGTTTTCAATCAAAAGTTACAACTCCTGCAAAAAGTGATGAAATTCAATTTCCTGCACAGATTTCGTGTGTTAGATCTCCATATCCAGGCCACCATTTGTAGTTCAGACACTCCCAATGGATTCAGAGCAGTCCAAAACTTCTACCTATGAAGCTACTTCCAATTCGGTGAAGTTTTGAAGCTATAGTGAAGCTCTGTCTACTCCAACGTCTTCATTCCGTGATTTCCTGTGTGAGTGGAAACTCAACATCCGAGCCTCCATTTGCAGAGCTGTCTGTACCATTGGCTACCTAAAACATATGTCTACAAAGCTTCTTGCCATTCCGTGAAGAATCGAGGGAGTTGTGATTCTCTGTGTTTTTCCATCGTCTCTTTGAACGAAATTTCTCAAAGTTTCCAAGACCTTCTCATTGATTGCCATGTGGCATTTTGGCTAAGGTTAAGTTTCCTAAGGTTCATTTTTGCAAAGAATGCGAGGGTTGACTGGCTCTTACTGCACCCTTGGATGAGATTTTGGAGTTGTGGCAGAAGAGAGATATTTGTAGATTGTCTTGTTGAGTTCGGTTATGCAGTGACACCCATGCTTTGAGTTGTGTGCTCTCATTTTTGGTTTGCATTGGGTTGCAGTGGATGCTTTACAGGCCATTTAAATGCATTGCAATCCTTGTTGGATGCATAGTATATGCACATGAGTCAAATGCATTTTTTTAATGCTTTGAGCCTTGAGTTTTGGTGACACTATCCTTCATTGAGGCAGACATATTGGGTGCATTTGGTGTGATTTCTCTCTTGCAGGTACTAGCATTTGGGATTTTGTTTCATTTGCATCATGGCATCCTCTTCCATGTCTGAAAATGAGTTTTTCAGCATTAAAAAGTTTGATGGGACAAACTTTTGTTTGTGGAAAGAATAGATAAAGGATGTGCTTATTCAAAAGACATAGATTAAACCCTTGGTAGGGATTAGCTAAGCCTATAGATATGTCTAAGGATGATTGGAATGAGTTAGATGCATTAGCAAAGTCTACTGTAAGACTTCATCTTGCAGAGTCAGTTTATTTCATAGTAGTAAATGAGCAGAATATGGAAGATTTGTGGAAGAAATTATGTGCCACTTATGACAAGGAAACTTTCTCTAATAAACTTTACCTCATGAAGAGGTTGTTTGAGCTGCAGATGAAGGAAGGGGTCTCCATTGCTTCTCACTTGAATGAATTCAATATTATTTTCAACTAGCTTCAGACTTAGAAGATGAATTTTGATGCAGAGACTAAGGAAATATTTCTCTTATTATATTGCCATCCTCATGGGATACCTTTTGTATAGCTGTCAGTAACTCTGCACCTGGTGGAGTACTGAAGTTTGATGATGTTGTGGGTAGCTTGTTGGCCGAGGAGATTAGATGAAAGTCTATGGATGGCAACAAGGAGGATGCAGCCTTAAATGTGCAAAGGGGCAAATCATAGTTAAGGGGGAAGTCCCAAGAACAAGAAAGAGGGAAGTCTCGTAGCAAATCTAGGGCACGAAACATTGAGTGTTGCCACTGTGGCAAGAAGGGCCACATGAAAAATGATGCTACAAGCTAAAAAGAGAGCAAAAGGGTAAGAAAAAGAATGCAAATTGGGGTGCAAATAAGAAGGAAGAGAGTCCAAGGGAGGATAAAGGAAAGATGAAGATCGAGGAGATTAATGCAATCACTGATGATAGTGACAATTGCGTTCTCTTCATGTTTAGTCTACCTGGTAGACTTGCTTACCACTTCAGATGATGCATATTCCCAGGATTGGATTTTGGATTTTGGTGATTCATTCCATGTTACTCCCCATAGGGAATGGTTCTCCACTTATGATAGTGGAAAGACAAGTTGTGTGCATCTTGGAAATAACTATGCATGTGACATAGTGGGAGCAGGTTACATAAAGTTTTCTTTTGCAAATTGGTCTGCATGTTGAAATAAAACTCTTGGTTAGCTTAGGCAAATGTCTCAGATTTTGTACATCCTTAAATTGCTGCATATTTTGCAATGGGTCTATTCCTTGTCATTCTCCTTTCTGCAACTATCAAGAGTTGGCCACTGAGGATTTTGAGAAGAGAGTGCTTCTTTTTGTTGTATCTTTGACTTTGTCTTTGGGGGATTGTCTAGTGCATGGCAAACATGTAATTCTTCTTCCATGGTTGGCACCCATATTTGAGATTTAATTGTTGAGATATCAAGCTCTACCCCCGATATATCTCCTGGATGACTATCATTTATGTCACCGCCTATGTTAGTTGTACTCGTGGTGTAGTTAGACTACCACGTATGTTTTTGGTTTGGGTTCACATATGAACCACGTATTCTAGGTTTGACATATAGGGTATTTCCCTCTTCTATTGTATTGTTGTTGTGTGCAAAAGTGAAGAATGGCTTCACCCTCCAACCTTGTGTCCTCTCTCTTTTGTGTGTTGTGAAGAAAGTTGAACTTGAGTCTCCTATCTCTCTCCCTCATTCTTTACATGGTATCAGAGCCTTGTTCGAGGTAAGGAGCTCAAGAAAGCAAGCCAAGTTTTGTGGTGTCCTGGTAAGAGGACCAGTGTTGCTTTCCTATTTCGAGTTTGGGAGCAAATCTCTGCAGGTAGCACAGCCAGAAGTGCAAGAGTGCACTGATTCAGATTGAGAGGCCCTTCACGGTGTGGCGAGAGTGCAGTATATGCTGCGGGCCCGTTTTGAGGCCGTTTCGGGGCCCGTTTTGAAGGCGCAAGTTCTTCGCAGGCACTCAAAAAAAGGCCCTGTTTTTGCTGTGCGACCACCGCGCGGCTAGTCGGTGGAAAGGTGCCACATAAATTGCATCGTATGCCTGTGTGCAGAGATATTGGGAGTTGCGGATTCATGCCTGTTGCCTGTTGATGCAAAATCGTCACTAGGAAGTGACTGTGTGGTGAAATACCACTTTCGTCAGTGTTGCAGATCTGCCCCTGTGAGGCTTTTCGCAGAAGTTTTGCTATTTGCCCTTGTGAGGCATTTGCTGTGTTTACAGGTTGCTGTTGCAATTCGTGATTTGTAAAATGTCTGAGAATCTGTCTACCATTGTCAGTGAGAAGCTTGACAAGAACAACTTCCAAGCATGGAAGTTCAGGATGACAAACTTCCTTATGGGAAAGGGAGTTTGGGATTACATCAGTGGTGAAACTACAGAACCAGTTTTGGGTGCTGCTCCTACTCCTACTGAATTGAAGGCCTTTAAAGAATGGCATGAAAAAGCCAGAAAATGCCTGTATTGGCTGTCTGTTAGCATTTCAGATTCTATGATTGTGCATATACAGGATGTAGAGACGCCTAAGGAGGCATGGGACACATTGGTGAAGCTGTATAGCACAAATACCAAAGCACGAAAGATGCAGCTAAAGCAGGAGTTGCACAATGTGCAAAGGAAAAATCTGAATATAAATGAGTATTCCTTGAAGGTGAAAGGCCTTGCAGATTCTCTTGCCTCTATTGGAGCACCTGTTGATGATGAGGACTTAGTGTCCGTGACCTTGAATGGTCTTGGGAAAGATTATGCACAATTTCGGACATCCATTGGAGTCCGTGAAACATTTCCTGATTTTCAGGAACTTATTGCTCTCTTGCTGAGTGAAGAGCAAAGGAATGGTGGTTCAGCCACCTCAACTTCTCAAGAGACTGCTTTCTACTCGAATACAGGTAGAGGCAGGGGTAGAGGAAGAGGCCGTTTTGGTGGCCGTGCAGGAAATCAGAACTAACAGCAACAACAGGAAAACCAGTCCTATGGAGGAGGACGTGGTAGTTCTAGAGGCTGGGGGAGCCAAAGAGGCCGTGGTTCATGGCAAAGGAACCAGCAAGTAAATAGCAGCACAGAATGCTATTATTGTGGAAAGCCTGGACACAAGGAGAATACATGCTATAAAAAGCAGAATGACATCAAAAGTGGGAAGTTGCAGCAAAGCAACTATGCATCATCAAGTGGGCATGGTGACGACAGAAATGAGCACCTTTTTGTGATGCAGCATATGGTTAACTCCATGTCAGGAGATGCTGCAGCTTGCAATGATGTTTGGTATGTTGATTCAGGTGCCTCTAACCACATGACCAGTCATGGTGAGTGGTTTCATGATGTTAGAAATTTGGATAAGCCAGGTTATGTTGAAACAGGTGATGATACTGCGCACCCAATTACGCAGGTTGGTAAAGTGGAGGTAAAGTGCCATTGGCTATGCAGGATGGCAAAACGAAGTACTTGGCAGATGTACTTCATGTTCCAAAAATCACTAAGAACCTGGTTTCAGTTGGCCAGATGGTTGAGCAAGGTCTGCAGGTTAGATTTAATCCTGATGGATGTTTTGTTGAGGACTTGAAAAATAAGTGCCGCTTGGTTGCGAAAGGCAATAAAAATGGCAGAATGTTCACCTTGGATGTTGATATGCCTGAGGTAAAAGCTGCTATGTTTGCGCATGGGAGAGGTGTCATTGCAGATATTGAGATATGGCACAAGCGCATTGGGCATGTGAATATACAAAGGCTGAAATCTATGCAAACGAAAAACATTGTTGCAGGTTTGCCTAAATTCAGAGTTGAGGGAATGCAAAAGGTATGTGAAGCATGCCAAATGGGTAAGCAGGCCAGACATGCATTTCCCAAAAATGCTAAGGTGAGCAGAAGACCTTTGGAAGTGATCCATTCAGATGTTTGGACAACCAAAGCTGCTTCTATTGGTGGATGCCATTATTATGTGACGTTTATTGATGACTGCACTAGGAAGGTGTGGATTTATTTTATGAAGCACAAAAGTGAAGTGTTCAGCCATTTCAAGGCTTTTAAGGCCATGGTTGAAAAAGAGAAAGGTGTGCATATTAAAGTGCTAAGATCTGATGGAGGGGGAGAGTACTTTTCAGAAGAATTTAGTGAATATCTGAAAGAACAGGGAATTCAAAGGAAGTACTCATGCAGGTCTACCCCTCAGCAGAATGGGGTTGCAGAAAGGAAGAACAGGCATATTGCAAAAGTAGGACGGGCGATCCTAAATGAGAAAAACATGCCTGATTATTTTTGGGCTGAAGCAGTAGCAACTGCTGTTTATATTATGAACAGAACCCCCACTGCAGCTGTCCATGGCATGACACCTGAAGAAATGTATACAGGCCAAAAACCAGATATTTCTCACTTGAAGGTATTTGGTTGCATAGCTTATGTTCATGTTCCTGATGAGAAGAGAACAAAGCTGGATCCAAAGGCAGAAAAATGCATCTTTATTGGATATGCTCTGCACCAGAAAGGGTATCGCTGTTATAACCCTTCCACCCGCAAAATGCAAGTGAGCAGAGATGTTGTTTTTGATGAAATGAGCAGCTGGTATGCACCAACTGTTATGGTAGGAGATGCAGATGCAGGAAATGGGAATGCTGCAATAAATGCAGAGCAGCAATCTCAAGCCTTGAGTGGACCCAGAGAGTCCTCTACTAGTGGATCTAATGCATGGACAGGGAGATTGAGATCTAGTGAATCGTCACATGGCAGTCCTGATAGTGTTGTGCAGGTATCACATAAGAGAAAAGAAAAAGTGGACCATGCTCCAATGTTTGATGTGTCTGCTGGTAGCTCTCATGTTGATGGAGAGTCAAGTGGCTCTGAAATGAGCCTTGATGAGGAACTTGGGATTCCTTCTGTGGTTACACCTGGTGCAAGAAAAAGCAGGCATGATTTAAAGACTCCTGCAACTGATCCAGTTGTACAGAGGTCCACTCGTATTAAGTATCCAGTTGATAGGCTGAGATATGATGGGTATACAGCACATCACTATGCTTATATGGTCAAGGTTCTAGAGGAGCCAGAGCCCACATGTTTTGAGGATGCAGCAGGGCATAAAAATTGGGAAGCAGCTATGGATGAAGAGATGGCTGCCTTGGATGCAAACCACACTTGGGATTTGATGCCTTTGCCTCATGATAAGAAGGCTATTGGCTGCAAGTGGGTTTACAAAGTAAAGCACAATGCTGATGGGTCTGTTAGCAGGTACAAGGCAAGATTGGTTGCCAAAGGTTTTGCGCAGACATATGGAATTGACTATGAGGAAACTTTCAGCCCAGTTGCAAGGATGGCAACCGTGAGAGCAGTAATTGCTATGGCTGCTGCAAAGGGATGGTCTTTGCATCAGATGGATGTGAAAAATGCCTTCTTGCATGGTGATTTGCAGGAAGAGGTTTATATGATGCAGCCGGAAGGTTATGAGGATAATTCACATCCCGATTTTGTATGCAGGTTGCGCAAAGCCTTGTATGGCTTAAAACAGGCGCCGAGGGCATGGTCAGACAAGATAGGGCAATATCTTGTCACTATTGGATTTCAGATTTCCAATTCAGATTTTTCACTTTATGTGAAAAGGACAAACAGAGGGATTGTGCTTATAGTCATCTATGTTGATGACTTGATTATTACAGGTGATAGTGATGCAGATATTAATGAAGTAAAGCTGCTGTTGAAGCAGAAATTTGAGATGAAAGATTTGGGAGAGCTGCGTTACTTCTTGGGCATTGAGGTTATTAGATCCCCGAGTGGGATATGGCTGTTGCAAAGGCAATACGGTTTGGACATGCTGTCCAAATATGGGATGACAGGCTGTAAGCCTATTTCTGTTCCATTGGAGCAAAATGTGAAGCTCAATGCAGAGACAGGTGAGCTTCTTGAAGATATTACTATGTACAGGCGCATAGTAGGTAGCTTGATTTACATGACTATAACCAGACCAGATTTGAGCTATGCTGTGGGGCTGGTGAGTCAGTTTATGCAGGCACCGAGGAAGCCACATTTGGATGCGGCTAGGCGCATACTGCGGTATGTGAAGTCCACATTGCATTATGGACTGTTTTATGAAGCTGGGTGTGCATTACAGGTACATGGATACACAGATGCTGACTGGGCTGGTAGTGTCTCAGACAGGAGATCTACTAGTGGTTTTATGTTTTCCCTTGGGAGTGGTGCCATCAGTTGGAGCAGCAAGAAGCAGCCAACAGTTGCCTTGTCGAGCACAGAGGCTGAGTACAGGGGTGCAGCAATGGCTGCATGTGAGGTAGCTTGGTTACGGAAGCTACTTGCAGATATGGGACAGTCAATTCATGCAGCAGTTGTCATTCATTGTGACAACATTAGCAGCATCATGCTTGCTAATAACCCAGTTTATCATGCTAGAACGAAGCACATTGAGGTGCATTATCACTTTGTGAGAGAGAAGGTTCTAGCTGGTGACATTGATCTTGTCTATGTCAGCACTGAGGAGCAGGTGGCTGATATTTTTATGAAGGCATTGGGTACCGAGAAGCTTCGCAGATTTAGGAGCTTGCTTGGTGTACGTGAGATGGATTTGAGCTTGAGGGGGAGTGTTGAGATATCAAGCTCTACCCCCGATATATCTCCTGGATGAGTATCATTTATGTCACTGCCTATGTTAGTTGTACTCGTGGTGTAGTTAGACTACCATGTATGTTTTTGGTTTGGGTTCACATATGAACCACGTATTCTAGGTTTGACATATAGGGTATTTCCCTCTTCTATTGTATTGTTGTTGTGTGCAAAAGTGAAGAAAGGCTTCACCCTCCAACCTTGTGTCCTCTCTCTTTTGTGTGTTGTGAAGAAAGCTGAACTTGAGTCTCCTATCTCTCTCCCTCATTCTTTACATTAATGACAGTGGATGATTTGCACATTCTTTTCATGCAAAAGTGTTGCACTTGAAGAGCCTTGGTAACCGATATGTTCTTGAATGCCACACTTTGGGTTTGCATCACCTAAAAGGCATTTGTTACAACCTTCTAGGGTAATGCTTTGGATTTCTTCCCTCTTCGTGCAATCTACTTTTGTGAGGTTTGGTTTTGGGTCCTCAATTGATTGCACATTCGCATTGCTTTTCTTAGCTCCTTTCTTCATTTTTTTCCTTTTTCTTGCGGGTTGAATTTCCATTGGGCACATGTTATTGATAGGGGTTTCTCTTGAAACCATTGCCAAATTGCCCTCATTATTGTCTAGTGTGTTGATGATTCTATAAGCTTTGCACTATGTGCATCAGTGGAGTTAGAGGTGATTGCACTTGTGTCATTATTCAATTTGGAAACCTTTCTTTCTAATATTTTCTCAATACTTTTGTGATCCTTCTCAATTGATTCTTCAATCATCATTGCAACATCATATACCTATGTTATAGTTTTGCAGTTATAGTGATCCAATTGCTGTTTGATTTATTCATGCATGCACTTGACAAACCTTTTAAATAACTAGTGTTTTGTTAGGGACAAATTTCTCTTTATGATAGTGTTTTTTAGCTTGTAGAAATAATCTTTCACAGTACTCTGATTCTTTTGAACTACCCTTGGGAGTGTCAATTTTTAAATTTCTTTTTCTGATCTTTTATAATTACCAAAATTTGCAGATGACACATTTTGATGGAGATTCATCATTCCTCCATGAGTGACTGCATATTCTTGTATAAAATATTGTTGTAGCATGGGCCATGAGCTTTGCATTTCCACATCCATTTTGCAATACCTTTCAAATGGTCTTCCTACATGAGAGCTTGTGGGAATATGTTCAAATAATATTCCTCCTATGTCTTGAGGTGCGCCCTAGCCATTTGTGAAATTAAAGTGTGTGCGTAGATTAAAAAGTCCCATCAATAATTGAGCCTTACAATCAATTCCATCTCTTCTGCATCAAACCAAGAGCTAGTCGGTGTTTCTCGAATAGCTCTTTACCGAGTGGTTTGGTAAAGATGTCCGCAATGTTCTCTTTGCTATCACAATGCTGCAGTGTGATGTCACCAAGTAACACTCTTTCTCTGATGAAGTGCTCTTTGACATCAATGCGCTTTGTCCTGGAGTGATATATTGGATTTTTGGCCAATTCTTGAGACGATTGATTATCACAGTATATTGTTGTTGGCTTTGACTCATCAAAGTAATCTATTTCTAACAATAGTCTTGTGAGCCATATAGCCTCACATGCACCTGTAGTGAGTGCCCTATATTCTACTTCAGTCGAAGACAAAGAAACAGTTGGTTGTTTGTTTGACAACCATGATATAGCACCTTGACCAAGGAAAAATGCATATCCCTGTGTCGATCTCCTAGTCTCATGATCTCCGACATAGTCACTGTCACAGTATCCATGCAACCGTGGATGACTTCCTCGGTATTTTATCCCAAACTATCTTGTACCTTTGATGTATCTCAAGACTCTTTTGGCTGCATTCCGATGAGACTGTTTGCCATAAACTATTCTAGTGAGCTTACTGCATAACAAATATCTAGCCGTGTGATTGTCAGATATATAAAGAGATCCGATGAGCTGCCTGTAGTATCTGTCATTGACTATAGGCTTTTCTAAATCTTTAGTAAGTTTCAAACTCTGTTCCATGGGAGTGGCTGCAATCTTGCAATCTGTCATATGAAACTTCTTCAAGAGACTGTCAACATACTTGAGTTGACTCATGAATGTGCTATTTGAATCTCTCCAGAACTCAATTCCAAGACAATAGTGCATAAGTCCCAGATCTTTCATGTCGAACTATGCAGATAAGTCTTGTTTTAGTTTTTTGATGAAGCTATCCTTGCTTCCTGTCACAATCAGATCATCTACGTACAAAAGTGCAATAGTAATGTCTTCCCCTTGAACTTTGTAGTAGAGAGTATGATCTGCATTGGATTTCATGTATCCCAAATCGGAAAAATACTTGTCGATTCTACTGTACCAACTTCTGGGGGCTTGTTTTAAGCCGTAGAGACTTTTCTTGAGATGGCAAACCTTATTCTCCTTTCCTGGCTCAACATAACCTGTTGGTTGTTGCATGTAGACTTCCTCATCTAGATAACCATTGAGAAATGCATTCTTGACATCAAGCTGATACACATTCCATTTGCTGAGTGTTGCTAGTGATATCAAGAACCATATGGAATCCATCTTTGCTACTGGAGCATAAGTCTCATCATAGTCCTGACCATATTGTTGTGCAAATCCTTTTGCAACTAATCTAGATTTGTATCTGTGAATACTTCCATCTGGATTGTACTTCACTTTGTATACCCATTTGTTTGCTATGGCCTTCTTTCTTGGTGGAAGGTCGCATAATTCCCAAGTATTATTCTTATACAAAGCATCCATTTCTTCATTCATAGCAGTTTGCCATTCTGGCTTGTCTTCGAAGTACACTGGCTCTTTTGTAGCCATGATGGTAGTCATAAGAGCATAGTTGGTGGTTTCCACCTAAATTGCTTTGCCTTTCTGAGCATGTCATCTGGTTGGTGGTCTGCTTTCCCTAGTAGACCATCTGAGCTGTTGTGGCTCTACTGGGGGTGTTGCTGGCAATTCTTGCTCTTCTTCATCAACCTGTTCTGTAGATGACTGTGAAGTCGATACTTCTATCTCCTGTGTAGGTGAGGTTTTCCATTTTGATTCCTCATCAAAGATTACATTTCTGGAGATAATGACTTTGCGGTTGATGGGATCATACAATTTGTATGCTTTGCTTTCTTCACTGTAGCCAACCATGATGCATTTGCGAGACTTCGCATCCAATTTTGTGCGATGATCATCATGTATGTGGGCATATGCTATGCAACCAAACATGTGGAGATGCCCAATGTGTGGCTTTTGTCCAATGAATGCTTCATAAGGAGTCATACCTTGTATCGGTTCGGTAGGAAGCCGATTAAGCAAGTAGTTTGTTGTAGCTATTGCTTTTGCCCAATACTGATTTAGAAGATGCTTTTCACTAAGCATTGCTCTAGCACTGTCTGCTAAAGTCCCATTCTTCCTTTCAGCTCTTGCATTCTGCTGAGGAGTATCTGCACATGTGAATTGTCTTCAAATGCCATGATTTTTGCAAAAATTCATGAATGTTGAAGACATGTATTCACCTCCTCTATCTCATCTCATGACCTTGATCTTTCTGCCTGTCTAGTTTTCTACCATGGCTTTGAATTCTTGAAATCTAGAAAACACTTTAGATTTGTCTTTCAGAAAGTAGACCCGATAATATCTGCTGTAGTCATCGATGAAAGTCAAGTAGTAAAGTGAACCATTGATGTTGCAGGTCTGGGGATAACCCCATACATCTGTATGTATCAAATCAAGAACACCTCATGCACGAGAGGTACTTTTAACAATGTTGGCTTGCTTTTGTTTGCCGAAGCAGCATGCTTCACAAACTTTTCCAAGAAACTATAGCTTCGGAATCCCAATTGCCATATTTTGATTCCTAAGATCTAACAAGTACTTGAAATTGACATGACCATATCTCTTGTGCCATTTTACAGATAGTGGCATCTATTGCAATTGAGCTGACATGGCATGCTTATCTGGTACTGTAGCTAGCATTTTGTATAAGCGTCCTTCTTTGACACCTTTTGCTACTAGCTAACATCTTTTGGATTTGTCTCTGATAGTGCATTCATCACCATCGAAGATGACTTTGTTATTGTGTTCCGTCATTTGACCTACTGACAAAAGGTTCTTGCTGAGCTTCAGAACATAGAGCACATCTTTGACTAATCCTTTCATACCAGTGAAATTGTTCATAGGGATAACACATGTCCCTTGTATTAGATTCGGTGTATTTTTTGCTGTGTAGATGACATTTTTTTGTCCTTCTAATGGCTTCATTTCTGTGAACCATTCCTGATGATTTGTCATATGAGATGATGCACCGCTGTCGATGTACCAAGGATCCTGTTCAACTTGGTCGACTTGATAGCTGAAATCCTCTTTGGGATTGAAATCAGTGTCTAGGTACACTGTCTAGGTACACTGTATCAGTCTGATGCAATTCCTCTCTTGCAAGAAACATATTTCCATGTTCATTTGCAAAATGACTGTGACTAGAATGTCCACCACGATGATTTCCTCTGCCTCAGAAATTCCCTCGATTATTGCTGGATTGACTGCCTTGGTCGTACTACTTCTTGCGGCAATCTCTTTCATAGTGTCCAAACTTGTGACAGTAGTTGCACTAAATGTTTGACACATTGGTGGATGCCCGCAGTACTAAAGCAGGCAGTGTTGTTTGTGATTAGAGGCGTCGCAAGCCACTTCAACAAGGCTTTGTGTGCTTTGTTTGGAGCCTGTAGGTCACAGCAAAGTTCGTTGAAGAGCGGTTGTTGACAGCATTTGTATGCAGGTCATTGCTAGCATAGGAGCTCGCTAATGAAGGTTCTCCAAGAGCCTTTGAAGTTGGAGGTGCCGTGAGGGCTTGGAGGCTACTGGTTGCATATGGGAGCCGCTATTGGTGCTATAGTCCCCGGATGGAGGAGCCTTAAAACCATCCAGTGGAGGGTGCCTATTGCCAAGACGAGCATTGGAGTATGCTATGGGAAGCTGCACCTCAGTCCCTTAGCTTGCTAAAGCCTTGATGACGGGAAGGCTTAGAGCCTTAGAGGTGTTGATGCAGACTTTACTGAGGCGTTTGGAGAGGCGGCTCATTGGCGAAGGCTCTCTATAGTTCATTGCTTTGTTGCATGGAGAGTCAAGGTCGTTGAAGCCTTACTTCTTGAGTGGTGTAGAGGCCGGTGGCTCACTGTAGGTCAATGGTAGTCTTGCTTCCTAAGTGGTGTAGAGTCCCTATAACACAACTCTCTCTCCAAACAAAGAATGAAGTCCAACAAAGGAACTATCTCTCAACAATATTTCTCTCACTCGAACAAGGAAGAATTATGTCATCTCTCACAAACTCTCGAAGGAGATGAACGGAAATCCTCTCAAAGTGGATGAAGATTCTCTCAACGGAAGTGAATGGAAGAAACTCATGATCACTCAAGAGAACTCTCAATCTCACAATCTCTCTCACACTCTCAAGAATCGCAATGCCTTAGCAGAAGGCAAGGGAGCTCTGATACCATGACAATATGAAGAGGGGAGAGGAGAAGAGTGGAGATGAGGAGAGAGGGCATAGCTAGAGAGCACACCACAAATGACTGATTGTACACTAGATTTAGTTGAAAAAATAGAATATATACAAACCCTTTTAGGGTTAGGGTTAGGGGATCTAACCCTTTCCTTTATAGCACTCTATAAGGTTAGTGCTATGCACATATGATCACGTGATGGTGATATGCACACATGATCACATGATGTTGAGCATGAACTCTCAACATGTGTGTGTGTGTGTGTGTGTGTGTGTGTGTGTGTGTGTGTGTGTGTGTGTGTGTGTGTGTGTGTGTGTGTGTGTGTGTGTGTGTGTGTGTGTGTGTGTAAAGAAATAAGTGTCTATGTGTGTGAAATACATTTACTAATCAAATTTATTGTGTGTGTGTGTGTGTTGTTACCTAGAAAAGAAATCAGGACAAGAGGCTAGACACTAAGCATGGCGACGCTCAAGGGCCATAGAGGAAAGGAGAACGTGAAGGTGAAACATTATCATGGGGGGGGAAAAGGGATTAGAAGGGGAGGGAATGAAGAGGGAGACTATGGCACAAGGGGAAAGGGAGAGGGGAAAGAGAAGCATGTACATGATGGGAGGAGGAATGTAAAGATGGAGACATCAAGGGAAGAGGGCCATACTTTATTTGAAAGGAAGGGAAGGGGGAAATCAAAGTACTAGCTACATGGTTTTACAAGAATGAGTATGTCAATCAAGGAATAGCCCCCTCCTTTTATAGCCAAGAGAGGGGATCTCTCCCAATAAATGCATCCTCCCACATGCATGGTGTGTGTGGAAGAGTGTCCCATGTGGGCTACGCAGTTATGCACTCTCAATTGTGTACAACACCCCTTTGCCTCATTTTTCCACATACATCGACCCCCATATCCCAAGTCTAAGATACTCCCTTGGTCTCTTTCCAATTTTATAATACGTTCAAACCTCTAGGAGGACAAGTGGAGGGTTGGTGGCACAAGGAATCTTGCCACCTCATCCTATTTTCCCCATTATTTAACTTGCATCCTTGGACTATTTATCCCCCCCCCACATGGGCCTATCCTAATCAAGGGAATAATCCAATATAATATCCATCTCCACCTATTTTATATTACTTCTCCCATGGTCCTTGGGCCATATCTCACTAAATGCAGGCGTGGGACTGCCTAGGTGGAGGGGTGGCACATGGAGGAACCATGCCACCTTACATTTTATAATATTACTACCATGGATTATGTACATCACACCTTATGGGTCCTCTTACGTGGAAGGGTGGCACATGGTCATGCCCTACCACCTGAACCCTGGGCCCTATGCACACCATATTTTATTATACTATTGCCACACATACAAACACACACACATATTTATGCCTTTTTTTCTTAGACAAATTTATCCATAATAGTTCCCCCCCCCCAGGCATGGAATGCATAGCATTTCCAAGCCTGGGTCCATCATGCATAAAGAAGGGCTTGAGGTAACGCTTGTCAATCACCTTCTTGCCATATGGCTCCCAAACTTGTATAGACCCATTGCTACATTCCTTGATGACTTTGTATGGACTGGTCCACAATGGAAGGAACTTCTTATCCATTTGGTGGTCCAATCTATTATCAAAGCATAGCACAACATCCACCTCAGCAAGGTGTCTTTCCCATCCCATGCGAATCTTAGCATCCAAGCATCTCTGTTTGATTTAGGGCAAGGCGTTGGGTTTCATCTAGCTTCTCAAGTTGCACCAACCGAGCCTCTACATGTTCATCTTTTATCATCCTCTGTTCTTGTGCCAATCTCAAAGGCAGAATCTCTATCTCTAGTGGTAAAATGGCCTTAATATTGTACACCAACTCAAAAGGAGTGTGACCTATAGAGGTTTTATGAGTGATGTTGTAAGCCCATACGGCTTTTGTGACCTTCTAATCCCACTGGCTCCTGTTCCTTGTATCCATTTTTCCCATGGTGTTACAAAGGAGGCCATTGGTCCACTCCATTTGACCTATGGATGCTGGATAATAGATGCTAGAAGTGCAATGATCAATACCCATGCGATCCATGAGTAACTCCACTGGTTCATTTAAGAATGGACTCCCATTGTCATATACTATTTCCATGGGTGTCCCAAACCTTGTGCAGATACGTTCAAATATGAAATTTGAAATTACCTTACCATTTGCTGTGAGGAGGGCGATAGCTTCAGCCCACTTAGTGACATACTGAGTGGCTACCAAAAGATACTTCTTTTTGCGGGTAGTTATGGGTAGGGGCCCAACAAAGTCTATTCCCCACTTTTGAAATGGATGGATGGACATCACTGGGTGATGTTTCCCAGGATGCAAATCCTTCCTACCAAAGAATTGGCATGGTTCACAGTTTTGCAATGCATAGTGACATCCTTGAATAAGGTCGGCCAATAGTACCCAGCATGTAAAATCTTCTTAGCTGTATAGTCACTGGCATAGTGGCCTCCACAAAATCCATCATGATAATGCTTCAATACCTTAGGTACTTCATCTGCATCAATGGTTCATCTTAGTACCCCATCCATGCCTTGATGGTACAACACCCCATCAAAGAGGGTGTAGCACCTACTATCTTTGCGGATCTTTTTTCTCTCAAAGCTAGTACTTTCTGGAGGAAAGGAGAAAGTAGTCTGAAACTTGTAGATACCACCATACCATGGATCCCCAACTTCTATGGCCACTACAAGGGTTACATCAAGGCACCCCTCTAAATCAATCAAAGCATTCTTCAAGTTGGAACAACCCTCTTTTACAATTTTGAAAGAAAAATCATATTCTTGTAAAACTTCCAACCATTTGGCCAACCGGCCCATGGGATTTGGTGATTGAAGAACCTGCTTTACAAGACCAGTGCTAGTGAGTATAATGAAGGACTTTCTAGCCACATAATGCTTAAATTTCTCAATGCAGAACGCCAAAGACAAGGCATGCTTGTCAGCCTCTGAGTAGCGTCGTTCAGTTTCGAGCAATTGTCGAGAAGCAAATCGAACGGGATACATGAACCGATCCTCCACTTGCTGGAGAAGAATACCTGCCAGAGTGTGCTCACCAAACCCAGAATTGATATAAAAAGTCTTTGACCAATCAGGATTGCATAGAATGGGTTATGAAGCCAGAGCACTCTTGATTTGTACAAACCCATGATCAAAATCCTCATCCCAAGAGAAATCAACTTGATCTTTTAATAGCATGGTCATGGGTCGCGTCAAAGCAGCATATGGATCAATGAAGTGGAGATAGTATCATGCTAGATTGACAAATGAGCATACTTGACATTTGGTTGTTGGCGGAGAGAGCTTGAGGATAGCTTCTACCTTCTCAGGGTCAAGCTTGACACCCTCATTTGAGACAATATGTCCCAGTAACGTCCCTTGAGTGGCTCCAATGGTGCATTTATCAGGGTTGAGGCTGCCATTCGCATCATTGATCCTTTGGAAGGCCAAACTAACCTTCATGACATGCTCCTTACGTGCTGAGAATATACATAAATCATCTAAAAACACCTCCAAGAAAACCCCTAAATAAGGAGCAAACACCATCTGCATAAATCTTTGAAAGGTAACAGGAGCATTGGTGAGGCCAAATGGCATTACTTTGAATGCAAATGTCCCCTAAGGTGTGGCAAATGTGGTTTTAAGCACATCCTCCTCAGCAATTCTGATTTGATAAAACCCGGAGTAACCATCACAGAAAGTATACATCTCATGACCACTTACCTACTCAAGAATGAGGTCTTGAAAGGAAAGAGGATGATGGTCCCTCTTGGTGGCTGCATTGAGTTTCTTATAGTCGATGCAGACCCGCCACTTGTTGTTTTTCTTTGGGGTGACTACCACTGGTGAAACCCATTCAGTATTGTGAATCGGAACAATAAACCCAGCTTCTACAAGTTTTTGCAACTCTGAGCGCAAAGCATCAGTCTATAGGGGCCCTAATCTCCGATACTTCTGAGCCACAAGCTTCACATCAGGCCTCAACTCTATCTTGTGCTCTATGGCAGTCACATGGTGAAGGTGGCAGTAGCTAGTTGTGAAGAGGTCAGGGAAATCTTTTAACATTTCTAGGAACTCGTCTTTCTCACTTGGAGTGAGGTCTGGGGAAAGCATAGATTGAAGCTGTTGAGGACTAGCTGTTACCTTTTCTGCAGGTGGTGGGGTAGGAGACACCCCATCATGTAAACTTCCTCCTCTAAGAACTCCTCCCCCTGGTTTGATCCTTCCATCGATTCAGACATCGAGGATGAGAGAGTATCACTGTCTTGCTCCTCTTCTTCTTCTGGTTTCATGGCACCTGGTTGCACCGAGATCTTCTGCTTAGAAGCACCAAAAGACATGTGTCCTATCTTCCAATAGCTGACTACATCAATCTTTCTCAACCATGGTCTCCCGAGTATGGCTGGGTAACTCCTGCCTATATCTTCGATGTCCGCTACATAGAAATTGATGGTGGTGGTCAACCCATTGACAATGATGGGCAAATCCTCAATGACTCCCAGGGTGGTGAGTCATCGACCATCTACTACCTTGATTCGAGTGGAGGAACACCTTGTTCATTTCAAATTCAATTTCTTCATGATTCGGGGCACCATGATATTACATGCAGCTCCCCCATCAACACACACACTTTTGACATGGCAATTATCTATGATAACATCTACTATATGTGGGTGCCGATCAATTTCTTCAGAGATAGAAGAGACCTCTCGTACCTTTCCCTTTTTCTTGCTCCTCCTTGTTGAGAGCCCTTGCTATAGCTCACGTCTCACCTTAGGGCTTAATGCTATTAGTTGAGGGAGCGTGATGCTCAAAGACCGATGAGCAAGGTCTTGAATGACTGAATAGTCCTCTTGCCTTGAGCCGATGGGAAAATCTCAGGGTGACCACTTACTCCTGTGAAATCTTTTAGTCTTCTCTGTTGGTGGGTCTGCCATCTTAGCATAGGAGGGCTCTGAGAAGGACACCTTCTTCTCGGGGCAGCCCAATCCATGGTTTGGAGAGGGCTCTGAGGTGGTACGACTTCTTTTCCCGAGGTCAAGGATCTCTATGTTAGAATCGTCGGTCCCTGATTCACTCAAAAGATTCACCCTTGGAATATTGGGACATTCTGTGTAATAATGACCTTTCTGGTGGCAATCATAACACACAACATTGGCACGTTCTCTTGGAGTGCGATTGGCTTGATTTTTGATGCCCACCATATCAAGCCAAATATCATTCAGGGCCTTGGCTAGGTCAGTGACTCTGGGTTCCTTAGTAGGAGGGGCCAAGGGAGTAGGAAGGAGGGGGGCTCATGGGTGAGGCTGGGGAAATCTTCCAGGTAGAGGTTGAGGATATACTCCTTGTTGAGGGTAAGCATCTAAGGGAAAACCATACATTTGAGATGGAGGCAGTGGATACATCCCTGATGAGGGGTGGGGGTATGCCCCTGAGTTAAGACCCCCCAGGTTGTTGTTGCAAGAATTGAGGGGGTTGCGGAGGGACAATCATCTTTTTTGAAGCGGGGTCAGCAAACTGAACTTTATCAAACTTTTGAGCAATCTCATGTGCTAGTACCATAGTTTTTGAATTCTCCCATTTAAGCTTGAGGTGGAATTCGTCACTTGCTCCCGCTACAAGGTAGCCCAGCACATGCTGAGTCATTCCAGCTCAAAATTCGGCATTGTCCTCTTGCGTGGCAATTAAACGGTCCAGGAGCACAGTCGCTCAATCCACATATCAATGCGTTGTCTTTGTAAGAAAATAATACAACCTCTATGCTCAACAGATAATAGGATATTGTATGCAAGAGAGAAAAGCTGATAGTATGGAGAATCAAAAATTTGATTACTGTAAAATTGATACAATAGATGGCACTGCCTCTCAGCCATGCGCTCCTGTGTGAGAAGCTTTGATGGCATGCTGGAAACAGTAGAGGACGGAGGCTGGATGCTAAGATATCATGGTTGCTATAGCCAATGATGAATATGGGCTTCACGGGCTTACTCTTATATAGCCACCAGTTGTAGTCAGTTAGACCCAATTGGGAGACCGCGCCCAAAACGGCCAACTGGAGGTCGAAAATAGGCCATCGACCACATGTTAGAACCATGGTGCAGAAGAGAGCCATTCGGGATCATTTGGGACTCCAAACGGGCCCCGCAACCCAAGAGTGGGCTGCCTCGAGAATTGCTCCATCTACCCTTAGTGCGGTCAGTCATGAAATGCCTTTCCGCACTTGCATGTAGCCTAGTTGGTAGTGTGTCAACTCTATCTGAAGCCGTCCAGTCATCAGGCCACACATGGCCCCCATCTAGCATCCAAACTAGGACCTACCGGATAACCTAGCTACTCAAATGCCTTCTCCTCATATAAGGGGCTTACAAGTAGAGTTAGCTGGTTCCTGTGTAGTTACACAAGAGTGGATCATTGATATCTAATGCCCCCCCTCAATGTCCACCCGCAAGTGAACTTACGTTTTCGGCCTAATGCCAAGTCGATGAAGATGCCTCTCCAGCAAGTCTCTTCCAAGAGCCTTCATGAAGATGTCCGCAGCATTCTCTATAGTCAAAGAGTATACCAAGTTGACCTCTCCATCCATGATGAGCTCGTGTACAAAGTGATATTGAATCTCAATGTGTTTTGTGCAAGTGTGGAACACAGGGTTCTTTGCAATTGCCATGCAACTCTGATTGTCACATGATAACTGTGTAGGCTTGTTCTACACTACACCCATGTCCCCTAAAATCCTTTCCAACCACACTGCCTCACAAGAAGCAAAACATGCTGATTTGTACTCAGCCTCGGTAGAAGAAAGAGCAACTGTGGGTTGCTTCTTGTTGACCCATGACACGGCTCCAAATCTAAGTGAGAAACAGTAACCTGTCACTGATCTCCTGCTGTCCACGTCTCCTGCCCAATCCAAGTCATAGAATCTGGTCAAGATGCTGCCCTTGGTACAGGTGATGCCATAATCAAGTGTGGTTTTTCACCACCCACATCCCTACCCTCTAATGGTTCTCCCGGGGCTTATTGGAAAACCTGCTTAGTACACCAGTCGCAAAACTGATGTCCGGCCGTGTGTTGCACAAGTAAATCAAACTGCCCACAAGCCTTCTATACTTTGCTTCGTCCCCCAGTGGTGATGAATCCTCATTTGAGAGCTTCATGTCAACCTCCATAGGGGTGCCAACTGTCTTGCACTTAGCCATGCCAAATGCCTTCATTATCTCTCCAGCATACTTTAGTTGTGAGATGATCTATTTTGGCTCTTGCCAAACTTTTATCCCCAAACAGAAATGCATCAGTCTAAGGTCTGTCATTTCAAACTCTCTTCCTAGCAACTGCTTTGTCTGCGAGATCTTTTCTTCATGGTTCCCCGTTATGACAAGGTCGTCCGCATGAAGGACCATGATCATACACCTGCCTCCTTCTTTGTAGATATACAAATTTGCATCAGATGGGCTCCTCCTGAACCCGTTTTGCAGAAAGTAGGCATCAATCCATTGGTACCACGCTCATCGGGCCTATTTCAGTCCATAAAGTGCCTTCTTCAGTTTACAGACTTTACATTCTGAACCGGGGATCACAAAACCTAGTGGTTGTTCCACGTATACCTCCTCCTTGAGATCTCCATTCAGAAAGGCGGATTTTACATCCATCTAAAACACGAGCCAACTTTCCTGTGCTGCTAAAGACAAAACATTACGGATTGTGGTTAGTCGAGCTATGGGAGCAAAAGTATCTTGATAATCAAAACCATGTACCTGTACGAATCCTTTTGCCACGAGCCGAGCCTTGTACTTATGAAACATGCCGTCGGACCTTTACTTGGTCTTGTACACCCACTTGGTGTCGATTACCTTGCATTTTGGTGGTCGATCCACAAGGTCCCAAGTGTTGTTCTTCATTATGGAGCCATACTCCGATTGCATAGCCTCCATCCACCTATCATCACCCCGTGCCTCTTCAAGGGGAAAATCTTTTGGCGAGCTTTTTAATGTGAGCTTTTTTACCATTTCCTTTTTTTTTGCGAGCTTTTTTTAGAAATCCATACGTGTTTTTGTTATAAGAAAGATGGGGAGGTTAGAAAGAGGGGGAGAGGATATAGGATATGTTCATTTTCATAGCATGTGGGAGGGGTGGAAGAGTGTATACTATCCACAAGGGGGGGACGGGTGTGAGTGGCAGTAGGAGGCAAAAAATTATGAAAGATATGTCCATATTTAAAGTAGAAGGGAGGAACTATGGAAGATATGTTCATTTTAAAAGTGTATAATTTGAAATTTTTGACCTCATATTTGGATTCCTCGTTGGGAGCATGCGTGCTACTTATGGGACAGCTGAGAGACCCAAGTCGCTACCTCTGAGAAGTAGAACCCAAGCACAAAGAAGTGGGGATGGCGATCCATCGACAAGCCAGTAAGACCAAAACAAGATGCAAAAGCATCCAAGGCCTATGGGGTCAAAGCTGGTGAGATCACAGGAAGGGAAGAACCAAAACACGGGTCACCACAAAAGGGTCAAAGCACAAGCAAGAGGAGTACAATAGAGCTAAGCAACCAGAGAGTAGAATGAGAGCTGCAACCGTAAGGGAGAGATTAAAAAGGTAGTCATGAAAGCAAAGGAAAAAGGCTTAAGGCATAAAGAGGGGTCTAACGATGTAGAAGTTGAATGGAAGGGGGGATAGTAAAGCACATCCAACAAGTCATAGACAGAACATCAAGGTTACACAATACAAAATAAGGGTGGCGCCATGGCAAAAAGGGTTGCTTGGCTACTTTAGTTGTAGATATCATTGTAGAAAGCCACCTAGCTCTATTGCTTGCACTATGTCCCTCCATGAAGAAGCACATTGAAGTTTTCTCTAGACAAGAAAGTGCAAAGGATATAGGGAATCTCATCACGCAATGTGAGAGCTATGAATAGCTCGCAAGGCTTGCGCAACTCTAATACAAACAGTTATAGTGCTTACTCTCTAGCACAAGGTGATTTGTTGTTTTGTCGAGCTATCAATTCCTACCTAGAAGCCTTAGTATCTTGTTGTCTACCCTTGTGAAATCCAAGAGAATCCCAAAAATTCCCCCAATGAAGGATGTCTTGAGCGTCCTCAATTGCTCTTAGGAAGAACTGAATTAATTTGGTGCATTTGATCTTAGCCCTAGTGGCCAAAAAAATATCTCTCTAGGATTTTTGTCAAGCTCTTCACAAAGAGTGTGGTGTCATCTATAAACTCTGAGTCTAGCAGCTCCTCCTTGTGATGTATTAAGACCCACAACTCAGTGAGGCCCACTGCCTAGGATCATAGAAAAGAGCTTAATGCATTCTCCACAAAGAGATAGAGGAAGAGATATAGAGGGCAATGCCCCTACCATATTCGATGAGAAATTTGAAGATGTGTGGTGTGTGACCTCCAATAAGCATTTGGAAATAAATTTAAGCATCAATATTTGGGGTGGTGCACTACTAAGAAACTCTATGTATCACGTGCATTTCAAGGGTGTTAAAAAAACCCCATGTAAAGTTTTACCACCAATAAAACCACTCCTCTTTACTTATGCTCTCTCTCCTCTCTCTCTCTCTCTCTCTCTCTCTCTCTCTCTCTCTCTCACTCTCTCTCTTCCCTTCCTTTAGATATTAAAATAAATGTAGGTCATGGGCTTAAATCTCATATTTTCTCCTCTAAGTTGCAATTCCTACCTAAGCGGCTCACAGCCCACTTTGCGGGACTCTTTTGGCTACTACCAAATCCTTGCCTTGGACCACTACATGTAGATCTCTTCTATGAGAGTCTATAATAGGGATGTTGTAGGTGCATCAAAGTGGGCATGATTTGAAATCCTTGTCTCGGCCAAAATGTTCATGGATCCCCTTTGTATCCCACGTCTATCAATCCTATTTAGTAGACCATCTTGTCATCATTGTTGACCAAAGGAGTAGCAAAGACTATTAACTGGTATGGAGAACTTTGCATCCCTCAAGTGGTATCGATTACTTATCACAAAGATGAAATGACACCAAGTACTTCACTTGGTAAAGGGAATATCCAAGAATGAGGCTCCATCTTTCTTATCCTCCTCAAAATAGAGATTATTGAAGTTTCCTCCAATGGTCCAAGAGTCTAAATCTAGGAGGATTTCTATAGGCTACCTTCAAAGAGAGGGGTGATGGTATTTGGTTGTTTATAGTGATGTGTTTTTACAAAAGCATTAACATTTGAGAGAGAGAGAGAGAGAGAGAGAGAGAGAGCAGCTCCATAAGTTTTTTTGCCTCATTTACTATTTGAACTCTCTCTCTCCCGCTCTCTATCACTCTCTAAAATATTGGTGCTTTTGTAAAAACAATAACTATAAACAACCAAATATTCTTATGATATTGATAATCAACTAGTATGACAATGTTTTAACTTTATTGACATTTATGATATTTATGTTTAAAATTTCACTTACTCTAAATCAAAGTATTTTTAATATAAGCACTATCTACATCAATCAATATATTCAATATACATAGCCAATGTTATAGAGTTTTAAAAAGTAAAGACCTTTGTGCATAATATATTTTCTAGCTCTGTCTGTTAGTGATTTTCTATTTTCTATTTTACATAAAATTTCATCAATTTGAGTTTCACACTCGTTGATTCGATTGTTGAAATATGAGATGAGGTTATGGAAGTCAATGAGGTACTACTTGAACTTCTTCATTTTCTTCCTTTTTTATTTTCCTTATTAACAAATATTGTAGCATGTCATTGAATACATGAGGGCTTCAATATGTAAATTTTGAACTTATTCTTTTTATTTTAGCAATGGACATTGTCGTCTTCTTTTTTATGACTTTTTCCTTTCCATTTGTCATAGTTTTTTAATGATCTATCAATAAAGTCCTATC
The DNA here is from genome assembly GCF_047967505.1 of Dipteris shenzhenensis. Classification (NCBI taxonomy): domain Eukaryota; kingdom Viridiplantae; phylum Streptophyta; class Polypodiopsida; order Gleicheniales; family Dipteridaceae; genus Dipteris; species Dipteris shenzhenensis. The sequence goes on from NC_141626.1 coordinate 12,269,624, forward strand.
AGGAGACATTTAAATCTAATAATCAATTTGAATTCTCAAATCTTTTTAAATTTTGATATAAAATTGTAACATGTCTTACACCAATATTCTATTTCTTTTCCTTTCAAACTTTTAGTAATGATTTAGACTCTTTAACATGTAAATTATATCATTTTTCATAGTTGTGTAAACGATGACATCTTTTCTCTTCTAACTTTAAATTCAATGTTTTGTATAAACTTATAGAGTTACAAAATATTCTCCTTGATTTCTCTAAGTCCATATGCTAATAGGAATCTTTCGTTAATATTTTTTGTAATTGATATCAATTATCATTGCAATTTTGACAAAGATCTGCTTTCATTATGAAAATGTGACTTATTAATTGTCTTCAACATCATGTGGAAGACCTATAATTTAAAAAGAAGCATAAAAAAGTAAAAATAATTCGCTTTACAAATTTGTTTTAAAAATATTTTTTACTAAAAATTCATTTTTTAAATTGTCAGTACTGATTTTCATATTTTCTATCTTCATCTTTGTCACAATCTAATTATTAAAAAATAAATTAATTATTCACTATATTTCAAATAGATATTTTTATATATGTTGTAGAATGTTATTAAAAGATAAAGTAATTATTCACTATATTTCAAATAGATATTTTTATATATGTTATAGAATGTTATAATTTCCAATGGTATACATAACAAAGATTTGAAGTTTGACATGTATAAAATATCTTTAAAATAGACCATTTATTTAGCTATTTATGAAATATTTGCATAGTAGCTAGAATATCATATGAGTCTCTAATATGTTATTGTTATTTTTTATTTTGATAGATTTGTAGCTCTATTTTTAGTTTCCCTGATAATCTATTTAAGCTTAGATTTAGCTTGATATTATGACATGAAGTTGGGGGTAATAAACTTCATGCACCTCTTCACTTCCTACACTACTTTTGAACTGAGTGACAAAGATATTTATCATTGAGAAAGGGATGTTAAAAAGAAGCTTTTATGCCAAGATACAACACCATACTTTCCTCCCTCAAATAAGAATGAAGATGGTAACATCCCGACTGATGTTGTACTCAAGCATAGGGAGAAGGAAAGGATCAGCAAAGGCCATAATCTCAGCAAGCTGGTCTGTGCGAAAGAGAAGAGCAACATTTGGTTGTGTATAGTTATGTGTTTTTACAAAAGCATTAACATTTGAGAGACAGAGAGAGAGAGAGAGAGAGAGAGAGAGAGAGAGAGAGAGAGAGAGAGAGAAAGGGAGGGAGGGAGGGAGGGAGGGAGGGAGGGAGGGAGAGAGAGAGAGAGAGAGAGAGAGAGAGAGAGAGAGAGAGAGAGAGAGAGAGAGAGAGAGTAGCTCCAAAAGTTTTTCTGCCTCATTTACTGTTTGAACTCTCTCTCTCCCGCTCTCTATCTCTCTCTAAATTATTAATGCTTTTGTAAAAACAATAACTATAAACAACCAAATGTTCTTGTGGTATTGATAATCAATCAGTATGACAATGTATTAACTTTATTGACATTTATGATATTTATGTTTAAAATTTCACTTACTTTAAATCAAAGTATTTTTAATATAAGCACTCTCTACATCAATCAACATATTCAATATACATAGCCAATGTTATAATGATTTCTTAGAGTTTTAAAAAGTAAAGACCTTTGTGCATAATATATTTTCTGGCTATGTCTGTTAGTCATTTCTATTGTCTATTTTACATAAAATTTCATCAATTTGAGTTTCACACTCATTGATTTGATTGTTGAAATATGAGATGAGGTTCTGGAAGTTAATGAGGTACTACCTGAACTTCTTCATTTTCTTCCTTATTTATTTTCCTTATCAACAAAGATTGTAGCATGTCATTGAATACATCACTGCTTCAATATGTAAATTTTAAACTTGTTCTTTTTACTTTAGCAATGGACATTGTCGTCTTCTTTTTTATGACTTTTTCCTTTCCATTTGTCATAGTTTTTTAATGATCTATCAATAAAGTCCTATGAGGAGACACATTTAAATCTAATAATCAATTTGAATTCTCAAATCTTTTTAAATTTTGATATAAAATTGTAACATGTGTTACACCAATATTGTATTTCTTTTCCTTTCAAACTTTTGGTAATGATTTAGACTCTATAACATGTAAATCATATCATTTTTCATAGTTGTGTAGATGATGACATCTCTTCTCTTCTAACTTTAAATCCAATGTTATGTATAAACTTATAGAGTTACAAAATATTCTCCTTGATTTCTCTAAGTCCATATGCTAATAGGAATCTTTCGTTAATATTTTTTGTAATTGATATCAACTATCATTGCAATTTTGACAAAGATCTGCTTTCATTATGAAAATGTGACTTATTCATTGTCTTCAACATCATATGCAAGACCTATAATTAAAATAGAAGCATAAAAAAGTAAAAATAATTCACTTTACAAATTTGTTTTAAAAATATTTCTTATTAAAATTTTATTTTTTAAATTATCATTAATGATTTTCATATTTTCTATCTTCACCTTTGTCACAATATAATTATTAAAAAATAAAGTAATTATTCACTATATTTTAAATATATATTTTTATATATGTCGTAGAATGTTATTAAAAGATAAAGTAATTATTCACTATATTTCAAATAGATATTTTTATATATGTTATAGAATGTAACATGACATGAATTGATATATATCGAGGATTTTGAAGGGGCTGATTGGGTCAGATGGGTAGGCTCCGAGGAAACATTGCACCTCCTTCATAGATACCTTTACAATTAGCTCAAAACACTCTACTAACTGTCCTTATACACAAAGGCCTATAACTTTCAGTAGAGACATGATATTAAAGATTCAAATACACATAGATATGGGCCTTCAGATGGGCTTCGCGTTCATATACATTTTGTAAGAAACAAAAAAGCGGCCAGAAAGTTATGGGTGGTTTACTAGACCGGGGTAAAAACTATTGTGAAAACAAACTATCAGACATAGGGACTCATAGCTTTTTTTGTAGTATTTAATTCAAGGTCTAATCACATAGAGACATGCGCCTTGAAGAGGACTTCGCGCTGATATATTTTTCTTAAGAAACAAAGAAGCGGCCAAAAAGTTATGGGTGGTTTACTGGATGGGGTTTAAAACTTGTGATAAAAATAGACTATCAAACATAGAGACTCATAACTTTTGCTGTGGTATATGATTTAAAATCTAATCATATAGAGACATGCGCCTTGAAGAGACTTTTTGCTGATATAAGTTTCATTAAAATCGAAGTAACTCCCTTGGTAGCTCGGTAAATTGATGGACCATGTGCGTGCAATGAGCGGCCGAATAGAAAGAACTTTTAAGGCTTTGAAAGAAAGAAAAGGGAAGAGAGACTCAAGAGAGGGAATACGAAGTGATCTTCATTGAATAGAGTGAGATTCCACTCCAATGAAACTCAAAATACTACAAACACAAGGGAGAAGAAGAGGTTTCATACGTACAAGAGGGAGCGGAAGCTCCAAGACTACGCATAGAGAGAGAATAAACTAGAGAGAGATGGACTCAAGAGTCTACATAAGAGAATATCTACAAGAGGGAGCGAAGGCTCATGGAAGAGGCTTGAGAAACTAGAGCTACAGCAACATGAGACCTATTGTGGGAAGAGATGATGAACAAGGGAGAGGAGGGTTTCTTTTATAGAGATTTTGTCACCCTCCTTCACCCATTTACAATTGCTGCCTATAGATTCTTTTCCCCATCAATCACATAAGCCCGTATGTCACCGTCCATGTCCTTTTTGGCTACTCTTGCCATTTGTCCCATCAAAAGATGCTCAAGACTCTTAAAATATTGAGAAAGTCAAGAGTCTCCCACATGGAGCCCATAGGGACCCTCTCTTTTCCATATGTCCACATCCTCCTTATTCCACATAGGAATTCTAGAAGGATTCCTCTTGACTCCACACTCCTCCACATGCTTGGCATGTGGCCTCTCTTATATTATTGGAACACATGGACATGAGCCCACCTCTTTATATGACTCACTCTTCCTATTTTCTGAAAACCCCATAATATCCCATACACAAATAACTCTCACCCTATCATTCATACACATGGTATTTACAATGATCCATTCCACTCATCCTCTCAATCCCATACAATATCTTAGAAAATAAAAATAAGTGAGAGCCGCTAGGCTATCACTTGATACTCAAACTCTTATCAAACATAGAGAAGGATTCCTTTTGACTCCACACTCCTCCACATGCCTTCCACATGCTTGGCATGTGGCCTCTCTTATATTATTGGAACACATGGACATGAGCCCACCTCATTATATGACTCACTCTTCCTATTTTCTAAAAACCCCATAATATCCCATACACAAATAACTCTCACCCCATCATTCATACACATGGTATTTACAATGATCCATTCCACTCATCCTCTCAATCCCATACAATATCTTAGAAAATAGAAATAAGTGAGAGCCGCTAGGCTATCACTTGATACTCAAACCCTTATCAAACATAGAGAAAAACAATACCAATGCCAAAATAAAAAATATCAATTTTTGGCATCACAATATCAAGATGCTATAATGAATTGATATAATCTTGTTGTTTTAAAAGTTCAGACTCAAGCTTAGCCATTTTGTTCACCAATGCCATTATATATTTCTCCATTTGGTGACTTATAAGTCCTTTTTTCTTTTGAAGATGTTTGTCTAGCAAGGAAATCATCATTGAATGTTATAGAAATTCTTGTTCTACACTCAAGTCTACTTATGGATTTAAGGTTGCCAAGAATTCTTTAATATGTCATTTTATACAGAGTGGTTTTTATTTTTGATATAATCTTTTAAGGGCATTTTATGTTCAAGGATAAATTTGTAATTCTTACTTCTCAGAGATAGATGGTTGTTTTTGCAATATTTTTTGATGAATCATATTCTCTTCTTTTCTCAGCACAAAAATTTGAACTTGGTCGTACTTCTTCTTCTATTTGAATATGCAATATTGGCTTTTTGAATCATAAAAATCTAAGTATTAGAACTCTTAAAATAATCAAAAATATTATGATGTTACTATATTCAATTATGTACATATTATTTTTTTGATAACTAAATATTCAAAATGATTAAAATACAATCTCATATTATGTTTTAATAAATGAAGAGCCATCGGAATTGTAGATTTATCACTTTTCTCTTTCTCATTGATCTTGTTGTAATTTTATCATTTTCACTACTTCTCTTGAGAATCTTATTTGGAACTGTTGAATCATCGTTTGATATTTTTTCCAATATTTTACTAAAATCATGCCTCTAATTCTCCCCTTGTGGAGATAGAGTTTTGTTTGAAGCTTGTAATGAAATCAAAGTTGTGTTCTCATGTAGATGAGATCTTTCTTCAGTACTCATCTACATATTGAAATATATATTTTAAACTATATATGTCTAGAACAGATAGTATCTTTATATGTTTAGAATAGATAGTATCTTTATATACTAATATTTTACCTTTTTTCAATTTTGAATAAAGACTTCTTTATATACTATATTTTTTGTATAACTTATCAATTTTTCTACCAATTGTTTTCTTTAATCTTGATTAATAACAACTTTGACATTATTTGGAGATGATGCATGTGAAAGAGCAACATATAGTTGTCCATGAGAGAAGACTGAATTGCATAGATACAATCCTACTTTTTCTATTGTTTGTCCTTGGCATTCATGTATTGTCATTGAAAATGATTTTTTTCCTTCTTTGCATTGTGAATGGCAAATTGGAATTGTTTGTGGAGAGTGAAATTCTTGGAACAAAAACCATTTTTTGAGTAGGAGTTTTGCCTCAAATTCCACAATCAAAAAATTTTACAAAGAAGTCTTGGCCCATTACATAGATCAATCTTTCGTAAATGCATTACTATAACATCTTTTTTTAATGCAAGGTTATAATCACTATTGAATGACTTTTGATGATATCCTGCCATGGTCACATAGTTTTATCATTTTATATAAGAAATATTCAAATAGAGAATATCTATATGCCATCCATAAAGAACTTGGATAATTTATTTCACAAATAATTATTGTTGCAAATATTTGTCTCAATTTTCCTCTTATTTGAGCTTTGAAGCATAATGCATGCATAGATAGGTCATTCTTCATCAAATTGAAGCAATCCTCTAGCAAAGCAAGCTTCTTTAAATGTAGGGTATGTAACTCCATAATATGATCCAAGGCATTCAAAGTATTTTGCATTAGGAATGACACAAAGTAGCATTCTCAAATAATAGTGCTCCCCAACAGATAAGGGAAAAAATGACATTCGTCCAATTTTATTACCCCTTTTAAGTTTTAACCAACAATGTTCTTTTGAGGACCATGCCCAAGGAATTGGAAATTTTGGATATAATGTTGAGCGTGCCTCTTGAGTCTTCGTGCAATGAATTACAATGGAAACATGACGTAAGTGTTGTTATTTTAATTTGCTCATTTTGAAGAACTTCATTTAATGGCATCACTATCTTTGAAAGTTATTGAGTGTTCATTTGGATGCACTTGGAGACTTTGTATACATGGTTTTTCATCATGCAAATGGAAATCAGAAATTCTCCATATTGTGTCCAATGAAGATACATATCGTGCATCAAGATATTATTGAATTACATTATTTTTAGTATCTCCTACACTCTTATTTGGATGCACAGTAGCACGATCATGACCTTTGTAAACATACTTGTAAACATATTGTACGGCCAAAATAGTTGAACATACCTTTACATTTATATGAGCATTATATTTCATGGATAAACTATAATTGTATGGCACAACCCAGCGATTGTCAATAATTTTTCCTCTTACTTTAGATGTTCTTCCGTTATTTAAGCATCTGTATAGAGGATACCCATCACAATCTTGAATAGTTGATTCAATGAAAGATCTAGGATATCTTTCATTTTTATTTTTCCTCCATGCAAACTAAATTTTGATTGAAAGATCCACAAGGCCCTTGAATTTATGTATTAAAAACTTTTTATGCAAGAGAACATATTTTGATGGACATGGAATATCATCACAAACAATCTTATCGAAGTCATGAACATGCTTCAACTTTTTGATGACTATGAGGTAGTAATAGTATATGAGAATGTGGTAATCCTCTTTTCTAAAATTCTATGACATGTACATATCCCTTCACATCTCCTAACTCTTTTAATCAACTCATCCATCAACTCCTTATGTTTCGATGCAAAAGCATGAGCTAATAGTTCTGGGCAATCATTGAAAGCTTGTCCTCGTAATAACTCACATTGAATCTCAAGCCATTTTGGTTTGCAACAAGTAAATGTTATAAATAAAATGGCTGTCCACTTGGTCAAAATATAGCCATGGCAACTTGATACAAGTCATCTGCCATGGACTACTTTGTAAATGAGAAACCTAAAATTATTATTTTGCCTACATTACTACCAGGACTAGGAGAATGAGTATCTAACCTTGAATTCATATCTTGCATTCCATTGTACATAACTATTCTAAGATTTTTGGATTAAACCGAATCTAATTCAATATACTTTGTTCAATGCTTGCATAAGCATCAACAATATATTGCTACAATAAGCTGCCTAATAGTATAAGGCCCTCACCATCACCTTAATGTACTTGTAGCCTTGCTGAATAAAATTGCATTTGAGAAATGTGATTATCAGCACATGATCTAGCCAAATTGTGTGAAATTCTTAGAGACATTTCAGGATACTAGCGGGATACTAGCCATCATATCCATAAGGAAACAAAAGAACATAATGAAGGGCCATCTATAAAAGGTGCAAATTTGAAACTCATATTACAGCAAATTTCTATGAGTACAAAGAATGATGTCATGATGATCTACATCTCTATCATTATTGCCAATCATAAAAGCTGCAACTTCATTTCTTGTTGTCAGATGGTAATTGTGATTTCTTCTTTTTGCAACCAAGATCAACTGTAAACTTTCATTAGGCTCTTGAAGCAAAATGTATCTAGCTTGTAAAAACATGCATATATGGATTTACCTCACGCATCGTGAGTTGTAAAGATTACAGTATAGATGAATCCAATGAAGACATAAGACCCATTCCATTTTGTAGCTCATGTTCCTGTGTCATATATATACATTTTTGCAAATTGCAGACCTTGGGATTGTTCCAAAGTTTCATGGTTATACATAGATGGCACCAATGATCCTATGCAATGATATAGGGATCCATGAATCTTAAATGAGTATATACCTGGTTGCTTAGAAACCCTTTCATCAATCTTTGCACCTAGAGACATGAAATCTAATATGTTGTTGGAAGACGTGTTGGACTTCAAAATTGATGGCTTATTGCATCATTGTTGCTTAAGAGGCTCCATAAAACATTTGGAGGTCTTCTTACTTTAGATAAGATTACCCTACCATGAAAATAACAAATTACCCTTCTTATTTTTTTGTAGCTTCTTTTGAATCTAATCATTGGATAAATAATGTTCCATTTTTTTCAACAATGTAAATTCCAATAAGGAACTATTAGTTAATAAATTTCTTTGATTTAAATGTTTTTTCTTTATTTTTGGATACATATCTATGAATGTCTTCTATAAGCTATGAGTACAAATTATGCAATAAGTAATAATAAAGCTATATCTATATCCATACTACTTAAGAAAAAATTATGCATACTATATCCATACCTAGTAGACATATAAACTAATATCTATATCTATATCCATACTATATCCATACCTAGTAGACATATAAACTAATAAATATCTATCAATCGTTTTTTTTAATGCATTAATGAATGTATCTAAAATTTTAAATTAAAAAACTCTATCCACTTAAATTTGGAACAGAAATTCACATTTACCTATTTTACTAATGAATGAAAAACTAAAAATATCATTTGAATATAACTTATGAGAGAAAATAGGCTTTATTTAAGCTAGAAGTATATCTTTCAAGAAGGTACTTACCTGGATAATCTAATGATAATTCAAATTTTGATTTAATATTGTGCTTTGAGAATGTGACAGCAATAAATGAAGAACCTATTAAAAAACAAATTTTACAATTCAAATTCTATATATATATATATATATCTTTGAGATAATAAAATAAATTTGATCCACACATTCTCTATTTACTTGTAACATTAAAGTTAAGTGCTAGATTTTTTATATAAAAGCAAATTGAATTTCAAAATAGGTTGAATTCAGATGATGTAATGTTAGCTCTCTACATCTCTCTTTTTTCTTGTAGTTTTTTTTCATGGCAGCCATTTGAGAAAATACAAGCCAAGGATTCTCTCTCTCTCTCTCTCTCTCTCTCTCCCCCCTCCCCACCTTCCTTTTCTCCTCCCTTAGTTCATCATTGTCCTAGTTTGAAGATTTTTGCATGGAAGCGTTTAAGTTGTTTTCACAGTTTGCATATCTATGTTGAACTTAATATCTAATATTTTAGTTTTGATGTCCATCACCAAATTTTAAAATTTTTTGTACATTAATGTTGAACTTAATATCTAATACTTCAATTTTGATGTCCATTACTAAATTCTAGTTTAGTCTACTCCATCTATGAGATATTGTAAAAAAGGTTGAATCTTGTATTGTACATTGTGCAATGTAGTATGGGGTGAAAGAAATCCTTTTGCCACTTTCGATTGCACACCCCCCCCCTCCTCTTTCTCAAAATTGCTCACTTATCTCATTTAGTGTCACTATCATAGACACTCTCATTCTCAATCTCAATCTAAGCTTAGTAGCCAGTGCATCTATGTCTTGCGACTATGGCGTGTAAATTATCTAGGGTTCACATAGATCAACCTAGGGAGATCATGTAGCTTCAAAGGAAAGTTAAAGACTTTTCAATATTCAACTTGAGTGGGACCCAAGGCAAGGCAACTTTATGGTTGAATGATGCATTGGACAAGGTGAGGAGTCGAGCATCTAGAAGGTGACCCATTTGGAGTGTTATGTGGACTCTAGACTCTAGAGGTGCGCTCACTAAGGGCATAGTAAAGGCATGAGAGCGTTACAAGTGAAAGTTCAAAGCAAATATGGTTTTGATGAACCCAATATCAGTATTCTAGCTAATGCAACTACACCCCATAGATTTGTGACTGCCCATTGTAATGAAGGGGAAAAAGAGAACAAGTTAGAGGCCCTTAGGTAGAAAATGTGGAGGGACTATATAAGTCTATGTACTTTTTGATGTGACATCGAATCTTATCTACTCTCCCTTCCTCCTTCCTACCTACGCTCACTCACTCTCTCTCTCTCTCTCTTCCCTACTCCCTCTCAATCTCTCCCTCTCTTTCCTACCTCATTCTCTCTCTCCTACCCCTTCTCCTCCCTTATTCCCCTATTTCTCTCTGCTTCTGCTAGTCTATCCCCCTTTTCCAAAATCTATCCCTACCCCCTTTTCTACATTGGTATCAGAGCCCAAGCTCCTGGCACCTGACTCTCACTGAGTCTTGCTATCAATCGTGGTTTGCCATCCCTTTAGGCTGAGGGGAAATACTAATATTTACTTACATATTCCTTGAAATAATTTGGAATTTTTTTCTCACCAAAAATGACTTGAGCCTATATATTTTGAATCCTCCCACCTTTTGTCTGCTCGCAGGGGTTTTTGCTCGGAAAATAGAAACCCCTAATGTACGCCATCAACGACGTGCCCGATTATGTGTCGTTGCTCGTATCTCCTTGATGAGCCCGTGTGCTAGTCACATCCCACCATCTATAACAAGCATGTTGTTTACAGCCTATCTGTTGCCTAGGCCTTCAGCCCCCGTCTGGCACCCGTTTGCATGAGTAGAGCCGCCAGTTAGCCCGTTAGCCCGTTAGCTAGGTAGCACATTAACCACCCATCAGTTCGTCGCCCGTTGGCCCATCGTCTCCCGTTAGCCCATCACTCAACCCCTTAGCTGCTCAACTTGTCAGTTGGTCGTTCGCTCCACCCGTCCACTCCAATCCACCACCTGTGCCATGGATTTTCACTGCCCGCACCACGCCGCCGCCGCCTCCCGTGGCCTGTTGGTCTTGCAAAAAAAAACCTTAGTCTTCAAATGTATTTCCTAGGTTAAGTGAGTTGGGGTTAGTTTAGTTTAGGTCTAGTTAGGTCTAACTAGTTAGTGGGTTGGGTTACTTTGGTTAGTTTTGATTAGTTTGGTTGGGTTTAGGTTCTCCTTGCCTACATTCGAGCTCTCTCTCCAGGCCAGTCACCATTGCAAAACGAAGCGTGTTCCTCATGATATATTGCATGACTCTGATGAGGCTACTCAGTATGAGCAAGTGCCTGCCACAGTGGTTGCATCCACTAGTGGTGCAAAGGTTCCTTCCATTCAGCCTCTCTCTCCTACATCCCAAGAAGTGCAAGCAGCACATATGCAATTTTTGGATGCCCTTTTCTGTATGCTCCAAGGTGCTTTCTGCCAGATAGGATAGGAGTTCATCCAAGCAGCTTACAACAGCCATGGCTATGCAGGATATCGCTCTTGTTCAGATGGGATAGTAGATTGGTCAGCACGTCACATCTACCATTACTATGGAAGATAAGGGTAAGTAGCCTGCACCCAAGCAAGGGGACCATTTAGACAGTCAGGATGTTTTGTCTGCTCCATGCAGGGGTTTTATGGTAGATGCTAGTCGTGCCTATGAGCATCAGTCTTCTGGACCATTGCATGTACCCTATCTTGGGGATTATCTAGACATAGATGATGCATTTTCTATGCCACAGAGCACCTTTTTGCAGGATGTCAGGCCATCTTTTGGCTCTCAGCTTTTTGCATCTATGCAAGCTGAGTTATCTCTTTTAGGCCGACCCGTTGGTGTGCATCCAGCTAGTGCTCCTTTCACTACACCAAGAAGTATGCCTGGAGTTGGCTTGGGTTTATATGGCAGCCCACACCCTTGGGAGAGAGGTCAGTCCTCTTCTTAGCCCTTTGGCATGCCATCATTTTGGAGAGATGCATTTGGCAAAGAGACCGAGCCCCCAGGGTTCATGCACCTATCACTTCACCAGCGAGCACATATAGCCAGACACAGCCAGTGCATCAGATGGCAGCAGCTTCCACATAGTAGGGAGTTGGTGGTGGGCACCAAGCTACTTTTGGTGACATGTTGGTAGATTCTTTGCATTCATACAGGGCCCTACCTGAGGCCATCAAACTTGAGATGCCCTTCTCCGATTATGTGAGCCTCAAGCGTGATGATGCCCGCACTTCTGGAGGTTACACACACAAGAATTATGCAGCCAAGGATATCAAGTACAAACTCATAGTGCATAAGTTTAAAGGGGACACTTGCACTCCCAATGAGTTGGAGGAGTGGCTCATGAAGCTAGAAGACTGTTTCCGCTTCTACCCCAAGTCTGAGGAGGAGCGCATCATTTTTTGCAGGTATGCATATGTAGGACTATGCTCACACATGGTGGCGATACAAAAGGGATTTGCCTGAGAGACCAACCATTTGGAGGGGTTTCAAAGAATTGATGGTCACTACATTTGTATCTCCACTTGTATTGGATCAATACTTGGCTGAATTTTATGCCTTGTCATAGACCAGTACGGTCCAAGAGTACTTGCAATGCTTTTGGAGGCTTTCCCTATTTGTGCAAGACGTATCTGAAAAGGGAAAGCTATTGCATTTCATCAATGGGTTAAATTCTTCTCTCTCTACAGATGTGAAGGCACATAACCCTCAAACAATTGAGAGGTAAGCATAGAAATGACATGGGCAGCTCGCATGCTAGGGGGTATGATGCTGAGTCAAAGCCTAAGTTTGTTGAGTGGACTGACAAGAAATCTGCCAGCAGCAACACCATTTCCTCGCTTTCCTACTCTCTTGGGTAGTAAGATGTCGTATGCCAGGCCTTATAGGTATCCTGATACCAAGCCTAGAGGCAAGCCTATTGCTAGAAATGAGCAAGCTGAGATAAAACAGCATACACAGGGAATAATGGACAGCAAAAAGAAGGCCAACTTATGTTTTAAATGTGGCGAGAAATGGACTCCTGAGCACAAGAATGTGTACAAGATGCACAACAATGGTATTGCCAAGCTCAACATGATCATTGACCTCTCAGATGGCGAGGAATTGTTTGATGCCCTAGGTTCTTTGCATACATCTCATGATGAGATGGCAAATACACATGATGGAGATGAGGTTCCTGACACTAGAACCCCACAAAGGGCACTAACTTTTCTTTTGATCCTAGTGGTGCTACTGCGCATGACACTCATGCTTCACATTTGTATGAGAATCTGCCCACTGGTGGCATGAGACGCCATAGGCCCACACTCTTTTCTGTGGAGCATCACGATGCGATGCCTTTTTATGCATGTGAAGATGCAGGTGGTAATCCTAGGCTATGATTGGTTGCAATCACTAGGCAAAATCAACATGGATCTCAATGCCTTAACACTTAGCTTTGTCCACAGGGATGGATCAATTACATTGCATGGTATTGTAGCTCCTAAATTGCAGGTCATTTCAGCAAGATAGTTGGCTAGAGAGCTCAAGAGGGGCAGTGCCATATATGCATTAAATGTGTCAGTAACTAAAGAGGGTGGCACTCCCCGTGTTGATGATTGTGATATGCAAAGATTGCTCTCAGAGTTTGCATATGTGTTTGATGATTTGCCATCACTGTTGCCTCTAAGAAGAGATGTAGATCATGCCATAAACCTGGAACCTGGCAGTAAGCCAATCAATAAGGCCCGATACCGACTCTCTAAGGTAGAACGGGAAGAAGTGGCAACTCAGGTGAGGGACTTACTTCAGAATAGTTTCATCACTCATAGCACTTCTCCTTTTCCATCCCCTATGCTCCTGGTGAAAAAGAAGGATGGTTCTTACCATATGTGCATTGACTACAGAGACTTAAATAAGGTCACCATCAAAAACAGGTTTCCAATCCCTAGGATAGATGACCTATTGGATGAACTCAAGGGTGCTCAATTTTTCACTAAGATTGATTTGAGGTCTGGCTATCATCGGATTAGAATGAAAGCTGGGGATGAGCATAAGACAGCCTTTTGCACAGAGAGGGGACTATATGAGTTCAAGGTGATGCCTTTTGGATTGACCAAGGCACCAGCTATCTTCCAAGGACTCATGAACCAGATTTTGTAGCCTCTCCTTTTCAAATATGTGCTGGTATGTTTTGATGACATCCTCATTTACAAGAAGGATAAGCGGGAGCACATCAGACATATCAAGCAAGTGCTGGAAATTTTGACATTGCATCAGCTTTATGCTAAAGCCAGCAAATGCACTTTTATGGCACAAGAGGTTGAGTATCTTGTCACATTGTGAGCAAGGATGGCATTCGAGTGGATCCTGAAAAGGTGAAATGCATTGAGGATTGGCCGTAGCCACGCAACCCTACTCAGTTGAGGGGATTTCTAGGTCTTGCTTCCTTCTATAGGTGCTTTATTCACAAGTTTGCCAAGAGGACAGCCCCTCTGATAGACCTTTTGAAGAAGGATGCTTTTATGTGGTCTATAGATGCACAACACAGCTTTGAAGACCTAAAATTTGCCCTCACTCATGCTCCTATGTTGGTACGCCTTGATTTTTCATGTACTTTCATTGTGGAGGCAGATGCCAGTGGCAAAGGATTAGGGGTTGTGCTAAGATAGGAACACGGGGTAATTGCTTTTGAAAGTAGGAAATTGGATGCCAAGGAACTAGATTATCATGTGTATGATCGGGAAATGTTGGCTATCCTCCATGCTTTCAAAAAATGGAACCACTACATGTACGGTAGCAAAATCAAGGTTAAGACAGATCATAGAACACTCAGGTATTTCCTTACTTAGGCCAACTTGTCAATGAAGCAAAAGAGGTGGTTGGATACAGTCTTATGATTTCGACATCGAGTACAAGAAAGGGAAAGAAAACGTGGTTATAGATGCCTTATCTCGTATGTGGTCTTGCAGTTTGTCTGCCATTTCTACCATCTACCAGGAGTGGATTCATGGTATTCAGGAAGAATACATGTAGGATTCTAAGGTAGCTTCCATATTTGTGGAGTTACAGAGGCCATCGAGCTAGGGGCATAGCCAGGGGCATCAAGGGCATGCCGAATTTAAGCTACATAATGGGCTGTTGTGGTGCAAGGACAAAATTTATTTGGTGCCAGATTCAAAGTACCGACTGTTGGTCTTACAGAAAATGCACTCATCTCCTATGGCAAGACATGCGGGTATTACTAAGACATATAAAAAGGTCAAACAAAGCTTTATCTGGGATGGTTTGTGGCAGGATGTAGTTAAATTTATCAGTGAATGTTTGCCCGGCCAGCAAAACAAAGTGGACAGTCAATTACCCGCGGGTCTCTTGCAACCATTACCTATTCCAGAAGGCAAATGGACTCACATTGCTATGGATTTCATCACAAGGTTGCCTTCCACAGAGCGGGGATGGGATAGCATTTTTGTAGTGGTTGATAGAATGACAAAGCAAGCCCATTTCATACCCACTAAGACCCATTATTCAGCGTCACAGATTGCTTGGCAGTTCATCGAGCATGTTTTTAGGCATCATGGTTTCCTTCGAGCGATTGTCAACGATGACAAAGATGCAAAATTTATGGGTCACTTTTGGCAGGAATTTTTTACAGCATTGGGTACTTCTCTTACACCTAGCACTGCTTACCACCCTGAGATGGATGGACAGTCAGAAAGGGTGAACAAATGGCTAGAGGAGTATTTGAGCCATTTCTATCATGACACATGGGATAAGTGGTTGGCACTTGCTAAATTTTGTTACAATAGTACCAAGCACATCTATATTGGCATGAGCCCGTTCGAGGCTATGTATGGATGCACAGTGGGTATGCCATCTTTCGTTGTAGACATGGTTGTGAAAAATCAGCAAGCAAGAAATGACTTGGAGAGTATGGATGCTCTTTCGCAATTGGCTAAAAAGAATATGCAGGATGCCCAAGCCAAGCAAAAGAAGTATTCGGATGAAGACAAGAGGTATCTATCTTTTGAAGAAGGGGATTATGCCTCCATAAGAACTGTTATGCCTCGCTGAAGGGTAACACCAACACGAAGCTTGCTCGTAGGTATTACGGTCCCTACAGGATTATCCACAAAGTTGGCTAGGTGGTGTATGAGTTGGAGCTACCTAGGACCTCCAAGATTCATAATGTTTTCCATGTATCCTTGCTGAAGCCACATGTCGGGCAGCATGTCCAAGTCCTTCCTCAGCTACCACCACCTATGGATGAGGAGGTGTTCTAGAGCACATCATGGGTTTCAGGGATCACGTACTCCGAAACAAAGTCTACACCGAGTATCTTATCAAGTGGCAGGGACTCCCTAAGGATGAGAACTCATGGCAGCTAGAGAGCATTGTCCAGGACAACCCCTATCTCCTACCGAGCTAATTATTATTTGTTGTTGTTTGCTGCACCTATTTCATTAGGGGAGAATTGGGGTCTCCAAAGGGCCCCCAATTAGTGTTTCCTAATTTCAAGGGATTAGTGAAGTATTTGAGGTGTACCAATGGGAGTGCTCCTTTTTGTGGGGCAATGCCATGTTGAGGTGGAGGGTGGGCAGACCTCTAAACAACCCCTATTGGCTACTCTTCTTACATCAAGGACCACCACTCAAACCATCCCCCCCCCCCTCAACCCATGCTTGACCCTTCTCCCATATGCACCTCCCCCAAACAAACCTATAAGTCATTTAAGAGGCGGTGGGCCCTTTTGGGCGAATTTTTTCCCCTCTCAGCTTGTTACAGGCCTGCCCCCTCCTCTTCTCTGGTCCAGCTCCATTCTCCCTCCATTTTTCAAATGTGGGAACTCATTTGGCATCTTCTCTGCCCCCTCCTACTCTGGTCCACTTTGTTTCTCCCTCTCCAGCACCTCCTGTAGCAGCTGCTCATTCTCTCTCCATTCCTAGCTACAATAGCAGCTACTCATCCCCCTCTTCTCTTTCTCCCTTCATTCCTAGCTACAATACCTCCTGTAGTGGTTGCTCATCCCCCTCTGCTCTTTCTCCCTCCATTCCTAGCTGCAACACCTCCTGGAGCAGCTGCTCATCCCCCTCTGCTCTTTCTCCCTCCATTCCTAGCTATAGCACCTCTTGGAGCTTCTCTCAACCTTCAGTTGCACCCTCTATACCTTCTCCCTCTCTCTCCCTCTTTCAGAGCTACTCTCTCCCTCCAAGCTACACTTTCTAGTCCACTATTGCTATTGTGACCTCCATGGTGAGGAAACCATACATGTACTCTGTGTCCCAGGGAAGAAAGCATGGCTTGCAAAGGTGCAAAACATCTACATGGGGAAGGACATGCGCCTTCCTCCATCAAGCAATCAATCAACAATACCATCACATTGTAAGTCTGCATTTTGTGTAAGATTTTGAAGTGTAATGAGTCAGTTTGAAATTGTATTTTGAAATAAAACCAGTGTAATGAGTCAGTTTGAAATTGTATTTTGAAATAGCACTTGTGCATAGCAGATGTATTTCCTTCATACTTTGAGGAGTGGGAACCAGTCGAATGCTTCTTAGGTAAGTTTACTGCCATTCATGAGGATTTAGGAAGGCAAATACATGCTGGAGAGAAGTCCTCTGCTTTGAAATAGAGAAATATCTATTAGTATAATGCCAAGTACATTACTCCAAGGATGGCATTAGGCTATGGCCATCTTCAATGCATTGCAACACCACAACTTGAAGACATGGATTGCATCATGGTGGACATAAGAACAATGCAATCATACAAGGAATAGACTCCAAATTATGTGGGCATGGCCATGCAATTTACATTTGGCTCTAAATGGGTAAGGTTGTCTTGGTTTATGCCTCTGCACATTTTGCTTCTTGTTTTCAGAATATCCAGATGCACAAAACAAAAACCATGTGGTCATGCAAGTGCCTACATGAGAATGCCCTTGAGGAATTGCTTGGGGTGAATTAGGGAAGTAGGTCAGGTCAACAAAAGGGTGATCTGTTTCAATGCCATGTATGTAAGTACAATGTGGTTGTCAAGTACCACATCTCCCGCCAAATGTTATATTTTGCTTTCCAATATAGGCCCTGGAAGAAAACAGGTGGCAATTGGCTCCCCCTTGACTCTAATGATGATGATAATGCAGGAGTAAGTTTATGTATTGGTTCTCATTTAGGAGATGTCAAGAATGTGACTATCATGTCACAGTGGACTCTCAAGGACGTGCAGGATCACCTATTGGTCACGGAGGATGGCATGTTTGAGTCCTTTCACTTTACCTTAAATGGTGAAAAGGTAGAAAAGCGTGGAGGATTACCAAAAAGTGAGCAAGGAAAAGTAAGCGAACCAAAAAAAGCGAGCAAGAAAAAGTGAGCGAGCCGAAAAAAACAATCAAAACAAAACAATAATAGATTGACAAATCCTTATTTTAGCAACTATCTAAGTTCTTCAAAAGTCCATGAGAGAGTTGAACCTATGTCATTGCCAAGGCATCATTAGTAAAGACGCACCCTATCTTTGCTCACTTTTACTCATTCAATTTTTTGTAATCCTCTATAATCAAGTTCTCTCTCTCCACCAACATAAGTGAGATCACCAATGAAATCTTCCACACAAGCCAAAAGTTTCATAGGATTTCTTGAATGGAATAGTCCACATTACATGCATGTGCAAATGCTTGGTTTTTGAAACTCTATTCACTCTTGGAACAAAACCTATGTTTTTTTGTTTGCAAAAAGACCCTCCCTAATGAATCACTATTACATCCCATCAATCCAACAAAATCTAAAGAGTAAGTACATCCTTTTCTTTAAAATGAATTAAATTCCAAACAAATCAATCTTTGCTTATAGAAATCAATGGTAGAAGCCAAAATAGACAACATATTGACATGGTCCCTATTAGGTAAACTTTCCTCTAGATCCAATGCAAGAAATCATCTAATTGTTTATTAAATTCACATTTTGATACATGAAGTTTTACTAAATGGTGCAAAAGGTCATGATAATCATCTAAATCATGCTTGGGCCATTCGTTTTGATATGTAACATGACCCCATTTGGATTTGTAAATCAAAAGATATAGGACATCAAAATTCTCATTTTTTGGGCCAAAAGAGGGAGCGCGTTAACGCGCTGCCTGTTTTGGCCCAAAAGATGAGAATTTAAGATGCCTGAATTCTCATCTTTTGGGCCAAAACAGGCAGACAAGCAGCGGCTAGGCCAAAAGAGGGAGCGCGTTAATGCGCTGCCTATTTTGGACCAAAAGATGAGAATTTAGGATGCCTAAATTCTCATCTTTTGGGCCAAAATAGGCAGACAGGCAGCAGCAGCGCGTTAACGCGCTCCCTCTTTTGGCCCAAAAGATGATAATTTTGACGTCTTGTATCTTTTGATTTACAAATCCAAATGGGGTCATGTTATATATCAAAACGAATGGCAAGGCATGATCTAGATCATTATTATGACCTTTTGCACCATTTAGTAAAACTTCATGCATCAAAATGTGAATTTAATGGAATTTTTGTCAGTTTCTTGCACCAGTTTTAGGGCAAGGCCGCTTGTAATAGGAGCATGTTAGAACTCTATCTATATATTGGGACAAAAAAATCAAATGTTTTGTATGAAAGTTCTTCTGATGAAAATATATATCACTTTTACCAAGGTAGACTTTTAATAACATGTAATGATCGTGTTTGATGTTGAAGTTTTTATTGGATGATGCACTTCGACTATATACTACTTGTTGCTAGCCAAAGCATTTCTATGCAAGCTCATCTCATGAGAATAAATGACACTATTACTAATGTAGACTTACAAGCTTATGTTATAATAATTTTCAAAATTATGGTGATACTATAAAGCTTTATTAATGATCAGACATACATATAGTGAGGTTATGTTTTTCAGGTGTTTTTCTCAAGTGATGCACTTCAACTATATAGTATTTGTTGTTGATAGCCAAAGTATTTCTATTTAAGCTCATCTCTTAGAATATATAACACTATTACTAATGTGCACTTGCAATATTATGTTATAATCATGTTCAATGTTGAGGAAGCACTATAAATCCTTATTAATGATGAGTACATACATACAATGATATTATGTATTGGTAGCCCAACCATCTTTGCTTTGCTCACTTTTTCTTGCTCGCTTATTTTGTCGTGCTCGCTCGATTTTGTCGTGCTCGCTCGACATCGCTCGCTTGATCGACTACCTCGAAAGCATGCAGAGAAGCTCGTGCATAGTTCCACTTTTATCCCTCCTACAATATTGAAGATTGTAAATAATGTGGGGTGGAACAATTGTGGATTTTGACATTTTCCAATTAATAGTGGTGCAATTAATTTTGATGTTTTGAATGGCTTTATTCATGTCAATGTCACGTTTTTCCCAAGAATTTTATAATTCTTTTTATTTTTTATATTTGGAACATTTGGGTATATATAGGTTATAAAGTTACTTTAGTTTCAAAGTTTCACTATCATAGTCATAGTTCTCCTAGCTACCAAACTACCATGGATTCTGCTAGGTCTGCCTTCCACGATTTCATCTCCCATGCTCCATTAATTGATAGAGAGGATGAGGTATTTCCATCTTTGATAAGAGCATAGATGTCCTAGGCACCTACTTGGGAGCCCAAGATGATTTTGAAGACCTCATCAAGTACATGCAAGACTACATCGCGAGTTTTGCATATCAACTTGATGAGTCTACAAAAAGATGGGTCCCAATTGATTATTTGAAGTACTTGTTCAATCAAGAACCCAAGTTCATGAAGCGTTTAGATCGCTTTCGAGCCCAACTCACATGCCTAGGGTTTAGGGAGGTGGACACTAATGACCTCCTAGCATGTGGAGTCATCGAAAACACAGGAAATAGGTTCCTATCCTGGAAATGACCTTTATTTTCCTTCTCCAGGAGGGACAAATGGAAGAGGAGGCCTCGACCTCAAGCCCTAACCCTGCCCCTGCCCTTTTCAATCCTCTTATTTCTGTAGATGAGCCCAACATCTACAATGAAGAGCCCATAGATGAAGAAGCTGAGGACCGGGAAGCTGCATTGGCCCTGGAAGTGCTCCAGCAACCTCCTAAACCCCATTCTACTTCTCAAATTTCATCCACCTCGGGCACCACCTCTGTTGACCCCGCAATAATTATATGATTTCTTGCTCCCCGTCTTGTCGATGGAGAACAATATCTCTTTCTCCATGACATAGAGGTTATGTTTGGTCTCCGAGAGGATGAAGCTCTTGGTGTCCTATGTGGATACGAGGTGGACACGAGTATGCAAGAACCTAGGTTTTTAGGAGCAGATGAGTCAATAGAAGAGGTTCTTGCTTTAACACTGGCCCAAATCAAAGATGCAGAGACATCAATCCACTCCAACCTACCTGATGTTCCAGAAGAAGCCTCCACATCTCACTCCAGACAGCAAGAGGCCTCTGGATCCATCCTCATTGACAAAGAGGAAGGGATTGAGCATGACGACTCCATAGTGGTAAGAAACTATGAGCTTTGAATTTCTTCTCTCTTCATATACTTTTCCTTTAACAGAATTCTAATGTAATGTTGGACTGTTGTAGGAGGCATTTGAGGTCGACCTATTCTCATCTTGGCAATGCCTTGTTCATAGTAGCTTCGATGGAGATCACTCACTAGCACATTACCTTGGCCAAGCAAAAGGGCGCTTTGTGGTTATCCACAAAAAGTTTTCTCCACATGGCACTGATGACCTCCTAGAGTGCAAGGCCTTGTCACGAGTGATTGGTCATGTTGACATCAATCGCAATGCTGACAAGGTCATTTTGGTGAACCGCATGGCTATCCTCAATGCCTTTGGAACCAATTTTCAAGGTATGGCATTAACGGCAGCAGCCATGTCCCTGGCTAGCAATGACAATAGCGTTGACTCTCTATCGACTAGGTTTAGAGCTAGGAGTGTATTTGGGAATTCAAAGCCCGATGTTCTCAATGTTTTAGAGAAGAGAGAAAGGCTCTGAAGCCTTATTGTATAGAAATTTTATTTTATATGAATATAGATATACTTTTTATAGAGTGCCCCATTTTGTGTTCTTTTACAAATTTTATTTTATATTGTCATTGTATTTTGTAACTTTAATTTTTGTTGGCATTAATATTCTCATTCACTATTCTGTTTAAAAGCATGCTATCAAATAAATATTTGCACTATAATGATCATTTCTAAGCAATCCAATAAGAATCTCACCACATGGCAAAAGGCAAATGTGTTCGGCATCACGCAGGGAGCCCAGAACTGGGCTCCCTACATGATGTCGAACACATTTGCCTAGCCCAAAACTGGGCTCCCCGCGAGATGCCGAACACATTTTCCTTCTGCACCACAGTGAAAAAACATCATTTGACCACTCAAATTCACACTGAACTTGCATAAATTGATGGAAAGCATCACGTAACATGTATAATAACATGGGAACAGTAATAGAACATAAAAATATCTTTTATTCATTGGCCTCAAAGGGCAGAGATTTACAAAATGATTCAGGTTACAACAAATGAACCTAAATAACATCTGGGGCCTAAGGGAGGGATCGGAGTAGATGCGCTTCGCGAGCGCAAGGTCCTTGTCCATCACTGTTACTCTTTTGGCATGGATAGCACATAAGTTCGTGTCTTCAAAAAAACCTACTGTCATCTACTCCATTGCCTCCTGAATTGCTCCCATAGTGCCTGAAGTGAAACGCACATCATTCTTGTAATGCTGTGCTATTTCACATACAACACGCTGGAAGGGTGCACTGGGAATGAGATTGTCCACGGTGGTTTGGAACTTGCGGATCTCCTGAAGTGCCTTCATGCCTAATTTTTTGCGCCTCTTAATCTTTGGGGTACCCTGCACTAGCCTCTAGACATGGCTCCATGGCCACTTGTCTACTTTGAACTTCTTTCGTCTCTCCTCCCTTGCAACCACCTCTTCAGACTCCTCTTCCTATGTTTGGTGGGTCCTTTGAGGTGGCTTGTCACACCTAGGGGTTTGGTTTGTCCTTGGTCTCTTTTCCTTTTCATGAGGCTATGAGACAGCAGGCTGAAGCTTTTGCTCAGCTCGTACTAGAGGCTCCTCATATCTGATAATATCGAGGTACAAAGGGTTGATGGTGCTCTTCCGTGCGGTCTACTTGGTTGGAGGATTGGGGCCAAGGTTCATTATATCTGCAAGCCCACCAAATACTTCCTCTTGTTGTGGCCCCTGTAATCTCTCCATCTCCTCTCTTTGCCTTTCTTGCTCCCCTTGTTGGTCTAGATGCTCCATGCCAGGACCCCACGAAGGAGGGAGGGGCAGTTGATCACGATTGACTCGACTATTTTGCCCCTCTTGGGAGACCTCTCTACTTCCACTATTAGTTGTGTAAAAGGACTGAGAGGACCCTTGATCATGCTTGGATTCTTCATCGTGCTAGGATTCCTCATGGTGTTGAGATCCCTAGGATCCCCCACGAGAGTCGGATGGTGGGGACTCACGTTGCTTGTACTCCTAATGATGAGAACCGCCTTCAAATCCCTGCTGCTGATCATTGCCCTCTTGGCCACTGGGGATTGCAGTGTGTTCGGAGGCCATGGAGTTGTGAGGAGAAGAACGGGTAGCGTCTAAACGGCATCCAGTGGGTCTAGCAGTTTGTTTAACTCGTGCCATAGAAATGAGGGATTTTAGGGTTTTGAAGTGCTTTATATAGTCTTTTTTAAAGCACTTTAGGGTTTTTCTTTTAAATTAGGGTTTTTTGAGTGCACCCCCTCCCCCCCAGTCTTTTATTGCCAGTTCGATAATACTTAATCTTCACTACCCTCCCTCCCAACCCACTCACCCCTCCACCCTACCATGTCACACATGCAATTCTACGATTTCCAAACAAATTTGTGAATTTTGGAATTTATAATTGACTCAAAATAGTGTTAACATTATTCATCAAACATTTTACATTTACGGCTCTCTTAGGACCCAACGGCTCCCCTATCTGACTCTACGTTGCAACCAAAGCGCAACCCCTTCCTATACAGGACTTCCAAGCAACACATCTCCTTATCTTCTTGACATGTTGAACCGCTTTTATGAGACTTGAAACCTCTACCTTATCGCGCTTGAGAGTCCTGGCCTCTAGACATCTATAAAACCAATCGAACATTTCGTGTAGTGCATTGCTTCACACGATACCACCCCCATGCCTTGTATTCTTGAAGTATGCTGCCTTTGCTCTATAGTGTGATTTCTCCATTCCTTGAGTATTCCAAATGGATAGAGGGCCCCATTTCTTCACAAACCATGGTGCATGTGTGTAAAGAATATGTTGTAAAGAAAAACATTGTCTTAGAAACATAAACTGACTCAAGTTTAAAGCACAAAATTTCAACCTAAGAAGGATTACCATGTAACGTGTAATATGTGACTCCCCCCATGCTTCTGCCATCAATGATATGAATTTTCACAATGATGTCTTGAATCTCTCATAATAAAGATCATCTGTTTGACCTTGTCTAAGCAACTTTATAAATGTATCAAGCTTTGTCCACAGTTTTGCTCTCAAAGTAGCAATTCGCGGATGTGAAGCTTGATTTGTAGTGCACCCACACAAAGCTTTCTAATACTCCCAACCTAGGGTGCTTTGAGCCAATGTATGTTTTTCTTTATCAGCATTTGGTTAGACAAGAACCTCCTTGCCTTTCCTCCACCCATGGACACTTTAGCAAGAAGATTTTGTGTCTTTCCTTATTGTTTCTTGTCCTGTGAAAGTAGTTCTTCAGCTTTTGCAATGCATTGTGCAGATACTCGCTATGGCCTCAAATTCCAAGCATAAACTAGATGGAGATAGAGTAACTTATCAAAGTATACGCAGCTTAGCATGCAAAGTATACACGTGTACCCGCTCCAATGGAATTGGTAGAATGGGGTCCCACTTAGGATCCTTTTTATGATGATCAGGGGCTGCACTTTGGTTGCAAGAAAGGATGCCATTTTTCAACTATAGGCTTCCCTTTTGCATCTTCTGAGAGTGGGTGCAATACAAGCATGTCCATTTTGCATCTGCACCTGTATCACAACCATACAAGCACTTGAGGGTCTTCAAATCACCAGCTAGATGCCATTCAACTTGAAATGTTCCATGCCCATCCACTATTAATGTTTGCCCTACCTCTTGTCTTCGAATAATCGACGAGATGCCGGTTCTCTCTAAAACCCACTTCAATGTCTCGTGGCACTCCTTTGGGGTCTCAAAGGCTACAAGCCACCATATGTCCTTCTCAGATTGGACTGAGAAACCTTGCTTAACTTCCTCATCCCCTTGAGTAAAATGCAAGGCGTCGTTCATAATACAAATGCTCACCCTCTCTAGCTTGTGCTCTTTTACCAACTGAGCTTCATCCATTTTTATAACAAATACTAGCTTGCCATCTGTACAATGAAAGAGAAATACAGTAAGGATATAGAAATGAGAAGAAATAAAGTTGAATGTGAAGAGGGAATTTCTCTTACCTTCTTCTCTCATCCCATAGAATTTGACCATGGCTCTCTGCAAATTCTCTACATCCACATAAACAATATTGAAAGCATTCATCTCAAATGTTTGGATGCTAGATTTCTTTTTACTCTTCCAAGTCATTGTGCCACTTACACAATGGTATCCTCCAAGCTTTTCTCTAGCACATTGGTTTGTTTCTTAACGTGCAAGCCTTACAAACCACGTTGTTGGCAATGGCATTGTAGATATCTTATACTTTTCCTCCATAGCAAACTTGAAAATTTTAAAAACAGAGTTGTAAGCTTCACGACTTACACCAGTAGCATCATAGGCTCCAAGCACCTCCTTTGCTTACACAAGGCCCTTAAAATCCTTCATTACCTTTCTAGCAACTTGTTTACATAGCCCTTTTTGTCTAGGGTCCTTCAAAACTTCCATGACATCACTTGGCTTTATTAAACTTCTTAGAACATATGAAGAATCACTGTCATCCATTTCCATTTCCATTATTCCCATTACATTCTCCATGAAATTCCTAAAGTAGAGTACAAATGAGTCTTAGTGGGAATAATGCAACACCACAAATATTTTGGAGTAAGAAATTTCATTGAAAATTTGGGGAACTAACCTTGCAACCCATATTCTCCTCTTTCGGGCACCACTATTGGTTGACAATGCATCTATAGATTGCAATTGTCTTTTCCTCTCCTTCAGTCCCAAAGGTGTTCCCTTCAACTTTTGTACTCATTCTATCGACTTCTCTCATTCCTTCTCCACAGCTTGTTGAACTTAGCCATAGAAAGATCTTTCCAAATTTTGTTTGCTTTCAACGAGCTTCTGGATTGATTCTTCCAATTCATGTCACTCCAAGTCCAGTGCATGTGCTTTGTCACTGAGTTCTCTGTTTTGCAATTGGAGATCCTGCATACTATTATGCCTTGCCACAATAGTAATATTTCCCAAATGTGCAAGTTCTTTTGTTTGGGCTCTCTACACCTCGCTTCCTTGCATAGCCAATGTCTGAGAATGGTTCAATCGATTGCAATAACCAAGCAATCCAACATGTCCCTTGCCAACAAACCGAACAACATCATGCATTGTGTGAAAAGGAGGACTCTTTTGGGTGGCAGGGTCTAAAGAATACAAGTTTCCATCCACCCAAAGGTCAAGATGCTTCTTCCCTTGCAATCAAAGACTGCGGAGCATACTTTGAGGAGTTTCACTATATCCCAAAGAGCGTATGCTTGCATATTCTGCCTCCAGTTGTAGGTTCACATGGTACTTGTTGGATATGTCCTCGAATGGTGCCATGAGTACTCAAAGAGAGGTATCAATGATACAGGCTAAAATGTAGGGAAGAGCTAGCAAAGATGGAGCAATGAGAGGGAGAGAGTAGCAAGGAAGAGGGAGGAGGAGAAGCAGATGAGGGGAAGAGGAAGAGGAGGAGAGTAGGGCACCAGGTGTAGAAGGGAGGGAAGGAGCTGCTGTAGAAGGGAGGAGGAGGGGAGAGATGCTATAGGAGGGAGGAGGGGAGAGATTCTGCAGGAGGGAGGAGCAGAGGAGAGGGAGCCTAGGTGGCTGGAGAAGAAGGGGAGAGGAAGGAGGGAGGAGGAGCCAGAAGGAGGAGGAGGAGGGGAGAGGGAGGAGGGAGGAGGAGGAGCAAAATGGCGGAGGAGGGAGGGGGAGGGAGGGAGAGGAGGAGGGAGGGAGGGAGGAGGGAGGGAGGGAGAGAGAGAGAGGGAGGGAAGGAGGGAGATTCGAAATTTGAAATTCAAATTTCAAAAAGTGGCCCCCTTCCCTCATTGATGGGGCTCAAATGTGGGCTTAACCCACCTAAGTTGGGCTGGTTAGGCCTCTTTGGGACCCTCCAAGCCTCTTGCATTAGCCCACTAAGCATTCCCTAATCCATTCCTTATGAGACCCTTTTGAGACCCCAATTCTCCCCTAATGAAGAGCCTTCATATGAAATTTTAAGGGCAAAATTCTATGGGAAGGGATGGCTCTAATGAAGGGAAAAAGAGGCCAAGTTAGAGGCCCTTTAGGTGAAAAATGTGGAGGGACTATATAAGTCTCCATCCACTCGTACTATGTACTTTTTGATGTGACATCTAATCTTATCTACTCTCCCTTCCTCCTTCTTGCCTACGGTCACTAACTCTCTCTCTCTCTCTCTTCCCTAGTCCCTCTCAATCTCTCCCTCTCTTTCCAACCTCATTCTCTCTCTCCTACCCCTTCTCCTCCCTTCTTCCCCTATCTATGTGTCCTTCTACTAGTCGATCTCCCTTTTCTACACCCATCTATTGGAGCTTGTAGCAATGTCAACAACAACAATCAGGTAATTCTTCCTACTCTATGATTGCTATTTGTACTCTCATCGAAGCTCAACAACAATCAGTTATTTCTCTCTCTCTCTCTCTCTCTCTCTCTCTCTCTCTCTCTTCCCTAGTCCCTCTCAATCTCTCCCTCTCTTTCCAACCTCATTCTCTCTCTCCTACGCCTTCTCCTCCCTTCTTCCCCTATCTCTGTGTCCTTCTGCTAGTCGATCTCCCTTTTCTACACCCATCTATTGGAGCTTGTAGCAATGTCAACAACAGCAATCACGTAATTCTTCCTACTCTATGATTGCTATTTATACTCTCATCGAAGCTCAACAACAATCAGTTATTTCTCTTATTCTTTGGTTGTTCGAGCTAGTACGTACTTAACGGAGCTCAACACTTGCTTGTTTGTTTGTTTCCTTCATCTTCTGTACAATTGCCTACTGCTATCCAGAAGCTTACCGCCCAGTACAGTTTTCAGGCAAACACTACGCAAAGAGAGACACGACCGTGCAAAAATGCTTTGTAAATGTACGATGACTGCTAAAAATGCGAACGGATGACGTACACTTGCAACTTCCGACCTGCGAAAATACTTGTACTGTGCACTTACAAGCTGATAACCATGGTGTTGCCGGCATCCCAAGACACACCCAGCCACGAGGAGTCACAAGGGGTCGCTTGTCCGTGAGCTTATGGTTGGTGTCCATGCCTGTGCGAGCAGGACGGCCACTGCAAAACAGATTGTTTCTCGTAGTTCCTGGTTCCGCACATCTCAACGTCCTTGATATGCCTGCGCGCTTGTTGAAACGGTTCAATAGATCAGGCCTGGATGTACGATCTTGGCAGAATGAAGTCGATATGGTTTGGCCAGCAGCAGGTAAGAAAGAAAGCTGTTTCAGAGTTAATTCGGCGTCAGATTCCTGTCGTTGCCAGGGTGGGTAATTTTGAAAGAAGGAATCGCCTAAAACTAAAAAAGCATAGAAAAGAATTTGTTGCGTTCGTGATCGTGAAAAGCGAGCACGGACTGTGACGGAAAGATTTGTTTGCTGATAATGTGAGAGAATGACCGAACTTCAACTGATTTCCGTCCTAACGAACGAAGTACCTACCGGCATGCCTCTGTCTCTCCGGGGGCCCTGACTTCTGTAGCTTTTCAGCTTTGGCCTATGTCTTCTCTGGCTTTTCACCTTTGGCCTTCGGCTTCTCTGGGTCACCTTCCTTGTGCACCACCCTCACAGTCCGCTTGGTGCGTGCCATCAAAGGAAAAGAAAGGTTTCGCAAGAACCCGTCCGCCATTGCCAGCCGCCTCTACCCATCGCCACAACTCCTCTATCTTTCCGTTCCGCCATGCCCCATTGTCCTCTACTACGCTGAGCACCATTTGTGGAAGCAGCTAGAGGTAGGCTGCTCAACCTGCCACAACCACAACCTAGCACACGCTTTCGTCAATCAAAAGCTCACAATGGGCGGTCCTGTTTAACAATCATCTGCCACAGTCTCGTAAGCTTCCGGGCCGAACATCCTTTGTCAGAGCAACCACAATTGGTTGGACCTTTTACCAGCACCTTGATGACCACGGGTTGCCGAGGAGCGGCATTGCGGTGGCTCCTCCCTCATTTTAGCAGGTTTGAGAACCCTTTCTCTCCTTATGACGCTGCAGATCACCTTATACGTTAATCCTTGCGCAAATGCCCCAAGGCGATCCAAGGTGATCCAACAGCTGCGATGAAGCATCCACCGTTGCGAGATGGCCCGCTTCACATGGGTAGTCGGTCGAAACTGTGCAGGGGCAGGCAGAGGCTAGCTAGCACTGGAGAAAGGTGGAAACAAGTGGAGCCGCAAGAGTAGGTAGTCTGGCGATGCAAGATATGGGTGCAAAATAAGAAGAGGCGAGGGAAGAAGCGTCCATGGCTGAGCGAGCGGCGCTGTGAGAGAAGGCAGAGGATGTTGTGAGCAATTGAGAGAGCTACTGGCTCCTCAAAGAGAAGCGGAGTAGTTTGGGAGGCAGGCTGCACGAATACCGCTACTAACAAGGTGGCAAACCACTAAGGCCTTGCCTAGTGGTATTTATGTGTATATGTATGTAATGGAATGATCACTCCAATAAGCAAAAGTTGTTCCTCATCTTGTGTTTGTATTCGCATTGTTGGTCCGTATGTGATCGAAGTGCGATCCATAAGGAGTTGTTGGTTCCTTGAATTGCAATTTGTAGTTTAAGTCACTCATCATATTTTCAAGGTTTGTTGATTGTGGTGTTTGATGCAACATGTCAATGTTTAAATCCGCCATCAATATGGAGCCCTCATTATTTGTGTCCGTTAATATTTTTTGTAGGTAGGTTATGAATAAGTTGTACTTTGTAGATGGTGGTCTGTATACATTGATGATAGTGTTTTTTTTTTTTTTTTTAAATATTGATGCACGTAATTTCTATTCCTTTGTCATTGAAAGTCTCTAAATTTTGTATTGTTACACCATTGTGAACGAGTGTGCATGATCCGGAGTGGGAGAAGTTAGTTATTGAATGAAAATTTGTATCGAATATTTTCCTAGTATTTCTTATTCTTGTTTCTTGGAAGCAAATGACATCTGATTCCATTAGATGTGTTGTTGCTTTCACATCTTTTTGATATTTTACAAGTAATCTAGTGTTCAAAGATTGAATGAGAATTGTGTCAGTGCATATATCTTGCAATCGTGTTTGCAATATTGTTTTGTAAGATGCTTGGTTAGTGGGGCGATCCATTTCTTTTTTCACGTCATTGTCCACATTGAAGTTATTAAATTGCAATGGTTCTACCAAGTACAAATTTTCTATATATCTAACTCTTGATAAAGCTATGTATGCTAACCCATGCGCACGGACTCCTTTTGATGAGAATGCTAATTTTTCCATTGTTAGTCCTTGTGATCTGTGCATAGTTCTTGCTGCCGGTTGTATAGGGAATTGCTCACACGTGAGTATACTTGTTTTCTAAATATTGGTATCCATTGTTTTTTAATACAAGTTGTGTATGCATGTTGGTTTTCTTTTCAAGATTCCATGCCTATGTCATTGTTTGGAAATTGTATCCATACTATTTGTTTTCTATTATGAGTTATGACTGTCATGAAAATTCCATCTGCTCCGTTTAGAAGGGCATCGTGTTGGTTGATATTCCTAGAGAAAATTTCAACTAACATACCTTCTTTGGTCTCAATTGTTGTATATAGTCCATTTGTTACCTTTGGATCTTCTAGTAGTTTTGATTTTGTGCATATATTTTCTGAGAAATGATCAATGGCCTTGAATGTGTATCTTTTCCCGCAAGATATTTGTAGCGCTTTTTGGTTGTGTTTATTTGTGTCAGAGTTAGTGTAGAATAGGTGTGGGAATGTATGATCATTTGGTATTGGTCGCAAGCAATTGTTCTTAATGATTCTACTTGAGCAGGAGTGTGTGTGCAATTCGTGAAGGAGTTCAAAGCATTTATAAAGTTGTTGTTTTGTCTCATGGTTGTTTTTACTCATAGCATTGAGGTTTTGTATGCCAATATGTGTTAGCAATGGACTGAATGTCATCTTCTTCTTTTTTTTAAACCCATGAATCTTTAACAAGCTTAGCTTGATAAAAGTCACCGCAAGTGATCACATCGATGTTTCCAAAGTAATCGGAGTAGTCACATTTCAATGTTCTCATTCTCAGGTCTGCGAACTCCATCGTTCTCTTTCCTACCAATGAAATCTCATCAAAAACTATGAGTTGCACTTGCTCATATAGTGATTTTAGTGTGTCTAATTTTTCTTTTGGAAGGGATGCTAGGTTTTTGGTATGTATTGGCAAATGTAACGCCGAGTATATTGTGTTGCCATTTATGTTCCTTGTTGCTTTTCCTATATATGCAAGCATTAAAACTTTTGGTAAGTCAAGGTCAATGTTTGAAAGGATTTGGTTGTAACTAGTATCAAAGAAGTCGTTGTACTAGTAGAAGGAGAAAATATGTTTTCCCTGTACCTGCTCCTCCTGTGAGGAACAAATTTAACTTTTTAGACAGTTCAATCCTTTTTCTTATCATCATAACATCATCAAACATGGACCTTTGTTCTTTGTTTAGTGAGTGGAAATTCTCAAAGTATTCATTGTTTTCCATCAAATTCGGTTGTTTTATGCTTAGTATAAATTGGTCATTTTTTTATGCTTTTGCAAATTGGGCATGTTTAGTCCAATGTCATAGTATTCTTTGTAGCTTTCATTTTGCATGTATTAGTTGTTATTACTATTATCGTCTTCTTGTGTTTCATCATTTGTAATAGAAATTTGCATCTATATTATCTTCAGAACAATAGTTATATTTCATCATGTTTTCTTCTATTGTCTTTATTCTTTCATGGTATGCTGTTTGCCAGCTTCCATGTGATAGCAATTCTTGGTTCTCGTTTTCCTTGAAAGGTTAATATAACAACAATTGCTCGTAGTAGTAATTGTCGAGATCCTTAATTGAACTTATTGAACTTAACGAACCTTAAAATTTTTGCCTTCTTCCTTATTTTGGAGTTGTCTACTGAATGATTGTACTCAGATGCAAATGTTGCTAGGCATATGCTCTCCATGTTTGCTCTTTTACTATATTTGTCTATAAGCGATTCATAGGAAATGTTTGTTGAGTCATTGGGAAGTTTTTGTAGTATTTCCTTGCGTTTTAGCAAGAATGCTCTCTTCTCTTTCTCGTTTGTATTTATAAATTGGAAATCTCATGTGCATCTATATAAAGGTAAAGATAAAGTAATGAAAGAAGTAAGCTGTGCACTCATTTGTTGTGAGTGTAGGAATGCATTCTGCATTTTTCTCATAGGCTCTTGTGTACTGGAACTTTCTTCCATGCAAGCTTTCATTGTATCTTTCAATGATTTTGTTAATGTGTTGTCCATTTTAGTCATGTATGAAATGCTAAAGGATGTTGCTACATATGGGTCTAAAATGAATTGTATATCCATGTTAGATTGCCATAAATATATAATTTTTTTGTTGAACGCATCAGTGAAAATGTCTTTTGGGTCACGTTTAAGGAACAGTGTTGTCTTGGTGATGGTGGATTGTATGGACTTTATGTATGAAATCAAGTCCATGTGTAATTGTTGTAGCTAATCGTTGAATGATATTGTTGTGTTTGGTTCCAACTTAATCATTTGTTCTTGTATTTTTTGGTATAATTGATGGTATTTAGCTCTATGTTTGTTGTCTAGTGGGTCAAGAATCATTGTCTCATTCAAGGGAGGTTTTGGATAGTTAAACCGACAATACTTATTTCTTTTCTTTGCGCATGTTGTTGTATGTTTATGTGTTTGTATTTCTTTATGTTTTCATTTAAAAAACTCTTGTCGCATGTGATGTGTTCATTTATGAAATTTATCAATTCGACATTGTTTTTGGAATTGTATGTAGGTGCATTCTTCACCCAAAGGATGCCATGTTCGTGTTGGCTCCCTCTACTTTGGAACTCTGTGACAGTGTAGTAATCAACAACATATATTTTTTCAGTATTGTTGAGTCTTTCAATAAAAGAGACAACATTATTTGTAGCTTGTGCACGTAGTACCTAGCACACAGTGTTGGATTTTGGTGAACTTATTGGTTGATTTCCTTATTTGTGAAGGCCTTGCTAGAATCATTTTTGCTGTAGTTATATCTTTGTTGTAGAGTGTCCACTAGTGGATTCCATAGTCGCTCAGCACACAACAATGTAATGAAGAAGGTTGGTGGCCTGAGTTGCCTCATCATTGCAAAAGCTTCTTTTCTCAATTTCTCTTTGTAGTCAGGAGAGGTCCAAGAGGCTTTTAAAGTCTCGATATCATATTCCCAATTTTAGTATGCTCTCTATGTTAGTATTGTTTTTCACATCCTTAGCATACAACACTTTGTTTTGCAACAAACCTTTTCTTAGTTGCACCCATATGGATTGCATAACTTGATGTATCAGAACTTTAATTGATTTGAAAAACAAGTTTGGAATGTTGTGGCAAAATTTCAAAGATTTGTGCATGATTTCCCATTTTACAATGTTCAAATACGTTAGTTTCTCATTACAAACATTTCTAGGACATCCAAAGAAAAGTCTTGGGAAATTCAATTCTTCACTATGCTTGTCTTGTTCCGCACTTAAGACATTGTGAATCAATCATGTGTCAGTTTCAATATCTTCATTTTCATCATTCACTTGAATGTTAATTGTATTGTCTTCTGATTCTGTATTGATATGAACTTGCTACATTTCCAATACTTGTTTATACAACTCATGGTTGATAGCGATGTTGTTTTCTATATATAAAGGTTTGTTGAATAGAGCTTTGAGAGCTCTCATTAGAATCGTTGGTCATACACTGCCTATTGCATAAGTGGATTTATATTCTAGTTTTTTTTATTCCTATTGTTAATGAAGCTTCAGCATCCAAAAATATTGGAAGAACATGCTGGATTTTGTTTGTATCTACTACTACATTCACAATGCTTCCCAATACTCCTAGTTGTCCATTAAATCCCAACTCCCTAATTTGTGTGAATGTGATCCTGGGAGCGACTAGACGCTCCTCAATTTCATTTGGTTGACTCACAAGTTCCAATGGTTCGTTCAAAGCAATATGTATTAGTACAAAGTACTTGGGAATTGAATTAAGCCTTATTGATGTATTGCAATCACAGCATAGTTTGTATTTCTTCTCCTTGTATGATAAATTAGCATTTCCTCTTTTTGAACAAATCCAATCGAATTTATGTTTTGAAAGATAGATCTTATTTTTTCCAAAAACTTATCTTTTGCAAGAGTAGCAATCTATTGTTGGTGTGTCCTTTATTTGTTTCCAATATTTTTTAACATGTTTTGAACAATGATTGAACAAGGACATGTAAATTTCTTCATTGATATTTTCATCAATAGTTATTGAATCTCCATGTTTTCTTTTTGTTGGCAAGGTAGAAGTGGATTGAACAATAGTTTTGTTTTTCTCTTTGTTTGTTTGAGCATAGTCATGTTCTTTTGTTTTGAAGAATGTTTTTTTTATTTGTGAAACTTTCCTTTTATGGAGGTGTACGAATATTAATTGTGGGGTAAAGAGTTTTCATTTTTCCTAAAGAGGCCAGTAGGGCAAAGGCTCCTCTAGAGCTCATTTACATGGACCTGATTGACTTGTTTTTTCCTACTAAGATAATAGTGCT
Source organism: Dipteris shenzhenensis (assembly GCF_047967505.1). NCBI lineage: Eukaryota > Viridiplantae > Streptophyta > Polypodiopsida > Gleicheniales > Dipteridaceae > Dipteris > Dipteris shenzhenensis. The sequence continues at coordinate 12,304,619 of NC_141626.1, forward strand.
CAAACTCACCTCCATTTCATCACTCCAAATTTTCCTTCTATCAAAATTAGTACTTGTTGTGCATGGAAAAATGTTCATGTGTGGATGTTGTATTTTTATTTGAAGTAATCGTTTGTTGGCCACTAAACCAAGATTGTCAAAGCAAAAATAACCTATATCATGAGTGTCATGAAACAATTCTATTTCAAAGGCAAACACCTCTATCAAGGTAGACATTAAGAAGCTATCATACGAAGAGAAGAGAAAGTCCTCTCTTTGCAAGTGAATATGATATTCTTCCACACTTGTTAATGCTTGATAAATTTTTTGTAGATTGAGTGAGTGAAAGAATGAATTGTTCCATTTATAGAATTGCTCATTTTTGGTTTCCAAGATTCTGTCAAGTTTACAAATCACATGTAGTTTGAGAGCTTGTATGGAAATGTGAAAGTTCACTAAGTAGGAAATACAAAGTAAGATGCATTTATGTTAGGATACTGAGAAGCAAAGTTTACATCGATATGGATGTTACACAAAGAGTTGTTGTAATACATTTTAGTTGTTCTATTTGAAAATAAACAATTTTATAAGAACAACTAGTGCATCTATAAAAGTAACTAAAAAAAGGAAAGCAAAATGACAAGGTTAAGTAAAAATATAATGATGTAAGGCAAAATCTATTTGCTAGATGGACATTAAGTTAGATGGATAAATCGATGAAGAAGTTAAGGTTAAAATTTCTTTCAAAGTAAATGTTCAGGATTAAGAAGTACTATGAAGAAGAAGAATAAATTGCAAAGGTTGAGAATTTGAAATTTGACATTTACTTCATTTGCAAGAATGATACAGCAACAAAACAGCTGAAATAACAACCTCAATGAGTCCTTGCAACTGATGTTTGCTTGCAATAAACCACAAAATTACAAAGCTTCTCAATTCACTGCTTGTTGAACTTCTTTAACCTTTGGTGGAATATATGCAGTCACCATACTAAACATGTTAATCAAGAAGCATCCTTCAACTTTCTTGTTGAAAAGATAGCATTTCAGCAAGTGAGAATTTTCTTGAAGGAGATCAACAAATGGACAAGACGATTGCAACACTTTGTCCACTATGTTATCTTTAAGTATAACCTCCACTACAGCTCCTTCAGTGCTTCTTACAGCAGCCTTGACTTTCGGAATTTTTAGAAGTGAGGTAATCTTGTTGCATGAAAGACAAATCACTTTCTCTCATTCCCTTGAAATTTTGTTCTCCTTGCAAAGAGAACAAGCATACTCATACAAAGCTGCATTAACACCCGTCACAGACAATGTGCCAAGGACCTGTATAAAAATCTAATGAGTTAATAATATAATTGTTAGTATTAAACAAACAAACAAATATCTAAGTTTGTTCAATTATTTTAGCTAACAACCTGGTTTCCATAACCAATATGTTGTATGTGTGTGGTAAAAACTCTTTGAAGAAAAATAGTCAAATTTGGATCTTTTATTAGAGCAATGATCATGATGTCGAGCATGTTTAAGGAGATGGGTTGCATGTTCTTCTTGCAACCAACATTGTGAAGAACAAATTGTGCCTCCCAAAGACCTTAAATCTTTCAGCAACTTTCATGTAGTCAGCACGCCTATTGCTCCAAAAGGTGAGCTTTAAGTATGATGAAACATACAAATACAATCAATGCTTACTTGGTTACTAGCTCATATGAGTGATATGTTTCAAAAGTGATAGAAAGGAAAGAAGCTTATTGTGATAAGATCATCTGGATACTCCCCATCCCCCACAATAAGCTCTTCACATTGCTTGTACGATGCACCAAGCTTTCTGATAGTGATTGCTAGTGTTGCTAAGGGCAACTGGTTGCCTTCTCCTTTGTTAATCTGGTTTTTGCATTTTTCTTTGTATTCAGCAATTGTTTGCTCAGGATAGATCTCAAAGACCACACTAAAAGGAGGTATACACTCAATACGGGTGGAAGAATCAAAGGCTATGTTATAATCAGTAGTGCCACCATTATTCCTAGGATTTTTTGTGCAAACTGAGAAGTTGGTCACACGAATACAATCTCCAACATTGAGAAACCTAATGAAATCAGTATGATAGAGTTCCTCTATGTGTAGAGTTATACAACTTATGCCCTTCCTATCAGCAAGGTCAACTTTCAAGCACTTTTGATAGTTGACATTAGAGAGCATGAAAGTTCCATACTTATTAAGAACTTTGCCATCAAATATGGCATTCTTAACAATGAGGTCAATGTCGGGAACTAAGATTGCATTAACAATGGGTCCATTGTTCTCCTCTTCCACCCAATTTTCTACCTCATATAAGGTTGGGAAGAGGACAACATCAACAGATGGAATGGATGTGGAATTCTCTTCTTTTACTGCTACAAACCTTGTCTTTTTTTCTAGAGAATCGGGCGACTCAAATAAGGCTCTTTTCATAGGATTTTTGGTTTGGACAACAGGAGGAGGGGAAGATGCTAGAAGAGATGCAACACCATTAATCAAAGAGGGACTAGCAAAATGGGTTTTTGAAGGAGAGGCCTCTTCATTTACAAGATTCTTCCTTTTTGTATCTGACACAATAGACACCTCTATTCAAAAACAAATTCAACAATAATCAAAAACCATTGGTACATTTCTTATGTTTTCTATTCTATATTTCCATTGATGCCATTCAATGCTACTTGTTATGCTATTTATATCTTTTAATGCTGTGAGAACAAGGTAGATTTAAAGACTAAATTTATCTGTAGAAAAAAATGACAGTACTTTGATAGATCTTTTTTAACCTAAAGTATGAAGTGAACTATTAATTTATTTGAATCTGCAATCAAACAAATAGAGACACACTATCTACTATCACCTTCATACAATTTACAAAAAGCAAAAACATAGTATCTGCAATCAAACAAACAAAGATATACTATTTTACTATCGCCTTCATACAATTCACAAAAAGTCAAAATATAGTATGAATAAAATATACTTGCATCAAAGTAACTGTTATAAATTTGTTCAAGACATAATGCAACTGTTTACTATCTCTCCATCATAAATTTATACAAAATACTATAAGTTAAGTAAAATTACTGCATTATCACAAATCTATATTATATCTTCTTGAAAATGAATGACAGAGAATTGCAACTATTTACATTCTAGTTATAAAATATACAAAAACCAAAAATTAAGTATGTAAAAAATACACTTGAATTAGTGAAACTATAAAAAGATTGTTTAAGACATATAATGAAACTATTTTCTATGAATTCTATCAGTAATCATAATGAAGTTAGTACACCATCAAATTACTATAATTTATATGCTTCCTAAACTGATATAAAACACCTTAAAAAAACACAATGCTATGTTTTAGTCTAGTGTTAGACATGAAACAATATCAAAAGATAATATTAAAAATATCATATTTGTAAATGTGAAATTGATTGCTTTAGAAAGAATAAAAATTACAGAATATCATCAATAATTACATAAATGTACTTTTTCTATTACTAAGAAGACCATATTTGAATCTAATAGTAAATGTATATGCTTGCTTAACTCAAATAAAATTACAAGCATTTGAAAACTGTTCAAATATATTACTAATTCTTGAAGAACTGTTCACTTAGTTTTAGAATAGAAAAAGTTACATCAAAAAATGAAAGAAACTTAGTTTTAGAATAGAAATAGTTACAATAGAAAATGAAAGAGACTAAGTTTTAGAATAGAACTAGTTACAACAGAAAATGAAAGAAACTGAAATTTGTAAATGAGAAAAATGGCATTACTATTTCAAAGCGAGTACTTTTGGAGTATGTATAATACATATCCAATATAAAGCTATAGCTTTCAATGATGAAATATTTTGTTCCTCTATAGAGGACAATAATTTTGAAATACAAAAGCTCAAATGGACAAGACTACAACTGTTAATTAAAAATAGAATATGAAAATGTTGGGGGTTGCTAAAGTACCTATGCTCTACTAGATTCTCATATCCCTCTCCTAGTCTATTTAGGATGAATTGAAGCATCTCTGTGGGTTTCATTCCTACTGATGCTAATTGATTATTGTAATCCTTGATCTTGAGTACATAAGCATGACCAGTTTCATTGCTATTGCAGAAACTCCAGTTGATCTAGTTTCTCAATGTGAGAATCCTAGATGTGTTATTAGACTCATAAAGAGCTATAACATATCCCATGATTCTTTTGATGTCTTCACTGTGCTATCCAAGCATGACACCTTGCACATTCTATTTGATCAAATGATATGCATATTTGTATTTATTGTCCCATTCTGTCTATGCTCAGACAATGGCAAAATCTAATGTATATGTGGACTGTATATGTGGACACCATTGGTGCAGGTGTAGACACTTTGGATTGTCTTGCAGCAATGGTGGAAGTTGTTGCTGAGCCGTCAAATGGTATAGGTGTAGACCCATCGACATATTCCCATTTACCTTGAAGTATAAGAATGGTCTCCATTTGATATTTCCATGTGCCATAATTGGAGTCGTGTAACTTAGGAGATGCCTCCACACTGGGGTTGCTAGTGGTAGAGAAATGTACTCAAAGTGCCTGTGGAAAACACTGTCTGGATCAACTGCAAAACATAGTTTGTATCAAGTGTAGAAGAACTACAATAGATACTCAATTTGTTTCAAGGTTTACGTAGAAAATGATGTTGGGAATATCTAGGAGGCTTTACAAGGCTCAAGATAATGTGCACAATGCAGAAAAATAGCCAATAGGCTTTACAATGAAGGCATGTTAGTGAAAAAATAATTTGATGTGCGATTTGCCCATTGAACGATTAGCGAATGCCTTTGAAAACTTTGAAACCTACTCATTGAACTGTGGAAGATCAGGTTTCAAGACATGTGATCATGTGAAACTGCATGTGAGGGTAGGGACTGACTTCGAATAGGAACTATTTGGGAATTTTTGGACATGGCTTCAATTGGCTGCATTGGAGTGCTCTCCTCTAAGCGTGATCTACTCTACTCTAATCTAGTGTTATATATGCTCAATGCCCCACCCTCCTGGTAACTACCAGTGGTCCAAGGTGCTCAAGTTGTAAGGCCCCCATATGAGGAGAAGCCATGTGTGAGCCCGGGACACTGGATGGATCCTGACTTGCATGTCAAATGAGGTCTATCAATGAGACCATTGATGGTAGAAAGGTGATTGTGTGGGAGCTTCTTATTGTTGCGGGGGCTTGGGGGGTTCTAGGGGGGCCAGTGGCCCCTTTGGTGGGGGTTCGAGGGCAAGAGCCCCCGAGGCAACAGTATAGGGAATATTCCTTAAATATTCCATGGACGACTAGTTAGTTCCATTGACTAGGTTGACTGGTCGACTTCACCGACTAGGTTGACTAGTCGGTTTCACCGACTACGTTGATCCGACTACTGCCCTCATAGCTATAAAGAGGCAACCTCCCTAGTCCATTGTACCAAATTAGATCTTCTAGCTAGTAGCTCTTCACCTAGTATCTATCTAGATTGCCATCTAAACTCCACTGTGGGAGCACACGGGTGGACGGAGCCATCATCTATACTATATCAGTATTGAAGGAAATTTTTGTTCGTCTTCAATTTGTTGTGTACTCTCTATTCTTTATTCAGTTTCTGTCCCATTATGCCGTGTAATTTAACATCTAGATCTAGACCAAATGTTTACTGATGAAAAGAGAAGAAAGAATCCATTTTCTTTTGTTCCTTTTAGGTGCTAGGTTAAATGCATCGATGAAGAGGCTCAAACATGTGCAAGAAGTGGATTTGATGCCAAGGATAAAATTCTTGTGATACAAGTGCCAAAATGCATGGATGATGTAATGAGAGTGTAGAGCATAAAAAATGATGCATTTTTTCTTTTTGGAGTGCCCTCAAATTCTTCCTGGATCAAGAGATACGGCTTGATCAAGGTGGAGGGGCAAAAAAAGGATGAGATGGCATTGTGGTGATGTGGTAGGTGGATTCTTACATACAGAGTGTGCTTGGCAAGGGGTGTGCTGTGGAAGTTCTGTGCACATGCAAGGTGCCCAGTGTGCCTGGCAAGCAGTAGTGCCACATGGTAGACGATGTGGCAAGGGTGATGTGGCATAGTGAGGTGTCCATTGAGGTGGTAGTTGAGCTGTCAATGCTTATGTGGCAACTAAGGACTATACATGATGACGTGTTAAGCTGAGGTGTCTTGATGATGTGGCACGAGGGATACGAGAGGTCAACGTGAGGATATGGCACGAGACAATGTGTGCTAAGATGACCAAATAAGGATGACATGGCAAGGTGCCACATGTCAACTGATTGACCCATCATCAAGGTGCAGATAGGGTGACGTTGACCTTGACGATAAGGCCACATGTCACTGTGTAGTGGAGCCAAAGGTAGGTAGGATCGTTGGAAGGGGCTGGTGTGTTGATTCATTGGTGTCGTCCGTCGTTGCCTTATGAGGTATTTGTGTTTGCTTGCCTAGGACAGCCGAACACTTTAGTGGAAAGATTTGGTGAAGATATCCATTGAGAAGTAGTGGCCAAAGCTACCTTCTTGTGCCTCTTGGGATGAATACTTAGTTGTGGTATCCATCCATCTTGCCTCCCAAACTACTCCACCTCTCTCTGCATCCTTATTACAGGTGACTATGAAGACATGATCCAGCAGACAAGAAAGCTGTTGAGCATTGAGTTTGAGATGACAGACTTAGGCTTGATGCACTACTGTTTTGGGATTGGAGTCTGGCAAGAGCCAGGCAAGATCTTCATCTCTCAGCAGAAATATGCAAGGGAGATCTTGAAGGCATTTGGTATGTCTGAGTGTAAGGAGATAGCTACACCTATGGAGGTAAATGTGAGGTTGTCTATGGAGGATGCCTCACCACCAACAGACATCGGGAGGTACAGGAAATTGGTCGGCAGTCTCATCTATTTGTGCAACACTAGACCAAACATCAGTTTTGCTATTGGTGTTTTGAGCAGGTTCTCCAATAAGCCCCAGGAGAATCATTGGAATGCAGGGATGTGGGTGCTCAGATATGTGAAGGGCACTCTTGATTATGGCATCACCTATGGTATGGGCACTTCCTTGGCTGGTCATTGTGACTCAGATTGGGCTGGAGATGTTGATTCCAGGAAATCAGTTTTTGGATATTGTTTCTCTTAAGGTTCAGGTATCTTCTCTTGGATCAGTAAGAAACAACCAACAGTGGCATTGTCTTCTACTGAGGCTAAGTACAAGGCAGCATGTTTTACTGCATGTGAAGTAGTGTGGTTGAGGAGGATCTTATGGCACATGGGAGTGCAAGAGAATGAGGCAACTATGCTGAGGTGCGACAATCAAAGTTGCATGGCCATTGCTAAAAATCCAGTGTTTCATGCACGCACAAAACGTATAGAGATTCAGTATCACTATTTTCATGATTTGATCGAGGATGGGATAGTGGAATTGGTCTACTGTCCAACAGAGCAAAATGGAGCAGATATCTTCACCAAGGCACTCGGGAAGGATCAGCTTCAGGATCATCTTCAAAGACTCAGCATTGGGCCAAGAAGGTAGTTCACCTACGGGTGGACATTGAGGGGGCATGTTAGATATGCTCAATGCCCCACCCTCCTAGTAACCACCAATGATCCAAGGTGCTCAAGTTGTAAGGCCCCCATATGAGGAGAAGCCATGTGTGAGCCCGGGACATTGGATGGTGGATCCTGACTTGCATGTCAGATGAGGTCTATCAATGAGACCGTTGATGGTAGAAAGGTGATTGTGTGGGAGCCCCTTATTCTTGGAGCCCCCGAGGCGATAGTATAGGGAATATTCCCTGAATATTCCATGGACGACTAGTCAGTTCCACCGACTAGGTTGACTGGTCGGCTCCACCGACTAGGTTAACTGGTCGACTCCACCGACTACATTGATCCAACTACCACCCTCATAGCTATAAAGAGGCGACCTCCCTAGTCCATTGTATTAGATCATATGAGATCTTCTAGCTAGTAGCTCTTAACCTAGTATCTGTCTAGATCGCCATCTAAGCTCCATTGTGGGAGCGCATGGGTGGACGGAGCCATCATCTGTACTACATCAGTATTAAAGGAAAAGTTTGTTCCCCTCCAGTTTGCTACGTACTCTCTATTCTTTGTTCAGTTTTTGTTCCGCTATGCTGTGTAATTTAACAAAAGCTATGTAATAGCTCTAATGATTCTTCATGCATTCTTGACGTCCTCATGATGTGCATTTCATGTGACGTTCAAGTTTTTAAATCTAATGTGTAAAAGTGCATCACATTTTCATACAAGTATTAAAAGCAATAAGTAAAGATGTCAATATTGGAATTATGAAGGCTTGGCATTAGATAAGAGCCAAGTCTTTATGAAATGCCAACCTAATGAGGATAACTTGTTTGCAACAATGTTGGCTCTTTCCTACTGCTTTTGTAGGAAGAGCTGGGTATTCTATGTTTGCAGGGTTCCGAGGCTTTTTGTCACCTATAGATATATTGGGATTGTCGGTTGTAGATATGTGTAGCTTAGGACCTCGAGTCGTGTTCCGGTGAGAGACATAGGCTTAAGTACGGTAAGCAAACAAAGTGCATGCATGTGTAAAAGGAATGTAAATCATCTTTGTTGAGGTAATGAAGGCTTTCACCTTCATTGGGGGTTGTACGGTTTAGGAGGAGTTTGAGGGTTAGAGGGAGGTTCCAGGGTTCAAAAGAAGGTTCCAAGGTTTAGGAGTTCCAGGGTTTAGAAGGAGGTTCTAGGGTTTAGAAGGAGTACAGGGTTAGAAGGAGGTTCCGGATTTTAGAGGAGTTCCAAGGTTTAGAAGGAGGTTCCAAGGTTAGAAGGAGGTTCCAGGGTTCAAAAGGAGGTTCCAGGGTTCAAAAGGAGGTTCTAGGATTCAGAGTAGAGTACATGGTAAAGAACTCGTCTCCCTCATAAATCATGGAGTTTAAGGGTTGAGGAACAAAGGGTTTAGGGGGAGCATAGGAGTGGGAGAGAAAGAAGGTGTAAGAGCATGGGGAAAAGAAGAGAGAGGAGGGTGGAGGAGGAGGGAGGAGGAGGAGGAGGAGGGAGGAGAAGGAGGAAGAAAGAGGAGGAGGAGGAGGAGGGAGGAGGAGGAGGAAGAAAGAGGAGGAGGAGGAAGGAGGAGGAGAGGGAGAGGGTGGGTTGCAAGGTTGGAGGAGAAGGAAGGAGAAGTTGCAAGGTTAGGACATGCTTTTGGACGTGGAGTGCAAGGTAGCATGGACACTTGAGACAAATGCTTGGAATACCAAAGTAGACTCAACACAATGCCCCAAAGAGTGTGGGCTTCATTCCATTATGGGGTATTTATACAAGTTGGAGAGCTTCTGTCTCACAAAGTTGTAACACAAAGTTGTATCACAAAGTTGTAACACAAAGTTGTATCACATTCTTTTTCTACATGTAGAAGTCGTATGTAGAAGTTGTAACACAAAGTTACAACACAAAGTTGTAACACAAAGTTGTATCACAAAGTTGTAACACAAAGTTGTAACACAAAGTTGTATCACAAAGTTGTATCACAAAGTTGTAACACAAAGTTGTATCACATTCTCTTTCTACATGTAGAAGTCATATGTAGAAGTTGTAACACAAAGTTGTAACACATTCTCTTTCTACATGTAGAAGTATGTAGAAGTTGTAACACAAAGTTGTATCACATTCTCTTTCTACATAAGTTCATGTTGGCATAGAGTCAACATACTCCCGGATCCATTTTATTACCCGTCCTCAGGTTATGGCTTTTTCCTCCTGCTTTCGTAAGAAGAGCTGGGTATTCTATGTTTGCAGGGTTCTGAGGCTTTTTGTTACCTACGGATATATTGGGATTGTCGATTGTAGTATATGTGTAGCTTAGGACCTCGAGTTGTGTTCTGGTGAGAGACGTAGGCTTTCGTAAGAAGAGCTGGGTATTCTATGTTTGCAGGGTTCCGAGGTTTTTTGTCACCTACAGATATATTGGGATTGTCGGTTGTAGTATATGTATAGCTTAGGACCTCGAGTCGTGTTCCGGTGAGAGACATAGGCTTAAGTGTGGTAAGCAAACAAAGTGCATGCATGTGTAAAAGGAACGTAAATCATCTTTGTTAAGGTAATGAAGGCTTTCGCCTTCATTGGGGGTTGTAGGGTTTAGGAGGAGTTTAAGGGTTAGAAGGAGGTTCCAGAGTTCAGAAGGAGATTCTAGGGTTTAGAAGGAGTTCCAGGGTCTAGAAGGAGGTTCAGGGTTTAGAAGGAGTCCAGGGTAAGAAGGAGGATCCAAGGTTCAAAAGGAGGTTCCAACGTTTAGAAGGAGTTTCAGGGTTTAGAAGGAGGTTCTAGGGTTTAGAAGGAGGTTCCAAGGTTTAGAAGGAGCTTCCAAGGTTCAAGGTAGAGTACATGGTGGAGAACTCGTCTCCCTTATAGATCATGGAGTTTTAAGGGTTGAGGAACAAAGGGTTTAGGAGAGCATAAGAGTGGGAGAGGAAGAAGATGTAAGAGCATGGGGGAAAGAAGAGAGAGGAGGGAGGAGGAGGGAGGAGGAGGAGAGAGGAGGAGGAGAGAGGAGGAGAAAGGAGGAGGAGGAGGAGGAGGAGCGAGGAGGAGAGAAAGAGGGTGGGTTGCAAGGTTGGAGGAGAGGGGAGGAGGAGTTGCAAGGTTAGGACATGCTTTTGGACGTGGAGTGCAAGGAAGCATGGACACTTGAGACAAATGCTTGGAATACCAAAGTAGACTCAACACAATGCCGCAAAGAGTGTGGGCTTCATTCCATTATGGGGTATTTATACAAGTTGGAGAGCTTCTCTCTCACAAAGTTGTAACACAAAGTTGTATCACAAAGTTGTATCACATTCTCTTTCTACATGTAGAAGTCGTATGTAGAAGTTGTAACACAAAGTTGTAACACAAAGTTGTATCACAAAGTTGTAACACAAAGTTATAACACAAAGTTGTATCACATTCTCTTTCTACATATAGAAGTCGTATGTAGAAGTTGTAACCCATTCTCTTTCTACATGTAGAAGTTGTAACACAAAGTTGTAACACAAAGTTGTATCACAAAGTTGTAACACAAAGTTGTAACACAAAGTTGTATCACAAAGTTGTATCACAAAGTTGTAACACATTCTCTTTCTACATGTAGAAGTCATATGTAAAAGTTGTAACACAAAGTGGTATCACATTCTCTTTCTACATAAGTTCATGTTGGCACAGAGTCAACAGACTCCTGGATCCATTTTATTACCCGTCCTCGGGTTATGGCTTATTTTGATTTCAGAGTTGGGATGCCATGTGCATAATCCAGTGGCTGTTTAGCTTGGCTGTTTAGCTTGTGGCATGCGAGTCGTTCCTGTTGTAATGCTTTTGCACCAGACAATTTGTAGTTTGTAGTTAAGAAGCTTATCTCCTCTTAAGGAGGGGTAGACAGCTGTGAATTTCAGAGGGGATCTCGTTGTTGAGGTTACTGACTCTGCCATCTAATCTTCTTGGGAAGAGGTTTGGCGGGGGTCTCGTTGTTGAGGCTGGCATTTCTTGCTATCTTGCATACATGTTGGATGCGATTGCCCCCATATCATTGAGCTTGTAGATAATTAGTATGCAAGTCGGATATTTTTGCATATAGGAGACGGCTGTGATGTTTGGTGGGGGTCTCGTTGCGGAGGCTGCATACTCTTTTGCCAATTCATTTAGAGTTTTGGTAGAGCTTCATGTCATGCTTGTGATTTCATTGCATTCTTTGAGAGTATGGAATGAGAGTGTGTGATACTATTATTAATGCAATCTATTATGTGCCTATGCAAAATCGTGTGAATGCATGTGATGTGTCTAACTATATGCTTATTTGTGGGATTTATTAGGGAAACTAAGACTCAATCATCCCTAATACAAAATTGATTAGGTCTTCCTACATGTGCAAAAACGTGCATATGCCAATGAGTGTGCGTGTAACAATCTAGTGGAAATTATATGTGCAAAAACATGCATATGCTAGTGAGTGCTCGTGATACAATCTAATCCTAACTAAGGAAGTCTTGGTTTCCCAAATCTTCATTTTTGTCGGGGATGGCTTGCGTGTTGATATAGTAGCGCTTCAGTCGGCTCCTGTTTACTATTGTGTTGAATTGGACTCCATCCAATGTTTCTAGTAGCACAGCTCCGATGGGATTCATCTTTCGTACTCAGTATGATCCTTGACCTAGATACTTTAGTTTTCCCTTGTGTACTTTGGCATTGTATAATAGGACTAAGTCACCTTCCTTGATGTCTTTAGCTTTAAGGTTTCTGTCAAACCATGCCTTCCTTCTACGTTTTTCTGTTGTCATGGCATGATAGGCAACTATCTTATCTCTATATGCTTTTCCAACTGATAGAGCCTTTCTTTCAAGGATTCATGATCACCCATGCATTCTTGTACTGTGATCCGTAGACTTGGTATTACAAATTCAAGTGGGACCACAGCTTCAAGGCCGTACACCAATTGAAAAGGTGTGTTCCCTGTACTGACATTGAATGTGGTTCTATATGCTCATAAGGCTGCATTCAGTTTCTCAACCCAATCAAAACGCTGTGGTTCTACTACCTTGGTGAGGATAATGCATATTATTTTGTTTGTGGATTCTGCTAGTCCATTCCCTTGGGGGTAGTAGGGTGTGCTTTTTCTATGGATTACCATGAAGCCAGACAAGAGTTATTGGATTACCTCATTGACAAAATGCGTGCCTCTATCTGACACAATTTCAATGGGGCGTGTGAATTGGGTGATCACATTTTCGTATAAGAATCTTGCTATGCTTCTGGCATCTGCCTTTCTGACTGCTTTAGCTTCAGGCCATTTTGTAAAGTAATCAATGGCCACAATGATCTAGCATGCCTGTGTTCCTTTTGCTGCTAGATGTATGGGACCCACATAGTCAATCCCTCATTTTTCAAATGGTTTTTGTGCAACAATTGGTGTTTAGGGAATTGAAGTCTTTGAGTTGTCAACTGGCGAAGTAGAAGGGGTAGTCTTTCTTATGTTCACTAGGTTGACAAAGCACACTCCCAATTGCATACTTGGATCCATCAATATGAACATGAAAATCAATATCCCAATTGGGAGATATAAGGATGGGTACTGTGATTAGGTGCCACTTTAAAAGCTCAAAGGCTTGGTCGCACTCTTCGGTCCATAGCAACTCCACTAATAATTTGTAAAGTGGTCTAGCTATCATGGCATACCGTAATATAAATCTTCTATAATAGCCGGTATGTCCCATAAAGACTTGTACACCTTTGGAATTTGTAGGAGGAGGCAATTCCATGATGATTTTGATTTTGTCCATGTCAGTTGCAATCCCATGTTGAGAGATGATGTGTCCCAAAACAACTTCGTGGGTGACCATGAACTGGCATTTTGTTAGATTTAGGGAGATGCCATACTCCCTGCATTTGATTAGTACTTCTTCAAGACATTTGAAGTGGTCTTGTTTGTTTGAATGAATGCACAAATCATCCAAGAACACTTGTAAAAACTTATTCAAAAATGACTTGAAAGCTGTGAACATGACTCACTGGAATGTGGCTGGGGCATTACAAAGGCCAAATGGCATGACTCTATATGCAAAAATACCCCATTCTGTAGCAAATGCTGTTTTGATTGGTCTTGAGGAGCAATTTGCACTTGGTTATAGCCACTGAAGCCATCCACCAAGAAGCTATATATTTTGGATCCTACCACCTTTTCCAACACTATTTCTGTTAAGGGTAGGGGATAGTGATCCCTAATTGTGGTGGCATTCACATTTTTCAAGTTTACACATATTCTGAGCTTCTTGTTGCATTTAGGTACAATGACAATGGATGAAGCCCAATCAGTGTGCTCTATCTCGTAGATGAATCTGGCATCTAGGAGTTTTTCCAGCTCGTCATAAACCATGGTGCCATATTTAGGATTTGTGTGATAAGGTCCACATACCTTAGGGTGAGCACCTTCCCTTATAGGTATCATGTGTACTGCCACTTCTGGTGAAATTCCTTTCATCTCTGTGTATGACCATGCTAGGCAGTCACGGTATTCCATTAGGAGTTCTTTGAGTTTGGTTTCATCTTCTTGACGGAGCTATTTCCCAATGAAAACCAATTTTTCTTCCTCCCCTTCAAGGGTGAGGTTTATTGTGCATGTTTTTGCCGGTCCCTCATAGATTGGAGTTTCTCCAATGCTATCGGTTTCTTGAACTTCAGATTCTCTGAGTGGTCTTGGCATTGCTATTGGCACACTACCACTTGTATAATTCTTGAAGTATTCCAGCACTTCTCGAAGATCGGCCTCTGATGGGGTTGAACTAGCCTAATATGTGTCATGTGTACTGGGTAGCATAGTTGCATTTATTAATTTGTTAGGCTCTTCTTTTCATTCTTTTTTTGAAGTTGCTTAATCGAGCTTCATCTGCACATGTGGCTTATATTTCTGAAACTTCTTACATTGGGAACTGTGGGGTAACTTTTCCACTGGTAAGGTGTTTCCAAGTAAGGGTTCATGTGCTGCACATACTCTTCTAGTCCCTCAAGGGACCATTCAAGAGGCGGTGGTTCTGATTTTGAGGGAGCTGTCTTTGCAAGGTACAATTCGACGATCCTTGATTGGACTCGTTCGAATTCATTGAAGTGCTCGGCCTTGGCTTTTCTGCGATTTCCTCCTACAGCTTTCTTGCGGGATCTTCTACTATTATTCAACTGCGGAGGTTTAACTTTTGGGAGCTCGACTACCATTAGGGCATGCAGAATGGCTAAGTCATTATCAAAGATTTGATCTTCAATTTCATCATTCGCAGCCTCTGTTTCAAGGTCCCAAGGAAAATCTAAGTCATCATTGGTATTGGTACCTTCTTCAAGTTCATTATCCCATTTGAGGTCAGCCATAAAGAATGGCATCTCTAGATCAATTGGTTCTTCATGTGTCGGTGGAGGATCGACCTGTAGTGCATTAGCATCTATCTGTGAGAAGATGGGGTCTAATGAATGGCAATTGTCGATGGTTGCCAATGTTTGTATCCAGTTATTGACATTGCTTTGTGAGTCACCCGCTATGGCATGCTATTGCAAGGGAGCTGATTTGCTTGAGATTGTTGTTGAAGATGTGTCATCCAACACTCTAGGCACAATTGGTTTAATAGCTCCTGTCCCCACATTCATCCTGACTGCAGTGTCTCAATTCTGGATTGTCAGTCTATCAGTTCCCAAGTCATGGAGGACTGATGCTTCCCGTAACCAAGGACGTCCCAGTAAGATTTGATAGGATTTTTTGGGGGGATCTAAGATTGTGAATTGAAGGAAAAAGTGGACGTCTGCGATCTTTGTGGACATGCCATTCACTATTCCCAAGGGTTTAGCCCGTGAATCATCGGCAAGGCGTATGTTGAGATTAGCCTTTTGCATTGGTGGGAGACCCCATTCTTCGTAGAGGTCCTTTGATAGGACATTGACACCTGCTCCACCATCCACTATGGCTTGGACTTCATTATATGCCTTGTGGATCAAAGGCATAGTAATATTGCGTATGTCATCTCTCTCACCCATCCGCAAAGGGATATCTTCAATGTCGTTCATAGGTGGAGGGGAATTTACGAGTTCAATCCATCCTTTGAAACTCTCCCACAGATTGGGACAGTTTCGTAGAAGGATTCTGATGGGAATTGACACAGGGCAACTCAAGATGCTAGAGAGTGTGGCTCCTTCAAGTTGATGTGGCGGTACATTCTGTTGTGGAGTCTGTTGTTGGAACAAAGGCTCGAGTACAGTATCAATACTTTGTGGGGCCAAGTCATGGATTGGGTCTTGAGCTTGTTTCTCAGCCTCAAATTGAGCTTGTTCATTTTGGACCCATTGCTGAAGTACCTGAAAACGAGCCTTCTCCACCTCTGCATTTGGGTATGGGGCTTCTTTTATTTGAGGCTCGGGAGTTGATGTGGATGAGCTCAACTGCTCATTGCTTGGCGGAGGTGGAGGCACTTATGCTTTCTTTTTCAGAAGTCGCTTTGGTTGGATTGGAATGTTAGGGTCCTTGGTGGCCTCTTTCTGTTGGCGTGTAATTACATTGACAGGTTGTGACTTTACACTTGCCGGACCCAGACTTTGATGGTCCACCCTAATGATGCCGATGGGGACGTCAGGCTTAACCTCTGTTTGTTCTGGGACCTTATTTTTCATGGGACAATCCATAAAGGCATGTCCTATGCCACAATCTCTACAGAGGGGTTAGAAAGTAGCTGGGCTACCACGATGAGGACACTCTACGATTCGGTGATTTTCTCAACTGTAGCACTTAATTGGTGCTCGAAATGTATTGGGTCATACTTGATTTGCATAAACTGGTATTAGACCCTCTGCACCTTCTACATAGTACACTGGGTACTCTGCTTCATACTCAAATAGCGAGTCTACTTCCTCGACTTGTAATTAATGTATTGGAATTGCCTGAGGAGCTAGATTTGGTGCTCTTGGATACGGTCATGGATTCGGATTCCTAAGTAGTTGTGGGACTTGTGTCCGAACGGGAACAAGATTTAGCCTCGAAGCTGGGGGCGCTTGTGCAAGTGTCGATTGCTTGTATACTAGCATGGGTGCCGCTTGGTATTGGTCAAGGCGGATTGTTGTGCATGTTGAAGATGCAACTGTTCTCATCATGTCCGCTGACGACATAGATATGGCACCACAACCGTGGTGGTGGATTTGCTTGTGCACTGATCCTGGCTATGAGGACTAGGCACTCATTTGCTGTATGATTTGCTAGGTAGTGTGGACACCAGACATTTTCTTGCCATGGATATATTTGAGTTGGCGGCTGAGATAAGTGGAGTTTTTGATCCATGGCCTGTATCATGTCTTCTTTCAGCTTCATGGTCATGGCCTCTAGGCGATCTTCATTGGATGTTTTGGTAGTGTCCTTTGATTTACCCTTTTTCGAGTGCTTATCTCATGTATTTGATCTGCCGTCATCACTCCTAGTGTCTGAGTCTGTCATGCCATCCTCGATGTCAATGGCTGTTGCATGAGCAGCACTGAATGTTTCATAGCTACTTATCTTTTTCATATCCTTTCAGATTTTCTTTCTTAGACCTGCTATGAACCATGCCATGAGGTACTTTGCATCTGGGCATTTGCATCTGGGCATGGGTCACATTTGGCGATCAATCTCTTCATCTTTCCCAGGTATGTGCGTACATCTTCTCTCCGGCCTTGTTCGATCTTGCTGAGTTGGAGAGCGGGATCATCTTCTCTCCAGCCTTGTTCGATCTTGCTGAGTTGGAGAGCGGGATCATCTTGTAGCCTCTACATTGAAAGTGTCGTTTGGATTCGGTTTGAAGTAGGTCCCCTGTGGCACGTTCTTCCACGAGAAGATCTAGGTACCATTCTGATGCTTCATCAGTTAAGGCCATTGGAAACCAAGCCACCTTGGTTTCATGGGATTGATCGCCACATGCTCGACATGCGGCATCGAAATGCTGGAGGAAGCGGGCTGGGTCTCCTCTACCATTATATTTGGGAAGTTCTAGTTTTCCCAAGGGGCGTCGACCTTGATTGTTGTTATTTCTTCGATGGAAGAAGTTGTCAGCCTCTGCATCAAGCTCGATATCCCCATCATAGTCATGACGGCGTCCAGCCATGTTGGGGCGTGGAGGAGTTAAAGGGAGTTGTTGAATCTTAGGGGGGAATTCAGGGTAGAGGATTGGTGGGGACGATGGTTGCAGCAGAGTTATATGTTGATGTGGTGAGCATTAGTGTCAAAGGCGTTGGTCGGAATGTAGTTGCATGCAGATTATGCGTGATTTGCCAAGGGTGTCTCTGCCACAAGTGTGGGTGTGAATGTAGTGTTGTTGGGAGGGTCAAAGTGGTGTTAGTTTCTGTAGTGACTGTCGTGTTAATAAAGTGCCTAAGATTGTCCTACGTGTGTAGGGAAATGTGCTCGTGCAAACGGATTGTTAATCGAAGGTCACGGTGTGAAAATACGAACAAATTTATGCGAAATGAGGCCCACACGGGGGCACAAATGAACATGTGCTAGGGATGCCGAAATGGTGTGCAATGGGGTGGAAAAATACCTCGTAGCGTGGTGTTTTCGTGTGTGAAATCTGGGTTCAAATGGGGTTCAGTTTGGGTCCCAAACAGATGAGTTTCGAGGGGTTAAAGTAGGGGTAAATTTTGCGTTGGGGGGTCCTAATGGTGGTGTGAATGGACTTTAAGTCCAACCGAGGGGTTGAAACCAAGTTGATCTAGTTAGATTAACTAACCTACTTGAATAGTAAGATGCCTAATCAATTAGGCTACCCTAACTTAGTTAGGGTTAAATGGACCATAGTTAGTGCAACTAACCGAGTTAGTGGAACTAACATTTAAGCTAACCTAGCCAAGGTTAAAACTAACCGAACTAAGGTCAAAAATAACCTAGCCTAGGTTTCTTCTAACTAACCTAGCTTATCCTAATCTAACTGAGTTAGACTAACTAGCCTAGGGTTAACCAACTAACCTAACCTAACCTAGGTTAACCAACTAACCTAACCATACTTAGTAACTAACTTGAGGTTAGTTGTAGGTTAGGGTTTTTTTTTTTTTGGGGGGGGGGGGGGGGGTTCCGCAGGGGGGGGGGGTTTCGCAGGGGGGTTTGTGCAGGGTGTGTAGGGAGGTGTAGGGGAGGGGAGGAGAGGAGAGGGATGGGTGACGGGGGTGGGGGCAGGGGTGAGAGGGGAGGGTGAGAGGTGGGGCCCAGGGCGGTGGGCGGCGGGGGGTGAGCGGGGGATGTAGGGGCGGGGCGATGGAGAGGGGGGCGGAGAGCGAGGACGGGGCGATGGCGCCGTGAGCGTAGGTTGGCGGGGGCGTCGCGGGCGGAGGTGCCGCGAGCGCGGGCGGTGGCGTCGCGGGCGTCGCGGGCACGGGCTGGGGGCACTGCGGGCGGTGGCATCGTGGGGCGGCTCTATGGGGCGCCACCGCAGGGCGACCCGGGGGGGTTACAGAGAGGGGGGGTAAAGAGACGGAGGAGTGGGTAAGGTGGTAGAGAGAGGGGGGGTAAGGGGGAGAGAGAGAGGGGGTGGGGGAGAGAATGAGGGGGAGAGAGGAGAGACAGAGAGAGAGAGGGGGGGGGAGGGGGAGAGAGGAGAGAGAAAAGAGAGAGAGGGGGGAGGGGGAGAGAGGAGAGAGAAAAGAGAGAGAGGGGGATGGGGAGAGAATGAGAGAGAGAGAGTAAAGAGAGAGAGGGGGGAGGGGGAGAGAGGAGAGAGAAAAGAGAGAGAGGGGGGGAAGGGGGAGAGAGGAGAGAGAAAAGAGAGAGAGGGGGTTGGGGAGAGAATGAGAGAGAGAGAGAGAGAGTAAAGAGAGAGAGAGAGAGAAAGAGAGAGGGGGAGAGAGAGTAAGAGAGAGAGAAAGTAAGAGAGGGGGAAGGAGAGAGAGAGAGAGTGAGTAAGAGAGAGAGAAAGAAAAAGAGAGAGAAAGGGGGAGAGAGAGGTGGAAATGGAGGGGGGAGGGCGAGGGGGAGGGGAAATGGAGGGGGGAGGGGGAGGGGGAGGGATAGAGAGAAAAAGAAAAAGAGAGAGAAAGGGGGAGGGATAGAGAGAGAAAGAAAGAGAGAGAGTGAAAGGGGGAGGGTGGGAGGGGGAGGGGGAGATGGAAGGGGAGGGGGAGGTGGAAATAGAGGGGGGATGGGGAGGGGAAATGGAGTGGGGAGGGAGAGAGAGTGAAAGGGGGAGGTGGTGGGGGTGGTGGAAATGGGAGGGGGAGGGGGGAGGGGGAGAGGGAGGGGGAGAGGGAGGGGGAGGTGGAAATGGAGGGGGGAGGGGGAGGGGAAATAGAGGGAGGAGGGGGAGGGGGAGGTGGAGATGGAGGGGGAGGGGGAGATGGAGATGGAGGGGGAGGGGGTGGTGGAGATGGAGGGGGGAGGGGGAAGGGGGAGGTGGAAATGGAGGGGGGAGGGGGAGGTGGAGATGGAGGGGGGAGGGGGAGGGGGAGGTGTAGATGGAGGGGGAGGGGGGAGGGGGAGATGGAGATGGAGGGGGGAGGGGGAGGTGGAGATGGAGGGGGGAGGGGGAGGGGGAGGTGTAGATGGAGGGGGAGAGGGAGGGGGTGGTGGAGATGGAGGGGGAGGGGGGAGGGGGTGGTGGAGGGGGGAGGGGGTGGTGGAGATGGAGGGGGGAGGGGGAGGTGGAGATGGAGGGGGGAGGGGGAGGGGTGGTGGAGATGGGAGGGGGAAAAAAGAGAGCAAAAAAGCTTTGACGGACGGAAATCGAAAAGGAGGGAGAAGTGGTCACCTGAACGCTCTCCAAGTCTTTCTCAATGTAATGGGATTGTTGTGGAACAATGGACGGTGGGTGGATGGCTAGGTTATCACTGCGAGATGGGCTCGAAGTCACTTACAATGTGAGGATGGGAGTAAGGTGGTGGTCGATGTAGAGGGAGGAGTGTCTTGCATGGGGCTCGGAATGAAGAAGAGAATGGAGGCAAAAAGTGAAAGATGAAGAATGAGGGGGTGGAGTTGGTTTTTATAGGATTTGATTTTAGGTTTAGGGTCTAGGTGTAGGATTTAACCCTAAACACTTCTCGAGCCATAACTCTTTATGGATAGCTCGGTTTGCTTTTCTATAAAAAGGTAAAATGATCGAAATAGCAAACTCTACGCATTCGTGTCCACTACCTAGCCTGAATTTATATCATGTGGCTTCTATTTAAGAAATAAAGAAAATTTCTTAAGGTAGTAACCCAAGGTTGATGCTTGGGGTTCATATGTTTGGCTAGAAATGGAAAAAAAAAATTTACTCTCCTTGCCTTTGAGTGTTATGTCCGTGAAAGTTCGAAGTAGTTTGTTGTTTTACACATACCTACGTATGTTTACTCACTACTTGAGACACTAGTCTCCCCGACAGTGGCACCAAATGTTGGCTCTTTCCTACTGCTTTCGTAAGAAGAGCTAGGTTATCTCAGTATGCAGGATTTTGAGGCTTTTTGTCACCTACAGATATATTGGGACTGTCGGTTGTAGTATATGTGTAGCTTAGGACCTCGAGTCGTGTTCCGGTGAGAGATGTAGGCTTAAGTGTGGTAAGCAAACAAAGTGCATGCATGTGTAAAAGGAACGTAAATCATCTTTGTTGAGGTAATGAAGGCTTTCGCCTTCATTGGGGGTTGTAGGGTTTAGGAGGAGTTTAAGGGTTAGAAGGAGGTTCCAGGGTTCAAAAGGAGATTCCAGGGTTTAGAAGGAGTTCTAGGGTTTAGAAGGAGGTTCCAGGGTTTAGAAGGAGTCCAAGGTAAGAAGGAGGATCTAAGGTTTAGAAGGAGGTTCCAAGGTTTAGAAGGAGTTCCAGGGTTTAGAAGGAGGTTCCAAGGTTTAGAAGGAGGTTCCAAGGTTCAGGGTAGAGTACATGGTGGAGAACTCATCTCCCTCATAGATCATGGAGTTTTAAGGGTTGAGGAACAAAGGGTTTAGGAGAGCATAGGAGTGGGAGAGAAAGAAGGTGTAAGAGCATGGGGGAAAGAAGAGAGAGGAGGGAGGAGGAGGGAGGAGGAGGACAAAGGAGGAGGAAGGAGGAGGAGGAGAAGGAGGAGGAGGAGGAGGAGAGGGAGAGGGTGGGTTGCAAGGTTGGAGGAGAGGGGAGGAGGAGTTGTAAGGTTAGGACATGCTTTTGGACGTGGAGTGCAAGGAAGCACGGACACTTGAGACAAATGCTTGGAATACCAAAGTAGACTCAACACAATGCCCCAAAGAGTGTGGGCTTCATTCCATTATGGGGTATTTATACAAGTTGGAGAGCTTCTCTCTCACAAAGTTGTAACACAAAGTTGTATCACAAAGTTGTAACACAAAGTTGTATCACATTCTCTTTCTACATGTAGAAGTCGTATGTAGAAGTTGTAACACACAAAGTTGTATCACATTCTCTTTCTACGTGTAGAAGTTGTAACACAAAGTTGTAACACATTCTCTTTCTACATGTAGAAGTTGTAACACAAAGTTATAACACATTCTCTTTCTACATGTAGAAGTCGTATGTAGAAGTTGTAACACAAAGTTGTATCACAAAGTTGTAACACAAAGTTATAACACAAAGTTGTATCACATTCTCTTTCTACATAAGTTCATGTTGGCACAGAGTCAACAAACAACAAGCTCAAAACTAGTTTGTCATTATGGATCTCCTTCACGTGTTTTGTTTAGTGGGAGATAATAAAAGCTAGATTCATCTTCATGACCCCTTAATGGCTTTCATTTCATTCTTCCATTACTTTGCTATCCTTGATGGGAGCTAGAAGGTTGACCGTACAGCTAAGCCTTTACATCATGCAACAAAGAGGTGCTAGTAGGGATAGCCCAACGGTCATTGTTTTTACAAATGGTATGACACACAAAATAGTAACACTAGCTTATTCGTAACATTGTCATTGACATTGACCTCGATGCATTCATACATGCACAAGGAAAAGAAACATTGCGTGTGCACATGTACACACATATACACTTGAGTGTTACAATGTTTACATGCACTAATTGATCCGAAGCATCGAGGAAGATTAAATTTGTCAATGTATGTGAGAAGTCTAACTTGAAAAAAATTTAATATCTCTATGGAGTGACCATAATTAATTAGTATTGTGAATATCAAATCTACATCATAGCTCTAATGGTTTGTGCATTCTTCAAGTTCTCAAGATGTGGATTCCCTATGGCATTCAAAGTTTTTAATTCAAAAATGTGTAAAATTGACATGACATTTTCACACAAGCATTAAAAGCAAGGAGTGAAGACGTCAATATTGGAATTATGAAGGCTTAGCATTAGATAAGAGCCAAATCTTTATGAAATGCCCACCTAGTACCTATAAGTTGTTTGCAACAACAAGCTTGAAACTAGTTTGTCATAATGAAGCCCCTTCACATTTCAATTGGTGGAAGCTAAAGAAAGCTATATTCGTCTTCATATCCCCCTAATGGCTCTCACCTAATCCCTCCACTAGTTCGCTCATCTACATCTTCCAAACACCTATCCTAAAGGCCCTTAATCTTAATAGATTATTTCATTATAACATAAACTAAGGAGAAAGGTAATTGAAAGGTCTCTGTTTTTCAATAAAGGAATTCTATTTATTTCTTAGGTGGTGTAACCCAATTAAGTCAAGTTCAAAGGGATAGCATCAAAACTTCATGCAAGGGGGGTCTTAAACTCAAGACTCCACTATTAACTCTCAAGGTCTTACCAGTAGGCTAAATGAAGATGTTGTGAAAGAAGCAGAGCCTAATACACACGATAAGAAGCAAAGTTTGATACGCATGATAAAAGTCTAATGGTAAGAGGGAAGGGGGCCCCCTCCCCTCATAAATAGAGAGACTTCCTCATCAATCACTGTTTTCCTCATTTACCCCATCCTGCCCTTGCCTTTTCACCCCTTCTCTCCTCATTTTTTAAACTAATTAATATATTTTGGAATTCTTTTCAATTGGGGGGATGTACTAGTCATTTCACCTAGTGTTTAAGTTGACTTAAAACTTACTCAATTAGCATTCTTGTACAATCTGCATCATATCATCATATAGAATCTACAGTATAGAAATCATGATGTTATGTGCATTGTAAATGCTCTTAATTTAACCCTTTCTTATAGCTGAATCATCAAAATGATGATTTGCACAATGTAAATGCTCTTAATTTGGCCCTCTTCTTGTTGATTCTTTTGTAATAGCTGACTCATCAATTTATTTTGTGATTATACGTGGGCAAGGGCTTCTCTTACCAATCATCAATATTGTATTTCATGCCTACAATTTGTTTTGTAGTATTGTGTTTTCTTATGTATTTGCATTCCATCTTGTAATTTTTAAAAGTCTTCATATAAATGCAAGTGCATTAAAAAAGGTTTCCCATGCAAATAAATAAATTGTTTAGCTTAAATTCTTTTTTTTAAATGTATATACATAAAAACTTGTGTGTCGGATTGAGAGAATGCCACCATACATTTTTTTGTAATATCAATGAATTTATGAAATACTTGTGATTAAACACATAGGAACCTAGTTTTCGAATGTTGTGATCATAGGCATTGTACAATGTATTCATTATTATGATATTGCTATTGTGAATTTGGTGAGATTAAAAAATGATCTAATCATATTCAAAAAGGTTTGGGGGAGGTTACAAAGAGTCAATGACATGCCTCATGTAACTACACCTAATGATGGCATGATGGAAGAGCGTTTGTCAATGTGATCATTATTTGCTAGCATAGCTCACTAGATGCTTGATTTAGTGAGGAGTCTTAGTGTGAATTTTCAAATTTTAAAATCTGTTAAACATATGATTACTTTTTTTCCCTTTTGAAGTTATAAAAATGTTAACAAGTTACGATGTTCTGTGTGTGTGTGTGTGTGTGTGAACTTCCCCTTACTTTTTCTAAATCATAGCAAGCACTAGTATAAGATAATAACCCACTTAAGGAGTGCCGACGAGCATTCATTCGCAATTGTTTGGGTGGTTGCAACAGTCAGCTGTGGCGATTGAGAATTATTGCACGCAAGATCCAAATAATGGAGCGGGAATATGGTTAGGTTTAAGAGATGACTGCTTGGGATAAGGTCATAATGTTAGCACTCGTAGAGGCATCGTATCGTGTGACCGAGAGAGTTGTATGCTAGAAAGTTGGCTCACACCTAATTCCTCCATTAGTTTTCTCATGTATATTTTCAAACTACGAATTCTAGATCTCTATTACGCTAGAACTTAACCTAAGGAGAAGGGTAATTGAAAAGGCTGTTTTTAAAAAATAGAGATATTCAATTTATTTCTTTTGTGGAAGCTAAGGTGAATCAAAACTTCATGCAATGTTATGAGAGAAGGAACTATAGAGAAGAGTTTGTAAATAAAGGGAGTGAATTATTAATCTATCTCCTCTATGAGTCTCACCTTGTCCTCTCTACTAAAGAAGGGGAGAGATTTCTTGTTCCAATGGACGCCCCCTTAGATTTGCTAAGCATTTTGCTAGAAGGGGAGAGATTTCCTAAAATGCTAGAAGGGGAGAGATTTCCAATGGAGATGAGAAGTTAGCCTCGATTTGCTTGCTCCATGTTTCATGAGTGCCCCTCATGGTTCTGAATTGCGGGCTCAGCAACGAGCGGGAATGTCGGAGGCTTATCCCTGAATCATATTAGCGATAGTATATATATATATTAGGATTTGACAAAGCAAAATCGGTCACACGTGGGCGAGAGGGAGAGGGGAAGGGAGGCCGTAGGATGGGAAGATCGCACGGCGAGGGGGTAATCGTCAAGCTGGGCTAAAAATTGCAAGGAAAGAGAAGAAGAAGAAGAAGAAGAGAAGAAGCAGAAGCAGAAGCAGAAGCAGAAGCAGAAGGAGGAGGAGGAGGGACGAAGAAGAGGAGGAGGTGGAGGAGGAGGAGGAGGAGAAGAGGACTAAGAAGGAGAAGAAGAAGAAGAAGCAGCAGAAGTGGAAGTACAAAAGAAAGCAGAAGGAGTTCCGGTAGCAGAAAACGAGTAACAAGCTCCACGCTCCAAGCTCTAGATGAGGTTGCCTTCTCCCCTTTTGCCTTGTTTTTTGTTTGTGGGTTTTGGGTTTTTCTTCTTCCTTTGCTCCTTCTCCTTGCCTCTCTCCCTTCCACTTTCTTCTCCCCAGTTTGCATGCCTTCTAGCTCCTCTTGCTACAAGTCGCTTCTCCAGATTTCTTATCAGCTCAATTAAGAACTTGAGCTACGAATACTGAAACGAATTCGAGACGGAAAGATCAAAAGGCAACACTTTTTTTTGCGTTTTCCTTACTCTGTCCTTCATAACGTATTCACTTGGATACCCAAGCACGAGTGCCATAGCCTGTGTAGTACCCTGTGCTTGTTCACAATCCCCTCTCGGGTTTTTTGGGATGATGCTGCTTTCGTTGAACTCGTTGAACTATCTTAAGACAGTTTATAGCTTGCCGATATCGGTATCAAACTGTGATTTTGGGGTACCCGAATCGGTCGACGAGTGGTATCTTCGCAAAAGTTTGCTTTTTGGGTTTCTTCCATTTCATCGATTTTTTGCTCTCCCGAGTTTATCGATGCTTCGAGCTTAGCGTTCGGTGTCCTACATTGCTCGTTTCGCCTTCTGGCAGCTTTGCCCAAGCCACTCCTCCTTTGAGTGATATGAACAGTATTGCTATTCTGATAATGGAGTGTAGCTTTTTTTGTTTTGACATCGTTTTGTGATGCTCTGTATTGTGTTCATTAAGTCATGCATGATCTCGTCTAATGTTTTGGGCTCTGCCGCTCACAGTGTGCATAGCACCATGGACGTTTCGTACTCCAGATCTAGAGAAAAGCGCAGCCATACCTACCACGATCGGGAACCAGCTGATTCCGACGGTAGATACAAGCGGCATATGCCAATTAACTCACGTATTGGGCCGTTGCCACCACCTCTTCCCAAGCCCGCTCCTGGCGACACGGTTTTTCGCATTCTTTGTCCCGAAGTCAAGGCAGGTAGCGTGATCGGCAAAGGTGGCAGTATCATCAAAAATTTGAGGCAGGAGACAGGTGCCAGGATCACTATCGTTGATGCAGTGGAAGGTGCAGAGGACAGAGTCATATTGATTACTGCGTCTGAGAGAGACAGAGAACATGCTTGGGATCGGGAAAGAGGAAGAGAAAGGAATGAACGAGACTGGGATAACGTCTCTCGTCTTCATGATGGGAGCAGAGAGCGTGATACTAGAGATAGGGATGACCGAGACAGGGATGTGAGAGGGAGAGATGGGAATGACATCATTTCACCTGCTCAGGATGCTCTTCTCAAAGTTCACTCACGAATCGTTGAAGGAGGTACTCTCAATGGATCAGGCATAGAGGAGGAAGACCCCTTTCGGATTATCACTACCCGTTTGTTGGTGCCCAATAATCAAGTGGGGTGCTTGCTTGGAAAAGGAGGGAAGATTATAGAGCAGATGCGTCAGGAAACAAAAGCTCAAATCCGTGTTTTGCCACGAGATCAGCTTCCCTTTTCTACTCAGCCATCTGACGAGATTGTGCAGGTGACCCTGCGCTGAACATGTCTTTACAATACATTGTGAACTTGTACGACTTGTGCAAGCTCCAAATCCATATCTAGAAGGAAAGGAGAGGCGTGACCTGGGAATTAAAAACATTGCTGCATTTTGGCTTGCGTTATCTCCAGTATGCAGTATCGGTCAACTAAAAAAAGTTGTGTATCTGTATGGTCTCTCATAAGGGTCTGGCTAGTGCATTGCCTAGGCTTGGAAACAAAATATCTATAAGTTGACCTTGGCTTTGCCATTTACCTTGTATCTTTCTAGGGCTATTTTTCTAGGGTTGATCTACTTTAAAAAGTTTATCTAGGGTTAATGATAGAGTAAATGGCAAAGCCAAGGTTAGCTAGAAATAGAAATAGATATTTTATCCAGACCTAGGCTTTGAAAGCACTTCTCAGACATGTTATGAGAAACTCATGTGTTATTAAGTAGCCTTTGTCAGAACATTTACCTGTATCTTATGCAAAGAGCTTGTTTCCCCAAAACACAGGAATTATGGGCAGTTTTTGCAGCTGAATTCTGTTTCTTTTAACTTCTATTGGGCTTCACCTTTTAACAGATTGTTGGGGACCTGCATGTTGTCAAGAAAGCCCTACGAATTATATCCAAGCGTCTCTGTGAGAACCCCCCACGTGAACGAAGTCAAAGTTTTTCTTCAGGTCCAACTCGTTCCCCAGGCCGTCGTGTGTTTCCACCAGAAGATGCCATTGTGCCTCACAGAAACTCCTTGGTTTCCCATGAAAGTGCTGATGGGCATAATAGAAGTCTCTCATCATCTTTCTCCCACTTAGAAACAGGTGCAACTGGCAACTCAAGTTATTCATGGCGTTCGCATGGGTCTGGAAGTGTAGTTACTGATGTTGGGTGGCAGTCTCGAGCTACTAGTGATGAGCTCACATTCCGCATACTGTGTCCTAATGGCAAGATTGGAAGTATCATGGGAAGAGGAGGCAGTATCATCCGCAGTTTGCAGGAAGAGATTGGTGTTCGGATTAAAGTCACTGATTCAGTTTCAGGATCCGATGAGCGGATTGTGATCATATCTTCTGTTGAGGTAGTGCCACTGACAGATACAAGCTAATATGTTGATTTTGCTATATTAAGCATCTCAACCATGGGGTTCTATGAAATTATGTCCTTGACTGTACTTTCTGCCAGATGGTCTTAATCTTGTTTATGTCTTTATATCAATGAAATGTTATCGCTCCCACTCATTGCAAGATTTCTGAGCTACTCTCTTAGTAGATTTGCTCTATTTTTTATGAAAGGTTAGGCTTATGTGAGGAGTGTAGAAGATGCTGTAGAAAAACTAAAGCATGTGTGCCACAATTTTCCTATACTTGGTCATAGTGCTGTTGTTATGGTAGAGCATTAATTTGAATCGCATAATGCAGGATTTTGTTGTTCTGGAAATCTAGCTTTAGTGCCGGATTGAGACTCAAAGCTAGTATTTTATCTAAGCTATGACGAGTCTGGTTACACCTTTAGCCTAAATGAGGCCTATGGCTGCATTTTCGTGCATGATGTTAGTTATAGAAGAGTTGCTAAACTGAAGAAATAGAGAGATGTGAAAGGTGCAAAATCCGCACATGGCAACAGTAGCTCCTGTTTCTTTTAGGAGTATTTTCTCAAACAGTATGGACTGTACTGCTTCTGAGGAAGCTGCTTGAGTATGGGTCCCTCCTCTGTGGAGAATCAATCAGCTTCCTGTGTGGTGGAACTGAGGTATCATGTGGATACATTTTTGTGACAGGCTTACCAGCATGCAAAAAATTCCTTTCAGGAGTTGTCACCTCCTTGTGTAACTTGGCATAGCCTTATTTAGTAAAAACAAATTGGTGAATAGGTTCCAGAGTACGCTTGATATTTAATCCATCATCAGCAGATCACATAACTCAAATTCTCTCAAGTTAATACTGAGAGTTTCACTGCAATTTATCTATTGCAGATTCAAACCTGTATAACAACTTTCCATAGACTGTTTTGAACTTGCTAAAAGCAACATCTTTAAGGTTGTTTCTTAGTCTTAGGATTATCCCTTGCAATGGGCAATCATTCATTAAGACTCCTGGTAACTATGAACCGTCAAAGAGTTCATGAGTATTAGAACGTCGTCCTTCTTTCCAAAAACTTATAGAGGAAGCCCACATAACTTCTAATAAAGATTGGGACCAAATTACTGTACATATAGACGATGAAGTGGGACTGAACAATTGTAGATTAAAACTGACGACTGGCTGCAAGTCTCTTGTAGATGATGCCAACGTTAAGGTCAGTCTTCAAGAGCTTTGACCTTCATGGGTTCTCCAATCCTAAGAGATCCTTGCGATATGAGTCACGGTTTCATGCACTTATCCAAAATTTATAAGTCCTAGATACTAGTGGGGTGGTAAATTCTGTACACTCATTTTGAATTGCTGAGCTGGTCTGCTATCTATGGGTGATTGCACCCTTTTGGATAACTTAGGGATTGTGGTAGAGGCTGTGTTTGAAGGGTGAGATGAGCAAAGCAGAGCTCTTGGAGTGAAGAGCCAGCAAGAGGGAGCTTTGGGAGATGACAACCAGCAAGAGGGAAAGGCAGCCAGCACACTCTGGGAGAAGAACCACCAGCAAGAGGAAGGGAGCAGCCTGTAGAAGTTTGTTAGGACTGGGGCAGCTTGTGGGTGCTTTCATCTTGACAAGTGTATAAATTTAGTATACAAGCGCTATACGATTTCTGGTGTGGGGAAGCCAATTGTTTGGGTGAACTCTACTATATGTCAAAGTAGTTCTTCTTCTCACACCCGTTTTCGTGGTTGTGGGGCTTTGCAAGGTGCATGTCTGCATGTGGCACTTTTTGAGAAGTGCAACGGAACTGAACAGTCATGACAGCACAAACACTGTGAAATGGAAGGCAAGAGAGAAAGAGAGAAGACTGCACAAGATCTCGGGGAAAAGCCTCTACTACTGGCTGAAAACCCTGCAAAAGTTGATGAAAAACAAGACGGGAGGAGCCCCTATACATAGGCCCCCCCCACCTGCCCAAGGTAGCTGACTGGAGGCAGTGGTACGGTTGACCAGGGCCGACAGGTGCCTAGACCGGGGTTGGGGGCCAGGTTGGCCCCCCAACCGAGGCACCACCTAGGCACCACGTAGGTGACCTAGTGACAGCCCAAACCAGGCTGTGGGGGCGGGCAGAAACAGCCCCTCACCCCTCTTCATGATCCGCAGCAGATGCGCCTCCAAAGCAGCATGACACAGGCCTGGGGGGGGTGAAAAACAGCCCCGCACCTGCGAAGCTGTCCGTGTTTGATGCGCCTCCAGGGTGAAACCCCCTCTACCTGTCCTGGGTGGGCAGACCCACAAACAAGGCCCTCACTCTACCTCACATGGGTGGGCAGACCCACAGCCAAGGCCCTTACTCTATGATACAAGAGATCCCACCTCTAACACCCCCTCTTAGCTCTTGGATCATGGATCAACCTTAGGGAGCTGGAATGGTCTCGACGCAGTTGCTGTGCCAAGGGCTTGGTGAAGAGGTCTGCCTTGTCCCGCGTCGTACAATAGATGAGCTGGGATCATGTCAGCGAGCACCTTCTCTGAGACTAATGGTATTGGATCTCAATATGCTTTGTCCGTGGATGGAACACAGGATTTCGAGCAATTGCAATACAACTTTGGTTGTCACGACTCACTGTGGATGGCGGTCGGACTCTATGGGAACCCAAGCTCCCCGAGAAACCGGCTGAGCCAAACTGCCTCACAGGTAGCAGAACAAGCAGCACAGTACTCGGCGTCGGTAGAAGACAAGGCTACAGTGGGTTGCCTTCTCTGCTCCATGTGACTGCTACTGAGCTGAAGGTAAAGCAAT
Organism: Dipteris shenzhenensis; assembly: GCF_047967505.1. Lineage (NCBI taxonomy): Eukaryota > Viridiplantae > Streptophyta > Polypodiopsida > Gleicheniales > Dipteridaceae > Dipteris > Dipteris shenzhenensis. Next base: position 12,335,499 of record NC_141626.1, read on the forward strand.
AGCCAGTGGTCGAACTACGACTCTCCTCCCCATTCTGAATCACTCCAACCTAGTAGCCGGATCTTGGATTGCTGACTTGACTAACCCCCAATTATGAGTACCCTGAAGGTACCTCGGGATCCTCATACCAGCATCCCAATGAGTCTTCTTTGGTGTTTGCATAAAGAAACTGAGTAGTCCAACTGAGTAGCACAGATCCAACTAGGAATTAAGTAGCCAGATCAAAGATCCGACCAACTGATGGTATTGGCCTGCATCCACTGGCTCACTAGAATCATACTAAGACAATTTGGTGTTGGAGTCCATGGGTGATGAGAAGGGTCTACCCTCAGTCATGTGAAAAGCATCTAGAAGCTCCTGAACATACGGACAAGTAGTCTTTCTTGCCTTGCCAAATCTCCAATTCCAGAAAGAAGTGCAGTAGCTGTTGATTCATCATCTCAAAGACCTTAGAAAGAGCAGACTTTGTCTTGGAAATATGGGCTATGTGCTTGCCTGTAATGAACATGTCACGGGGGCGTGAAATTCTAAGTACTTTAATGTACTACAAGTGTTAGAAACTCACTGTGCCCACCTGTGAGCCCCTGATTTGAGGGGACAAGGGGCAGTGAGAGATAGGAGGGCTGGGGAGATAGAGAGAGACTCAGGCCGGCATCATAGGCAACCAGCACACGGGCTGGTTGCAGCCTGCAACAGCAGGTAAAACAGGGCTTTAGGCCTCACAAGGAGGCTCCTGCAGCAGCGCAGACTGGCTGCACAGGGCACCCTTATATAGGGGCCTGTGGCAGGTCAAGTCGGCCCAACCAGGGCCCATGTGGTCGGCCACCAGACAGGGTACCGACCCTGCTGGTCGGTCAACTCAAGGCCCACTCCTCCATTCATTCCAGCATCCAGTGCAAGATTGAAAGCCCCTCGCCAAGGCTGTGTTCAGCACTCAGATCTGGAGCAGTTTGTGAGAGAGAGAGTTCATCAATATTCTCCAGCACTTTGCTGTGTTTTGTACTGCTCCCTTGGAGCTATTTTTCTGCCCACCATCCGGTGGATGAATATACTGTCTCTCTCTCTCTCTCTCCGTCCATATTTATTTCTGAGTGAGGGTTTGTTGCATCTGTGATCATCTATCTGAGTTGAGTGTGTGTAAGAGTTGGAGAGATCTTGGGTGGAGGTTTGAGTGATTCATTCCCTCTTGATTTCTAACATGGTATCGGAGCCATAGGCTCTCAACTCTTCTTCATCAAAGCACTCTCTGAAGGAAGGAGTCCCTTGGCAGAAAGGCGATTCTGTTTTCAGCTCAGGCTAGCACGGGAGGTCAGTACATCTTTTTTTTGCTTCAATTTTTCAGTTTGCTATTCACCGAGATGGATCAGCGTTCAGAAGCCTCTACACCCACTGCTCGTCCTTCCTCCTTCTCCAATCATCTTCCTTCTTCATTTATTTCCAATTTTGGTGAAGTTGGAAAGCTCGATGGGACGAACTATCCAATCTGGAAAGTCAAGATCCGAAGCCATCTGTTGGCATGGAAGCTGTGGAAGATAGTGATTGGGACTGAGGAGAAGCCGGAGGACATTGTGGACAAAAGAGGTGAAGTTTTATTTGAAGCAAATGCGGATGAACTCAGTGCATGGGAGGAGAGGGATGCTCAAGCCTTAGCAATGCTAATTGGCATGACAGCAGATGCTGTGATTCCTCATATCCAGTTGGCAGAGACGTTTTCAGAGGCGTGGGCCATGGGAGTGGTGGTAATGGGGAGGAAGAAGAAATGGATGGATGGGAGGAGGACTAATGGATGAGGGATGGCTGGAGACCTTCTTTGGTAATAAAGTCACCAACTCTAAAGTCTTCTTGAAGCTCAAATTTTATGAACTGAAAATGATGAGTTGAGTGATCATCTAGCTCGGTTTCAATCTCTTGTTCAACAACTCTCAAGTTTGAAGAGTGTCCCTGATGATGAAGATAAGATGGCAGTCCTTATGAAGAGTATTCATGGAATTTCTCGCTTTGAGCACACTCTTGAGATCCTTTGTCTTGCCACTACCACGTTTGATGATATGGTGGCCGTCCTCATTGAGAAGGATCCTCGCAATAAGGAAGCCGTTCTTGCCTCTCCTATTGATGATGCATTTGCTTCCACAAGCAAATGGAAGACCAACAAGAACATCATTTGTAGGTTTTGCAAGAGGAAAGGACATATTGAAGCCCATTGCTTCAAGAAGAAAGCACGGGAACAAGGGACGCATCATGCCAATATTCTGGCTGAAGACGAAGCTGAACCTAAAGCGCCCACGGAGGAGATACATGTAGCTACAGCAGAGGTTCATGGCCTCTGTCTTGACGACGAGGATCCATTTGACCAGGATTGGGCTTTCTAGGCCCCTATGCTATGTGTGTTTGTGTTGAGTCACATAAAGGTTCTCAGCCTTGAGTTGTCCCTCTAAATTGAATGTATTTGGAGTCAATAAGAGGTCCTTTGCCCTAGGTTGTCCCCCAAAAATGATTGTATTGTGTTTTACTTTGGTTGATGGTATTGACCACCCATTTCAGAGTAAGGGGGGATGACGAGTGATGGTTTGCCCTTGCCGGTCGCAAGCTGACTAAGAAGTCACTATCACACAGGAGGTGTTGGATAGTTGGACTTGCTCTTTGTAGTATTGCGGTGGAGGGGGGATCGGTCTACTCTTGCGTGTTGGGTCTCATACCTCTTTGCTCTAAAGGGGGGGTGTTGGAGATATCATAGTCAAAGAGTGTGTCAGTGTGTAGTACTAGGTGATCTAGTACTAGTTTATGTGTGTGTGTCTTGTGTGAGTGCCACGTGTCATCATGGGACTTATCCCATATGCAGTAGGTGCTAGAGTGTGTGTGAGTAGCCTACATAAGGCTTGTACTTCACTTGTCTCGTCATACTTGATGGATGAATGAAAGACTTCTTCATGTCTTCATTAGAGCATTATTTTCTCACACCCTAACTCTCTCTCTCTCTCTCTCTCTCTCCTTCCACCATGTTTCTAACAAGTGATGCTGTGGATGTGAATGAGAGAATCAGAGGTAGAGAATGTAGTAGACCTCCGAAGAGGAAAATAGATACAACTGAATAATGAATGCCCAAAAGGCTGAATACAGCTGTATGAAGGGGCTGAAACCCTCACTGTAAAACTGGAAGACTAGACTACCTAGAGGAGGTGAATCCTCACTAGATCCTTGAAGAGGCTGAGGCTACCTTGCTGGTCTGTTGCGGGGAGGCCCGACTCTGTTGCTCTGTAGGCTTGAAGGCGTGAGGAGTAGATGAAGAATGAGGGCCAAAGGCTGCCCTTTTATAGGCTGATAGGTCAACTTGGCCGACTTGGTCAATGCCGACCGTTGACCTTCGTCGGTTGGTCAACGCCAACCGTTGACCAAGCCTGTCGAAAAGTCAATGTTGACAAAAAAGGCAACGCGTTGACTTTTGGCAAAGGCAACACGTTGCCTTTTGACCAAAAAGTCAACTCTACGTTTTTTGCCTTGCGATGATGTGGCGTTGATTGCCTGTTGACTATGTGCTGATTGTTGATTGCGCATGGCTGTACGGACGCCTACGTGGCTGTTGACTTGGTTGTCTGCGCTGACACTAGCTAGCATGGCCATGAACGTGTGGATACTCGTGATGCCGAGTGCTCTTTCATGGTACAAAAAGTGGAGTATCTAGGCCATATTATCTCTCCTGAAGGTATTTCAGTGGACCCATCCATGGTAGAAGTGATCAAACAGTGGCCAATCCCTTCCACAATCACCCAACTAAGAGGTTTTCTAGGCTTGACATCATCATTATGCTAAAAGAGCAGCTGCACTTACTGATTTGCTAAAAAAGGGAGATCCTAGGAAGATCAAACATAAAATCCATGGCAATGCTTTCCCACGATCTCTCTGGGATTGGCAATGGCTGCAACAATCCAAGTGTCTTCTGCCTGTCAAACCTGACCTTTTGGTAGATGATGCATGTTCTGACAAAGGCATCCACATCCCGTCTCAGCCAATAGAAAAAGTGTTCCACTTCTTTAACTGTAGCATCAATGCCTCTATGTCCTGCATGCGGTGGAGCACGACTTTCTATTATAACCTTTGACCTTAATTGCTTTGTGACACAAAGGCGTCCATGCATTATAATGAAGCCATCTCTGAGAGTATAATGGTCATGCCACTGATCATTAGACAGCTGGTCACAAATCCTTGAGAAATCCTCATCCTGAGCATATCAGTCCTTCATTGCATCCAACTCACTGTGGTAAGCAATGGTTACTGTAGAAACCTGAGGCTTCCTTGACAATGCATCGGCCACCACATTCTTTTTACCATTCACATGCACTATCTGTATGCTTCTCAGATAACTTCGTCTGAGTGAGGAAATATCTCAAAGATTGATGATCTGTCTGCACTGTGAAATCAGCCCCAAGCAAACAGTGCTTCCATGTAGCCAGGGCATGAAATACAGCCAGCAATTCCTTCTCACAAATGCCCAGATGTCTCTCATCATCCTGCAAAATTCTACTCTCATAGGCCACTACCTGTCCATCCTGCTCCAAAGCCATTCTTTCCGCATGCATCAGCTTGGACGTGAAAAGCTTTCCGAAGATCTCATACGATCAATATTGGGTCTGTGGTAAGCTTTTCTTGTAGCATCGCAAATGCTGCAATTTGTTTTTCAGCCCACACGAAGGATGCCCCCTTCTTCTACATAGCATAGAGTGGTGAAGCTTAAGCTGTGGCCAGCTGCGAATTGCTCCAATCTTCCCGGGATCCATGTGCACCCCATTCTTTGAGATAATGTGCCCCAAAAAGTGAATCTCAAGCATAAAGAATTCACTTTTCTTTGCATTTACAATCAGCCTATGCTTGCTGAGTTATGCAAACACGATTGCCAGATGCTTCCTGTGCTCTGCCTCATCTTTTGAGAACACAATCATGTCATCAAAGAAAGTGCCCACAAAAGCCCTATGATCATGGAAGATTCTGTTCATCATCCGATTAAAAGTGGCAGGAGCATTCGTAAGCCCAAATGGCAAGAACTCATGCAACCCAAAGCTAGTCCTGAGAGCTGTCTTGGACACATCCACTGGACGAATGCGTATATGTGATGATACCCACTCTTGAGATTTATGCGACTGAAAATGGTTGACCCTTCCAATCTATCTAGGATATCATCAATCCTTGGTCTGTTTTTTATCATCAATTATTGGTCTGTTTTTTATGGTTATCTTGAGTGCACGATAATCAATGCACATTCTCTAAGAACCATCACTCTCCTGCACCAACAAAAACGGTGAACAATAAGGGGAAGAGCTGGGCTGAATCAGCCCCTTATCCAAAAGGTCCTTCACCTGGCTCATGATTTCTTCTTGCTGAGCGGCACTCACCCTGTAAGGTGCCCTGTTTGGTGGACTACTGTCTGGTACTATATCAATTGCATGATCCTTAGGCCTCTCAGGTGGAAGTTCACTTGGCAACGAGTCAGAAAAACATTCTTTAAACTAATTTAGGAAACCTGTCCGCTCTTTATCAAGCTTAGAGATTACAAATTGTGGATATCAGACCTAGTATCCTTTGCAAAAACTAAGTACGCAGAAATATGATGTTTCATTACTGAGCATGTAGCTGAGGCAGATACAAGAGGGACTGACTCTCCCTTTAGTTTGACATCCAAAACATGCTTCTTCCCTCTAAGTTCCAGGGAGATCTTCCGATTATATTGTCCACCAAAGCATGTACCCTGTGACACCCAGGCATTCCCAACAAGACATCACAGCCCTCAAGAGGCATTATATAAAATTCCTCGCTGTCCACAAAGCTCTGTATATGCAATCCGAGCTTTCCAATGATAGGGGTAACCGGAGTGCTAAAGTCAGGACAAGCCAATCCTGCTTCACTCATAGGTCCCATCTCCTCTGCTCAGATTCCAAGTTTGCCTGCCAATTCAGGAGAAATAAAGTTTGCAAGCACCTGGGTCAAAGAAAATCAATGACATCTGATCCCTGACTTTGCCCCATGCCCTGCAAAGCTCAGTAGCATCATCATTAGGCTGCTCACTAATAACATCAGGCATTAATCCTGCAGATGGTTTAGGCTTCTTGCCTTTTTTCTCTTCCCTATCATCCCCTTTCTCTTTTTGCTTACGTTTTCGGCAATTTTGTCCCATATAGCCCTCTTCTTTACAGTGACAGCATTTATTGGCCTGCATCAAGGCTTTCCTTTCCTCACGTGACAGTGAATTAGAACCTGGCCTATCACGCTTCTTCCCTTTGTTGAAAGTAGGCTTGAAAGCATTCCCTGGCTGCCTTACTTTCTTGGAACTCTCAGACTTACTGTTTTTTATACCAGCTGGTTTTTCCCAACAATAATGCATCAGCTATGGTAGCATTCTCAATAAGTTGAGACATGTTGGTAACCCTTGTTTTAGTAGAGTAATCTCGGATTTCCTTTGGCAGCCCACAACAGTATTTTTCAATCTGTTCTGACAAGGGCACATGCCTATAAGAGCTGACCGGCAAGAGAGCTTCCCTTAACTTTTTGCTGTACTCTTCCAAGTTATGAGAGTGAGCTGCATCCAACTTGTGCCATGCTGTCATAACATCTACCTCAAAGGTAGTGGTCAACCAGGTAGCTGAAAACACCTGCTTAAACTGAACCCAACTCGTGGGTGCTGCTATTTTGGAGCAGCAAATCACTGTAGAGCATTCCCCTTCAAGAAGGTGGCTGCCTTTTGTATTTTAGATGACTCAGTAAAGTTCCCTCCTAAGAAGGCTGCTTCAAACTGCTGCACAAAAGTTAAAGCCTTTAGCTAGTCCAGAGCCCCATTGAAGGTCTCAAACTTCACTGCTGCACCACCCTCTTTGTAATCTTTTACCTTACCTCTAGGTGTTAGATTATCATACATAGGTGGCTGCAAAAATGGAGGTTGAATTGCACTCCCTCTAGCCTGTCTTGCATTACCACTACACATTTGAGGGTTTGTCAAACCAGCCCCAGGCATACCAAACATACCTGTAGGAGCTCCAAAGGTTCCTATCCTTCCACTTTGCATTCCTGACTGCATGCCAATATTGCCATACAGCATGTTGGGCATTGCAGGCTGCATTTCCCCAAATACATTGCCTTGCATTCCTTGCATCCTAGGCTGTAAACTAACAAGGTAATTTCCAAGCATTCCTTGACCATCATTAACTTGACCAGCCATTGGTTGAAATACTGAACCCCCACCAAAATACCCTGGATGCATTTAGGGTGGCGAGGGGGGTGCGCGGGGGGCGGAGGAGGGCGCTGCGCAGGCGGGGGGCGCACGGGGCTTGCTGCCCTTGATTTAGATTCTGAAAATCAGCCCCTTGGCCATGCATAACCATACCAGGACCTTGAAAGGGCTGCTGCCGTGCAACTGCGTGTACATTTGGCATTACTGGAGGCTATCCATCCAATGGATTCACTCCAAATGGCTGTTTTTGAACCCGAGTAGGCTCCCCTAAATGAGAATGCTTCTTTCTGTCCTTGGACCTCAAAGGAGTATGCATAAACTCACGGAACCTTGGGTCCTGCGTGAGCTGCGTGAGTGCTCCCACAGCGCTCACTAACTATGTCTTAAAGATAGCATCGGCTTCCTCTGCATCCTCAACCTCTTTTGACCCTTTTGACTAAGAGGCAAAGCATGCACCTCTTGCTGTGCCTCAACGTTTTGGTCATCTTGAAAGGCTCCCTCATGCATAGATTGCTCTTCTTGCTCATCTTGGGAGGACTGCCCCTCCATATCCCCATCATTATTTGTCAAAGACATATTTGCTGATTTTCTTGTTGCTGTAATCGAATTACAGCAAACAACACTTCACTAGAGACAATCATAGGCTCACCTCCTTAAGAAAGATGGTGATGATCCTGGCAACGGAACCATGCAAATGGCCTCAAGGCTAACAAGAGGGTGGTAGAACACTAACCAAACAAAAGCCTTCACAATAAAATACTCAGCAAACACTCCACAGATAGATAGGGAGAGCTAGAGCGCTCCTGCTCAAACACAAAGACAGACTGGCCCCAAAGCCTTGGTGCCCCTTTTGGTATTTCTTTATTAATTGAAGAGTGCCACAAAGAGATTACAGAGTGAGTACCAACTCACACGCATTCAATGCTCTACCCTCACTCGGAGGCATCAGTATCACAACACATTAGTCCCGTGGGGCTCTGCTATCACACCCATGTGACCATGAGCATCCATACTCAGTGCAAACACTTGCATTTAACATGGGAGTCTTTATTTACAGCCCAAGCAAGGCCACACACTCCCCATCCAATCATGAGTGTTCACTAATCCACTAGGATATCCAAACAATGGGTGAAAGCATAAACTGAGCTGCCCCCGGTGCTTAGAAGTACAAACAATATCTGCAAGCATACATTGTGTTCACCCTGCCAAGCAAGTCTCTTCCATAGCCAACTCAATGCTAACGGGCATTCACTAGAAGGAACAAGTGCAAAGGTGCATCCCTTTGAAACCAAAATCTCAACTGAGCCCAATCATGAGCTATTTGCACACCCTCATGAACTCAAGGCTTGCCCGATCAAGCTGAGATGAACCTCCACTCAGCCACTTAGTAGCAGCCCAAAAACAAGAGGAGAGAGGGGCTGTCGTACAACTCCTACCATCACAAAGCCATTATCGTGCAAACAATAGCCATAGTAGCCCATGCTTTCCGAATACCCCGTACTTGGTAAGCTACTACAGCTCGTACACCTTGGAGTAAATGACTGTACGATCCGTATGTTGCAGCCGTACAAGTGCCAAGATAGCTTCCATACAGCCTACATTTAATGGCCAAACTACTCGTACAGGCTGTGCAAGGAGCTCTTCCATATTGGTATGTGTTGAATGCACAAGTACGATTTGTCGTACCCGACCGTCCCGTTGTACGGCTTCAACAAGAGAAGCCCAACCCCCCTCTCGGTGCCTGTGCACCCTGCATTCAATACCTTCCGTACACGTACAGCCTCAGCCAAGCTCTCGTCCGCCAACCTCTTGCTTCTGGCGTCACCTTCCGTGCATCGCCTTTTCTTTTCCTTTCTCCCCGCAAGCTTTCGTCGCCCCCCTTTCCTTTGTCTTCCTCCAAAGCTTTCCAAGGCTTCCTTACCAAAATGGGGCTGCATGGGCTTGCCACGTGGCAGCCCATGCCTTGGGTTGCCCTCAAGTCTCATTTGCCCCTAGGCCCTGTTGAGCAATCGGCATTTCTAAATGAATGTTCTTTGTGAGAAGCATTCCCGCGACTACCCTGCATGGTTAACCATGCCTCGAAAGTTGGATCACATGCATGTTCTAATTGTTCGTATCACACATGCTTTAAAAATAATGGTGAAATGTGAATTGATGTATTGTGCAAGCCAGCAAATAGACAATGCTCAGAGACAAATATAGAAGCAATACTTTATATTTCCGTCCATCCACAAAGTAGGACAGGATACAATACCAAAAGGTTCTTCTACTAGATGTCAAGCACTTCTACATCTCTGAGCCCGCGTGCTCCACCTCGAGCATATGTAGACTCTCTGTCTAGAGTGATCCTCTCCACCTTGCTGCCTATAGATCAGCCTAGGTGGGCAACCGTTCAAGCTCCGTCTGCAGCTTCTCTAGGTCTCTTGGTCCTCTAAAGTATAGGCTCCAAGATAGGTAGAAGACTGCTCCTGCTGCTTGTGTGAAGGCTGCTCCAAATGATATGATGATCACAACACCTTGCTGCCCTAGAAGGCAACCAAGGTCCAGCCTCTAGGGAGCTCAGTCTGCAGCACACCTTCCACTCTCCTTCACCCCCAATGTGAGGCCCAAGGGAGTGGCTTCTGGCTGCTGCTGTCTGCTCCTGAACTTGCTGGATAGTTGGATGATTTATGAGGCCCAAGGCCTCTCCTTTTATAGGGCACAAGGCCCTTTCAAATGGACCGACCAGCCAGCCCTAACTGGGCCGACTGGACCGACTTGGTTGGCTGGCCCAACCGACCTGGTTGGCTCAGCCCAACCAACCCCATTAAGGGCCCTTTGCTGGCCCCTTCCAGTGCGGGGTCCAGCCCATAGGTCCCGCCCTTTTCCAAGCCCTTCTGCAGGTCGCAATCCTGCCCACAAGGCACACCTCTGCTCCTGCTATCCTGCGCCATGTGCCAGCTCTGCTTGCAGGTCGTGTCCCGACACCCGCCATGCTGCCGTATAGGGGCCGTACCTGTCCGTACAGCCCCTGGCCTGTACTGCCACCTTTTGTGCCTCTGCCAGGCTCTTGTGCTGCCCCGCCACCTGCTGCTGTACACTGCCCTGCAGCAGTCTGTACTGATCCGTACAGTAGTGCCATGTCCAGGTATGTCTTGAGCAGTGCTGCCCACATGACAACCTTGCTGCTGTCCATGTGGCAGCCATCTCTTCTCTCTTGGCTGTGAGGTGCTGCCCATGTGGCAGCCCCCTCCCTTTCTCTTCTCTGGGCATCTTTTGCCCTAGGTCTCCCTCCCCCACGCTCTCCTCATATGGGGGCTTACAGATGGGGAGGTGACTATGCACATAAGTTAAGAAGTTTGTGATTCCACACCCCACACCACACTGTGTGAGCTCCTGTGCAATACTATTAGTATTCCGTTGTGCGTACCCTTTGTTGGGTCATTTCTAACAGGCCCCCTCTAGTGGGGCCTTTTTAAAAGCCTACCAATGACCAATTTGAAAGGCCTAAGGTTTTTGGGCCCCTTTTGGCCCTAAACTCTTCAATTGCCCCCAAGGCACAACTGCCTAGGGGAAACTTGCACACCCACATCCTGTGACCTCGCCATTTGATTACTGGGGTAGAGGCCACATGCATCTAAATCTAAACTCACGCCCTTGTGACAGATTGAAATAGGTCTGAGGATGTTTTCGTAAATGACATAGCATTTACAAACTTGACTCGACTTAAGGCATCCGCCACACTATTCAAGGAATCCTTTCGATAACATATTTCAAATTCAAAATCTTGCATTAAATCTGCCCATCTAGCCTTTCTTCTCCTCGATTCCGACCCGTCACACTCTGTCCATCTAGCCTTTCTTCCCCTCAATTCCGACCCGTCACACACATACTTTATTACCAGATGATCTGTCAATACAAGAAACTTTGAACCGTACAAGTGGTATCTCCAAACCTTAAGACCATACACTACTACATACAGTTCTTTTTCTAGCGTGGGCCAACGATATTGAGTGTCATCTAGCTTTTTACTTTCAAAAGCTACAGGTTTATCCTCTTGGAATAAAGCTGCCCCAATCGCAAAATCACTCGCATCGGCCTCTAAAACATTAGGCTGGAAGGGATCGGGTAGTGCAAGAACAGGGGCTTTCTTGATAGTTTGCTTCAAGGTCTCAAAAGTCTTGTTCAGTGCATCATCCCAAGAGATCGGCTGGGTAGACTTGCGTCCGCGACCTTTCAACATGTTGGTCAAGGGTGCCGTGATCTTAGAATAATCACGCATTGAATTCCGTAGAAAGACCGTAAATTTTAGGAAAGAATGAAGTTGTTTCATTGTCTGAGGGATGGGCCATTCCAAAACCTTTTGGATATGATCTAGATCAATGCTGATACCTTCATAAGCCTACGAAGGACAACGAGCGGTGCATCCTAGCATCCATGCACCTCAGCAAGGCGGTCACCTGGTGGCTCAAGTGGCAGAAGAACCACTATGATGCAGATGAGGAGACACCTTTTTACAGCTGGATGGAATTTGTGAAAGATCTTCGATCACGATTCCTGCCACTGCAGTACCTGGACAGGCTCTAGAGTCAATTCTACGAGCTACGCCAGGGAGACACCGAGACGGTGAATCATTATGCCAATAAGTTCACTTAGGTATTTATAGAGTTGCAGTTGGAGGATAGTCAGAAGTTGAGCACATTTCTCCATGGGCTGCGTACAAACATCCAGTGGTATGTCAGAAGTTGCAGGCCACGGGATTATGAGTGTGCTTACGAGCTTGCTTAGAATTTTGAGCTCATGCACAAGGGTCAAGGATCCAAGCAGGTCAAGAGTAAGAAGTCCTAGGATTCGACACAAGGTAATGGTGGGAATGGGCAGCAGAAGAAGAGTTGGATGGCGAAGGATTGCAGTGGCTATGGCTAACAAGAAAGATTGCCCACATTACCAGAAGCTTCTAACAGCAGGAGCAACGTCAAGTGGTTCAGCAATAGCTTCAACAACTTCAGTAGTCATTGAGGAGCTTGATGAACTGTAGACTACAGGGACAACCTCAGTAGTCATCTAGGAGAGGGGGAGCCTCGTCAGTTCCCCAATGTTTCAATTTTATGGACATGTCGGTGGTCAGAAGGTCCTTATCTTGGCAGACTCAGGTAGTTCCGAGGACATCATCTCCACCAAAGCAGCTCAGAAGGCTCAGCTGCCTCTTACGCCAATGGAACCAACTTGAATGGTGCATTTATAGGGCAGCAGATAGAGAGCAACATGCATGTAGCTGCAGGCACTTTGAAGATCTCAGGGTGGGTACATAGTCGGCCACTCAGGGTCGCACATACTCAGGCGACGGACGTCATCTTGGGAGCACGATGGTGGCACCAGTTTGAAGTCTGACCAGATTATTAGCATCAAGGCTTGGATGTCAAAAGCCTAGGCCATGGGTCCAAGTTCATCTATTGGACCAAGGGTGTTCCACCTCGACCTTTGATATCAGTCATTCAATGGGTTCGAGGTTGGCGCCAACAAGACACAGTCTTAAGCAGGATATAGTGTTACAGCAGGAGATAGTACAGCAGGCAACATGGTTACACCAAGACCGGGATGCCTCTCTTATCACCTATATGCACCGAGGAAAACCACAGGGAGCCTCATCCTGGAATATTAACCCACAACAAATATCCATACCAGAAGTTAGCACCAAATCTAGGCATTCAGTACTTGCAGATCAAGATTCATGAGTTCAGCAACCATTTTCGGATTCGTGAACCAGGCATTTGGATCAGGATTTATCATTAAGGTATACCACAAACAGTCACCTCTGTCAGCTCGATGGGAAGCCCCTTTTATACCCTAGTTCGAGTTTCAACAGAAGGGGATGTCTTGGGCATTCACACACTCGTGGCCATGCTAGCTCGTGCAAGCGCAGGCAGCCAGGTCACTGGCCATGTAGGTGTCCATACATCCATTCAGGCAGCCCTGCGCAATCAGCAATCATCACACAGTCAACGCCACATCATCGCAGGGCAAAAACGCAGAGTTGACTTTTTCAATTGACCTAGTCAACGGTCGGCGTTGACGAAGTCGGCCAGGCTGACCTATCAGCCTATAAAAGGGCAGCCTTTGGCCCTCATTCTTCATTCACTCCTCAGGCCTTCAAGCCTTCAGAGCAGTAGAGTCAAGCCTCCCCGCAGCAGACCAGCAGGGTAGCATCAGCCTCTTCAGGCATCTAGTGAGGATTCACCTCCTCTAGGTAGTCTAGTCTTCCAGTTTTGCGGTGAGGGTTTCAGCCCCTTCATACAGTTGTATTCAGCCCTTTGGGCATTCATTATTCAGTTGTATCTATTTTCCTCTTTGGAGGTCCACTACATTCTCTCCCTCCGATTCTCTCACTCACATCCACAGCATCACTTTGTGTATTGAGTGCATCATTTTGCAGTTGCAGTTAGAATTGAGCAGGAGAGAGGGTGATGATAGTCTCTCCCCTGCTACACTTGAGGGCTTGGCATAAAGTTGATGCATCCTGAGAACCTCCAGCACCTTCGCAACGTGCTGTAGTTGCTCTTGCTGTATATAAGAATGTCATTAAAGAATACTAATACAAACTTGGAGAGATAGGGCCCTATAATCAAGTTCATAGGTAGCTGGGGCATTTGTGAGCCCACTTCGAACTCATATTGTCATCTTTCTGTCCTGAAAGCTATTTTGTATTCATCACCCTCTTTAGTCCTTATCTGATGGTAACCTGACCTTAGGTCAATCTTAAAGTAGTATTTTGAACCCTTAATTCGTCTAATAAGTCATCCACCCTTGGAATAGGAGACCTGGTTTTGATAATTGCTTTATTGAGCTCTCTGTATTCTGAAGGTATTATTATTCTTCTTCACTACTAAGACGGGGGATGCAAATGGGGACTGACTAGGGGTGATGAAACCCTTCTCCATCAACTCTTGAATCTGAGTGGCCACTTCCTCTTTTTCAGCTTTGGATAGCCTGTAAGGTGCCTTCTTGATAGGTCTGGTTCCTTCCTCTAGATAGATGGCATGATCCACTTCTCTTTTAGGGGGGTAGACCAGGAGGGGGTTCTCTGAATATATCTCTATATTGCTGTAACAATTCCAACATGTCCATTAACTTTGAAGTCCTTACAAGGTTTCTGAGTACCTCCCGCTTCTAGTTTCAAAGCAAATAGGTTGACCTCCTTCTTGAGGAGTCTCTTTAATTGCTACCATCTATAATTTCTGAGAGTGAATTCCAGACAGACAAACCTCCTTGCCCATGTCTAGGAAAGTCATGATCATGTCCTGCAAATTCATAGTAAACTTATGTAAAGTTTTGAGCCACTCACAGCCAAGTATAATGTCAATAGGTCCCAGATTCAAGGCAAAGAGATTAATAGTACATGAATACTCTAAGGAGAGATCAATTGCAACTTCAGGACAATTCTCTGACTAGTTGTAAAGGTGCCATCAGCTACTTCAACCCTCAAGCTACAGTGTAGATCATCCACTGGCAGCTTCAATGAGTGGATAGACTTAGCATTTACACAACTATGAGTGCTTCCACTCTCCACCAACACATACGCATCTCTGCCCAAACTCTTGCCATGTGGCCATAGGTGGTCTAAGTCCACTGTTCACTTCCTGAAGGTAATGCCTCCACGATGTGTGTAGTTTAAAGTAGTCTTCCATTCCTGCAGCGCATCAGGTGAATTAGATTCCCCCTTAAACTTCTGTAAAATGATCTTATCCTTATAATGCTTGCCCAAGCTTGTACCTTGTCCCAACTCCTCCTGAATTTCATCCACCTCTCCTAAGGGAGGCTTGATACACTTTAGATAAGTTGGGCACACAGACCATGAAGACCTGTAACATGGGCTGGACTAAATTCTGAACCTCTTGACTGAGTTATATTCCATGAGGGTGAGATTGTTGTGGATGTGACCTTCTAGCTTCAGCCATGAATTCACTCCTACTTGGGTTTAATCCAGCCTGTCCCAGATCCATAGGCCTCTTAGGTGGATCATCCCTGGCAATCTTCTTACCCTTTGGCTCAACCCTACTCCTCACTAGGTTCACATCACTTCTCATGGTCCTTAACTCAGTGAAAGCATTGTCAAACTTGGCCTCGGAGTCTCTTTCCACAGTTCCAACACTGAATTGAGTTGTCCTAATTGGCCAAATAACTTTTGCTACTGGTCCACAAGCTGCTGCATCAATTTTCTCTGTTTGTCCGTCATTTGCTCTTGCCATGAAACCTTCAAAATCTAGCTTGGCCTTGTGGTGAGGGGACATCGTTGGTGAGTGGTGATGGGAACTTGGGGAAGGACTCTCTGAGATGTTCCCATAGGCTCATGATCACTGTCCAAGTCATCATCCTGAAGGGCCGATGCTTCAGCCTGGCTCATTAACTGGGCCTCCTGATACTTCCCTTCATGTCTGCAATCCCTTGTAGACTTGCCCTTCCTAGAGCTAGAGCCAGATCTCCTTGGGGCCATTAGAATTAGGAGCAGATTACTATGATCCAAGTCAATTGGCACTCAAAACACTGTCTGTAACTGTGTGAAAGTGTTTGGGCAGTAGACTTTGTCTGGACACTGTTTTGAACAAAAAATCACTGTTTGAAGCATGGTTTAGACCCTAATTACAACAACGTGCAGAGAAACTGTTTGGATACACTGTTTAGACTCAATTACACTGTTTGAACAGGGAATCCCACTGTATATGCACACTGAAAGGTTACTGCTTGGAGAAATTCAAATCCAGAGTATCTGCCCCAATTTTCCAACATTAAAGCCTCAATTATCAATGTATGCTGCAATTTACGGTTAGACAGAATAGAATAGATCAAGATAGGCTGTAGAATGGAAACTAGGGTCTGTAAGTAGAGAAAAACCATAATTTGCACCTACTGGAGCATATTTCTGGCCAGATGGATGGGCAAATGAAGTTCAATCAGACTCAAACTTGGTACAGACACTCTGACAGCTGAGGCGAATACTTGAACTTTCTCATGAAGGAGCCATCCCAGGGAATCAACAGCTATGGCATAGACTAATGGATCTTTTAAGTGAGAAAGGCTGAGTCATCTCTTCATTCACACACTTTAGCTATGGCATTTGTGAGGAGAAGCCTACATAAGAAACATAGGTTGGTCCTAATCCTATATCCTAAAGGGTTTGGATTAACTCTAGCCTATCATAAGCCTTGTCCTTTTGGAAAGCATATGTCTTGTAGTGTGTCTTTTGCATTTACACAACCATCCCATATGCTAACAATTGCTTCAAGCAAATGCCCCCCTTTGCTTCAAGCAAATGCTTGCCTTCGACAACACCTTTATGTTCTTGAAGAGGCTGGTATGATACCTCTTGAAGGAAGATAAGAGAAAGGGGTATCAAGGAAGAAGAGAGGTGTTACACTAACCTCCTGCAAGTTTGTACCTCCTGCTTCCTTGAGCCTATAGTGGTATTAGAGCAGGCTCCTACTCATGCTTGCTGTCCCCCAATGCTTTGCATTGCCATCTTGGAGCATCCAGATGAGTTGACGTTGCTACTTTTCAACATGTGACATCTTTTTTCTTCCAGTGTAGCTCCATTGACGTACTGTCGTACAACCCTGCGTCAACACCGTATAATCGTACGGCACACCATCTGTATATTGCAAACAATCTGTCGTACGCTTGCATGTAATTTGCCGTACGGTCAGCTTGCAGACAGTTGTTTCATTCCTTGGCTAATGCATCTCGAGGGGGGACTGTCACATGTGCTAATAATGCTTCCTATGCAGTAAAAGGAGTTGGAGATGTGCAGCTCACATCCATTTCAAGCCATTCTGTCACTTTGACAGATGTTCTTTTTGTCCTTGGAATTGAAGTCAACTTGATTTCAATTTCAGCAATTGCCACCTCAGGTTTCAGAGTGATTTTTGATGGATACAGATGCCTAGTATATGATCTTCGTGATGACAATGCCATAGTTCTCACTGGCACTTTGAAAAAGGGGCTTTATCACCTTGATTATCACTCAACTGCACTTTCTATTGAAGCTTTTGCTATTTCAGATTCACAGCTTGCTGAAACTCATCTTTGACATGAGAGAATGGGTCATCTAAATTATAGAGCTCTTGCCAAATTACATTCACAAGGCATGGCAAATGATGTACCTCAAACTCACACAGTTTCCAAACATGTGTGTGAGGGTTATCTTTTGGGTAAGATGCATCGGTTTCCTTTTCAAAAGGATTGTCCAAAATTCTCACAGAGGAAATTGCAGCTAGTGCACAGTGATGTCTGTGGCCCAATGAGGACAAATGCCATTGGAGGGTACAAATATTTCATGACTCTAATTGATGACTTCACAAGATATTGCTGGGTATATGCTTTAAAAGCCAAATCTGAAGTGTTCTCATGCTTTCAGAGGTGGCTGAACATGGTTGAAAATGAATCAGGATGCAAGCTTGTCACCCTTAACAGAGATAGGGGGGGAGAGTATATGTCACAGGAGTTTGGGCATTGTTTACTCATGCACTACTACTTACACTCAGCATAATCCAGTTCCTGAAAGAAAGAACAGGTCCACTATGGAGATGGCCAGATGCATGCTTAAGGCCAAGTCCTTGCCCAATAAGTTTTGGCTTGATGCAGTGATGTGTGCCAACTATGTACTGAATAGATCACCTACAAGGGCGTTGAGGATTGTTACACCTTATGAAGCATGGAAAGGCATTAAGCCTTCACTTTCACACATGAGAGTTTTTGGGTCTCTTGCATATGTACATGTACCACCTCAGCTGAGACATAAGCTTGATGATAAGGCAATCAAATGCATATTCATTGGTTACAGCTAGGAGAGCATAGGGTATCGGTTGTACCAACCAAATACTGGGAAGATTATTGTCAGTACAGATGTAATCTTTGCTGAACATTCAGCTTCTGCTCTTGTGGACTGCAAAAAAGCCAGAAGTTGACATGTTTGATGCGTTTGACTCTTGGTTACCTCTTCTCCCCTCAGGAGGGGACTTTGACCAGCAACATGAGCCTCCTACAGGCCCTCCAACAAACAATGATCTACCAGCACCCCATGCTGATTTGCAGGTTCCTCTTCTAGCACAAAATGATCCCAATATTCATGATGTAGTGATTGAAGAAAGAGTTGTCAATAGATAGCAAAGGCAAGCTCCCAGATGGCTTCTTGACACATTGAGGGACAGCAAACAAGATCAACCTCTTGCTGCCCGGACAAGATCAGGGAATAGACAGATGCATAGTCACTTTCTTGAGTTTGCACTCCTTGCTACAGCTAGCAATGAAGAGCCTTTATGCCATAAAGATGCTTTTGACAGCAAAGATTTGATGGATGCAATGAGAGCTGAGCTAAAATCTATTGCCAAAAATGACACATCGGAATTAGTAGATCTACCTCTTGGCAAGCATGCCATTGGTATCCGGTGGGCCTACAAATACTAAATATAGGCGCTTATGCTCTCATCTGCGTTGGGTAGGCTAGTGTTGATGGGCCAATATTGCGATTATTCAAAAGAAGAAAATCATATTATTTGAAATCATACTTTTCAAATAGACCATTCACAATTGACGCAAGTGGGCTGCAAATTGACACTCTTATCTTAAGAGGTCCAACATGGTAATTGTATGGCTCACCTTGTCACATATGACTTGCTTTAGTCATCAATGAACAAATGTCTTAATCCCGTACAAGCGGTGGGGAGCTGGGGCTCTATGTAGACCATCCCTCCAAGACTGAGAAATCTGATGGCAGCATAGATCGACATAAAGCATGTCTTGTTGCAAAAGGGTATGCCCAACAACAAGGCATTGACTTTGAGGAGACCTTTGCTCCCACTTGCAGGATTACTATGCTACTTGGTTGAATTTGGACCTTCCTAAGGTATTCGGTTAATTGTCTTTCGACCTTACGTTCCTTCGTTTGACTAAGCCTATATGGGGGTTGATCTAGGAATCAAATCTATTTTATGATCAACTTCTCTCTCAGGGGTAAACCATCAGGCAAATCAGACGGATAAATATCTTTTAATTCAAACATTAAATCATTGAAAGAAGATTTATACTTTTTAACATTATAAAAAACAATATTACTTATTTTCGATGCAGAAGATATTTAAAATCACAAATAAAAGTAAGTTCACAGAGATATACCTCGCATTCTTCTTGGTGTAGTAGTCTTTCCAATCCCATCGAACATATAAGAGGAGAGTTGGGCGTATCATGTTCTCCTTGAATTTGGAAGACTCTACCCTCTTTTTCAAACATAATGGAGTTATTTAGAGAACTCCGCTAGAAGCTATGCCCAAGACTATACAACCACTCTCGACTAAGCACAACATCTGCTCGATCGAAATGCATGATTTGGAAATCCAAGGCATCCTGATAGTCTTGAATATCCACCTCTACACCAGCTATCAGGGTGTCCCAAACTTTTTTATCGTTGCCCTTTGCCAAAGAGACCACATATTTATGGGCACTTGGACTCTAAGGCAATTTTCATCTCTTAACTAACGAGTAGTTTAAGAAATTAGGTGTTGCACTATCATCGACCATTACTCTTACCCTTTGCCCCTTTATTTTTCCATGCATCCTCATTAATTCATGAGGACAAAAGGTGGGCTGCTAGATTGCCGATGATAGACAACACATGTGGGTGCTATCCTCATGGTAGACCTCTACCTCAGTGTACTTTTCAGTATTATTAAGCGGTAACATCTGCACGCTTGTACTTGTTTTTATGGAGGTCTATTTGAGGCTTTAGCTCCCACTTGTTTATTTTTAGGGCAGTTTCAAGTAGCATGGTCTTTGCCTAAACATTCGAAGCAAAGATTTTTCTGTCTGGCTCTTTCATAATCCTCTTTCTTCAAGAGAGGATTTGTGTTTGAGGTTTCTTAGGTGGTGCCTGAGGAACCTCCTTCTTAAAGTGCCTCTTTCTTTTCAAATTGGGAAATTTATTGAACTTAGGAACAAAATCTGTTTGTTCTGAAGTTCTAACTCTGGATTTTCCCATCGTATCATCTTATATTTAGGAGAATTTCTTTTCACCTCAACCTTATAAGTGTCTTTGAGAC
The DNA here is from genome assembly GCF_047967505.1 of Dipteris shenzhenensis. NCBI lineage: Eukaryota > Viridiplantae > Streptophyta > Polypodiopsida > Gleicheniales > Dipteridaceae > Dipteris > Dipteris shenzhenensis. The sequence goes on from NC_141626.1 coordinate 12,355,776, forward strand.
CTCTCACAAAACCTCTTATAGCGAATTATAGGGAGGCAGTCGATGCAAGTCTTACCATTTTTGCAAGAACATATTAATTGCATCTTTATTATGCTTCTTTTATTTCCCATTGAAAATTGGTAGTTTCAAGTTCTAAGAATGCTAGAGGTTTCTCTAGGTCGAGAGGTAGAGCTCTCAACTCTAAGAATGCTAGAGGTTTCTCTAGGTCGAGAGGTAGAGCTCTCAACTTGATTGGTAGGAGTCGGTGATTTTTCCATAGGAGTTACCGATTGAGAATTGGCTAACTTGGTTATGGCTTAAGCTAGGATTTTCAATGTATCACTAATAGTTCTTAACTGTGTTTTCATATTTTGTGTTCGAGTTTCAAGTTTAGTGAATTCCGTATACAGAATTCCCTAATCACCGTAGTCTATGTTCTCCATTTCCACGTTATCCTCTTGAATTTCATTTTGTACTTCCTCATGTATTTCCTCTCCAGCTACAACCTTTTCTTTTCTAGCCCTTTCCTCGCTCTCCCTAACCATTTCATCTCTTTTTGGAGTTGCCATTTGAAATGCAAATTTTTTCCAAGAAGATATAAAGCAAAAAAGCTTTATATTAGAGAGAAAAATGCAATGCCCACTTCCCTGGTATTTGTTTTATGGCCTTCGAAATCATCTCGCTCTCTTTATTTCGCAAGCAGTTTTTCACACTCGATCCCTCTCTTTGCTATACTTTACCTTGATCCGATCTTCGATCTTCGATCTTCTTCTTTGAATTTGGCAAGGCTAAATGGACGCCTTGGAATCGAAGGGTCTTAGAAAAGGAAGGGGTAAAGAAGATATAGAGAGATGGGTAAAAAGGCAGTGATGAGGTGGCATTTCCAAAGGTTTATGAACCTTGGTATGACATGGCTCTATCTCTTCTTCCTTCTGCGTATACTTTGTCGACCACGAGTTGCTTCTTAACCTCACAGTTTCTTGTGCCTCAGAGCGTTGTAACCGGCTGCGATTGGAGAAACAGATTCATCACCGCTTGCCTTAATGCTCTTCTCTTCAGTTAGCGGCTGTACGCCGAAGGCGTTTCATCTTTGTGTATAAATAATGGTTCACTTTCAACGGTGTGGCAACCATGAAGTCGGCATTGTAGCCATGTGGTTTGCCAGCAGCCATCGAATGAACATGTAGATTTGCACATCGCTTTGCTACATATCAATCACAACTAATGTGACATCAAAGCCCGCAATCATGAGCTCGTGATATTAGGAAGCACCTTGCACGTCTCCGTCTACCATGCCTGTCAAGTTTTTGCCTGCGATCAGGTGACCATTGAATACGAACGAGGGTGGGTCCTATTATTCACTTGTGCTTCGTAGCTATTCTCGTCTGCCTCTTCACTTCATTCCAGGCCGGTTTGCGTTACTGATGCAACGCTTCTTCGAAGGGTCCATCAAGACTCATTCGTCACTCAAGAGGGTGCAGGTTGTTTTCTTAATCGTCATGCTGCTGTGATACCAATGTTACACCAACCTAAACCAAGAAGGGCTTTGCTCGATTCACCACCCAGCCACGACTTCCATGATAATGGTTGACGTAACAAGAGGAGAGGGCTTTTGGCAAAAGACAATAAAGAAAGCTTGGAGCAGACACTACCTTCAAGCACCTGAAGTATGGCCCTTACAAACACCACCTCTCAGGTCTGAAAACACCCTTCAAAGAGATCACCCTTTGTTGTACTCCCAAACAGTTCATACCTCCTTGTCCTCTTTAAACAGTTCCAAACAGTTGTCCCAAAAAAAAAACTTTACAGCTTGCTGGCATCAGGCCCTCTCCACAACACAAGTCTCTAGCCATGAAAGGCAAGAGAGAAAGAGTGAAGGCTGCACAAGATTTCAGGGAAAAGCCTCTACTACTGGCTGAAAACCTTGAAAAAGTTGATGGAAAACAAGAGAGGAAGAGCCCCTATATATGCTTCCCCCCGGTATGGCTGAGCAGTGTCAACGACCCTGGGTCGGGCTGTGCCTAGACCAAGATTTGGGCCCCCCAACCAAGGCCAATCCCATGCTCCTGGACACCCATGGTGGAAGCCACGAATGGGAGTGACAAGTGTGTGGAGGATGCCTCGAACTTTGACGTCGAGAGCCTTACCGGCCCTTTGCTATTAGTGCTCGAGAATAGTGGTCGAAAAAGGTCATAGGCTCCCGTTTGCGATGTCCACCCATCTAGAATTCTCTGTAATAGCTGATTAGTGTCAAGTATGGCCTTTTGCTTGTTGCCAATTGTCTCCTTAGATTGATGGTCAAATCTGATGATGGTTGGATTTCAGAGTTGACCAAGCATTTGGTATTGAAAGCAAAATGTCTCATTGAGTTTGTGGCAGTGAGAGGATGTAGAAGCGTTCATATCAGATGCATAATCTGTTAGTTCTAACAATAATTGCTACTAGCATTGAACACCAACTTTATCACATTTCAAACAAACTTTGTATGAAGGTTCATCTTGCTGCCTATGATGCAGCCAGCTATGCGGCTTACATGGCAGCCTGCTGCCCAAGTGCGGTGCGCCTAGCAGCCAGCTTTGCTCGTGTGGCAGCCAGCTGTATCCACCTGTGTGGCAGCCTCATTTTCTGCCCATGCGGCAGTCTACACATGCCCAATGATGAGCCACCAAAGCGGCAATCCATTTGCAGGTTTGAAGCCCCTTTGTCCTTCTCATTTGGGGCTCCATATAGGGCATTGACCACCCTTCTATTCTGATACAGATTCTATGGACCAGCTACCAAGATCGTCTAATTTGTATGCTACCTTAGCTATCAGGTTCTGCACCACCTCAGCTATTAAACAGGTAGTTAATCCCTCCAGTTTCATAGGAGTGCATCTGGATTCTGACTAGAGAGGTCTGCATGGACACATGAGGACAGCCCGGCTCCCTGAGGTTGTCATAGGCAGGAGGCTGGGTTACTGCTTGTCATAGGCAGGGGATGAATTGAGCTGCTTGGACTACTGGTTGCCAATGGAAAATCCTAGTTTTCTAATGCTGTGCTCTTTGTATTTAAGTCTGAAATATTGAAAATTGGCATAAACCTCTTTGGGCCTTTGGATTTTATATTTTTGTTACTTGCATTGGTAGTGACCTTCCCTAGTCTTGCAGACTTATGGATCACTGTGGAATGGCTTGATGCGTTGTGTATCAATGATAAGGGCTTTTTGATCATCTACTTGCATAATCATGTGTGATTGTGCTGCCATTTAAAGGCATGTGTCATGACATCCCACTCATTCAAATTGATGTTTGTTGTTGCAGCATCCGGAGGATAACATATCGCCTGCTCAGGAAGCTCTATTACATGTGCAAAGTAGGATTGCAGATCTGGGTCCAGATGAGGATGCAGTGATTACCTCAAGGCTTTTAGTGCCTTCAAATCAGGTGGGGTGCCTTCTTGGTAAAGGTGGAAGTGTCATTGCAGAGATGAGGAGATCAACGCGTGCAAATATTCGCATTTTGGGAAAGGACGAACTGCCTAAGTGCGCATTATCAAGTGATGAGCTTGTTCAGGTGTGGCTCATGCTAATATTGAAGCTCATTATCCGTCCTCTGCAATTGGGTTGTGATTGAGTCCAACGTTCATCTCTGGGTCTCTGTGTAGTTCATGCATGTGCAAGGGATTGGAACATTCCTTTAGAAGGGATGGCAGCAAAATATTTTAAGCCCAGTTCGTAGTGATGCTGCTTTAGCTGCTTTATCACTAGCTTAGCACTCAAATATGCTTGTCACACTAGTAGATATTTCATGGTATGTATCATGGAATTCATTTTCTTCTGTGATCACTGATAACTAGGTTGATTCATCTAGATATATGCTTCTGCGGTACTAATGGACATGCGAATTTGAACTTGTGAAGTTTTGGTCCATGTTGCGGCTTGCTGATATTGCGATAAATTCTTTCTATCTTAAGTTGTGCATTGCCCTATCGGCTAGATTATCTAAGCATTATTATGCTGTGATGCATCGTCTGGGAGAGACTAAATTGAAGTTGTATAGTCAGTTGTAGCTCGAATGAAGAGAATGTGGGACTACTTTTGGTTAGCCTTTTCCTTAAGTGCTCTGCCCTTCACCTCTGGAGTGGTGACAGAAACTCAGTACGAAGACCTTTGTATAAGTGGATGCTCAAGTATGTGCAGGTGTGTGGATTTGTATGTGAGAGCACATGTTCATACTATGGTCTAGACCCACTGTTGGGCGTTGATGATGTTAGTGGGGATGTCATAGTAGCTAGTCCCTGCTATGCGTATGGAGTTTATGGCTTTCAATCTTATGAGTGACTATCATGAGATTGAAAGTGCACTATGTGTTGTGTTGTTAGAGGATGAATTTGGGCATGTTCTTAAATTCACCTAGATATATATTACATTGTGCCAAATGAATGTTTTAGTGATATGCATCTGAATATCCTATTTATACTATGGTGGTAATGATTAGTGACATTTTGTAATGAGAATCACTGTTCTGTTTCTTCCAATGTTTGGAAATGACCTTTTCTCCTTATGGATCCCAGATTGTAGGCGATATAAGAGTTGCACGGGAAGCTTTGATACAGGTGACTCAAAGGCTCAGAAACACTTTGCATCAGGAAAGGTCACTTCCTAACTCTAGTGGAGGTATAGTCACACCCTTAGGGAGCTCAATCTCTCTGGGGCAGCGTGATCATGGATCGCCTGGAAGGACCCATCCGTCCTTTTCAGGTTCTAGCATCTATAATGGTGGGCGTTCATCTTCAAGCTATCAAAATATGTCTCCTTCTCCTGGCCATTGGGCTCGACAGGTTGGTCTTTTTTAGTCATTAGGTGTGGTGTGCTTTTAGTCCTGTGATACATTGTGCCTGAAGCTTGTATTGCTGAATGCTGTTCACTAACATTACATCTCCATTTGCTTTAAGAATGCACAAGCGAAGGTTAATTGGATTATATTCTTATAAAGCTCAAACAGGTTGAGTGGTTTTTAATTCAGCTTGGATATGCCAGCAGCTCAGTCTCCATGTCCACTCGTATATATCTTGGAAAGCTGACCACATTGCTCAAGGCTGCTCGTGGGACTTGTTTAGACATCAATTTTGCAATGACAAATGATGCTGAGGAAGTTTGTGTTCCAAGACTTGACAAGCTATTAGGTTTTGTGAATAAAAGCATGCTGCATGACTGTTTGACAATTGCACATTCAATTGTTACACCACGTTCTTCCCTGCGAGGCTCTTCAAGTAGAGGCATGCTGGCTGAATCTTCCTTGTGCATGCGGGTCCCTTTAGCCATGGGTGGAAAGGAATCTGTGAGTAGATGAGTGAATAGAGAGGGAGAGTTGGCTAGAATCTGCACAAAAGTATTGGGCTCAGAAAGAGAGAGGAAGATAGAGTCTGCAGATGTAATTCGCTGCCTAAACAGCTAATAGTCCTGCTGTTTGCTTCGTTGCAGTCTGCAATAGATTAGCTGCCTTCTATGGGCTGTTTGCTGATTTGCGACATGTAATTGCTGGTTAGCATCCTGGCCCTTTTGCTTTTAGAAAGCAGGGCCAAGGATTTCAAAATTAATCTCTGATTTTGGTGAGATTTCCCAAAAGCTGATTGAAGGTTTTTTGTTTGTTTTGGTGGCTGATAGACACTCCATTAGCCTGACAGGGAGAATTGTGATTGAATACAGCACCCTGTCAGGTTTGCTCATACTTGCAATCCTTCAGGCTTCACCTGTGTGAGACCTCCTACACAGACCCTTAAGCAAGTCACCACAGTGACTATCCAGCAATTAATAACCCCATAATGCCAGCGAAAACTGGCAGCAGGTTTGCATCTCCTACAGAAACCATTGCACAATGCTTTACGCCACAGCAATTAATGCACAATGGCTGTCCAATTACTCAGCCTTGGTCTGGCCATGACCTAGGTGAGTTCCTATAGCAGATTCTATCATATTGTTATTTTTGTAACACCCAACACTGCATCGTAATTAACCCAGGTGGGTTTAAACTTCAACAATTAATAAAATAATCATCTGTTTCAGCGAAACAACTTCCTACAGGGGCCTACGAACTGGTTCCAAGCCTCACCATAGCAGTCTGAGCTGGTTCTAACCAGTCTCTCAGCCTTCTATTAGTTCTTTCTGAGATCAAACAAACCAGCAGCACAACAAACAGCAATCAGCAAAACACAAAGATAATTAGCAGGTGACTCACTGGCTAGAGATCAGACTCCCACAAGCCTATAGCTCTGGTGTCTCATACCAGCAGAACCCACTTCCAAGGAACCATCCGCACAGGATCTCATGATCCACTATGTAGAAGGAAGGAATGTAGGCTCAAGACCATCCACTGGTGTGTACACAGTGGATACCATCACAACAGCCTTGGCCACTCTTATATACAGGAGCATCCTGCTGTATTTGGCTAAATATAGCCAATTGTCCCTTTGCTAGTGTTCAATTCCTCTAGTCCCACACTAGCCTACTTCCCTTAGTCCCAGGGGCCCCCTAACCCTGTTGGATTAAGTGCACTAATCTGAGGATTAGCATCTAGGTGCATAACAGCCTCTACAGAAGCCCTTAATCCTTCAGTAGCAGTTGCAGCTTCTTCATCTTCTTTAGCAAGTCTCATCATGCCTTAGCAGACCCTGCAGGCAATACAACCTCTCCCTATCCCATCCTACAGCTCCCTCATTCCTAGAGCAAGAGTAGCTAGCATAGCCTGAGCTCTACAGTTGTAGCACTTTAATGGGACCCAGACAGGGAGAATGAACAATTGTATGCCATGGGTATTTGGTGCTTGCCATGCCAAACATAAGAATAAAGGTAGTACTTAAATAACAGTGATGTGATGTATTCTATGCATGTTCACAAGTTCTCTCTCTCTCTCTCTCTCTACCCACCCTGTCATTTTGCATCCATGCTTTTGCACCCAAGAGCACAGTGAGTGAGACAGCAATGTAAGTTTCTTGCCCATTACAATGGTACCTTTCACTAGGATCTGTGATGGGAATGGGTGTCTTTCCTTCTGATAAGAGTCCCCATCCGGTAGTAGGGTCTCCTCCACGAAAGGAGCTGATCACCTCATCCATCCTGCACATGAGGAAAGCCCGTTTCTTACGTCATGTCACTTGGCGTGAGATCTGTTGCGCCTCTAGTGAAGTCACATGTCCCAGTGCTATCTCACGTGTAAGATGGATTCTCATCTCTCTGCACTCATCATCAAACCAGGCATTTTGGGGCATCCTCCCATCTGGGACACGTGCAGATCATGTCGTGGGAAAGGATGTGGCTGCAACATCTTTCATCTAGGACACGTGCAGATCATGTCGTGGGAAAGGATTTGGCTAACATCTCCCATCTAGGACACGTGCAGATCATGTCGTGGGAAAGGATCTGGCTGCAACATCATGTATCACCAATATAAGAGTGTTTGATGCATGCGCGAGGTCCATCCCATCGCGAAGTAGTACTGGAAGCTTAGAAGCCAGGTGGCCCACGTACATCGAGTCAAGAGTACGGTCAAAATGAATCTGGACACGAGCGGGTAGTGGAGGGGTCTGTTAGAATTATAGATATAATTCAGCAGTGACCAATGTAATATAATAAGCTAGTTAGGGGCACTTTTCCCTCTTTAAGAGGTTTTTTCCCCTAACCGTAGTTAGTTCACTAACTATGGTTAGTGACTACTAAGGTTTTGTCACTAGGACAAAACCTTATCTTTCTTTCATTGTGTTGTACTCTTACACTCTTCTATTGCAACTAAGCTTTCAGCTTCCAAGCTTCCAGCTCTCACTGGGCGCCAGATCTGCGCAGTTCAGCCACAGATCTGAGCGCCATTTCTGCCAGATCTGAGCGCCAGATCTGCGCAGTCCTGCTGTCACTCCTGCACCCGCTTCTGCTATCGCTCCTGCATCAACGTACCTGCTATCCGTACAGATCAGCGCCGTCCGTACGTCGTCCTCCGTCCGCATGTCGTCCGTACTCCGTACTCCGTCCGTCCGTACAGTCCGTACGACTGTACGGAATCCGTACTTGCACAGGTCGACTTCTCCAGCTGTTGTTCGAAATCTGCTCCATCTTCACGGAGATCTGCGCCATCTGTTCGACCTCCTGGACTGCGCCCTTTTTTGCACCTCTACCTCTGCCTGGGATTAAGGTACTGTGCTTTGCCTCTTTCAAGTTTGCTGAGCAGTCTCTCTTTTTTGCTGGTTCCTCCTGCTTCGATGGGCTGTCATATGCTATGGCCTTGACAAAGTGGTGAGAGAACCGGCTTCTTGGATCTCTCCTCTCATTTATTTCTGCAATATTGTAAGGGAATAGACACTGCCCTTGCATCCTAGCAAGAGGTAAGACCTTCCCACATGGCATCTTCCTCTCATTCTCTCATATCTATCGACAAATTCAATGGGTCCAACTTTCATACTTGGCAAATCAAAATCAAGTGCCATCTTATGAAAGGTCTTTGGGACATTGTTCACCGTGCTGCTCCCGAAGGTCCCTCTGCGCAAGTTGTCATTGCCAAGAACGACAAAGCCTATGCTATCATATTGCTCGGCCTTGGAGATGATTACATTCATCACATCTCCGACATACAGTCTGCTCCTCAAGCATGGATCACTTTGGATACCCTTTTTGGAGCCCGATCTAAAAACTCTAAGATTGCACTTATGATCTCATTCTTTGATCTACATATGCAGGAAGGAGCTACTATAGCCTCTCATGTCAATTATCTTCGCAGTCTTATGGTTCAGCTTGCGTCAGTCAAGTCTCCCATCTCCGAAGATATTGCTATTGCTGTGCTTCTCAAAAGCTTACCTGACACCTATGCTACTCTTGTCACTACCTTCAAGTATTATAATAATCCTTCTCTTGAGGGTATCATCAATGCTCTCCAAGAGGAAGAAAGAACTCAACAACGAAAGGTAACTGACACTGCATTTTTAGTAAAGAAAGGAAGTTCTAAGGTAAGAAAGCCGTGCACCCATTGTGGCAAAACTAATCATATGGAGAAGGACTGTTTCAAGGCTCATCCATGCACCATTTGTGGCCGTGATAATCACCGGGAGAGGGACTGCTACTCCAAAACCTCTACATCAGCCCCTGCATCTACCTCAGCCCATGTTGCTGCAACATCTCCATCAGCTGATCCTGCTGTTCCTTCCTCACATGATGAGAAGTGGGCTTTTGGATTACTTCTCTGTCTTGTCTACCACCTTGACCATCGATGATGTAGGTCAAGGGGTTCTAGTGTCTTGGTCTTTCTATTTGTCTACAGTCAGTCTTCTGTCTATCTAGTCTTGTCCGTCTGTCTGTTTGTCTATCACTCTGACTATGTTTTAGATCCATCTTGTCCCTACCCTTGTGGACCCATATGAGGATATCACTTGAGGAGGGGTGTCTCAGGATCTTTTGTCTGTCATGTTTTCTATCTTGTCTATCAGTCTTTATGTCTGTCTTCTAGTCTTGTCTTTCTGTCTTACTCCTAGTGTCCACTTAAGGAGGGTGTTGGAGATAAGTGCACACTAAGTGTACTATTTCCTAGTCTACATTTGTCTAAGTCTAGTCTTTATGTCTTGAGTGTGTGCCATGTGGCACTTCTACAATTATCCCATAAGCACTCTTGCTTTATGTCTTGTACTTTGGCCCATATATTCATGGGTCACATCATTGCAATCTATCTGTCTAGCTTGTGTCTTGTCTACACTCTTCTCAAGGTATTTCTTGTCTTTCAATCTTGTTATTTCATTTCCAGTTTCTAGTTCTAGTTCTTGCTTCCATATTCCAACATCCAATAGGAGCCCTCCACCATCGAAGGAGCTTCCAGGCTGCTGCTGTGGGAGCCCCCCCACTTTCATTTGTTGCAGGACTGACATGCTGTCAGGATACAAGGGGCAGCTTAGCCCCGGAGCTTCAAGGCAGCCCCGCGGGCTGCTCAGCCTCGCCATAAGGGGGCCCCGAAGCACTTGTGCGCTTCTTGTGAAGCAGCCTTGAGCTGCTAGGCATCAAGGCTGACCTTGGTGGCCAGCCCCCTCAATACCTCAAGGCCCGCTTACCACCTTCAAGCCTTCACCGTACGTGTACCTGCAAGAAGATTAGCAGACAGGACCAAGAAAGGCTGCTATATGGGGACAAAGGAGAGCTCACTTGACCAGAAAACACGAGGAGATAAGGACCGGAAGTATAGCCTCATCTGGACGAAAGTGGAGAAAATAGAAGACCCGAGCGCCAAGGCTTGCATATCAACACTCAAGGATATATGTAACATGCAAGACACAGAAATTGAAGGCCTACGCAAGAAGCTGAGAGAGGCTAGAGAAGAGGAGCTCTCAAACCTCCGAGCCCAAATGCAAGATGAAATGAAGAAATGGCAAGAGGAGATGCAAAACAAATGGACATGTGAGAAAGGTAAAATGATGCAGGACATGACTCGTGCCCTAGATGGAAAAAACAGTAATTTGATCTCAAAATTTGAGACACTGGGAACCCATGTTGCTGCCCTCCAAAGTGAGAATGACAAACTGAAGGCAAGTGCACATTGGGAAGAAGGGGAGTTTCAGTCTTAACGAGTAGCTGAACACCATTAAAGAATAATTGCAGCAGCTCACAAATGCAAAGGGGACGTCAGAGGAAGGATGCAAGACCATTGAGATGCTGAAATCAGAGAATGACCAACTCAAAAACGAAATGGCAGCTTTGCAGACAACGGTACAAGGGAAACATGCTGAGTTCACACAACAAATCACGAAGGGGAAAGCAGATATGCTTGCATGGAAAGATGTACTAAAGAAAAACACAACACCAAAGAAAAGGGAGATCATTTCTGAAACAATTGAGGAAGAAAAACGACGGGAAAACAAGAGTTTAAATGTGCTGGTCAGAGGTCTAACAGTAGGTGAGAGCCCCATGGCAGACACCAAAATCCTCTTTGACAAAATGGAAGTAAACCTCACTTGTGAATCAGCCTGGAGAGTGGGTAAAACAGATGCACCAACGAGGCCTTTGGTGGTAAAGCTGCGAACAGCCACATATAGATCCACCCTTATGACTACACGGGCACCATTGAAGGGGACTAGGATCTTTCTAGATGAAGATCTCACACTCCTACAGCAGGAGCACAGAAGGGAAGGAATGGTACGGGTGTGGTCTGCAAGGCAAGAAGGGAAATGGGCAGTCTACAGAGATGATAGGGTGATCATTCGAGAGAGGGTAGAAAAATAAGCACGAGATGCACTAGGAGAAGGGTAGAGCACATGACGGTGTCTGAACAATGGGGCGAGTATGCAAAACAAATTGAGGATGGCAGTGTGGAATTGTAATGGCATCCTATTGTTCGACCCAAGGTTGGCAAGCATTGATCCCTCCCCTCCCAGGTAGTCAATGAAGGTCGTGATTTCATCAATAATGTGTCGATGAGAGGGGCATCCTTGCTTCACTACGATCGTGCTCTCAATACAATTTGATAGGCCATCTTGAGCATATACTCTCCCTATTGTCTCATACAGACTCATCACCCCCAGATCACGACTCCTGAGATTTGCATTTCTTGAAGTCTCCTGATCATATGAGATTGTGGAATGGTGTCAAAAGGCTTTTGAAAAGTTTATAAAGCAAGCATAGACTCCTCGATGACGGAACATAGGGTGGAGTGGTCTAGAGTAGAGTAGCGTCTCCGGAACCTAGCTTATCATAAAGCCTACTACTTGTGCTAGACGGACTCGTAAATCTCTGTTTCTAGTATGGACTTGAGAAGCTCGCACACTGCATCATCTCCAAGGCAGATAAATAGCTCACGAGACAAGTGACTTGCATAGATCGCATCGAAGGCATTATCTGGACATGGGTAGGGGCAAGAGGATCGGGGCGTGTGTATGATGTAGCAGCCAAGATGACGAATGTCAAGTAAGAATGGTCAGCGCCGAGGGGGGGTACAAAGTCGCGTACATGTGACACAAAGGCTCATGAATTAGTCCAATGTATTTGTGACACAAAGGTAAGGGGCCATCAAGTGAGCCCTTCGGATAACGGCCATCTTTGAAGGCTGATACATATATGTGTGTGTGTGTGTGTGTGTGTGTGTGTAGCTTCTTTGCGTTGGTCTCTACAAGATGCTCATTCCTTTGGAGACCTTCCTTGGGCCCAGTTGGAAGTTTTTTATTACCGTTTTTAGTTATGAGTAGTAGCTGTCTCGCTCTGGGACAGCTATGGATGTAAATCATAGTTAGGGGAAAGGGAAACGGGGAAACGGGGAACGGAAATGGAAACGGAAACGGAAACGTTTCGGGATTTCTGGGAGGGCTGAAACGGGGAAACGCCACGTCAGCAAGGGAGGGGAGTAGATGATGATGGAGGGCTGAAGCAGGCTGTAGGAGAGAAAGGAGAGGAAAGGAGTGAATGGGGCTGAAGGAGGGCTGGAAAACCTTGAGGATGGAGAGAGTATGAGGCCGAAGGAGTGGAAGGAGCCTGGAGACCAAAATCAAAAGCAAAAAGACAAAAAATGTGGTTTTGGAGACCTAGCAGCCTGTGTTGTCTGAAACGGCACGTTTCAGGGCTCTGAAACGCGTTTCAGACTGGCTGAAACGTTTCAGCCAGCCGTTTCAGGGTCTTGAAACGTTTCAGACCTTGAAACGCGTTTCAAGAAACGGCGCTTCTCTGAAACGGCGTTTCAGGCCTGGCTGGGCTCCGAAACGCGTTTCAGCGTAACTGTGATGTAAATGCTTTCTTAATGCAAATTTCTTTTACCCTCCCCAAAACACACACACACACATTTTTTGGGGTGAAACCAAGAAAATTATATTATGAAACATCCATTTTACATCAGGGCAGTGCTCGAGAAAAGAGCCAATGCCCTATCCATCAGAAACAGTAAAAGAAAAGCTGAATGCAAGAAACATCCAAATCTTCCTCATGTAAGGCATCATATAAGGATTGCCGCAATGAAGCTCGGAAGAACTCGTAAGGGTGCTGAAGGGATGAATTCAGATATGCATGATTTCACTGTAGCCAGAGGGTCCATAAGGCCCAGTATCTGATCCAATGGAAGAAAAGAGAATACTGTGACAAAGAAGCTGATAATCTGCCAAACATCCAGAAAAACTTGTAGAACTTGTGTGTAGGAAATCTGAGGGATAAAAAATAGGAGATCTTATCCAGAAGGTCTCTGGAATAGAACAAAACCACAATAAATGCGGAATACTCTCAGGAGTATGATGACATCTTGGACAAAGAGGAGAGGCAATCCTTCTTTGAGCCAATTTCACTCCACTGGAAAAATACCAATAATGCATCTCCAGAGAAAGAGTCTCTGCTTCAGTGGCATTTTCAACTTCCATATCAATTTCAATTTTTCTTTCCACCAAGCTAAAGACTTATTCAGATGCCAAAGAGAATTAGCATGATGAGCAATCCATGGAGGAGGTTATATCAATCGATAAGCCTGTATGGAAGTCAATAGATGCAAAGGCTGAGAGGATAAATCCTAGACTTGAAGACTGAAGATGCCAATCTTGAAGCCTGTCTCTTACATTAAATGTTGGAATCGGAACCAAAGGGAGTAAGAGATTTGCAATAGCTTTCCATATAGGTCTATGATGCATCCCAAGATTGTATTGTTGGCATGCTTCCGGAAAAGAGAGAATATGCCCCTGAGTATCTACCACGTCATCAATGAACCGGATGCCCAACTTCATAAGATTGTAAGCTGTGATTGGTTGTTGTACAGCAAGGGGAGAGTAAAAAACAGCACTCCAATGAAGGCTTTCCATTCGAAGCGAGGAAGCTATAGAAGCAGAATGGGGAGACCATTTGATGCGAGAGAGCACTTTCTTCCAATCTTGAATCAAGGAAGTAGAAAATGGACAACCAGGGATTTTACCTTGAAATTTGCCAAGTACTACTTCCGATGGATCAACTAGCCAATGTCCATAAGCATTTGTGCGCATCTCACCACATAAAAATGCCAACATGATAGACCAAGGCTGCTCTTGTTGAAAAAAGGTCTTGAGCAAAGTGATCTTTCTTGCCAACACATGAAATTTGATGTTTCAAACCACCATGCAGTCTTGGTGAGCAAAGCAGGTCCATTTTGAGCAACCTTAAAGCTTTTTTATGAAGCTTAGTTTTCCAAAAAATCTCCATGGCTTGAGACATAAAAGAAGAGAGATCTCGAGATGACCAATGTAATAGAGGAAGGTAAAACTGGACATAAGCTAGAACAATGGGCTGGACAATTCGAAGCCGTACATGCAATGGCCAAGTGGAGATCTTCCAATATTCTAATTTGTCCTGAATTTTGCTTAATACCCAAGATATTTGTTGCTTATTTCTGATTTTCCAGCCAATGGGATAACCCAAATGTCTTACTCTGTTTTCCGGATAAATAATTTGGCCGGGCCATAGGATAGCATGCCAGTCACAATGTTTGAGAGGCAAGAGTTTTGATTTCTGAAAATTAATTTTTAGACCAGCTGCCAACCCAAAATCAGAAAGGGTATCCATCAATAGGCGAAGCTCTAGAGGACTGTTCTTTGGCATGAAGAATGAATCATCTGCATAAGCCTGTGCAATGAAAGGCCGTGAACCAGGAATTTGAGGCCCCACTAACTGTCCAGTATCAACCAGATGATCCATATAAAGAAGCAAAGGATGTGAAGCAATAGCATAGAACAAAGCACTGAGAGGGCATCCCTGTCGAATTGATCGTTCCAGAGTCCAAGACTCAGACAAATGATTCCCTATAAAGCATTGAGCAGTGGAATTTGAGTAAAGCCAATATATGACATTAACTAGCTTTGGCCCAAAACCAAGTTTAGACATGGTTTGAGAGACATAATCCCACTGTACTGTATCAAATGCCTTTGCCACATCCACCTGCATGACCAAAACATCTTGAGCTGAATATTTTGCATATTCCATTGCGATGAGAGTATTGGAGATATTATCATGTATATGCCTTCTTGGAACAAAACCATATTGCCTGGGATGAAGTCCATCATGAAGGATATCCTTTATCCGATGTACCAACATTTTAGCAATAAGTTTATATATAACAGGCATCAAAGTGACGGGCCTCCAGTCATCCATTGTCTCATATAGAGGTTTTTTGGGCACAAGCTTAACCAAACCATGCTTCCAAGCTGAGGGAAGATGTTGATGCTGTTAGGCTACATTAATGAGCTTCAAGATTGGACCCTTCAATTCAGCCCGAAGGCTACAAAAAATTCAGCCAAGGGATTTATGTTTACCCTTGACATAATACTTGCTTGTTTCTGCCATTGAGGCTAGTTGATTCAGCAGGAAGAGTCAGATCAGATAAAAGGGGCAGCGCTATTTCAGCAAGGCACTGAATTTTGATAGAAAGGCCCGAAACTTGTTGCGACAGAAGGCTTGCGGGAATATTGCCTTACACAGAAGGGAACACAGAAACCTGTAGTGAGGCGCTTGGAGGCTTGAGAGGGCAGACAGGATGGCGAAACAGCGAGGAGTTTTCAGCGAGCAGAGGTGAGGGCTGCGAATTGGCTGGAAACGTGGAGCAGATCGTCGTGCTCACAGACAAACGGAGAGCTGGATGGGACGCACACACAAACGGAGAGTTGGATGGAATGCACACACACAAACGGAGAGCTGCAGGAGGCTGGAACGAAGCACACACACACACACTCACACACACACGTGCGCATGTGCACGCACCCGCACATGCGGGCACGCAGGATTGCATATGTGCGTATGTGTGTGCGTGTGTATGTATGTATGTATATCTGTGTGTGTGTTGGGGGGGGAGAGACCTTCCTCAGGCCCAGTTGGATGTCTTTTATTATTGTTTCTAGTTTTGAGCTGTAGCTGTCCTGTTTTGGACAGCTATGCATGTACATCTTTTGGAATGAAATATCTATTATACAAAAAAAAGGTGTGTGTGCTCGCATGTGCCGATGGGGAGTCGTTCTAGAGAAATGTCATCTTTTCTTGCTTAGTTGAAAGGTTTGCGTGTGCACATACGTACTTACAATCTATCTATCTACTTGCTGCTGGGAATTCTTCCTAAAAATATGCATGGCTTTTCTGCTTAGTTAAAGGTTGGAAATTACATTTGATTATTGTGAAAACTGGGGAATACAGGATGCTCTAGGTGGAAGGGGCCTCGGAGATTATGACAGCTCTTCACTTCAAACAGGATCTGGATTGTTTAGTAGGTATGCTCTGCCTATTTTGGAGTATCTCTTTTGAAAAGCAGATAGTTGATTGAGAATGGGATGAGCCCAACTGTATTCAATGATATATTGTTCTCATGCAGACCAACTGGTGCACTAGTGACGAAAACTACAGTTGAAGTTGTGATACCTGACCGTGTGGTCAGTTCCATTCTTGGAAATGGGGGCAATAAAATTGTTCAGATTCGGCAGGTATATATGTGTCCTTCATTCATACTCATTCATTTCAAGCTCAGGACATCATATAGACTGAGTTGGCATTGATAATCATTGGGTTAGGCAGGGTTTAGCTTCACAATCCATTCTAGGTTTTGGGTCCTTGGAAATCCAATACACTGTTTTGGGTCTCTGGAAGTTGGAACGGCCAAATCTAGCAGGTTGGGTTCAATGTTTTGCGTGCTACATCCTCCCTACCCCTTCTCTCAAGCCTTCATAGCATTCACCTGGAGGCTGGAGCACTCCTTAAGGTTGCCCCTAAGTTGCATATGTAAATTTTGATGTGTATAAGAGTTTGTGATGACTCAGCCTTCTAATGAAGGTTCGATCCAGAATGCAGACGATTCTGTTCTAGTTGTCCCTGGTAATTGATGCCTGAGATATCTCTGCCAAATGCAAAATATCTATCCTGTTTCATTTTTTGGAAGGTTGGGAAATAGGGATTGATATTTACTTGCAAAGTTTCCTCTCTTTTTGTTGGGCGACAGATGTCTGGGGCCAAAGTGAATCTCCTCGATATCAGATCTGGGGCACCGGAGAGTGTTGTGGAGATATCTGGTACACCAGAGCAAACACATGCAGCACAAAGCTTACTGCAAGCGTTCATTTTGAGTGGGCAAACATCATCTCTTAGCTATGAAGGTTGAATGCCCTGTCTTGGTAAGAATGCTGATATGGCCCTGTTATTTAAGAACTGAATTTTGATTTCCTTTTTCTGCTGATTGTGATTGCCATTGAATATAATCAGTGGTGGGGAATCTGCTTTGGACACTTACAACCTGGCAGTACTTATTTCGAATGTAAAATTTTTCTGAGGGTCTTATACGGACTCTGTGATCCCCCTAAATGGACTACGAATTTCAGATACTTTGAGATGCTGAGTCAGGCAGGGAATTGCAGTACGAGAGCAGAGCTGTCAAAGTCTTCTCCTCAACTTGAAAATTGAGGTTGGGCTTTATTCATTTTGGAGATATAAAAGATTTGGCTCTTGCTAAGCTGCTGAGTTTTGTTCAAAATATCCTTCGGTGCGTGTGTATCTGAGGGACAAGCTTCCATCTAAAGAAAAATGCCAGGGTAACACCATAAGCCCTCGTTATCTCCCAACAGAGTGTTTGGGTTGTCTTTTTTTGTTTGGTTTGGTCTTTTATTTTCAAGGTGGTTGGGCTGGTTTACAACACACCAAGGATTGATTTAGTTGTTAGTTTCTAGCACAGGTATCTCACATAGTGATGTTCTATCGAAATGTGTGTTGGAATATTCTTGGGATGAAGTCAATTACAGTGATGGATAGTTTGCTGGGCTCTGCAATTACAAAAATTCAGGTTCTTCCCAGCTGTTTTCTGCAAGCCAGCTTTCTCTACCATTCCAAAACCTAGCAAAATGCATTGATATCTTGAGATTGGGGACATAAATGCTGTTTGCTAGCCTATGATGAACAGCATTTTCTTCAACCAGAAGGATATGCAGATTTTGCAACCTTAATGTCAAGATTCTCAAGTAGCGGTTACACCTGCCAGGAATGTCTGTCATTACAAACATTACCTTCTTAAAAGAAAACTTTTCTCCCTTAGGTGCAGATTTGCAACCCTCATCTCTGTGGCAATACCACACAAAATTGTAGCCTCGTGTCTGATGCAGTACATGCCGTATCCATTAGCACACAGCATCAAACCTGACCTTACCTTTTGATTCCTCTGTCATACCCAGCAGCAAATTTGATGCCCTTTGCTTATGTTAGCGAATTCGTGTTTTATCTTTTTGCCAGTGAGATCTAAAAAAAGAGGGGGAGGTAATGCAAGCCAGCAACTGTATCCTTTGTCCTGTTGTCCCCTTTAAACTTTGCATGCATTCACACGTGTGCGCACACAGACGCACTGCCACCCACTCATCTTTGTGTGAGCACGTGCTGGGTTAATGCAAGCATGTGAGCATACATGCATATGTTGCCAGACATGTATGCATGTTAAGATCATATGTGCACATATGCATGCATACATGTATGTATATTTACATAGACATTTAAACACTACATTTTAGCATATTGGCATTTGTACACTGAACCGTTTATAAGATGAGCAAGTGTGTACGGAGGGTACAGGCACAGAACTCTTAGCTAGAATTGATCAAGCCAGTGATGCAATAAAAATTCTGCAGAACGGGACTTTTCTATTTGAGATTTTCCTAATCATCCGATCCTTTGATGTCATTATCTTGAGGCTTGATCTTTAGGTGCTTAGACTTACATCTGAAATCCCTTCAAAGAAAAATGGATCTGCATGTTATTTCCATTTTGTTACGTCGAGCAATCATCGTGTGTTGGTTACAACTATTGTTATCATGTATTTTAGCTAGTTTTAAATATTGCTTGCTTGTTAGCATGGTGTCTCCAATGAAGCATGCTTGCATTGCACATATTTGTTAATCTGATTTATATTAGCCAAATTTGTTGAAGGTAGCGTAAGCATTGAATTTTGTAAATGTTACATTTCGTTTTTCAAGGTGAATTGAATTTAGGGCTAATTGAGAACGTACCATAAAACTCTATTAATGAAGACAGGAGAAGAGTTTCTTTCCTAGGTCTTCCCCCCCTTTGTGCTATTTCCGTGCTTACACACATAAGTGGCATTTTCTCCACTTCATTGCAAGCTCCAATGAAGCATGCTTGCATTGCACATATTTGTTAATCTGATTTATATTAGCCAAATTTGTCGACGGTAGCGTAAGCATTGAATTTTGTAAATGTTACATTTCGTTTTTCAAGGTGAATTGAATTTAGGGCTAATTGAGAACTTAACATAAAACTCTATTGATGAAGATAGGAGAAGAGTTTCTTTCCTAGGTCTTCCCCCCCTTTGTTCTATTTCCGTGCTTACACATATAGGTGGCATTTTCTCCACTTCCTTGCAAGCTCCAATGAAGCATGCTTGCATTGCACATATTTGTTAATCTGATTTATATTAGCCAAATTTGTTGAAGGTAGCGCAAGCATTGAATTTTGTAAATGTTACATTTCGATTTTCAAGGTGAATTGAATTTAGGGCTAATTGAGAACTTGCCATAGAATTCTATTGATGAAGATAGGAGAAGAGCTTCTTTCCTAGGTCTTACCCCCCTTTGTTCTATTTTCGTGCTTACATACATGGGTGGCATTTTTCTCGACTTCCTTGCAAGCTCCTTTGTTCTTGAAAGCTTATCACTGACAACGGGCATGTAGCATCATTCTAGACTTAATTCTATTTCCTTTGGGGGCTTATTTTACTGTGGTCTTAGAGCTTATTTGGTTGCGATGGATAGAGATGCTAGTGGGTGTCTCTTCCCTATGTATGTGAGTTGATTTGGATGTTTGCAAATGCTAATTGTTGATATTTTGATAATTGATCATTCTGATACTTTGGTGGTGTTCATCTCTTATATGTGGCTTATTTGGTGGTTGCACATTTTTTATTATATGGGTAGGATATATCTTATCTCCACTCTAGATCTAGGTAATTTTGAAGGTTGAGTTGTCTCCCAATTTGTTTGATAAATTGCAACATATTTGTGGGGGCTTCCTTCAATTTATTCTTTGCCTCTTGCTTAATCTATAATATTTTTTTTTGCACTTGGAGTTTAGCTTCTACATTCTGTTTCTAACTTGTGTCAAGCTCTTCATATTGTTTTTGTCTCTTTCTATATACTTATGTAGGTGGTTAGGATCGTGCAACACAAGTAGTGAGTTTTATGCCATGTGTTTTTCTTCACTAAGATTGTTGTACTTATTTGGGTTTTTCCTAAGTGGTCCTTCATTATAGCACAATGGGGTTATATCATAAAGTAGATATAGTATGATGCTCCTATTATAAAATTTTTAAGAAACCAAAATGTTGCAAGGGATGAATTGATTTATACGGAGTATTGTCAACACTTTCAATAGAATGAATGTGAAAGCATGTACAACATGCGTGCTAATGCACATGTACTTTGTGGGGGTTACTTGTACTCCGAGGATCCTTGTATATGGCGTGCCTCTCTTTAAATTATACCATTTAGTATGTTATTTGTGTTGTATGAATCCCTTCCCCCACGCCCCCGCCCTCAAAAAAAAATCCCACCCCACCACCACCACCACCACTACCATTTCTTTTCCTTTAATACACATTCAAAAGGGAGATCCAATATTTTGAGTGAATCCCTTGGGGACTAACATACACCTTGACCTTTTTTTTCCTTTATATACACCTTGACCAAAAATATACATTCGAAAGGGAGATCCAACAGTTTTGAGTGAATCCCTTAGGGACTACCCATGGCCATTGAATTGCAAGTAACCCGTGAAGATGACCACACTATGTAGGAGCCTATAGTACCAAATGTAAATCAACTAGTTGTATTGTGTTAGACCAATCATAGATTTCATTGTCTATGGTGAAAGGGCCAATCAAAAGACATGGTAGCCATATACTTATAATCTTGCACCTTAATCATTGGTATTGGTATAGCACGAGACATTATAATCCACTCGTTTGCAGTATTTTGAAAGTGCTCCTATTATATGATTCATAAATAGGACCAATAAATCAAAAGTTCAAAAGGGATGAATTGATTTATATAGAATAGAGTCATAATAGTGGTGAGGACCTCAAAAGACTTTCAATCATGGCAGATACATCGCTAGTCATTTTCATTATTTGAAAGCATGTTGCTCCTAATACACTATTCATAACTAGGACCAAGAAAACAATAGTTTGAAGGGATGAATTGTTTTTTGTAAAGAAAGCTTATGATGATGAGAGGACTTCCAATAGAAAAAACTTGCCCCTCCTTTGTACGTGTCTCTCATGCATATGGGATGCCTCTCTTCAAACTATACGACTTAAGTAATGTTATTTGCAATGATATGAAAATAATATATCCTAGTCAAGAAAACATATAGTTCTTACTATCACAATGTTGGTCCAACATTTGGAGCCAATACCTTGGGTTAATATTCATGCTTGTCTAAATTGCAAGTAACTCTATGTGAGTATATGAACCCATGAAAATGACCACATCACAAATGTGCCACTAGCTCAAAATTGTTAAGTGCACTTACCAATTGCAAGGCAATATTGAAACCAAAAGCAGATCTTTTCAAATAAATTCACAACTTAAATCAATTAGAGAACACAATCGCAGATTGATAACGACAAGCAGACTAGGTACAATTTTCTCTCTCAAGAGGAGTCGTTCATGCTTTCTCATCTAGAGTATTTATAATATTTAATAGAAGCGCAAGGACCGAAAATTATCCCTCTTCTTCAAAATAAGAGTTTTGCTTTAAATAGCCTCTTTGGGTCCAAAATTGATGTAAGTCCACTCTATGCTATATTGCTCAAAACCAAAGAAATACAAAATTGACCCATGGCCATAAAAGATACATTGTGCGATACCTCGATTGGTACCCTCTCATGACAATCCTTGCTATGAGTTCCATTGCTTGTACTTAAAGTTGTCAAGTACATTAATTATAAACAATCGATTAAACGAATCATTGAATCAATTGATCCCAACATAATCACGCTCAAAGTACAATAATCAAGCATAACACATAACACTAGTGCCATTAGCATTAACATGGAATCATCTATAATATCGATCATCTAGCATGACAAAACACAAGCTAGTTAGGCAACTTATCAAACAAAGCATCCACTAGGATTCTTGTTGTGTTTGGTGCGATGTTATGGAGTACTTTGACATAGTCACCCTTTACTAGAATAAAATAATGTCTAAAGCAAGATATATCATGAATATAAATTTTGTAATATCCCTCTTGCTAGGATTGCAATTGATCTCAGTTTCTTGGATTGTAATTGACCTTAGTTGTGTATTTGATTATAGAAACTGATGAGATCTGCAAAGGTTTGAAAGAATCGCTCAAGCATCCATTGAGCATCATCTCTCGGATGATTCTTAAATTTGAGAAAATATGTGGTATAGACTTCTTTTTTTGGGTTGAGGTTTGTTGATATCAATAGCATATTTAGGTTCTAGTATTCGTTCTTCATCAACAATCATGGAGTCTCTTCATAGATAGGATGTATAAGTAGAGGTGCTTTAAATGGCTTTAAGAGGCTAATATGAAAAGCATTATGTATTTTTCAATTATTTGGTAATTCAAGCTTATATGCTATATCATTGATTTTTAGAATCACCTTGAAAGGTTCATTAAATGTGGGGACATTTTGAATACTTGTCATTTCTTAATGCTCTTCAATCTTCTTTTCTCAATCCGTAGAAGTACATAATCACCTTCTTTAAAAAGCATGTGTTTTTGTTTTTTATTAGCTTGTTTTGTGTACTTCTCTTAAGCGATTGCAATGGCTTCTCGAACCTCTTTGAGAATATTTTGATAGTGGTGGGTAAATGCATCTGTTGCTTCAACTCTATGGGTTAGTCGTGTGATAGGTACGGGTAAAACTTTCCCATCAAAGAGTGCTCTTCCAGTTGTAGAATGACAAGTAGCAAATTATAAGGGGTAAAGATATTTGTCTCAAGTCTTTGGTTGACTTTCCACATACGCTCGCAACATTTTAAATACTCGTATCATTGATTTTCAGAATCACCTTGAAAGGTTTATAAAATGTGGGGATATTTTGAACACTGGTCATTTCTCAATGCTCTTCAATCTTCTTTTCTCAATTCGTAGTACATAATCTCATTCTTTAAAAAGCATGTGTTTTTATTTTTTATTAGCTTGTTTTGTGTACTTCTCTTAAGCGATTGCAATGGCTTCTCGAACCTCTTTGAGAATATTTTGATAGTGGTGGGTAAATGCATTTGTTGCTTCAAATCTATGGGTTAATCGCGTGACAGGTATGGGTAAGACTTTCCTATCAAAGGGTGCTCTTCCAGTTGTAGAATGACGAGTATTATTTAAAGCAAATTATAAGGGGTGAAGATATTTGTCTCAAGTCTTTGGTTGACTTTCCACATACGCTCATAACATGTCTTGAATAGTACTATTGGGACTTTAGTTTGTCCATTGGATTCCGGATGAAAAGCTAAGGAGAAATAGAACTTAGTGTCTAGTTTATGAAGTAATGTAGTTTAAAAATTATTGCAAAACTTCGAATCTCGACCAGACACTATGATCTTGGTAAGCCATGACGGACAAAGATATGCTTGATGAATATATGTGCAGCTTGTTGAGTTGTCAAGTCTTCTTATATGGGATAAAATAGGCTTGCTTACTAAAGCGATCCACTATTGTTCATATAATATTATTTTGATTTGCTGTAGTAGGAAAACTTGTTATGAAATCCATGGATATTTGTTACCAAGATTGCGTAGGAATGGGCAGAGGCATTAGCAATCTAGGAGTCTTTCCTTTGTAACCCTTAATCTTCTTACAACAAGTAATATATTCGCGGCGATTTTAGCTACATCTTTTCTTATAGTAAGCCAATGAAATTCTCTGGCTATCACTTGTAAAGTGGCAGTTATGCGCTTGTGTCCCATATATGGTGATTGGTGCATTTCTTTCATTATAATTTATTTAAAGGGTCGAGTGATGCATAATTTTGATAAAAGAGGTATTCATGATTGCATAAATAGTCCAACATAGACTTCTAATTATTATTCTCTAATTTGTTCCATGTATCAGAAAAGTCTAGATCCTCTTGATAAGAATTCTTAATACCTTCGAAAGTCTAGGTCTCTATAGCAGTGATGTGTTTAATTCTTGGCTTTTTGCTGAGAGCATTAGCAACTATATTCTCTTTTCTAGGCTGATATTGAATCATGGGTTGAAAACTTTGTATAAATGATGTCCACTTAATGTGCCTAGATATTGGTTGAGTGAACAAATGCTTGATACTTTGTTGATCAGTTTTGATAAGAAACTCAACTCCCATCAAATAATGTTTGCACATCCGTAAGACATGCACAATAGTGGCGGTTAATTCTTTATCATATGTACTATAATTGCATTCCGTTGGTTTAATTTTCGGCTCTCGTATACTATAGGATGTCCATCTTGCATAAGCACGGTTCCAATTCCATATCCACTAGCATCGGTTACAATTACAAAGAATGGTCTAGAGAAATCGGGTAGTTGCAACACATGAGCTTGTGTGAGAGCTTCTTTCAAGGCTGTAAAGGACTTATCCTGACGCTCGGTCCATAAGAAATGCTTAGCTTTTGTAAGAAGGTTTGTGAATGGATGTGCAACGAATGCGAAATTCTTGACAAACGTTATGTAAAAGCTACACAATCCCAAGAATGATCTTAATTCGTGTATATCTTGAGATTTAGGCCATGTGACTATACATTCGATCTTCTTTGGATACTCTTTTCAGGATTTATGTACAATTGATTTTCTTTCAAAAGTGAAAAGATCAACTTTAGATGTTCATTATGATTCTCAATGTCTTTGCTAAACACTAGAATATCATCTAAGAATACTACCACACAATCTTGGTGTTCAAGAAAAATTCGATTCATCATTCTACTAAAAGTAGCTGGAGCATTAGTTAGCCCAAAAGGCATAACTAGGAATTCATAATGTCCTGTTTGAGTTGTAAAGGCAGTCTTATATATATCCTCTTCCACCATATGGACTTGATGATAGCTAGATATAAGATCAATCTTACTGAATATCTTTCCCCCTTTCAATTTATCTAAAAGATCATCAATTCTAGGAATTAAATATTTGTTCTTTACTATGATTTTGTTTAATGCATGGTAGTCTATGCACATTCAATAGCTTTCATTTTTCTTTTCAACCAATAAGACAGGTGCTCCATAAGGAGAATTATTGGGTCTTATTAATCCTCTTTGTATTAGTTCCTCCACTTGCTTTTGAATTTCCTTTTATTCTAGCTGGTTGTCTCCATAAGAAGCCTTGCAAGGTGGAGTATTACCCGGTTGGATTTTTATCCTATGATCTTCGAGTCGAGAGCATGGTAATTCGGGTGGTAAATCCTTTAAGAATCTATTAAAAATTTGAGAAAGAAACTTTTGGTATGTAGGCTTAGTGTTTGGCTGAGTAGCCGTTACTGTATTCACCAAAATCAAATATGTTTTCTCACGTTTCCTAATTGCTCTCTTGGCTTGTGTATGGTTGAGTAAAGGATTGATTTTCGTTCTCATAGAAGTCTTCAGACATATTTCTTATTTGTCATTCTCAATCCACATCTGATGTAAGTCATAATCTATCTTAGGATTATACTCATGTCTCCATGGCATTCCTAAGATGATATCGACTTCTTGTAGGGGTGCAACTAGGAAGTTTCATCTATCCTTGTACGATTTGATTGAAATTTCTAGATCCTTGACTTCTTTGGTGCCGTTATACTTCGTCTTGGTAAAAGCAGCTTTAACTTTATAATGAGATGGGATTGATTCTCGGTTTAGCTTTGCTACGCTCTTTCTGAGATGATATCATGTGTACTACCATCGTCATGTAGAATAACAACGTTTTATTTTCAAAAGAGTATGACAATTATACTTACCTACACCTTCGGAGTGGCTTGGTATCGTGTCTCCCTCTTGCTTGCATGCTTCATTCTCAATCATATGCACTTTTGCCGTTAGAGTCTTCTTTCTCTTAGGACATTCAATTGCTATATGTCCCATCTTGTTGCAATTGCAGCACCTTATTTCCTTTTTCTGAAAATTTTTACTTTCGGCTTTAAAAAAGAATCTGTTTTTGTGGAAAAAAACCAGGTTTAGATTTGAAGAAAGGCTTTTTGTCAAACCTCCTCTTCTTATGGAAGGATACATGTTGATCCAAGCTCTTCCCTTATTTTGGGATTCCATTCTTCCTCTCACAATTCATTGCGAGTGAAATGGCAGAGTTCATTGAACGAGGATCACCTCTCAATTTAGATTTTAGACCTGCCACATACTTTCGTTGTTGATCTCGCTCACTCATTTTCTTTGAGGATTGTAATTGAATCAAGGTTTGTCAAAACCTATCAGTGTATATAGAGATCATCTCTTTGTCGAATTGCCTAAAAGTATCCTACTGTTGCTTGGCTTTTGCTTTGAAGTGTGAGGGAAGGACATAAAGAGATGATGAGCCTTTGAAGACTCCCAAGATTTTGGCTGTCTTTTACTATGCTTAGTGACGTTCCATCAAAGTGCAACACTCTCAACTAAATTATTTGCATCACATTTAATCTTATATTTTTTAGAGAATTTCTCCCTTGAAAAATAATCGTCTAATTGATTGATCCAAGACAAGATAGTGTGTGCATCTTTCTTTCCATCAAAATTTTAAAATGATAAATCTTTTCTACTTATCTTACTTCCCTTTTTCGAATTCTGTGCTCTCAGTGTAGCCTTGACTCCTAATAATATGATCATCTTTGGAATCATCGTTGGGACTCATCGTCAGATGAATGACTCTTTCTTTTCTTACCATTGAATTGCTTTTCCAGCCTCTCCCTATGCTCACACTCATCTGCCAATTGTGCCTGAAGTGCATCTAATTGATCTTAGAGCGTGGGTGGTTGTGGCTAATCCCCCATGATAATTGTAAGAAATATGAAATAAGCGGAGCGGAGGGAATAAAGGATACTAAGTGTATGAGAACATAAACATATGAAAAGTGTAATTCGAGTGTATGGTAAGAAGTGGATGGTGGATGACTAAGTGTATGAAATATAAAGCAAAAGAAATGACTTATCTCGCTCTTCAATCGGATGTAGAAAGGGATAGAGCGGGAGATATGTGATCGACAATGTCACTTGAAGTCGCCTTTGTGATGATATGCTCTCCAATTAATTGCTCGGTGACTTTATGGTTCCAAATACCCTTGTTGATTTGAGCTTTCTCAGATTCGGGTGTGCTTTTTGTCTTTGTTGGTCGATGGAGTGGCCTCGCACTTTGTGTGTTGTAGATCGCTAAAATGTCTTTTTTTTTGAGAATTTCCCTTAAAGGAACTTTTATGAACCTTTGGGCTCTCTCATTTTAAAAAAAAAAGAGTTAAAATAAAGACCCTTAGCTTTAATTTAGTCAAAAAGGTCTTTGACTTGGCAGCGTGACGGGGTAATCAATATCCTTCGTGATCTTGCCCCGCGAACTGTTGCAGTGAACTCGGTTTTGAATTCCCCAGGTGACGGCTTTGAGACTGTGAGAACTTGGGAATCTGAGACCCTGGAAGGCGTCTATGTGCTACACGGAATGGTTGTTGGGTGCTAGCAGAGATGATGGCATTCAGAAGATCGACTTTAGCACGAGTGACAACGTGCATGATGGAAGATACGGGTGCCTCAGGCTGAGTGCTCAGTGGTCTACACGTGATGAGAGGAAGACTTTCCACTGTGCAGAGTCCAATCAGACTATAGGGATGCTTGTGGCTTGAGGAGATGATTAGAGGGCGGTTGATCATTGCTTGGTGTGTGGGTCGAGAACTAGGGAAGGTTATAGGTTATAAGGATTGCTTAGAGCTGCAATGAACATGAGGGTGGCGCGACCAACATGGCTTTCTATGCAAAGCTCCAAAACAAACAGGCGGCATATTAATAGTGCCGTTGAGAGTACCTTGCACGGTGCACACAACCCAGACTGAGGTAGCGGTCGCAAAAACCATGCAATTCTTCTTTCTTTCTCCATGAGAGGTTGACCGGTGCTCTGATACCACTGAAACCAAAAGGAGTATTTCCACACAAATTCACCACTTCACTCGATTGGAGAAGAAGAACACAATCACAGATTGAGAGTGACAAGTACACTAGGTATAGTCTCCCCCCTCCTAGATGAGTCGCTCATGCTTCCTCATCTAGAGTATTTATAATATTTCATAAAAGCACAAGGAGCCCAAATCATCCCTCTCTTACAAAACAAGGGATTTTCTTTACATAGTCTCTTTGGGCCAAAAATTGATTTATGTCCTCTCTAAACTATATTACTTAAACTTTGCAGCAATATTAAAGAAATACAAAATTGGCCCATGGCCATAAAAGATGTGCTGTGCGACACCTCGATCAGTACCTTGGCACTAACTCCAATCCTCGCTATGAGTTCCATCACCTGTACTCAAGCCACAAATTACATCAGTTATTAACAATCGATTGAACAAATCACCGAATGAACCGATCCCAACATAATCGCCCTCAAAGTACAATAATCAAGCACAACACCAATAACACTAGTGGCATCATTATTAACATGGAATCACCCACAATACTGACCATATAGCATGGAAAAACACAAGCTACTTAGGCATCCCCAACTAACCACACAAAGCATCCACAAGGAACCCTGTCGCGTTCAGTGTGCTCCTATGGAGTAATTTGCCATAGTCACACTTGACTAAAATAAAATAATATCCAAAGCAAGATATACTAGAAATATAATTTCCGTAACAAGTCTAGAGTTGGTTTGATGTTTTATGTGTATCATGCTAGTGTTTTTCCCTTTTGTGTAAACATGTGGAGAGAGAGAGAGAGAGAGAGAGAGAGAGAGAGAGAGAGAGAGAGAGAGAGAGATGAGCTTAGTTTGCATGGATGTGCAATATTATTTTTCAAAAGTTTGATATCCTCAATTATAACATAGGTTTGGCAAATTGCAGCAGTATTAATGTTTGTTCTCATGATAAGTGTTATTTTATAACCCTCTAACAAATATCTAAATTCTTGTAACAATTGTAATTAGTTGTTTTATTTGTTGCCTTAATGTATATTCAAGCCCTTGTCCTTTTGGTTAATTGACTTGCCTTAATTTTGTTTAGCAAGGGTGTCATATACAACTTTAAATCCTAGTCATTTTGATTGTAATTGATTGTCTTTGTAAGAATATTTTTCAATAGGTGTAATAGACTTTGCTTAATGATCACACCTTGGAAAATATATTGTTGAACTTTTATGCTATATCTAGAACTCCTCCATTAGATGCTTCATGTTAGGAGGATAAAACTCAACTTGACAACCCTATCTACAAATTTGTTTTCATATATTAATATTGTGGTTGTTTATGCAAAGTTTTTCTAAGTGCATAGTTTCGCCTATTTTCTGACGTGTTTATCAGCAATTAAGACGTACTTCTTTGACCTATGAGTTCAAACATGAATTCTAGAATATTTTCCATCACAAGGCTTTGTTATTTGATGGTGCACATTGTAAGTGAAAAGGCATTGGTTTACCTATTCTACCCTTTATTTTTGTTTATAAATTGATATATTCTATGGCTTATTGTCTTTTTTGGTATGTTATTTATGAAAAGGTAAAGCGAATGGATCCCTTATTGTTGTGAATTTAATTGCTATCTATCACCCTTTTTAAGTAGTTTTTGTGTGTTTTTGGGATATAATGGCTATTGTAAAGAACTCATAGACCTCTATCTATTCATGATGACACCAACCCTCTACAATTGATTTATTTCCCCCTGCAAGCTATAGATTGAATCTCATCATTAATGTCATATTGGTTTTTCATCCCAAATTAATGGTATTGGGGGTAGATAGAGATTTTATCACGTACTGTTTTCACATATGTATGCTACCAAATCCATGCTATTAGGGTTTGGCACAGATTTCGTGCTACTTCACGTATGTATAATTCTAAGTCTTTACATTGGTTGTATGCATTACAGGTCTCTTGTTTAAATAATGAGTTGATTCATTGAGAGCTTTGGAACATGCTTCTTGAAACTTTCACCTTTTGTCCAAATCTAACATTAAATTTGCGAAGAGGCAAAAGTCAAACTCTTTGTAGTCACTCTTTATTTCATCTTTTCTCTATCCCACTTAGCTACTTCTGTGCCTTTAAGCCTTCATCTCCCAAGAAGCAAAGGACATGAGTTCTCATGTCCCATCCAAATAACAAGTAGAGAGCTTCTAAAAATTTATGATTAATCTTGTTGTAGGCACCTTTTAACATTCCTTTTGATGACATTAATATTACACTAGCCTTTCATACAAAGAATGGTGAGGGCTTGGCATTTTTGAGCTTTAGGCTCTATTGGTTCTTTTGAATTACACTTAATTCCAATCCTCTGCTAGCTTTATTATTAAAAACAAATTTTAGGTTCATCTTTTCGAAACCATGCTAAGATTGAAGTCTAGACCATTGTGGAAGTTAGTTCACTTGAAGGTTATGTCATGCATCATATAACACATGCTTCTTTTACCAAGCTATTGCTCCAAGTCCAACATGGAAATTGTAAATATTGAACTCTTGGCTTGTATTGATAAGCCTAGTCTTGGATATCTTTAGCATTTGGTCCTAGATGTGCCATAAATAGATCACTTTCCACAAAGGACTTTGCTTTTCCTTAAAGAAAAGGTTGTTCCTTTCTTGGACCACCACCTCTATCCATCCAACCTAATACTCATCCATGCTTCTGTCCATTTGGAAATCTTGCACACCTCCAAAAGATTAAGCCATATGGTGGTGGCTTCAGTGACAGTTGACTGCCAACAATTAATTGGAGTGGGTTTGCAAAGTAGCCGTCAAAGTGTGAACAGTTAGTTGGGAAAGTCCAAGTGAGAGTGCTCTCAACGAAAGCAAGAACGGAAGAAGGAGAGAGAGAAACAGAGAGCCACACAAGTTTTGGTGGGTGCAGAATACCCTAATCTTCTTTTTCATTCAGTTATATATATGTGTTTGAGTATTGTACATAACTGGGGTAAACGCACAATGACCTTTAACCCCCACAACCTCCCACTTAAAGGACAATGTGCTCTTAAGGGAGAATAACCAGTGAGCATACTATCCTATGCCCATCAATACACGACAATACTCAAACTGCTGACTAGGTAGACTCTTCGTCAGCATATCTAAAGGGTTATCATCTGTATGAACCTTGACAAGCTCTATGTGCTTGTCCTCAAGTACCTCCCTGATGAAATGGTACCTGACCTCAACGTGTTTGGTCTTTGCATGAAAGACCAGATTCCTTGCTAGCTGAATATAGCACTCATGGAATCACTATGCAATGTCGGTACACCTGTATGAATCCCTAAATCTCCCACTAGCCGATCAAGCCATATAGCCTCCTTGCAACCCACTGTGGCTGCAACATACTTAGCCTCTGTGGTAGACAAAGCAACACACTTCTGTGCGCAAGACATCCATGACACTGCACCACCTGCAAAGGTGGACACATAACCAGAAGTGGATCTCCTACTATCCACATGCCTTGCATAGTTTGAATCTGTGTACCTAAGTGCACGCATGTCTCCTCTACCAAAGCAGATGCACATCTCCTTGGTACCCTTCATGTACCTCATGATGCACTTAACTGCCTCCCAATGCCTCTTTCCTGGATTAGCCATATACCGGCTAACAACTCCCACTGCAAATGCAATGTCTGGTCTAGTGTCTATCATAGCATAGATAAGACTCCCAACTGCTGAGGCATAAGAAACCTTGGCCATAATGGCCCTCTCCTCATCTGACTATCTGTATGACTCAGTTTTACATATGGAGGCAATGGAGTACTCACTGCCTTCCCCTCCTCCATATTGAAATGCTATAATACTTTTGTAACATACTCCTTTTGTGAAAGCCAAAGGAGTTTCCTACTCTGATCATGCGTGATGTGCATACCAAGAATATGACCTGCAAGTCCCAAATCCTTCATATCAAAGGCCTCATGCAGCTTGGCCTTTAATGCATCTAGCTCATAAGTATTGTCGCTAGCCAATAGCATATCATCCACATATAGTGCCAGGATTATCAGGCTATTATCCTTAGCCCTTTTAGTGTAGAGGCACTGATCAATTTCACTACTTCTAAAACCCTGGGACCGAATAAAAGCATCAAACTTCTGATACCATTCTCTAGGCGCTTGCTTAAGACCATAGAGACTCTTCTTGAGCTTGCAAACTAAATGATCTTTGCCCTTTTCTTCAGAGCCTTCCGACTACACCATGTAAATTTCCTCATGCAGATCCCCATGCAAGAAAGTTGTCTTGACATCCATCTGCATAAGCTCCATATCCTCTGTTGCCACTAGTCCAAGCATGCATCTAAGGGTGGTCATCTTCACAACTGGAGAGAATATCTCATCAAAGTCCACACCCTCCTCTTGCTTGAACCCTTTAGTGACCAAACGGGCCTTGTACCTAGGCACATCATCACCTGTGACCTTCATCTTGTAGACCCATTTACATGGCAATGCTTTCTTTCCATGTGGCAAAGAAACCAAGTCCCATGTCTTATTCTTCATAAGTGAACTCATCTCTGATTGCATAGCATACTCCCACTTGCGTTGATCCTCGTGCATCATAGCCTCTTTGTAGCAAGAAGGCTCCCTGCAATCAGTAAGCATCACATAGTCTATCCCTGGAACAAACCTATCAGGCGGTCTAGACACTCTAGATGATCTTCTCAAGGGCATTTCAGCTTGCTGTCCTACCTGCATATCAGCCACATTTGGATCATCATTTCCACCAATAAATGATCCATCATCTACCCTTGATTGTATACCTATGGGAATACTTGGTGGTACCATTTCTTCCACATTTGGTGTATGGACAGCTTGCTGTCTATCAACATATGCAGGTGGATTCACGTCCCGGAAAGTGATTCTCCTCATTTCAAC
This sequence comes from Dipteris shenzhenensis, assembly GCF_047967505.1. Classification (NCBI taxonomy): domain Eukaryota; kingdom Viridiplantae; phylum Streptophyta; class Polypodiopsida; order Gleicheniales; family Dipteridaceae; genus Dipteris; species Dipteris shenzhenensis. Next base: position 12,388,692 of record NC_141626.1, read on the forward strand.
ATCCCTCATGGGTCCCTTATGCATCTTCTTCTTATTGAAGACTACATCATGGCTGCGTATGATCTTCTTTGCTTCTGGATCCCAGAGACGATAGCCCCTCTCTCCACTTTTACCATAACCCAGAAAGATGCATTTCCTAGACTTAGGATCTAGCTTCTTTCGAAGCTCTTTTGGCACATGTGCATATGCCTCACACCCAAATATACGCAAATGAGAGTAAGAGGGCTTCTTGCCACTCCATGCCTCTTCAGGAATACCATCATCCAAACTGTTACTAGGTGATCTATTGATCACATGCACTGCAGTCTTCATTGCCTCAACCCAAAAACCACCAGAAAGATGCATTGGAAAGCATGCATTGCAGCCTTTCTTGAATGGTATGGTTCATCTTTTTTGCAACTGGATTTGCTCTGGAGTATGAGGGGATGTGAGCTCCCTCTTAATCCCATGTGTATCACAGAAATGCTGAAAGTCATGAGAGAGATACTCTCCACCATTGTCAGTCCGTAGGCATTTAAGGTTCTACCTGACTGACTCTCAACCAAGGCCAGCCATTTCTGAAATACATGGAACACATCACTCTTTCGAGCTATAGCATAAGCCCACACTTTCCTAGTTGCATCATCAATGAATGTCACATAGTATTCAGCTCCGCCTAATGACCATGTAGGCATGGGACCACATACATCTGAATGCACCAAAGCAAGCTTTTTAAACTCTTTCTTTCCCCTTCTTTTATGGGCTGATTTAGTCTGCTTCCCATAGAGACAGTGCTCACAAAATTCAAAATCAGAGAAACTCAAATGCGGTACATAACCCAAACGGCATAAGAGTTTCATTCCATTTTGGCTCATGTGCCCCAACCTGCAATGCCACAAAGAAGTACTTGGCTGCTCGGTTATTGCAACAACATGATCAAACACCCTTGATACATGTAAGGGATACAAAGTCCCACACTTGGCACCCCTGGCCAAAAGCAGAGAGCCCTTCTGAAATTTCTAAGTCTAAAAGCCAAAAGTGGTGTGAAAACTAGCATCATCTAGCTAACCCATTGAAATAAGACTCTTGGTCAACTTAACTACATGTCTCACATGTTTCAAAACAAATGCAGACCCATTTGCAAAAGAAAACTTTATGTCACGTACTCCCACTATGTCACATGCATAGTCATTTCCAAGATGCACACAACCTATCTTTCCACTGTTATAAGTGGAGAACCATTCCCTATGGGGAGTAACATGGAATGAAGCACCAGAATCCAAAATCCAATCCTGGGAATATGCATCATTTGAAGTGGTAAGCAACTCTGCAGATAAACTAGACATGAAGAGAATGTCATTGTCACTATCATGTGTGACTGCATTGATCTCCTTGATCTTCACTTTTCCTTTGTCCTCCCTTGGACTCTCTTCCTTCTAATTTGCACCCCAATTTGCATTCTTTTTCTTATCCTTTTGCTCTCTTTTAAGCTTGTAGCAATCCTTTTTCATATGGCCCTTCTTGCCATAGTGGTAACACTCAATGTTTCGTGCCCTGGATTTGCTACGATACTTCCCTCTTTCTTGGGACTTCCCCCTGAATTGTGATCTGCCCCTTTGCACATTTAAGGCTGCATCTTGCTTGTTGCCATCCATAGACTTCCGTCTAATCTTCTCAGCCAACAACCTACCCACATCATCAAATTTCAGTACTCCACTAGGTGTAGAGTTACTGACCTATACGAAAGATATCCCATGAGGATGGCAATGAACATAAGAGAAATATTGCCTTAGTCTCCGCATCAAAATTCATCTTCTGAGCTTGAAGCTGGCTGAAAATAATATTGAATTCATTCAAGTGAGAAGTAATGGAGACCCCTTCCTTCATCTGCAGCTCAACAACCTCTTCATGAGGTAAACTTTATTAGAGGCAGTTTCCTTCCCATAAGTGGCACACAGTTTCTTCCACAAATCTTCCATAGTCTGCTCATTTACTACCATGAAATAAACTGACTCTGTAAGATGAAGTCTAATAGTACACTTTGCTAATGCATCCAACTCATTCTAATCATCCTCAGACATATTTGCAGGCTTAGCTTCAATCCCTGCCAAGGGTTTAATCTGCTTCTTTTGAATAAGCACATCCCTTATCTGTTCTTTCCACAAAGAAAAGTTTGTCCCATCAAACTTTTTCAATGCATCCAAATGGCTTATAAATCATCCACTGCAACCCAATGCACACCACGAATGAGCACACACAGCTCAAACTGTAACCAGAGTGATCTGCATAAGGTATGCTCAAGAAATCATGGTCCCATGGCAATGACCGCTACTGAAAATAGAACTTGAGATGCCTCAAAACATGGGCGCCATTGCATAATCGGACTCAGTAAGAAAATTTGCAAATATCTCTCTTCTACTGGAACTCCAAAATCCCAACTGATGGATGAGAAATGGGAGTCAATACTTATCCACTGCCATGTGGCATAAATCTAAGGTTTCAAAACCTTAGAATGAAAAATGCATAACAGAGACACGAAATCCAATACACAGAGATCTATAACTCTAAAAATACTCCACTGAATCGTGTAAGAACTGACAGGTAGGGGTTTTTAGGCATCCGGAACGCAATGGGATAGACGGTTTTAGAAACTGTGGTCTCAATCACTAGGTCCAACACACACAGTAAAAAACGTTTTTGGAAACTGAACTGTTTGTAAACTCCACCGAAGTGCGAATGATGAGAAACGTAGAAGTTTTAGGACCTCCTGAGTCCATCGGAACTGATAGATCTGCAAATGGTTGCTCCAAAATTGAGTTCCAATACCCAGGTAGAAAAACGTAGGAACTGACACAGTGAGTCAGAAATCTAATGAAATGATCCCAGATTCAAGAATGAAGGTGTTTCCAAGCTCTGAAGTGAAGTGGACACCAAAAGCAAGCAATAGTTGCCTCTACAAGTCAATACAGAGTCTCTATCATCAAACGAAACAGGGAAAAGCTTAAAAAATGACTTTTCTTTGAAAACACTTAACAGGCTCTCAAAACCACTTCGCAAAACCAAAGTGACTTGCTTCTCCTTCCTCCCACAGAGCTGCTGAGCTTCTAGGCATTCACGCACGCTCAGCTAGATCACCTGGACTCTGATACCAGTTGAGAGTGCCCTCAACGGAAGCAAGAACGGCAGAGGGAGAGAGAGAAATAGAGAGCCACACAAGTTTTGGTGGGTGCAGAACACCCTAATCTTCTTTTTCATTCATTTATATATATGTGTTTGAGTATTGTACATAACTGGGGTAAAGGCACAGTGACCTTTAACCCCCACACTGAGAACCTAAACCATCAATGCCCACCACTCTGCTTTGTAAGTGGCTCTTCGACGCTTTGCTTTAGGATGACAGGTAGGCTACCTTGGTGGGTTGGGTTGATGCCTTGGACTAGACTATGGGGTGTTGGGGTCTTGGTAATAAAGGGTTTCCACATTGAAGAGGTCCAGGGATGGAGACAATGGAGTGGAGACAGGGATGGCCTTGGTAGGGAGAGGAGTAAATGTAGGCACTTCATTGTCGCTGGCGACTGGAAAAACTAGCACAAGGATGGGCTAGCTAGGTCCAAGCAAACACTTGCATGGCTGGAAGAGGACAAAGGACTTGACCCAATGCAAGACAATATTGCAGCATGTAGATATGTGAACCCAATTTGCAATGGATGTGCCCCTTATAAGTATTTTGATTTTGTGTTTCAAAACTATGCACAAAAACACCTAGCCAATCCAGTTGTTGTTTTCCTTCTAGACCCGTTAAAGCTAAAGCCACAAATTTCCTGGGATATCCCCCATACTTTTCTTAAGGCCTATATACCCTATTAGAAAACCAAATAATGGATGGAGTTGTACATCCTTTGTTTTATTAATTAAATATCCTTGTGACGAGGAATAGCTACCCCAACTCAACAATATTGTCGCATTCTTAATTATTGGGGAGCAGTGCACTCTTTGGACCTAGTAGGAGACAAAAAACAATGTTTTATTAATTAAATATCCTTGTGGTGAGGAATAGCTAACCCAACTCAAAAATATTATCACATTCTTCATTATTGGGGAGAAGTGGACTCTTTGGACCTGGTGGGAGACAAAAAAAACTTCAATAGCTCCCACGTTAAGAGCACATACCATCCCTCAAAAAACATGATGTGATATGCATGATTGAGTGCATTTTCTTTTCAGAAGTTGGATATGTAGGAGTCGTACTTCACATTGCCTCTGCACCGGTCTTATAGGTCACATTGCCTTGGGAAGTGGTTCGATAGGTCACATTAGTGTTAGACTTTGTCTCAAAAGCCAAAATGGCTGAACCTGATTCATGACTTCCTTTCCTATCCAAAATGCATGTCAACCTTCCTCGAGCCCTCGACGTCCTGGAAAATGCTTGAGGTTGGTTTTTTTAGAAAAGAAGTATGGCTCGTCGCTCGCCTTTTCATTTCTAGAATAGCCTCCCTCAAGCATTTCCCTAAGGACACCTAGCCATCTAAAAATCTTATTCGTATGGGTTGGACATTTGCCTCATAGTCATTTTGTCCCTATGCCATGTACTTAGGCAACATGATGGGCCCTCAACTCATGGCCTCCAACATCAAGCATGTGTCTCTTTAGAGTTTGCGACTCTAAAGAGTTAATGATTCAAGACTCAACAATAATAAGAATCATTGTGGACTTGCTTGTCAAGGAGAGCACACGATTACATGGAATTGATGACTAGATTGAACTGTGCCTTCTTGACAATAAAGAACCTTTGGACGCCAGTCAAAGTTAACTTGGAAGATATGAGCTTCATTTATGGCATTCTTAGGCATGTGTAAATAACATTAATGTGCTCCAAAGATAGTGATCATATATCACACTAACCAAGCTTGTAGTGTTGTTCAAGGCATATTGACAAATTCTAGGAGGTATTATAGGTTCTATGTTTTTGCATAGGAACTAATTGATAGTTCATAATGATCTTAGTTGTGGAAGATATGGAATGAATAAGAGCATTTTCAATGACTTTGAAGCCATGTGTTATCTAGGTTATGATAGTTTTAATGTAGGATCGTTATGAAAAAGGATGTACATGAAATATAGACTATCCTGTGTCCTTTGTCGGACCATAAAAATGCATGTGTGGCATGTGACATACATTCTAAGAAGTCAAAGCAAGTTGTCATGAACATGACATGAAAAGAAACTGTATCTTTTGAAATGTGACTCTACATGACATCTGAAGCTTTGACTGCATTCGACTTTGCCTTAAGACTGGTTCATGTAGGTAAGGATACTATATGGATACATGATTGAACCGATCCACTCTATGGCATATATGTGTGACATTATCATTGCCTCTATTGTCATAGCATAAAGGTAATCATGGTAGATGTGTCCATGTCAAAAGGAGAAACAACACTTTGTATATGCACGCATGATGGCTTGGCTTTGCGCATAAAGTGCCAAAGGCTATGTATAAACGAGTGCACCTTGTAGGCTTATATTTGGCTTTGAAAGTTTTGGATTCCGCTATAATGGCAAGAAGTTATGATTGTTTGAAATATGGGGCACTAAATTACAATTTTTAGTTTCTACAAGGCAAATCTGATATGGGTACCACCTTGCCACCTCAACAACCAAAAGGTGGGTACTCGAATCAAGTTTGTAAAATTGGGACTTTGTGGTGTTCGATTAGTGAACTAAACTAAGGCCTTGACATTGAAAATCAAAGCACATAGAATAATGTGTCATGGTGATGATGTGGCAAGTGCATGGTGCCTACGGTGACCATTGATGATGCTGTTGGGATATGCGATTGTGCATTGTAATCGTGTGTTGTGGATTGCCACGTATTAGAACACTATCTGGTACCTACGAATTAGGCAGCTGATGCTTTGAATGATCTCCCACTATCGGCTACAATTGGGAGTGGTTATCATGTATCCTTTGGCGTCTGTCATGTGTCTATTGTTTGCATTCAATTTGTGTGCAACATTACTATTATTGAGTTTGCTACACCGCCTGCTATTTGTGTTATTGCTTGCTAGCGCTAAGGGTAGTCATGCATTTGTCATCTAGTCTTGGCTACATCCATGCAGCTGGCCAATGTGCTGCATGGCTTTGTTGTCAATGCTTCAGATCTGCTTGTATTCTGCTGCCATCTACTTTCGAGTGTTGCAGTCGAGTGTTTGGTCTACAAGTCCATTGTGCTTATTGGCATTGTGAGCGTTGCTTCCATGCTGTGTTGGCTTGCTGTAGGTCCATTGGTTGCTCCGCTACACGAACATCACAATTTAGTCTCTGCAACTATCATGTTGCTCATTTGTTTTGCTTGTGTTTGTTTATGCTTCTACTCAATGCTTTTGTGCTAGTTTGTGTCGCATTGGTGTGCCTTGTGTTGCTAGTCTATGTTGCAAGTTTGCATAATTTTGGTACACAAGTAGAATCTAGAGTAGCTATAGTGTAGGCATAGACAAGCTAAAGGTGGCAAGTGGGAGTCGGTAAACTCAAATTAAGAGGATGGGCATTGGGAGCTATGTCAAGCTACCTTGTGTGCGAACAACTAGGTGCCTAGTAGCGCTCTTGGGGCACAAAACATGATGAAATTAGTGATTGCTCGTTGGTTCATGCTTGTTTTATTTGCCATTGAATGCAGTGGGGTGGAAGAATCAAAGGGGCATGAACATCAACGGGACTGACTCAAGGTAGAGGAAAGAGGTGAACGAGATGGCATTCATTGTTCCAATTGTAAATATCAATCTATCATTGTGGAGTTGGCCGCATGAGTCTTGCTGGGGTGCACGTTGGACATAGAACTCGGTGCCCACGGCCACTAGAGTGCCTCAAAACTAAGGATGCATAAGGAGGGTGAACTTAGATTCTCCTCGATAAATGATTGAAGCTGATGGAACCTCACATTTGAAAAGATGAAAGCTTCAAACTGCGATAACTTCATATAGGAAGCTCAGTTTTGAGAGCTACAAAAACCAAAATCGAGATCTAGAGCCTGGGTTGACACATAGAGGCACTATGACTTGCAATACACTCAACACTATGGTAGAACAAAAATTGAAGAGGAAGCACGCATGCATGTGCGCATGCGCGCGCACACACACACACACACACAGAGTACTATGGTAGAACGACACTTGAAGCTCTAAGGCTTTATAAAGAGTGAAACACTATGGCTTCACACACACGCACACACGCACACATTTTTTGGTGAGAACACACACACACACACACACACACACACACTCACTCACTCCCTCCCTCCCTCCCTCCCTCACACATGCACACGCATGCACAATATGTGTGCATGAGAGAGAGAGAGAGAGAGAGAGAGAGAGAGCCTCCAAGGCACTAGGATCTTTTTACAATATGAACTTTTATTGAACATGGAGGCTACATTTTTATACAGACAAACCTAATGGTCTCTTAGTCCTTAGCTTTTGCTTACAATCAGATATTCTAGCCCATTCACAAGCTAAACAAAAAAGAACCCAAGCCAAGAATTTTTGGACTCAAGAGGAGTTGCAGTCTTTTGTCTAAAGCATTCCATAGCCAAGAGTAAAACATGTATCGGTCTTTTGTCTAACGCACTTTGATAATCCAATGACTTGGAATCATAGCCTAATCAAGCTCTCAAAGGACAACAACAATAGATTCTAGCTACATCCTTGTGTGCCCATATCTCGGTATCATCTCATTCACCAAACCACCTGCATAAAGGAATCACAGTCAATGCCTATGCAGTACAAAACATTCATAGTGACATTACCTAGATTATGATGGACTTCATACATTTGACAATTAAGCCATATATTGAGCAATAAAGGTACTCATGCTCTGTTTATCATTGATTTCAAGTACATTTCATAATGTGTTTGCGTGGGTGGGGGGGCGGGGGGGAGGGAGAGAGAGAGAGAGAGAAAGTAACAAGGAAAAAAGCAGTAACCTCCACGGAGCAAGCACCCCTATGGTGAGGTAGGCTATTAGTGTACTACCAACTTGCAGAATATTACGTTAAGTATTTGGACAACAATGCTCATCTTGTGAAAAATATAAGTGATTATGTAGTGGAAAGCAGTGTCTGCCTAACCACTTATTTGAGTTCCAAATCATTTGCATGGGTACAAGCTGTTACATATGAAATGAGGACAACGAATAACAATAATACAAAGAGAACAAGCTATAGTAGTGTGTTTCAGACCTCTGAACATCCCCCAGCCACCAGTAGAGAATGTCCTAGCAACTTAAATAAATTACCCTCTCTTGTTTTAGAGAAGAGTTGGTCATCATGGTAAACCGACTCATTACAGAAGCCCAAGAAGTCTCAACCTTCTGATAAAAACAGTTCTGTAAAGAGCGTTTCTTTTCGGCACATAAAACCTCCATATGGCAGATATCCACACTTCATTGGCTTGAATCGATTACCAACCACATTGCTGCATCAGCTAGCATTCCAGCCACACTGTTGATGCGACAGCTTGTGCCCACAACTTCAAATGCTCTTTAATGTCCTCATCTTCATTGAAGGCTGGAATACGCCAGTGCAGAAGTGGTGACTGCTTTGAGCAGACTTCTCCGTGACAAGGGCTGAGCAGAACTGTTATGCTTTCACCTGACTTACAGTCATCTGATTCAATGATGATATCGACTACCTGGTCTGTTCTCTCCTCTTTATTTAACAAGATGTCAACATCCCTCGACCCCTTCACCGCGCTGAAGTCTAGTTTTCTGTTACTTCTTGAGCTCCACCTTTTTCTTCTAGGCTGCCTTGTGGAAGTTGCATTGTCTGATACCTTGTGCATTGCTGCACTCTGCCCACCCAGCCTTCTTGCATGCCCCTGCTTGGAAACTCAAAACCGAGGGCAAATATCAAATTCAGCTTTGCATAGCAAACAATCAGCATTAGCAGAAGGAAACACATACCCAAAAGTTTGTACAAAGTGGAATTTGTTACCTCCAAGGATCATTACCCAGATTTGTTGAATATTTCCAGCAGAGAGAGACGATGGCAAAAAGTCAATCCAGAGACAAGCCAGCTAAAGAAAAACTGACAGTATACTGTCAAAGATCATCTTGAGAATAGGTCAAATGCCAATGTGCATCTTTATGAAATTGGCAATTCATAAAGATTTAAATTAGGGTTGAGGCTGGGAACACTGGGATTTGAACACAAGAAATGAAGTCTGGATGAGACAGATATGTCGAAGAGCAAAATCCATTCAAGAAAGCTCAGGACAGCCACTAGATGAAACAAGTAGCAAATTTTATTTAGTATGTTAGTGGGTTGCAAGCTGAACACATCATGTCAGCCCTGGTTGTAACTCATGATGAGTTGCCCCATAGTGACATACCCAGCTCATTGGAAAGTCCAATCCTCCAATGCTGTTTGAGAAGCAATTAGATTGGCCAGTTTGACATCAATCTGACAGACCATGTGCGCTTCCCAATTGTCCTTGGTTGATTGCTTTGTCTCTTGATCGCTTTGATAGACATTGTGAAGCTTATCCTGATGACACATCTTTGACAATTGTAGGGCAATTGCCTTGCAACCAGTGCAGCCAATCTGGGAAGGAGGGCTGACAGCAAGACTATTTTGTGATAATCGTAAGGCAATTGTCTCGCAACCAATGTAACCAATGTAAGGCAATTGTCTCGCAACCAATGTAAAGGAGAGCTGAAAGCAAGGTTACTTTGCAGGCATTATCATTTATTGTGTGACGGGTGTCCACCAGTTGTTATTTCACTGCCTTCAATCGATTCAAAATTCAAACTATAGGATGCCTCTTTGAGAAGGATCTTTGCTCCAAACTAAGCCAATCCTTGTACAAGCCGTATACAGCTGGCAGTCCTTGTGTGGAGCCATGTGTACAAGCTTGCAGTCCTTGTGTCAGGCCTGCGTGTTGGGATAGCTGTATCGTATCATGGTGGCTGGTGCATTGGAGAGGGTGGCAACATGAGCTGATATTTGGTGGGATTCCCCAATGGGTATATCCACCTTATGGCAGGGTGTAATAGGCCCTTATGGATTCAAATGGTAAAATAGTGTAATGTGGATGAAGAGGCAGGAAAAGTGCCTTGTGCTAGGGCATGATGACATGTGTCCGGCGATTGCAGTGGTCGGTATTGGTGTGGATGGTATGTAAGGTGGTGGTTGTAGAAGGGCCTCCATGAATCCATTGTGATTTTGGGACTCAAATGTGATCCAGTTCACAAGTGCTCTGTCATGTGGTGTCCCACACCTACTTGTACTAACCAAAAGTTGGAGGAGTGCACTAAGACACTACCTCCTATGCTTAAATGATAAATTCGAAAGAAAATCCTATGGTCATCTTTAACTTTAATCTGTTCCCATATGAATAATGATGCTGATTCGTAGGATTCCCAATATATCAAGCTCTTAGAAGTGGTATGTGATTTCTCTCACGAGGACTGCTCCCAAACCCCTTTGCCCAGAGGATCTGTCTCCACTATGAAGGGCCTAGAAAAACGCCTGAGGAATGCGATCACCAGCATCTCTCTCCACAATGAAGGGTGTAGAAAAACCAGGGCTCTTCAAAGTTCTTTCTTCAACGGATCCATGAGAAATTCTGCCATATAAACTACTGGCATCTCCAAGGTCAAAGAGGTGAAACTTGGGTCGAAACAAGTGTTCTGTGGCTGTGGCGCACATTTCACTTTCGAGAGGCTACCTCTGTTCCCACACTACGGAAAATGTGACCAAAATACTCAATTTCTTACGCCCTAATGGAATTTCTAAGGATGGGCTCTTGTTTGCTCTTTTTGAATATTAGGACATCACCAAACAAGACCAACACAGAATAGGCTGCAATATCGTGTCCATTAACGGCACTGGAAAGAAATGATCCAAAGGATATAATTTGGAAGGCATACAAGCCTCTCTCCGTACGGTATGTTTGGGTGCGATTCCAAGAAATAGTGGTTAAACTCAGTCAATTGAAATCCGTATAATCTATGTATTTGCAGTGAGAGAAATCTTCTTTGTGACAAAGGTACCTAGACACAAGCAACGCTTTACCTACCAGCGCTTAAGATAAATCGTTCGTGCTGCTATAAAGGACAGCAATGAGCCGAAACACAAAAGGAAAGACTCTACCTATCGACAAAGAAAGGAAGCAGCGAGAAGGCCAGAGGAAAGGGCAAGGCGACTGACCTGATCCTTCTGTGGCCCCAGGTGGGGTGGTGCGCGGACGTCGTATACTCCAGACACGGCGTCTTCGAGGTCGTCAAGGTAGCAACGCTCACCACAGTGGTCGTTGCGCTCGCTGTCGTCGTCTACGTCGCTGGGCGGCAAGTAGGCACGGGGGGGGGGAGGCCAAGGGAGCTCGGGGCGCTGCGGGTGGATGTCGGAGCGGGAGAACATGACCTGGGCGAGGAGGGTGCTGGAGTCGAGGGGAGGGGGGGAGGGGGGGGAGGAGAGGATGTTATGGAAGAACCAGGAGAGGTCGAAGAGGTGGAGGAGGGAAGGCAAGGAGGAGGAGGAAACGGAGGAGGAAGAACGAAGAGAGGATGAAGAAGACGAAGAGGACGAAGGAGAAGAAGGGGGAGACGCCATAGCCACCGCCGCCTCCTCCTCCTCCTTCTCGGAGGAATCGGAGGAGGAGGAAGAACGAAGAGAGGATGAAGAAGACGAAGAGGACGAAGGAGAAGAAGGGGGAGACGCCATAGCCACCGCCGCCGCCTCCTCCTCCTCTCACAGGGAAGGAGAACGAGATGGAGATGGAGGTGGAGATGGAGATGAAGATAGAGATGGCGATGAAACTCTGCTAAACTCCCTTCTCGTTTTATAGCGCCGCCCCCAAATTTGGCGCCGCACGTTCTTTGAACCTTCGGTTTTCCCTTAGATTCTTTACCCATGCACCCCGAAAGAGACGCGTCCAGACTCCAGTTTATTATATTTTGTATTATTATTACAGCCTACTAAACGCAGCTAATTTGTATTATTATATAGCCTAGCTTTTTGTTGCTTTTTACTTTTGGAGCCCTCAGCCTCTCACACACAACACTTTCCGCCTTCGACTCCACGCCTCCCTTCGCTTGCATGCAGCTTCGCCTTCTTTTTCTTATGAACTTATTAACTCCCAGTGTTAAACCTGCCTTACGCTCGACGCCAACCCCTTTCATCACCCTTCCCGGAAGCCCGGACTTTTCTTGCACCATTGGGCTCTGTCGATGACAACACTGCTTTGCTGGATTCCTGATTTCGCAATAGTCGAGTTTGCACGGACGTAGGTTACGTTCGAACCACCTCTGATCCCCGCGCTCTCCAAAAATGCTTCGGAATCCCTGGATTGCATGCAGGGAAGCATTCTTATGCAAGCCATGCCAGTTACGCACTGAAACTACGTCCATGCATGTAGGTAAAAAACGTCAAAAAGTTGGCCTGTACAGTAGAGCTCGAAATTTTTGGACTAAAGCGAAGGCCAAGAATGTTGTTCACCCTCAAAACTCACACATAGAGTGATCATGATTCATTAGAAATCAAAGGATCATTGTCAAATGGAAATTGACATAAGAAGAGGAACCAAATCGAAACTCTCTCACACATACAATGATCATGATTCATGAAGAATCAAATGATCATTGTCAAATGGAATTGACATAAGAAGAGGAGCCAAATCGAAACTTAGAAGGTAAGCTGCATAATCGCAACACTACATGCTTTCATAGTTTCCTTCAACTTCCTGACCTGCCTTTGTGGTTAGGTAGCATCTAGGGAAAACTGTTGTTCTTGTCACTAACGCAGCGAGAACTGTGTTTGGTCTCAAACAGGCCTGGATCCTTTGGGATTGGGCCCAAAAAATCCCAAATTTCATGGATGTTAAGATTGCAGAAGGGCTGGTGCTTTCGTAGCAGAGTCCATTCCAAAGACTTTCCCGATACTGTAATGAATGGGGGCATTTTGCAAGGAAGTGTGTCCAAGAATGAGCTAGTTTGGGAAACTTGTGTCATTTCCTTGGAAAGCCTAGAGATGGCTAAGGTCGATCTCAATCACATGCACCTCTTAAAGCGAGTCATTTTGATGTGGAGAAGCAACAAATACGTCATTTTGATGGCTAAGGTCGATCACACTCCCATGCACCTCTTGAAGCTAGTCATTTTGATGTCACGGATAAGCTGGTCATTTTGATGTGGAGAAGCAACAAATACATAAGAAGCATGGTTTGGTGCCGAACGAGTTAAAGGAGAAGAGTTGAAAGGTGGTGGGGACTTGTACGATTCAAGTTTGTCTGATGATGATCACATGCTAGTATCTACTGATGGTGAGCGAGAGATTCCTTGATTGTCCCCTTTAAGTTTAACAATAGATATTTTACCAAGTTAAATTTGCAAAGCTTGGAGGGTGAGTGGCTTGGGTGTGTTGACCCCGTGGTGGTAAGCAGAATGTAGAGATATGGGGTGTTGTCTCTATGTCTATCAAGTGGGAAAGACAAATGCATGCCGTGTGAACTAAGTCTATGGGGACTCTACTGAAATTAGTGAGTCCTTGTGGGAAGCTTTGACCTCCTCTTAGAGGACGTAATTCCGGCCACACTGTTGGTGGAAGTGGAAGATGTGTTGCAACATGGGAACTTGAGAAGGCAAAGAATGCTAGATTGAAGAACAGGCAGCTCTAGGACTTCCCTTTGTGTGTGTTTTTTCAGTCAGTGAATTGCAAGCATATAAGGGAGATGCTGACTGAGTTACAGACAATGAAAACACTCTGGTAATTGAGTTCTTGCATATAGCCGAGGTTTTCAAGGAGTTGAGGGGAATTGTGGAAATGCTTGAGTTGGTTGATGATGCCTAGAATACAAAGTGTTGAATGAGGTCAGTTTGTAGAGTCTACATAGTCCAAGGACAAGGGCTACGAAGGAGGAACTCTGGGAAGTCCTAATCTCGATGGAGAAGGAGAAATCTTCCAGGATGGACAGCTTGACGACGGAAAGCTTTATAGCTCTCTAGGACCTCCATGCGTCTAAATGGAGGAGTAGTAGGAACTTTTGATCTGTGCAAGTTTATAAGGCAAGGATCTCCACCAATTGCCCCCCTCTTCTTTGCATTGTGCATAGTCTTGTTGATGGACCCTTGGAAAAATTGGTGTAGCTGTAGGGTTGGCCTTATTGTCCAACAAGAAACTATTCTCTTTGGCCGACCGGGTGATGGGCTCAAAATGTCACCCTTGACGGGGTGGCCCTCCCTAGGCAGTGAACAGCCATCTCAGAATTGGTATGGACAAGGGGAATCCGACTGTTTGTGGATTCATTCTTGCCTTTTCAAAAGAAAATAAGCAAAGGTTGATAAATTATTTGGCATCCTAAACAACTAAAAGATCTTTGCACTAAGGATTGATTTGGGAACACTTTTCGAATGGGTAGTTGGTGTGCCAATCAAGTGGGTAGCTAGGGGGATTGTATTTAGGTGCTCCCCTGGGTTGGCCTCGATAGTGAAGCAATGCTTTGGTCAGTTCTATGGAAAATTCAAGGAAAAACTATGTGGTTGGTAGGGTGTATGCCTTCCCTTGTGTTGACCATATGTGTTGTCTGTTATAATGACCTACCTTGCATCAGTGTGGAATTTCAAAAGAGTCACTATGTAGAAATCAAAAAGCTGTACAAAAGATTCCTCTGGGTTGAAGATGGGTAGAAAAGGAAGGTTCACTACCCTCTCATGGAAGGCCCTGAAGGTCTTTGAGAACCGGGATGGATTGGGTGTTCTAGGTATTAGGATTGGGTGGATTAATATTAGGATGCAGAATGTTACAATATTGTCTAAATGGTTATCAAAGATCTTTGAATGCCATGCCCTATGGGTGGAGGCAACAAGATGGATTGTTGACGGGAGAAAAGGTGTGCAAGTTGGATCATGGAGAAATGTGAATTGGTATGACAAGATTTTCTTGTGGTATCCACTTAAAGTTTTAGGCTTGAAGGCCATTTCCAGGTGGTCTCTGCATGGAAGGAGGTGGGTACTTTGTTCTCCTAGAAAGGCAGAGATGGGTTGAGGGGGGATGCCAATCTCTAGGACAACATTTGGTGGAGTTGGGCACAAGGATGGTTTTCCATGGGAATGGGTAGATCTCTCAGGAGCCAAGATCCTCCAAGAAAAGGGGGTGATAAACTAGGAACAGTTGTGGGAGCTTAGTGTCATAAATAAAAAATCTATGGAGTTCCTCCATGATAAATATGCCTTGAACATTGGGGAATCCATTTTGATTTCTAAAGTCTTACAGTGTGTCCCATAGTTGTAGCCTATGAACTATGTCATGTCTCTGAGCTAAAGGGTTAACACTGAAGTCCCAACAATGGACAGTAATCGTTCTAGTTTGGTAGAGGGACATAAAAATGTCCTAGGACACTTTTATGTCATGTTAACTTAGCCACTTCCTAGAATTATTCAAAAGCATCGATAAGGTATTTTGGGGTTTTTATTATTTTCCATAATAGCTTATATGCAGAAAAAAACTTGGAATTATTATGGATTAGAACTTGCACCTATTACTTTGAGTTCTACCTAAAGTTTGAAGGTCAACCTAATACCAACATTTCAAGTTGTTTTCTCAGGTTTTAGATAAAATGGCCATACTTCTTACTTAGAATGAGTTTTCTTAGAGTTTGTAAGTCCTAGAGCTTAAGGATAACTATAACACATATGTTTATATTTGCTTGGAGCTAGATAATCATACTCATTATGATCTATGGCCTTAAATGTAATTTTAGTGAATGTTGATGGTGAGGCAAAATTTGATCTTTTGCAAATTCTTTGACATGTCTAACAAGTTTCAAACTCAACCATACTTCATATATGTCTTAAATAGGATATTATGGAGTAGCATGAGTTTTAAGGGAACCTAATATAATGTAGAACACCAAATTCAAATCGTATATTAATTGTTCCTTATGCTGTAATTCATGCTAAATTCAAGATACAAGGGTTAAAGGATATCATAAGAACCTTAATACATTTCAATGATACTTATAGAGTGCCTATAATCATGAATGAGTGATGCCAATTAAAAAAAGTTATATGCTGAACACTTATATACGTGATAATTCAAAACCATAAAAGTGAGATTTGATGCAGAACCTATTTTGATAGTGGATATTAGGAGTACTTAATCTCTTTTAGTTTTAGCCTTTAATTGTGATGTGGTGACTTTCCCTTATGATATAATATTGTCATAATAATTAAGATATGACACTTTGTGGCTATTATGTGTAGTATATAAAGATGCTTATTTATGAAATGCGACTTAAAATGCAACCTGCTATGGTAACCACCCTTGTTAATTGATAAATCAATCTTGCCAATATGATTTCTAAAAATTTTTTTGTCAATCTTAGGTGTTTGATATACTTATAAACACTTTGTAAAAAATGTTAGCTCCTTGAAATTAATGTTATTTTCAGACATGATAGATGAAGTTTCAAATGTGAGTACTCTCTAGGTGAAAGACTATGTTACCACACATTTGTGAGCATTTTGTAATCACATATAATAGTTTTTGAGATTTTTTTGCCGAAACCTCAAAAGGACACTTTTATGTCTTGTTATGCTACCAAACTAGTTAACTAATGGATGCTTGGAGGCAAAGTGCTACTTTGAACTAAGTGAGCCAGAGGTGGGGCTTGGACTAATGGAAGAGTACGGTGCAAAAGAGTTGGAAGGGTTGCTTGTGGGGAAGGCAAGATTCATCCTTTGGAAAGTGATGCATAAGTGGTTGCATGTGTAGGGGAGGTTGATGAAATGGTTTGAGGTGAACCTTGTTTGTACATTATGTGCACGCTTGATTGAAGGTCTATGCTATCTCTTTTGGGTGTGTTAAAGTGCCAGGGCAATGTGGTGTTGTTTGAAAAGAGCCATCAGAAGTTTTTGTATGATGAATGGCTTCTTGTTGAAACCCAAATGGAGGGCAGTCTTCGTTTGGGACCCTGAGGGCTTACCTTAACCATGGCATCTATGGGGGTTAAAGGTCACTGTGCCTTTACCCCGGTTATGTACAATACTCAAACACATATATAAATGAATGAAAAAGAAGATTAGGGTGGTTCTGCACCCACCAAAACTTGTGTGGATCTCTGTTTCTCTCTCTCCCTCTTCCGTTCTTGCTTCCGTTGAGAGCACTCTCAACTGGTATCAGAGCCTGGGTGATCTAGCTGAGCGTGTGTGAATGCTTGGAAGCTCAGCAGCTCTGTGGGAGGAAGGAGAAGCTCTGTGGGAAGCTTTGTGGGGGACTTTACTTGCATCTGAGTGTGCAGAGACCTTGGAGGAACCTTTGGAAAAGTCACTTTGGCTTTGCGAAGTGGTTTTGAGAGCCTGTTAAGTGGTTTCAAAGAAAAAGTCATTTTTTGAGCTTTTCCCTGTTCCGTTCGATGACAGGGACTCCGTATTGACTTGTAGAGGCAACTGTTGCTTGCTTTTGGTGTCCACTTCACTTCAAGAGCTTGGAAACACCTTCATTCTTGAATCTAGGATCATTTCATTGGATTTCTGACTCACTGTGTCAGTGTCTACGTTTTTTCTGCCCGAGTGTTGGAACTCAAGTTTGGAGCAACCATTTGCAGATCTGTCAGTTCCAGTGGACTCAGGAGGTCCTAAAACTTCTATGTTGCTCATCATTCGCACTCCGATGGAGTTTACAAATAGCTCTGTTTCCAAAAACGTTTTTCTGTCCGTGTGTTGGACCCAGTGATTGAGACCACAGTTTCCAAAACCATCTGTCCCATTGCATTCCAGATGCCCAAAAACCCCTACCTGTCAGTTCTTATGTGATTTGGTGGAGGATTTTCAGAGTTATAGATCTCTGTGTATTCGATTTCGTCTCTCTATAATGCATTTTTCATTCTAAGGTTTTGAAACCTTAGATTTATGCCACATGGCAGTGGATAAGTGTTGACTCCCATTTCTCACTCATCGGTTGGGATTTTGGAGTTCCGACAGAAGAGAGATATTTGCAGATTTTCTTGATAAGTCTGATTATGCAATGGCGCCCATGTTTTGAGGCATCTCAGGTTCTATTTTCAGTAGTGGTCATTACCGTGGGACTATGATTTCTTGAGCATACCTTATGCAGATCACTCTGGTTGTAGTTTGAGCAGTGTGCGCTCATTCGTGGTGTGCATTGGGTTACAGTGGATGATTTATAGGCCATTTGGATGCATTGCGGTCCTTATTGGATGCACTGATAGGCCCAAATTGCCTTGTGGGATGCTATTTTTATGGACGCTTTGCACATGGATGCTATATTATGCTGAGGGACAGCTTTGACACATTGCAGGTGATGCATTGATAGTGTTATGCTCTCTTGGATGAGATATTATTAATGCTTATGCCCATGGACGGTGTTTATGCTTGAGGCATTTGGCACTTATTGGCATTTTGGATTGCCATTGCAGTTGGCATTTTTCTTTTGGGCCAGATTTGCTCATATGGATGCATAGTGCATGCACATGAGTCATCTACATCTTTTGATGCTTTGAGCTTTGAGTTTTGGTGATATTTCAGTCTATTGTGGCATACACATTTGGGTGCACCTGGTATTTGGTGTGATTCTCTCTTGCACGTACTAGCATTTGGGATTTTTCTTCATTTGCATCATGGCATCCTCTTCCATGTCTGAAAAGGAGTTTTTCAGCATTAAAAAGTTTGATGGGACAAACTTTTCTTTGTGGAAAGAACAAATAAGGGATGTGCTTATTCAAAAGAAGCAGATTAAACCCTTGGCAGGTATTGAAGCTAAGCCTGCAAATATGTCTGAGGATGATTGGAATGAGTTGGATGCATTAGCAAAGTCTACTATTAGACTTCATCTTGTAGAGTCAGTTTATTTCACAGTAGTAAATGAGCAGACTACAGAAGATTTGTGGAAGAAACTGTGTGCCACTTATGAGAAGGAAACTGCCTCTAATAAAGTTTACCTCATGAAGAGGTTGTTTGAGTTGCAGATGAAGGAAGGGGTCTCCATTGCTTCTCACTTGAATGAATTCAATATTATTTTCAGCCAGCTTCAGGCTCAGAAGATGAATTTTGATGCAGAGACTAAGGCAATATTTCTCTTATGTTCATTGCCATCCTCATGGGATACCTTCCGTACAGCTGTCAGTAACTCTGCACCTGCTGGAGTGTTGAAATTTGATGATGTTGTTGGTAGCTTGCTGGCCGAGGAGATTAGGCGGAAGTCTATGGATGGCAACAAGCAAGATGTAGCCTTAAATGTGCAAAGGGGCAGATCAGAGTTCAGGGGGAAGTCCCAAGAAAGAGGGAAGTCTCGTAGCAAATCCAGGGCACAGAACATTGAGTGTTACCACTATGGCAAGAAGGGCCATATGAAAAAGGATTGCTACAAGCTAAAAAGAGAGCAAAACGATAAGAAAAAGAATGTAAATTGGGGTGCAAATCAGAAGGAAGAGAGTCCAAGGGAGGACAAAGGAAAAGTGAAGATCGAGGAGATCAATGCAATCACACATGATAGTGACAATGACGTTCTCTTCATGTCTAGTTTATCTGCAGAGTTGCTTACCACTTCAGATGATGCATATTCCCAGGATTGGATTTTGGATTCTGGTGGTTCATTCCATGTTACTCCCCATAGGGAATGGTTCTCCACTTATGACATTGGAAAGACAGGTTGTGTGCATCTTGGAAATGACTATGCATGTGACATAGTGGGAGTAGGTGACATAAAGTTTTCTTTTGCAAATGGGTCTGCATTTATTTTGAAACATGTGAGACATGTGCCTAAGTTGACCAAGAGTCTTATTTCAACCCACTAAGATGATGCTGGTTTTCACACCACTTTTGGCTTTGAGAGTTGGAAAATTCAGAAGGGCTCTATGCTTTTGGCCAGGGGTGCCAAGTGTGGGACTTTGTATCCCTTACATGTATCAAGGGTATTTGATCATGTTGTTGCAATAACCGAGCAGCTAAGCACTTCTTTGTGGCATTGCAGGTTGGGGCACATGAGCCAGAATGGAATGAAACTCTTATGCCGTTTGGGTTATGTACCGCATTTGAGTTTCTCTAATTTTGAATTTTGTGAGCACTGTCTCTATGGGAAGCAGACTAAATCAGCCCATAAAAGAAGGGGAAAGAAAGATTTTGAAAAGCTTGATTTGGTGCATTTAGACGTATGTGGTCCCATGCCTACACGATCATTAGGCGGGGCTGAATACTATGTTACATTCATTGATGATGCAACTAGGAAAGTGTGGGCTTATGCTATAGCTCAGAAGAGTGATGTGTTCCAGGTATTTCAGAAATGGCTGGCCTTGGTTGAGAATCAATCAGGTAGAACGCTTAAATGCCTACGAACTGACAATGGTGGAGAGTATCTCTCTCATGACTTTCAACATTTCTATGATACACGTGGGATTAAGAGGGTACCATTCAAGAAAGTGTTGAAATATGTGGTGCCAAAGTGCACTAGTGGGTGTAGTATTGGGGAGTAGATGAGGAGCATGCCATGTGGCAAAAGGGCATCCCATAAAGAAGTGTGGCCCAAAGTGGTCTGTACCTTTTCTCCTATAAAAGGAGAGGTCACTATCAATCAAATCATATCAGCCTTGTGCACTTGTCTCAAGATTCTTTTTATGAGTCCAAGCTAATCTATCTTGGAACCTAATTGACTTGAGCAACACTCATGTGCACACTTAGACTTCACCCACCTTAGAGTAGCCATGTTTGCTTTGTTTAGTTAGATTCATGTTTAGTTAGGTTCAGTTAAAGTCTTAGCTAGGTGATAGGAGAGCTCGGTCCATAATTTCATCAGAAAGGTTGCAATGCATGCTTTCCAACGCAAGTCTTTCTGGTGGTTTTTGGGCTGAGGCAATGCAGACTACAGTGCATGTGATCAATAGATCACCTAGTAACAGTTTGGATGGCGGTATTCCTGAAGAGGCATGGAGTGGCAAGAAGCCCTTTTAGTCTCATTTGCATATATTTGGGTGTGAGGCATATGCACATGTGCCGAAAGAGCTTCGAAAGAAGCTAGATCCTAAGTCTAGGAAATGCATCTTTCTGGGTTATGGTGAAAGTGGAGAGATGGGCTATCGTCTCTGGGATCCAGAAGCAAAGAAGATCATACGCAGCCATGATGTAGTATTAAATGAAAAGAAGATGCATAAGACACCCATGAGGGATGTGAAAATGAGGAGAATCACTTTCCAGGATGTGAATCCACGTGCATATGTTGATAGATAGCAAGCTGTCCATGCACCAAATGTGCAAGAAATGGTACCACCAAGTACTCCCATAGGTATACAATCAAGGGTAGATGATGGATCATCTATTGGTGGAAATGATGAGCCAAATGTGGCTAATATGCAGGTGGGACAACAAGCTGAAATGCTCTTGAGAAAATCATCTAGAGTGTCTAGACCGCCTGATAGGTTTGTTCCAAGAGTAGACTATGTGATGCTTACTGATTGCGGGGAGCCTTCTTGCTACAGAGAGGCTATGATGTGTGAGGATCAACGCAAGTGGGAGTATGCTATGCAATCAGAGATGAGTTCACTTATGAAGAATAAGACTTGGGACTTGGTTTCTTTGCCACATGGAAAGAAAGCATTGCCATGTAAATTGGTCTACAAGATGAAGGTCACAGGTGATGATGTGCCTAGGTACAAGGCCCGTTTGGTTGCTAAAGGGTTCAAGCAAGAAAAGGGTGTGGACTTTAATGAGATATTCTCTCCAGTTGTGAAGATGACCACACTTAGATGCATGCTTGGACTAGTGGCAGCAGAGGATATGGAGCTTATGCAGATGGATGTCAAGACAGCTTTCTTGCATGGGGATTTGCATGAGGAAATTTACATGGTGCAATCGGAAGGCTTTGAAGAAAAGGGCAAAGAACATTTAGTTTGCAAGCTAAAGAAGAGTCTCTATGGTCTTAAGCAAGTGCCTAGAGAATGGTATCAAAAGTTTGATGCTTTCATTTGGTCCCAAGTTTTAGAAGGAGTGAAATTGATCACTGCCTCTACACTAAAAGGGCTAAGGATAATAGCCTGATAATCCTGGCACTATATGTGGATGATATGCTATTGGCTAGCAAGAATACTTATGAGCTAGATGCATTAAAGGCCAAGTTGCATGAGGCCTTTGATATGAAGGATTTGGGACTTGCAGGTCATACTCTTGGTATGCGCATCACGCGTGATCGGAGTAGGTAACTCCTTTGGCTTTCACAAAAAGAGTATGTTACAAAAGTACTGCAGCATTTCAATATGGAGGGGGGAAAGGCATGAGTACTCCATTGCCTCCATATGTGAAATTGAGTCATATAGATAGTCCCAAATCAGATGAGGAAAGGGCCATGATGGCCAAGGTTTATGCATCAACAGTTGGGAGTCTTATGTATGCTATGATAGCTACTAGACCAGACATTGCATTTGCAGTGGGAGTTGTTAGCCGGTATATGGCTAATCCAGGAAAGAGGCATTGGGAGGCAGTTAAGTGCATCATGAGCTACATGAAGGGTACCAAGGAGATGTGCATCTACTTTGGTAAAGGAGACATGCGTGTACTTTGGTACACAGATTCAGACTATGTAGGAGGGCATGTGGATAGTAGGAGATCCACTTCTGGTTATGTGTTCACCTTTGCAGGTGGTGCAGTGTCATGGATGTCTCGCACACAGAAGTGCATTGCTTTGTCTACCACAGAGGCTGAGTATGTTGTTGCAGCCACAGAGGGTTGCAAGGAGGCTATACGGCTTGATCGGCTAGTGGGAGATTTGGGGATTCATACAGGTGTACCGACATTGCATAGTGATTCCATGAGTGCTATTCAGCTAGCACGGAATCTGGTCTTTCATGCAAAGACCAAACACATTGAGGTCAGGTACCATTTCATCAGGGAGGTACTTGAGGACAAGCGCATAGAGCTTGTCAAGGTTCATACAGATGATAACCCAACAGATATACTGACGAAGAGTCTACCTAGTCAACGGTTTGAGTATTGTCGTGTATTGATGGGCATTGGATAGTATGCTCACTGGTTTTTCTCCCTTAAAGGCACATTGTCCTTTAAGTGGGAGGTTGTGGGGGTTAAAGTTCACTGTGCCTTTACCCCGGTTATGTACAATACTCAAACACATATATAAATGAATGAAAAAGAAGATTAGGGTGGTTCTGCACCCACCAAAACTTGTGTGGCTCTCTGTTTCTCTCTCTCCCTCTTCCATTCTTGCTTCTGTTGAGAGCACTCTCAGCATCTTGTTGGCCATACTTGAGGGCGGCAGTCATATTAGCCATTTGGTGAGTGAGAAATAGTTTACGTTTTTATAGTGGGATTGGTACTGGATGAAGAGAGAGATTAAAGAGTTGCAAAATGTTGAAGAGAATTTTGTAGGACTCCGACATGGTCATTTGGGTCAACGATTTTCTAATGAGCTTTTGTCTTCTAGATAGTTGTTATTCTCTTACCTTGGTATAATCTTGTTGTTGTGCAATGTAGGCTAAAAGCAGAGTGCCCCCTTTTTTTTAGCCACCTCTTATACTTTGGTCTTTTTTTGGGACCTAACCACCCTCCTAATAAAACAAGCCAGAGCTTTTAGCCCCCCCCCCAAAAAGTATTTATTTCTTGAGTTTCATAGAATGCTATTAAAAAGCACCCAAGAGCACCCATGTTTCCACTCTAGGATACACAATTTTGCTATTGCAAGATCAAGACACAAAAGGGACAATATAAACAATGAGAATAATCAACATGAGACATGACATGGGATTCATATGGACCCAATCGCCAAATACAAAGGGTAGTTATTTTAATATTGAGTTCATGAAGACCATAAGATATTGCTCGAATGAGTTTGTAAGGTGTGCCTTTGGGACTATGATAATGTGGAAGTTAGTATTGCAAGGAAGGGACCAATATCATTTTAAAGCTATGGGTATGAAAATTCTTAGTACCTTTGAAATCCATGTTCAAAGGACATAGCATCTTTAAATTGCCATACCATAAGATCTACCATTCAATTTGTGGATAGGTTGAAAAAGTGCTAATAGATTCAACAAGATTTAGTCTAAGGTGGCTTGTAGGACCTAGAAATTTCATTCATTTTGTTGAAATTATTTACTCAGTTTTGTATGAATATTTTTTATGCCATCTTGTGAAAAGTCTAATGAGGGGCATCATGATAAATGTTCCCATAATTGTTGGTGGAAATTGGGAAAAATTGGCTCACATTGTTGGTTCTTGCAAGCACAATATATTTTATGACATCAATGGAGGTGAGGCTAACATGTGCATATTAATGATCATGTGTTGAGACTATGCGCAACAAACTATGTCTTTGATTTCTATTAAAGATGCAAAGAGAGATTGTAATTTTATAATTTGTTGATAAAACAAATATTTTTGGGTGCTTTGCTTGAGAAAGAGTGGTGTATGTCAAAGAATTTCTACATTTTAAAAAAGGATTACATGCTAGTCCTTCCATTGCCAGGCCTTGGGATTTGTGCACCATGTGTGCTATTGCAAGTTGAACATGAAATTATTCCTCACAAAAAGATTGAAGAACCTTTGCCAATTTATGTGAATTTTGCAATGAAAAAATGGATTTCCAATTTTGGGATTTGAATCTTTGTATGTGAGTCCCCCAAATGTGTTGTTTTGATCTATTGTTGCATCAACAAAATGGATCCACACTTGTTTTCCAATGTTTCTAGATGTTCTATACATTTTCACATGCTTTTGACATCATAGTGTTCCAACTTTTTGAAGAAAAACTCTACTAGCATCCTTGGTTTCACTGTCAATATCTTGTGTTTTTGTTTGTTGCTTGTTGGAATGCTTACTTGAAAACTTTAAGGCCATTGCTCTCTCATTGTGTTTACTTGCATCTTTACTTGTGAGATATCCATGGGGGACATGTGATGTTTGGAAGGTACTCTAAAGCATGCAAATGTTCCATCTGTTGCTTATTTAATTTAACGATGATATCATGTATTGCATTTAACATGGAATTGCTTGGCGCATTGTTTAATTTAATCTAAAGCATTTAGGCTTTGCATGCATATTACGTGCTTGTGAAAGGCTTCAATGCATTTGTATCAACTTTGGAAAAACTAAGATTGCTTGCATTGGTCCTCATTGGTGAAATTCCTCTCATGTTGTGATATCCAAATATTCAAAATAACTGTAAGTTGTGGCCCAATGCTATGGCACTCTTTGTAGATACTTACTGTGGCTTAAGAGTAAGCCTAGATAAGGAAAAGACAATTAAATACTACCTTCAATTAATGGATCAATTAACGTAATCCTTCTCTAAAGTTGCTTGAAAAGCACTCTATGTATATTTCTTATCACCCTTAAAACACACAGTTTTGTCCATCGTTCTTTCTACTTCATGGTTCATTGAATCACTACATTCTATAAGCATGATCAGGGAATTTTGAGAAGCTAATGAATTATTACCTTTAATTATGATTTTGTGGATGGTTGAGATTAGCTAACAAGAAAGTGTTGTTGTAGCAACAATTACTAAGGGAGATCTTGGAGATGAAGTGTTAAGGGTGCTCTAGGAGAGGTTAGATTGGCCTTAGCATTTGATATAAAAAATGAGAGGGCTTGGAATGTAGGAGCTCTCCCAATTCCCCTTTTTGTTCCTTTGCATTGATCCAAGTTTGGATTATGGGGGTGGCACTCTCTCGAGGTGAGCCCAAAATTATTTTGAAGTCTTGGACTAATTGTAGTGTAACATCATTGCTCATCACTTTACTCTAAGTTGGGTTGCCTCAAGAACTCACCTAGAACTTTTAACACAATAAGAGTCCACGGAAAGCCACTATGAATATTGGAAGAGGCATTTGGATGCACGTGCCTTCCTTTTTTTATTTATCAATAACATGAGTAGTAACAAGGCTCAATATTCCTACATGTACATATCTAACTTCATCTAATGTGTGTAGTTTTCCATCCTTTTTCCATCCACTCTTGTTATGTCTTTGCACATGCAATGCACAAATCGGTCCCTAAGGTCTTGGATATCTTGGATTGAGAAATTTCTAATCTACTCTAGCATTTACTTTTTTGGTTGAAACTGATTCATGATAGTCAATGTAGTTGGCCTAGCAATCTTTCCACAACTACTCTAGCATTCACTTTTTTAAATTGAAGGTGATTCATTTTATATTTTTATTTTTAGTCATATTGACTATGGCAAAGTATTCCATAGGAGCACATTTGACGTAGTGGGTTGGATGCTTTCTGTGGTTTAGTTGTGAACACTTAACTAACTTGTGACTTGCCATGTTAGATTGTCAGTATTGTGGGTTATTCCATCTTAATATTGATGTCGCTAGTGGTATTGGTGTTGTGACGCCAAAACTTGATATGTTTTATTTGGCATTGGTATTGCTTTCTTCTATGTTTGATAAGAGTTTGAGTATCAAGTGATAGCCTAGTGGCTCTCACTTATTTCTATTTTCTAAGATATTGTACATATGGGATTGAGAGGATGAGTGGAATGGATCATTGTAAATACCATAGATATGAATTATAAATACCTTGGTATGGGGTGAGAGTTATTTGTGTATGGGATATTATGGGTTTTTAGAAAATAGGAAGAGTGAGTCATATAAAGAGGTGGGCTTATGTCCATGTGTTCCAATAATATAAGAGAAGCCACATGCCAAGCATGTGGAAGGGAGGAGTGTGGAGTCTAGAGGAATCCTTCTAGAATTCCCATGTGCAATAAGGAGGATGTGGACATATGGAAAAGAGAGGGTCCCTATGGGCTCCATGTGGGGAGACTCTTGACTTTCTCAATATTTTAAGAGTCTTGAGCATCTTTTGATGGGACACATGGCAAGAGTAGCCAAAAAGGACATGGATGGTGACATATAGGCTTATGTGATTGATGGGGAAACGAATCTACAGGCAACAATTGTAAATGGTGAAGGAGGGTGACAAAATATCTATAAAACGAGCCCTCCTCTCCCTTGTTCATCATCCCTTCCACCATTAGGCCTCATGTTGCTGTAGCTCTAGTCTCCTCAAGCCTCTTCCATGAGCCTTCTCTCCCTCTTGTAGATATTCTCTTATGTAGACTCTTGAGTCCATCTCTCTCTAGTTCATTCTCTCTCTATGAGTAGTCTTGGAGCTTCCGCTCCCTCTTTTTATCTATTTCCCAAGCCATAAAGGGAGCTATTCCTTCCCTCCTAGGCGATCTCTATGGGACTTGGATCATTGATGAAGTCTAAGCATAGAGGTAGTATTCTCCCAAGTCGGCACCAGTAGAAGGAACACTTTTTACCCCATCCAGTAAACTGCCCATATCTTTTTGACTGCTTCTCTATTTCTTACGAAACTTATATCAAAGTGAAGCCCATTTCAAGGTGCATCTCAATATTTGATTGAATATTTTATATCATGTCTCTATTGAAAGTTATGGGTCTTTGTGTCTTATGACAGTTTGGAGAGTGTTTTGAGCCAAGTGTAAAGGTATCTATGAAGGAGGTGCAATGTTTCCTCGGAACCTACCCATCCGACCCAATCAGCCCCTTCAAACTCCTCGATATATATCAGTTCATGTCATGTTGAGCTGCAAGATCTTCTTTCAACAACATATCACTCAAGATTCTCTTTGGCGCAGACTGGCTTGCTGAGATTATGGCCTCCGCTGATCCTTTCCTTCTCCTTATGCTTGAGTACAACATCACTTGGGATGTTACCATCTTTATTCTCATATAAGGGAGAATAGTATGGTGTGGTCTCTTGGTATAAAAGCTTCTTTTTAATGTCCCTTTCCCAGTGATGAATATCTCTATCACTCAGTTCGAAAGCAGCAGGAAGCGAAGAGGTGTGTCAACTTTATTACCCCCAACTTCATGTCACATCTTTTGGTGGAGACACCGGGTACATTTGGTATTGGATTCATCCCACCTTACTAAATGGTCTCGGGTGTAATGTATTGCATGTTATGCCTAGTATAGGCATGCATTTTCTGATGTGATAAAGAAGACACCTGGAAGAACTCTGTTAGAAGAGATTGCATCCCGTTTAAGAGAACTAGAAGATTGTGAAGGTAATGCTCAAGCTATTCACATGGTCATCATGATCATATACTTTATGTTTGCACTCTTGAATATGTTGGTGAATCGACAACACTGGCAGTAGGCACAATGATAGATTGGGGATTATTTCATGCACTATTAGCTTGGTGTGAAGAAGAGTTGAGTCTTTGGGTAGTTTTTGACTATAACAGTGGAGTGGTGATTCTCAATGCTTTCAACTTCTTTTGCTATGCAAATGATGAAGAGTACAATATCTTGAAGCTGTTATGTTCACTTCCAATTGTGAGAAGGGTGATTCTTGAATGCATGTATACACAATGTTTTCACGGTGCTAGTTGGTCACTTATTTTTGAAAATTTTATTGAGAATCACATTGTGGAGGGTTTTCAACAAGTGGTTATGCACAATAAGTTGGTCTTGGTATACTAAGGCTCTATGGGATCTTGTTTGGATCTTGTTTGGGATATTATTTGGATCTTGGTGTTTCCTTTTTGTGTTTCATCATGGTGAAGATTCCAGTGTTTCAAGGGACCCAAGGGGAAGACCTGGAGTCTAATCTTCGGGATTTTTTTCGAGGATGTCGAAAAAAATAAGTTGGTCTTGGTATACTAAGGCTCTATAGGATCTTGTTTAGATCTTGTTTGGGATATTATTTGGATCTTGGTGTTTCCTTTTTGTGTTTCATCATGGTGAAGATTCCAGTGTTTCAAGGGACCCAAGGGGAAGACCTGGAGTCTAATCTTCGGGATTTTTTTTGAGGATGTCGACTTTCTAGATGGTCCATGAAGGATCGGGAGGAGATTTTGCCTGATTTTCTTGAAGTTGTAGCCTTGAGTTGGCACGAGGCCTTGCCGGACTCTACCGAGGAGGACTGGGACCAAGTGGTGGCTGTAATGAAGCAGAGATTTGGGGCAGTGGAGTCACCAAATGCTTTGATGTTGCAATCAGACCGGTTCTATCAAGGAGAGGGTGAGATGGTCTCTGCGTTGGCAATCCAATATGAAACTTTATGGACAAAGTATGAAAGGGCAGCTTTGCGAGCTCTGGCATCTGCATCATCGGCCCCTCAAAGTCTCGTAGGGATGGAGCACTTAAAGATGAGAAAATTTGTTATGTCTTTGGAGCCTCGTCTTCACTCAAAAGTAATGAGTAAAGATTCAATAACATACGTGGAGGCACTTCACATTGTGACCAAGAAAGAAGCTTCTCTAAAGATCGAATCCTCTTTTGTGTCTTCAACAGCTTCAACTTCTAAGGTGGAGGTAATGGGCACTCCTTAGGTACCAAAGTCCTCTGAGTTAGATCATAATATCTCCCAATTGATGGCAGAGTTTGCTTATTTGAAATTGCATTTGGTGCATGACAACCTAGAGCACCAAAGAGTGAAGATAGGCCTCAAGATAAGAGTGGGGTCACTTGCTATGAATGTAATGAAAAAGGTCACTATCACCCCGAGTGTCCTAGATTAAGAAAGAAAGAAGAAAAACAAGTATCCTTGTTAGAAGCTTCTTCAGGGGATGAGGAAAGAGAGGTAATGATGGCTAAATGGGGGCGTGGTAAAGCAAAAGAAGAAGAAGAAAGCAAGGAAGAAGTAGATGAGGAACATCAGGAAGAGGAATGCCGTATTAAGAAAAAGAGGGCATCTAGAAGGAGAATTAGCCAGTCAGACTTTCCTTTAGGACAGGGCATTAGAAGCTATGACTTGTTGTCCAACCTTGAAGAAAAGGAAGCTCACCTTTGGTCAATTACTTGCTTTGTCTCTAAAACTACAGAAAGAATGGGGAAAGCTAGCAAGCACAAGAGTGTCAAAGAAGAAAAAGAAGAAAAGTGCCATTCTTGTTGTTAAAAAGATAGATATAGATGTTGGTGATGATGAACCGGTGGTTGATGTGATCATTGACGGTCAAGTCATTTCTAATGTTTACATTGATGGAGGTGCATCGATTAATGTCATGAGTGAGACAACCATGATAGATGCTGATTTAAAATACTCTAGTACTACCTCTCCTTATTGCATCAAATTGGCTAACAATACTAGGGTAAAGACCTTGGAAGTTGTGAAGAATCTAGTAGTGGATGTATGTGGAATTTCTGTGCCGACTACTTTTCAGGTGATCCCTACCAAGCCAGATGCACATGCCTATCCATTGATTTTGGGAAGGCCTTGGCTATGCAAGGTGAAGGCTATTCAACAGTGGGATACTGGAGAATTGATTTTGTAGGGAAATGATAAGAAGGTGTGCTACAACATCAGAAGTCACAAAAAGGAAGTTGTCAAGGAGGAGTCTTCAACATCAGAGAGTTCGAGCTCTGACTTAACCGATGAAGAAGAACAGACATGGTGTAGCTTCGAGGAGTCTAGCTCAGAGGGTGAGGTGGAAGGAGTGGCCTTTGATGCTGATCAGGATGAGTCAGGGTGGAACAAGGTGGTGGTACAAGAAGATCTTATAGAGACACTTCATGTGGAGGATGTGAAGCACACTAAACGATGCCAATGTAATGAAGAGCTTCTTGGTAATTCTCTATCAGGTAGTGAGAAGCTCCAGTACTTGGATATGTTAGATGATTTTCATTGTCTATTTACAACAAGCTATTCACAGGTTCAACCAGTCTCTCTTGTGGAGCATAAGATTGAGTTGAAGCCAGAAAGCAAGCCAGTTGTGCAACGCTTAAGGCGATTGGGGGTGATCCAAGCTGAGGCACTAAAGAAAGAGGTAACACAACTACTTGAGGGGGATTCATTTTTCCTATTGATGATTCAGAATAGATATCTCCTTTAGTTGTCACACCAAAGAAAGGAAATAAGTGGCGGATTTGTGTGGACTTTCATGCTTTGAATGCATGCACTAAGAGGGATCATTTTCCTTTGCCATTCCAAGATGAAATACTAGACCAAGTAGCAACGCATGAGATGTATTCTGTATGTGATGGGTATTCTGGGTACTTTTAAATTCATATTCAGGATGAAGATAAAAAGAAAACATCATTTGTCACACCTTGGGGAGTTTTACTTACAGAGTGATGCCTTTTGGGTTGACCAATGCACCAGCTACATTTCAAAGGTTCATGAGTCAAGTGCTCAAGCCTTACTTGGGAAAGTTCGTAAGGGTGTTTTTGATGATTTTTGCATTTATTCTCAGCGCATAGATCACATGGACAAGTTAAAGATGGCCTTAGCTGGATTGATGAAGCAAAAGGGTATCTAAATCGTAGCAAGTGTCATTTGGCTCAAACAAAAGTAGACTTATTGGGGCATATTGTGTCTAAAGAAAGATTGAAATGGATCCTGACAAGGTTCAAGCAATCATGGCATTGCCAAGTCCTGAGAGTGTCACTAGTGTTCGCAAAATTCTAGGAAAGAGCAAGTATTATTAACGCTTTTGTGATGATTTCACAGAGATAGTGCATCCGATGAACTTGTTGACAAGAAAAGGAGTTTCTTTCCAATGGGGTGTGGAGCAATAGGAGTCTTTTCAGCAACTTAAGGAGGCCATGAGTAAGGCCCAATATTGAAGCTCTTTGATTGGTCTCAAGACTTTTATGTAAATCCAAGTGTATCTTTGCATTTAGTTGGTGTTGTATTGCTACAAAGAGGAGAGGTAGGTAGAATGCAACCCATCTATTATGCTAGCCAATAGCTTATAGAGATGGAAACAAGGTATGAAGAAATGGAGGAGCAAGCCCTCTCTTTAGTGTTTTCAGTCAGAAAGTTTCGCTCCTATTTATTACCTCGACCATTTTTCTTCCTTACCTCTCAGTCTATATTAGCATATCTAGTTCGAAAGCCTAATCCTTGGAGGAGATTTGCAAAATGGTTGTCAGAGCTTCAAGAGTTCTCTTTCTCTTTTGTCACTGAAAATACCACTAGGTCCACTATGGCAGATTTGCTAACAGGACGTCAAGATCTAAGAGAAGAAAAGAAATATAAGGAGGACATTAATGATGAAAGGGAGACACCACCAACAGCTTTTGTCTTGTATTTTGATGGGGGCTTTAGTCCTTCATGCCAACAAGGAGCCATGGCGATAGTCTTGATGAATACTAAAGGTCAAAGGTGTGGGCAAGAGGACAAGAGATTCCAGGCATCACAACTAACAATGCAGCTGAGTATAATGCATTTATTCTTGGTTTGGAGGGTTGTCTTCAAAGTCAAGTTAAAGAATTGGAAGTAAGAGGAGATTCTCAGCTTATTATAAAGCAAATGCAAGGGCATTACAAGACAAGGAGTCCTCATTTGAAGGAGCTTAATCAAAAGGCTATGGCACTATGTAGTCAATTTGATTTTTGCAAGTTTGTTCATATAAACAGAAAAGAAAATCAAAGGGTGGATGAGCTAGCTACTCAAGATATTGTAGTACAAGACCGGGGGGTGGTTTCTTTGGTAGATACTGGATGGCCAAAACTGCAAGATGTTTAGCAATATGTGGAAGAAGGCATGTTTCCTCGAGTGTTAACTCGACAACAGAAGCAGAGATTGGTAAGGAAGGCTTGTCCCTATACTATTGTTGATGACATTCTTTATAAATTGGGAAAAGACAAGGTGCTCCGTCGGGTGGTCCATCCCATGGAGACTAGGAGAATCCTAGAAATGTGTCATGAATGCTCTGGCCATTTTGCTTTAGTGAGCACATAAATCATGGCATGTCC
The DNA here is from genome assembly GCF_047967505.1 of Dipteris shenzhenensis. Taxonomy (NCBI): domain Eukaryota; kingdom Viridiplantae; phylum Streptophyta; class Polypodiopsida; order Gleicheniales; family Dipteridaceae; genus Dipteris; species Dipteris shenzhenensis. The sequence continues at coordinate 12,421,361 of NC_141626.1, forward strand.
ACGCCATACTATCCCCAATGTAATGGCTTGGTTGAGAAAACAAATCGATTGTTGTGCAATTCAATGGGAAAGCTTGTAGACACCAAGAAAAGGCATTGGGATAGGCACTTGGCAGAAGTTTTATGGGCTTACAGAACCACACACAAGCTAACTATTGGGTTTAGACCATTCCAACTAGTGTATGGAATAGAAGCCATTTTGCCCATTGAATCGGAGATACATAGTCTTGGCACAATTGCAAGAAAAAGGACAGGAGGATGCCTATGCTCAATGCTTGGTAGGTGATATACGGGCTTATGTGATTGATGGGGGAAAGGAATCTACAGGTAGCAATTGTAAATGGGTGGAGGGTGACAAAATCTCTATAAAAGGAGCCCTCCTCTCCCTTGTTCATCATCCCTTCCACCATTAGGCCTCATGTTGCTGTAGCTCTAGTCTCCTCAAGCCTCTTCCATGAGCCTTCTCTCCCTCTTATAGATATTCTCTTATGTAGACTCTTGAGTCCATCTCTCTCTAGTTCATTCTCTCTCTATGAGTAGTCTTGGAGCTTCCGCTCCCTCTTTTTATCTATTTCCCAAGCCATAAAGGGAGCTCTTCCTTCCCTCCTAGGCAACCTCTATGGGACTTGGATCGTTGATGAAGTCTAAGCATGCAGGTGGTATTCTCCCAAGTCAGCACTAGTAGAAGGAACAGTTTTTACCCCCATCTAGTAAACTGCCCATATCTTTCCGACCGCTTTTGTTTCTTATGAAACTTATATCAGAGCGAAGCCCATTTCAAGGCGCATCTCAATATGTGATTGAATATTTTATATCATGTCTCTATTGAAAGTTATGGTTCTTTGTGTCTTATGACAGTTTGGAGAGTGTTTTGAGCCAAGTCTAAAGGTATCTATGAAGGAGGTGCAATGTTTCCTTGGAACCTACCCATCCGACCCAATCAGCCCCTTCAAACTCCTCAATATATATCAGTTCATGTCATGTTGAGCCGCAAGATCTTCTTTCAACAACGTATCGCTCTTCTCTTTGGCGCAGACCGGCTTGCTGAGATTATGAGGCTCCACTGATCCTTTCCTTCTCCTTCTCCTTATGCTTGAGTACAACATCACTTGGGATGTTACCATCTTCATTCTCATATAAGGGAGGATAGTATGGTGTGGTCTCTTGGTATAAAAGCTTCTTTTTAATGTCCCTTTCCCAGTGATGAATATCTCTATCAATCAACTCGAAAGCAGCAGGAAGTGAAGAGGTGCATGAAGTTTATTACCCCCAACTTCATGTCATAGTGTTATGTTTGATCATTGTACTTGAGCTCAATTATGTTGGCATTAATTGATTTGGTGATTCATTCAATTGATTAGCAACTAATGTAATTGGCAACTCAGTATAGAGGATGGAACTAATGACGAGGATGGAATTAGTTCAAGGGTATTGATTGGGGTGTCACTTGGTGCATAGCAAAACCACTTTTGGATAAAGCAAGCCCAAAGTGGCTTTGTAAAATGTATGGAATGTGAATCATTTGGATAAAGTGAGACCAAAGTGGCTTTGTAAAAAGGCATTCAACATAATTCCTTACTTTTGGAAAAGATTCTTTGCTAGCAGCCAACTCTGTCTTGTAGTCCAACAACCCACACTTGTGATTAGTTTTTGAGTCTTCTCTTTATCCTATTAAGTAGAAAATTCATGAAAGCAAACGTAAGTTGTCAAGTGATTAGTCCATTATGCGTGTATCACTTAAAGTACTTATTTTGCCTCTTTGTGCCATATGTGATCTAAATGGGACTTGTAAGACATGACATGTATTTTGCATTAGCTTTGATTGAGATGTTTTTCTTTAGCATGTCTATGTTAAAGTCACTTGCAATGTGCGCACTACCTTAGTCATTAGCCGAACCACCCGTGCATTTAATTGCCTACACTACCAAAATTTAGCACCTCGTCCTATAGCATATAACTTATTGTTCTACCGCTTGTACTAGTAGGCTTGGAGACTTAGGCCTACAAGGCTACACAGCCTACAATACTCTCTGCCCATACGTATTAACTACGATCACAACAAAAGTTTTGTGTCTGTTGTCCTACTTGCAATCTTAGGATTCTCTATGCCCTGCGAGCTTTGCCTTTGCCCACTACAGCATCTAATCCCTCTCTGAAGCTATCTGCATTCTTGCTTTTTGGGCTATAATTCTCTATGGCATGTGACGCTTGTGTGCAAGAATCTGGCCGGATTTGTAACTCACCATGATGAAAGCAGTTTGGATAAAAGTCATTCCATTAATTGAAAGATTTCTTTGACTATTTCAAAGCCTAGGGTTCAAGCTTTCCAAAGGTCTTTATACTTCTCCAAAAAAAGAGCCTTAGTCCAAACTCTTATAAAAGGATTTGTGCAGAAGAAAAAGAGGGGGTTTCTTTCAAGAAAGACCATTAAAAGAGATAATTCTAAAATGGCTTGCCATCATAAGTATGAATCCACGCCAAAAATGAAAATTTTCAACAAAGGCAAAAATTGCAGCTGAATCTAAAAAACCAAAATTAAGGAAGGGATATTTGAGCCACAAAGCTATCAGATAGCAAATTGAAAATTGCTTGGGCACATAGGCAATTCATGTGACATGAATTCACAATAAATCTCCTAGTCTAGTCCAAATTCCATCTGATCAATAGCAAAATAAGTGATTTCTACTTTTCTAAATAAAAGTCATAAACTTAGTATAATTCACCATCCATTCTTTGGTCATACACTTGAATCACAAAAACATCTTTCATCCTGTCATATTTTCATACACATAGTATTCTAAATTGCCTTTGGGAGGTCAAACACGTACTACGCTCCAAGAGTAGTTAGATGCACTTTAAGCACAATTAGCACATGAGCGTGAACATAGGGAGAAACTAGAGGAGAAAGTAAATAATGAGAAGAGACACAGGCACCCACCCACTGATGAGTCATTTGACTTTGACTTTGAAGATGGCTACATCTTAAGATAGTGAAGGCCACAATTAAAGCACAAAGTTCAAAGAAAGGAAATAAAACAAGTAGAAAAGCTTTCACATTCTAGAGTTTTGGTGGGAAGAAAGATGCACACACTGTTTTGTCATGGATTAGTGAACTATGTAATTATTTTTTAGGGGAGCGGTTCTCTAAAAAAGACTAAAGCAAACGTGCTACTAATCATTTAGTTTTCGTGTTGCACTCTGGTGAAATGTCACTAAGCATAGTAGAATACGACCAGATGCCTAGAGTAAGAAAGATTTTCTATCAGTGCATTTCAAGGCAAAAGCTAGGTCAATCCTTAGAGAAAGTGAGTGAACGGGATCGAAGGAGAAAAATATGTAGCAGGTTTAAAATCCAAATTGAGAGCCAAGATTAATAATGTTCCATCCCCATTCACTCAATTCTACCATTTCACTTGCCAAGAATTGCAAGAGAAAGAATGGAATGCTAAAAGAAGGGAAGAGTTAGGACCAATCTATACCTTTCCATAAAAAGAAGAAGTTTGATAAGTGATTCCTTTTTCAAATCTAAATTAGGTTTTATCTTATAGAAAACAGATTCTCCTTTGAAGACAATTTATAAAAATTTAAAGAAGACATTGGGCACCATCAAGGGCTGGTCTTGAGAGTTTCATTAAGCTATGTAGATACTCTCTATGGGGAGATCCAACGAGACCGTCTAAAGTGAGGTGTTGTTTGTGCATTAAACCCAAAGGGGAAGTAGGTTTGGGGATAGTTGATATTGAGAAAGCTGCTCATAAGCTTGCTGCCTCGTGGATTGTCAAAGCTATTCTTAACCCTTTAGAAGATTGGTCCCTGCTTTTGCTCAAAAATACTATTCATATTCGGCCTCTCAAAGCCCCTAATTGAAGAACTTTCCTCTTCTCTCGGTTCTGCTCCCTAGAATCGTCACCACAAAAGGGAGCCCTTTATGGAGGCCTCTTTGGTCTGCTTTTGAGAAAATCAAGAGCTTCATTGTCTTTTCAAGCAAGGGTGTCTTTATGGCGCTTGATTCCATTTGCGTCTCGGTGATCTTCAAATACAAGTCGATGAATGATGAAGACATAGTGTGTTACGTCAGCCGTAATCCCGGAACCCTTTGGTGTGGTTATGGTGAAGTGGGAAACCAGAGGGCTTGACAGTGCTTGCATCAATGGGAGTGTAGAGGGTCGGGGACTAGGGATTACGCTGGGCCCAGGCAACAATATGGAGTGCATAAGTAAGGCCTAAATGGGCATAGAGGTTCTAAGGTCCATATGGACACATGGCACTCAAGAGAACAAGCACTTAGGAGGGAGGATTCCACAAGGAACTTGAGAGAGAGCAAGTTCAGGTGACAAGGGAATCCGTGGCCCTCCTTTGTGGATAGTCGCTTAGATGAGAAAGGGATGCACATAGTATACAGGGTCTCAGATCGTATGCGTAGAATCTAGTACGAGTACGCGACAGTTTCACAGCACACTGCAATGACAGAATCGAGTTTATGGCAGCCAGATTCCGAGACACTTAGCTTCAGTCAAATCGAATTGATGGAATAGTGACCCGTGGGATATACATAGTCAATGGGAATTCGGCCCAGAAGCAATAAGAGCATGAAGAGCATGGTCGGCAAACTGCAGCAGCCCGTGAATCAGCGAGATATGATACTAGACAGTTGCGTGACATCAAGGTTCTTAATTGGATGGGAGTCATGACTTCGCGCGGGGCTCAAGACTCAGCCTCCCTGAGTTCCTAACAAAGGGCTTCTTGAATGGTGATCTCCGAGTTGAACCTCGTAACACGAGCTTAGCCTTTGTGAATACTGACAGCCGTTTCAAGAGACAACCTGCAGCTGCTGCGCACAGCACATAGCTATTCCCTCGAATCTGCAGGCTTGAGCGACGGCGCAGAGTTCAGAAACCAGAAAGTCGCAAGAGATGACTAGTTACAGAAATTTGAAGCCGTGCCACATCATCTAACGTCTCTAGACCTTTGAAAAGGCCACATCAGCACCCTCTTTTTACCCCTCTCGTCTCTAACGTTCTTTTTTCCACCACCAAGGACTTAAAAAGCCATCTCATCTTTCCTAAAGGCCCCTAACTCTTCCAACCCCCTTAGCCTCGCCATAACTAAGGAAAGGAAACTAAAAGAGGGATTTCAGAGTTCGAGATCGAGGGACCTCACGTTCCTCCGTTTGACTAAGCCTATACGGAGGTTTACAAACAAGGGTAGATCCAAGAATTAAATCTATTTTTTGATCTACTTCTGTCTGAGGAGGTAAACCATTAGGTAAATCAGACGGAAAAACATCTTTAAATTTAAACATTAAATCATTGAAAGAAGATCTATACTTTTTAACATTATCAAAAACAACATTACTTCTTTTCGGTGCAGAAGACATAAATCACCAATAAAAGTAAGTTCACAAAGATATACCTCGCATTCTTCTTGGTGTAGTAGTCGTTCCAATTCCATCAAACAAATAAGAGGAGAGTTAGGCACATCATATTCTCCTTAAATCTGGAAGACTCTACCCGCTAATCCAACCAAGCAGCTCACCTTGGTCTGCACCAGTTTTACTGGTAAAGAAAAAGGATGGTACTATGTGTTTATGCATAGATTACCGAGCACTAAATAAAATCACGTGAAAAAGTAAGTATCCTATGCCTTGCATTGATGAGCTCTTTGATCCATTACAAGGGACAAAATATTTACTAAAATTGATTTAAGATCAAGATATCACCAAGTATAAATTAGGGAAGAGGATGTCCCTAAGACATTATTTCGTACTAGGTATGGGCATTATCAATTTGAAGTAATGCCATTTGGATTAACAAATTCTCCAGCAACTTTCATGACACTTATGAATAGTGTCTTAAGGCCATATCCACGGAAATTTGCATTGGTATTTTCAAATGATATCCTTATTTATAGTAAAACCAGGAAAAAGCATTTTGAACATTTGCAAAAAGTGTTCTAGCTACTTAGAGATAATTCACTCTTTGCTAAAGAATCCAAATGTGAATTATTTGCAAAAGAAGTGAAATACTTGGGACATATAATATCCCAAGAAGGGGTTCGTATGGACCCTGACAAAGTAAGGGCCATATTGGAATGGACACATCCTACAAATATAGAAGAACTATAAATATTCTTAGGTTTGTCAAGATTCTATAGGAGATTCATCCAGGATTACACCAAGATTGTTGTTTCGATGACGAACCACCTTAAGGGGAAGGGAAGCACCTTCATATAGGGGAAACCTCAAAAGAGAAGTTTTGAAAAATTAAATGTAGCTATAGCAGAAGCTCCTGTCTTAAAAGTAGTGGATCCCAATGAATCATTCGTGGTTGAGATAGATTCCAATGATTTTGCTGTTGGGGCGGTACTTTTGCAAAAAGGTCGACTAGTGGCTTTTGAAAGCAAAAAGTTAGATCATGCCCAACGGAATTACTCGACATATGAGAAGGAACTATATGCTATAGTCTATGCTTTAAAAAAGTGGAGGCACTACTTATATGGTGCAAAATTTGAGATCATCTTTGATCAGGAGAGCATTAAGTGGATTTGTAATCAGCCAAAGCTTAAAGGTAGAAAAGCTAGATGGGTTGAGTTAATGCAAGAGTTTGATATACTATTGACATCTAGGAAAGGGAAGTTCAATGTGGTAGCAGACTCTCTTAGGGGAGTCCTCCAAGGTCAAGAAGAACTTATGGCATCCGACAAGGGCACAGGCTGTCTGGTTCATATGGATTGCTAGAAATGGTTTTTAGTTTAATAACACGATTATCTCTGCTGACATTCTATTTGCTGATTGGTGGGACAAGAACAAAAGTGCCTCCACAAAGCCATAGAACTCTACAACAAGGCACACACACGGTTGAATATGGAAATTGAGCTACACGCAATCAGCTGCGCTGAAGACTCATACCATTGTGACAAGGTTACCTGTTGAAGCTGATCGACATGTCTCGGCCAAGGAGATTCCTCTTAATAGCGCAGTATCCCCAAGTCCCCCTACCCACGCTGTTGGTACCCCTCCTTCTACCGTGCTGTTGGTACCCCTCCTTCTACCCGTGCTGTTGGTTCCCCCCCCTCTATTGAACCATTCTTCAGAGCCCCCTTGCCAAGAAAAAGAACTCCCCTCTTGCTGCTCACAGATATGGTCACATGGATCCTGACTCTACTGAAATTGGTACTACGAGGCTTAAGCCTGATCCTCAACATGACACATATAAAAGGAGTCCGGCTGAGAGACCGAAAGTCTCAGAAAACCAGAAGGTTAAGGAAGAAGAAGTTTGAGAGCCTGATGACCAAATGCTCTCTTTTGTTTTTGCAAGTCACCTCAGTCGTGATAGGTACTCTCTTGGTGAATCCGTTATAAGATTCATGTGATGTAAACTGATTATGTAATGAATATACAAACTTTTTTTCTTATTATAAAGAAGATAGAAATAAGGAGTTACGAGTGCAACAAAGTGGGACATTGACTCTCCAAAAAGAAAGAAGACTCCAACTGCAAAAGCACACATGATCATGGATAATGTAGCCAAGCAAGAGGGTGACGAGACACAAAACCACTCTAAAGGTGAAGGTAAGTATAGTTTTCATGCAGTTTTGAAGATGATTTTTTTAAAAATTAATGGAAAAGAGGTTATTAATTTGCATGACGATGGTAGTGCACATGACTTTATCTCAAAAAGAGCTTTGTCTATGTTAAATCTAGAGTCATACTCTTCTCACTATAACATTAAAGCTACTTACACGAAGATGAAATACAACTGCACTAGAGAAGCCAAGAATTTAGAGATTTCAATCAAGCCCTATAAAGATAGGCGAGACTTACTTCAAGGAGTCAATCTCATCTTGGGAATGCTTTAGCGGCAAATATAACACTAATATAGATTACGACTCACATCAAATTTGGATTGAGACAGATAATCAAGAGATATGCTTGAAGAGTTTTATGAAGGCTCAAATTAGTCCTTTACTCAATCACACACAAGTAAATAGAGCAATTAATTTTGGTGAATACGGTAACAACTACCAAAACAGATATTAAGCCTACTCACCAAATTTTAACGAACTACCAAACCAAATATTAAGCCTACTCACCGAAACTTTCTATCTCAATTTTTTGAATGCTTCCTAGAGGATTTACCACCCGGAGTACCATGCTATAGACTTGAAGATCATAGGATAGAAATCCTATCGGGTAATAATACTCCACCTTGCAAGGCACCATATAAAGTCAACCAGATAAAGCAAAAAGAAATTCAAAGACAAGTGAAGGAATCAATACAAGGAGGATTGATAAGCCCTAATAGTCCTCCTTATGGAGCACCTATTTTGTTAGTCAAAAAGAAAAATGAAACTTATCAAATGTGCATTGATTACCATGCACTAAACAAAATTATTGTGAAAACAAGTATCTAATCCCTAGAATTGATGATCTTTTGGACAAACTGAAAGGGGCCAAGATCTTTAATAAAATTGATCTTAAATCTAGTTATCATCAAGTTCGTATGGGAGAATTACCAAGCAAAAGGATACATTTTGTGAAGATGGATTGCTTCGTTGGTTATACCCTCTCTTTATGCTTGCTAATGGGCTTCAAACCGTCCATTTCGATAAAGGATACATTTTGTGAAGATGGATTGCTTCGTTGGTTATACCCTCTTTATGCTTGCTAATGGGCTTAAAACCATCCATTTCGGCAAAGCACTTTGTGTCACTAGCAAAGGCACACTTGTCATAATGTTGGGAAAGATAAGATCCCAATTATTAGGTGGCACATTGAACTTGTAATTGAACATCACCTTTATTTTCCTTGGAGCTGTTTGTTTTTCTTTTGTCAATGAGTTGAAGTGGAGATGTCCTTTCTAAAGTTCCCCTCTAAGTGCAACCTACGGGGCCGTTCAAGCTACTTGTTAACCAATATGCATGTTGCAATTGTTCCCTTATCTTACAACAAGACTTGGAATCATGAACTATCTTATGGAGAATGTTTGCTTCATTCAAAAAATCGACAAACGCTAACCATAGCCAAGGTTTGACTACAATAAACCACAAGAAACGCAGTACATCCTTTTGTACAGCTGAACTAAGACACTACATCTAGTATGGAATTACAACAATGGATAGGCAACACAAGTAGAGTCAAAGAATTCCATAATTATAATTAAGATAGAATAGGCATACAAAGTGTAGACTGACACCCTTCAGCAATGCAAGTAAACCTTTGAAGACAGAGTGCTAGATACACATTTCCATTGAAATTGCCTCAAAGGAAAAATGTAAAAACAAGAAAGAACTCATATAGAAACTACAATAAAATTGCAAAGCTCCTCATAATTTCACGAACAGATGGGAATATAATTCAAGGAAGGTTTATGATATTGTGTGATCCATTAGTTTTACATTGCAACCCGATAAATCATTTAAAGCACTCACAAAGTGAGCCAAATAGACAACAAATGGGCATGTCAGGAGCCTAGCTTTATACCCAAAATTAACAACACAATTTCACCTCGAATCACCACACAAGCTTCAAACCAAACAGTCCGACATAAACCTTAAAATAAAGCCTAGCTTTATACCCAAAATTGACAGCATACGCACAAATAGAACACACAATTTCACCTCGAATCACTGCACAGCTTCAAACCAAACAGTCCGACATACAAACCTTAAAATATCAACTCCACCTATGTTATGAGTACCTATGCATCATGTATCTTTCACTTCACATTTTCAAGGTGCTATCAAATAAGCATGCTCTGCTAAAGACCTTTTCATATAGCAGGACTATTACACTTACTTTTCTTTCTAAGACATAATATCAATATCCCGTGACCTTCTGTGTATGCATAGCAGGGGAAAAGCCTCGCATGTAAGATAATACACGTGTATGTACCAGACACTTCGGCTAACCAGCAAAGCTACATAGAGAAAACTACTGGAGAATACACAAGCAGAAACACTCATCTCCATTTTATTTAAATATAAAAGAGGTTACACGTTCAGCTCCTTGAGTCACCATGACAGGATTATCTGTCCATCCCAGCATCACATGATACACACAATTATGTTGTTCATTATAATTTGTACAATAGCCGCTGGAGAGATGCCCTCTCTCACCAGCTTAAGTCAATCATATTGTGCAAGTTGCAGAAACAGCTCAAATCCATACTAGCAGTAGATATGTATCTGCACTTTAAGTGCAGCCAATACTTTAACACTAGTTGTATTTGAGCATTCAAGTTGTCATAACCTGCTCAGTGGGTGCATTCAAGGGCACGTAAGACCTGAAAAACCCAGGGTGAGGCACACGCCGGCGAACCTCACGGCCTTCTTGGCACAACGCACATGGATGGCACACATAGTGTGTGGCAAAGTCACACGCAGATTCATAGCATTCACGATTTTCATTGTCAGGGAAACTACATCCACAAGATTTCGCAAAACATTCGCCAGTGCCCTGCATTGCAAATGAACAAGAATCAGAGAACATGTCCTCTAAAGGTTCTTCATCTAATAAGTGTGAACCATAGCACCACGTTCATCAAGCTCTATCTGTAGCCTGTCTGTAATGGTGCCTGCGGAAAGTAATAATCTTTCAAGTGCTGCTCTAAAAATCCTATACCAGAGAACAATGCCCATGATATAATCGTGTCTTTTGACAGAAAGAACTTACCATTAAATTGTATTTCCTTCGAATAGCAGTACGGTTCGTATAGGAGAAACAAGGAGCCAAAGCGTTACACTGACAGATCAGGTTGCCAATGCATAGCAATGCGCTGTAGGACAAACAATGGTTGGGAAAAACACCTTCTATAGTTGGATGCAGCCTTTCCACATTACTTCCATGAAGCAAGCAAGGAGCAAAACAACCTAGCACACCTGCTCAGACATGGACGAAATATGCAGAGTCAGAGGATGGTTCTTTGTACTTAATTCAACGTTCAAAAAGAAAGCTGAATGAATTATTGGCACAACTGAGGGAAAGAACTCAAAGATTGAAAACAGCTGCTGCCTTTCCAAAAGAAAAGAAGACGACCACAAGACTTTACAGCATGTCCAGAAGCACCTTTCTTCACATAATCAAACCACAAGCTCCAAACCCGTCAAAAGAAAGCCATGCAGCTCAAACTACAAACGTCTTCCTTCTTGAAGTTTCTTGAAAGATCAAGGCAACCGCAGTTTGTTATATCACATGATGAATCTTACAAAGTCAATAAGGTTCTGGAAGAAATGAATATACAATAACCACACAAAAGCCAGCATTCCGCCAAATTTTGGCTTGAATGTGTCAACAAAAAAACCAAAGTTTAAGGATATGAAGCGCAGCCGTGCTAGCTTAGCCAAGGTTGCGATCTCCTGAATATCCTTCCCACCTACGACCGCCCTCCACGGAAATAAATTGATTTCCAGAGCAGCGTAAAACAATTGAGGGTGATAATACTAACGACTTTCATACAAGCAAAACAGTGTCTTTGGGTCTAAATCTTCGAAATTTCAGGTCAGGGGTGCAGATCTACATACAGACTTCCAGATCGCTGCTGCAAAACTCGTCATTACTGCCCAAGCAAGAGAGGAGGCCGGTGCTCCAGGAAGAACGGGGGGAAGGGGAGGAGGGAGAGGCGGCGACAGAAGGGTGAAGGGGAACGCCTTCGACGACAGCAGGGGGGGAGGATTTGGATTCGGGCTCCATTTCGTTAACGTAGAAGGAGGAGAGGAGGGGATCCTGCTGTTCGTTGGAAGCCATAGCCAAGAAGAGGAAGGAAAGCTGGAGCTGGAGATGAGGAAAATGGGCTTGATGAGAACAAAAATGTATGAGCGTGAGAAAAATGGGTATTAAAAGTGAAGTTCTGTGGAGGAGAAGAACAAGCAGGGGCGAAGTCTCCAAAGCCGCTTGGACACCACACCACGTGGCACCCCTCGTCTCCCCTCGTCTCCGCGACTTCGCCGCTTAACCTAGCCGCGGTCGGCTTAGAGCAACTCCCCGCGTCGCGCCAGACGTTGGGGAGGCTTATGAGATAGCAGGGGGTTCTGCGATCAATTTCGCATCCCCATGCTTTGAAGAAAGTTGGATTCCTGCTGCTACTGCTGGGTCTGCATCCTCCAGTGGCTTCACAGCCTGCACTTTCCCCTCTCCACCAATGGGAGAGGATCTTTCCTCCCAGCAGTCCAATGCTGGGCTCGAATCTCAATTTTCAAGCCCTGTGGGCTGGCTTTGGATTGCCAGGAAGCCCTGCTGAGCCAGTTGTCCAGCTCCATGCGGCTGCAAATAAACCCTACCAGTAGGGCCCCACTAGAGCCACTGGCTCGCACGGGGAGACCCTCTTACGCTGTTTATACACCCGTGCCCACCCATCTTGCATTCAATGCATCTCGGTCGTTGGCTGCACTTGGACAGGCAATCTTGCTCGCCCATGTTCTATGGTCACTGCCCATAGTGCGTTGGTATGTACACACCCTCATATCCAATTTGAGTCGCCCGATCATGGCACCTTCATAAACAAAATCCAACCTCCCCATTTTAATGCTCCGTTAACCCACAGAGCCCTCCACATTGGGAAATTGGGTTGGGGGAGAACTTTCTAGTAGAGAACGGAAAGTCCTCCCTCGCTGGAGAACGTCCTACCCCGGCTCATTGTCTTATTTGCATCATCACCACACAACTAGCCAATTTCATCCCCACATTGCAATATCATCACTGTGCTATCGCTGGGAACTAGCTAGTTGGGCCATCATCGCCTCTTACTAGGTGACCACTTTCCTTTTATGAAAGTGGCCCAATCAATTTCCTTTTACGAAAGTCACCCAATCACTTCCCTTTACGATAGAGGCCTGATCGAACAGTGGAGATTCGCCCTCCACCAACCTTGGACCTTTACGTGGAGGAGAAGAAGCAAGGGGCGAAGTCTCCAAAGCAACATGCAGACCACAGTCCCAACTTTAGTAAAGTTCAGAAACCGCCCTCTTGTTCTTGAGCAAGTAGCCCTTCTACCTACCATTGACAATTATAGCTTTGTTTTTCTTTTCTTTTTAGTTTTTGGCCTACCCTCTGGGTAGCCTTAGCAACCCTTCAAATTTGGCAAAGTAGAAATTAGGTATTTTTAGAATTTCTGGAAGTGCATTTTTTCTATTGGACAATAAGTTGACTCTTTTTCATTAGACTTGAATGCAGACTTTAAAGTGGTTGACTCTCTCTCTCTCTCTCTCTCTCTCTCCCCTTCTTTATCTCCTCAAGTCTTCTTACACACTGTCTCCACCTTCCCCCCCCCCCCCCCTCCTCCCTCTCTCTCTCTCTCTCCCCTTTATTTCCTCGAGTCTTCCTCCACACCATTTCCTTTTTGTTTGATTTTTTTATCTTGGGCAGGCCTTATGAATGATTAAATATCATTCACCTTGTTTCACTCACACCCAAACTACCCTAGGCCTGCCAAGCCTTAGGATTCAATGGGGACAGTGACTTGTCGATACCACTCCTTATATTTGCTACATGAATTGCCTACACCGAAGTCTTCATCGTGGGAAAGTTTGAGTGTTTCCCAAGTTTGTCCCTATGAGTTAGTATCCACGAGCACCCGCCAACAATTTCAATAGATTCTTTTCAATGTTCCCACATATGATAATCGCTTGCTTATAAGGACAATCTAGTAGATTAACATATCAAATGAGCTTCTCTCTCTCTCTCTCTCTCTCTCTCTCTCTAAGAAACACTAGGCGTGAATATTGAACATGGGTTTGCCACTCTAATAATGTTGACAAGTCAACGAACACCATGAGCATATCTAATCTTTGATTGAAGTTTTCTTCTTTAATATTCCGTTTGTATGGGGAGAGTTGAGGGCCATGACCTATTAAGCAAGGTATGAATAGGTCCATGATTACAAAAACCAAAGAAACAAGGTGGGGATCCCACTAAGACCCTGCCTTTTCAAATGTCTTTATAAGTGTAAGTGTAAAGTAGCTTGATAAAAAGGGGGTTGTTGAGAAATGTGGTGACAAAAGAGAAATTATGTGATTGGTAGAGTAGATTGCATCAATGGATTGATAACATGTGTACTGAGAAAAGATTATGTTGATCTTGTACTTGCCTAATTAAGAAAGCACCCTCTAATGGAATCATCTAGCTTGTCTTTCACCTTCTATCTTGTCATGTTGTTTCCTTTTTTAGCCTCCCTAAGATTCTTTATCTAGGTAGATGAGAGAAAGAGAGGAGAGAAAAGAGGTGTGTGTGTGTGTGTGTGTTGGATGGATCATTAAATAAAAGTGGGGACATGGCTATTTTGACAAGAGTGGAGTCATACAAGAGACAAAGAGAGCCTCCACCTTTAGAGAGAAATATCCAACAAAAGACAAACGCATTTAGTCTCCATAAGAGGACAAAAACTTGACCCTAACAACACATTATGAGCACATTAGAAAGCCTTAAACAACCACTAAACCAAAACTTAAACTGGCCAATTTGGCCAAATGAATTGAAAGAAGTGGGATGGACTTGATTAGTAAAAAACTAATTTGTCCATCCCTTAGACCCTTGTAGGGCAGGGCCAAAAATAAAGCAAGATAAGCAAATGAGATACCCATGTGAATACTCTCTCTTTCAAATGAAAAAGAAGTAAGGGTGCATGCTTCAATACACAACAAAAGAAAAAGCAAAAGTTTTGGCCTAGTGGTATGGGCACGAGCCTATGTCCCAAGTCAAGCTTTTTAGGTCTAGTAAGAGCATAAGGAACCATATGAGGTGAAGAAGTGTTCAAAGGCGTGCCCTTGATTAGCTATGCTTAGGTAAAATATGTAAGTCAGTATATTAAAGGGGTGGCTTCGATGTGTGCTTAGTGCTAAGTTGCTACACACCAACCATTCAAGTAGCACTAATGGTATTTGAAGTGGTTTCTGGTGCTAATTGTTACCCTACCCAAAAACGTGCCTAGTTGGCATTGATGTACACCCTTTGCTTGGTTAGGCCATCCATTAACATTTTGGTTCAGTACAGCTTTGTAGAAGCACTTGCACCAATACAATTAGAGGTGGCCTCTAATGTTAGCATGTAGTTAAAGCCTAGAAACTTGGGAAATCTTTTAATAGAGTTCTTACCTAGTACTTGGAAGTAATTCATAAAATAGTGTCTAATGAATGTGCTTCCTTGAGTTAAGGAGCAAACCAACTTTGGTGTAGTAGGTGCATGAGATGCTAGTACAAGTACCATTGGGTTTGATTATTGGTGCAAGGGAGTACGAAGATGAAGGACCCTTTAGTATGTTAACCTATCAGTTCCTTAAGGTCCATGCAAAGGAAACCGGGGGTGACACTCCACCATGCTTGCAAGGTAGATTAGCTTGCTTCTTGAGTGGCTTGCAGCCAAAAGGTGATGCTTCCTTAGGGAAGGGCAAGGAAATGCCTTGGTTCCACTACTCTATTTCCCAAAATATCTACACAACAAAGTCTTCTTTGTGCCTTACTCTTGTCAAATCCTTTATAACGATACTTTCACTTTATCTTAAAAGTGAAAAAATTATTGACATGAAGGTCACACAGAGAAATTTATTTGATGGTTTAAAATGATGCCTAGGATGTCTGACCATGCTTCCTTTGCAATTTTTAATACTATGAGAGACATTGTAACTATAATGGCAAATTATCTTTTTAGGTACAATTTTGAGGCGGGCTCTTGCATACTGGTCATAACACGTTGCGTACTAAATATGTGAGTGCCATATCCATGCTAATGTGCATACTCTCTTCCACCAACGTAACGATTGTATTGTGGCTTCCAAATGCACTATGAGATGTAGTTGGCTTGTGAGAATAGAAGGTGGAAATGTCTCCTCTGCTAAACAAACCACCTCCACTGACATAACTCGAGCATTCTCAAGCGTGGTGGGATCTATTTCCTTTGAGCTCATAAACCTAGAGAGAAAAAGTATGCAATATTAGCAATATGAACAACTTGCATCCTATAAAGTACCTCACAAGCTCACCCATCTTGTAAATACAAATTCACATTTTGTATCCTGTAAAGTACCTCACAAGCTCGCCCATTTTATAAATGCAATCCTTCACGTCCTTCGATGCATTGCGAGAAATGCTAGTAGGTAGTATGAACTAAACACACGAGGAATGGTTGATTAGTTGCTTCTAATTCACTCACAAATTTGGAAGGAAAAAGATTTTATGCACATAAAATACTTACTTGGAGCATCTTGTGCCAATCATGAGATTTCAAGCCATATAATTGCTCTACACCTCTTTTCTTGCTCTTTGTGAAGGCCCCCTTCAAACACCTCATGCATCCAGTGGGAGTACGAACTGTAGTGATAGCTCGCTTCACTGCCACCATCTCTAGCTTTGATAACCTCCATGGTGCACGAGGTAAAAAGACATGCCCATTTGGCCTCTCTTGTGGCCAAGCTTCATGCATCCTCCCTATGGTGCGTAGATCCTCCCTTATGCTTGCGGAATCTCGTGTCCCATTCAAATGTTCCCAAATGGTAGACACCACATTCTTGAAGATATGCATGGGATCAAGCAGGTGATTGATCTTGAGGTGGGACCAATATGGTAAACGATAAAAGATGGAGTATCTAAACAAAATCTAAACAAAAGCTGGTGTTAGCGAGCAATCTTTATTTCCAGCCAATATAGCACACAATAGTTACAAACCCTTACCGGCTCATGCCAAGTGGTGGAGGAGTCGTGGATCCGTCCCAAATTCTCATCCAATCTCCCGTAGTGAGTGACTGTGGTGGGACTTCATTCCAAGGGGCGACATATCTAGGATGATCAGGTGGGAGAAATCGATGGTGATTCTCATAGGTGACCTTATTCAATGCGTCTGCCCGTGAGAAAACTAGCGAAGGACCATAAACAGGACATGCATGGTAACCCGATGTAGTGAGGCCTGAACAATAGACATAATTAAGAGTTGAAGGTGTCTCCTCCACTAAACAAACCACCTCCACTGACATAACTCGAGCATTCTCAAGCGTAGTGGGATCTATTTCCTTTGAGCTCACATACCTAGAAAGGAAAAAGTATGCAACCCTATGTGTGGAATTATGCTTGGCATAATAATCTCTCTCAAAATGCCCATATTTTCCACAAAAGTGACAATTTTTAGCTTGTGCAGGATGAGTGGCCCTTCCTCTACCACAGGTTGTGGCTCTCCCCCTTCCGCTTGGCATGTAACCACATCCTCTTTGCACAAACTCATTTCTGTCTACTGTGTTTTGAGGGGCATATGAGGCTCTTCCATGTCATCTTGGAGGTCCACTTTTCCCTCTAAAATCACCTCTTCCATCTCGGTGATAAAACAAATTGTCTCTTCCACTACTTGCGGAGGCTTTGAGTCCAATCTTCACCTCTTCCGTCATGCATAATGCAACCAGCTCCTCAAAATCGGGCATAGTGCCTCGCACAAAAATAGAAGTATCCAAAGATTTGTATTGAGGGCCCAAACCATTCAAAGTAATAGACGCCAAATTGACATCTTCCACATTCCAATTTATAGAGGCTAAGTGTTCCATAATTTGCCTTATCTCAGCCACATGGACCATGATGCTTCTATTTCCTCTCCACATTCAGTGGAGCCGCTACTGCTTGAGCTAAATTTTCCTTGCCTCCATGCTTGTATCATATAATTTGCAAATGATATTCCAAAGTCCTTTAGGAGTGCTAACCTTCTTGGTGTGAGGGATGAGTGTATCAAAAATGCATAAAGACATCCAATGCAACACCTTTCTTGATTTTTCCACCCATGTTTTGTACTCCAATTTTAGCTCACCTGATGATTCATCCCATGGCAACTCCATGCATTCATCTTCATGCATGATCAATCCCCAAACACCTTTTCCCATTAGGAAATTTTTTGTTCTATAAGACCATGCACTATAATTATCCTGGTCAACTTTTGACCCACTATTTGGGTTACTTGAGTGGTCTCATCCAGGCTTGACTGACAATACTTGAGTGGTCTCATCTAGGCTTGATTGACATTACTTGCTTCTAAACACAACTTAGCAAACCTCATATCAATGGCCCTTTTCTTATTTTTCTGAGCACACTCACTTCAAGTGAGGTAAATGGCATCTAGGTCTACGAATTCACCCTCTTTTCAAGTGCTTGGACTTGCTCAAATTTTAGAAATCCAAGAGCATCAAATTTGAGCACTAACAACCCACTTTTGAGCGCCAATTCAAGGATGTACCGCACTTATGGCATTTCCCACTTTTTGTAAGTGAGCATATTTTGGCATCAAATGACCCCAAATGGCAATTCCTTCCATCGTGCTACCCATGGGTACTATGCCAATCTTCACAATAAGAGGACTCAAAATTTAGGCTTCACATAAAGGAAATACGCAATTACTTGGTCTCAAATCTTCACATTCCACAAGTGAGCCACAAATGGCATGCATATGAGCCAAGACGGCTCACTTTAGAGCAACGTGATCTCACAATATTGATGCAAAAAGAATGGAATGCTGCCCCCCAATTGAAAGATTTAAGAGGGGCCTCCCAAGGCTCTATGTAAATCCAAAGTCCTATAATATAGCCACATTACTCTCTCTGTGATTTCTCCTAAGTTTCACACTCACCTCTTATCTCTGCAACATTTTGCGTTAGTAGCCCTCTCCTCTGCACCCCATTTCCTTCTTCTTCTCCAAATCTACTTGACTTCCTTTATAACATGGTCTTGCATGCCTATCTTGTGTTCAGTGAAATCTACAAAGCTTAGGACCAGTTGGTCGCCTCCAAGTCAATTAGCCTTGTGCACGAGTTGAACTTCTTTGTACCCTCAAGATGAATTCATCTCTTATAAGGACTTAGATATGGAATTTGCAACAATGCTGCAAACATTTCAGAAAAGGCATAGTGATTAATTCCATCCCACAGTATTCAAAAGTGCAGAAACTATCATCCAATAGTGAAAACAACTCAGACAGGGATGATTTTTTCACGTTAGTTTTGTCACGAAGCAAAAATTTTATATTGGTATCGAAAGTTTGTATGCCCTAATAAAAGTAAATGTTTGACACATTCGTGAGGATTTGAAACTTTTATTTGAAAATTTTTAAAGTCTCGCTAGCATTTACATAATTTACTTCAAATTTCAAAAGGAAATAAATAAATTTGTGCTATATACTATCAATATTGTGAAACTTAAAAAAATAGCTCGATAAACTTTCGCAAGTATTATACCTTCTATAAAGACATCCGTGCTCCCAGAGCTCAGATACCCATTTAGAGCTCAAATACCAGGCATTCTACTGCTTAAGATATGATGCCTATATGTTTCTTCCCTGCTAGAAGCTAGAAGCATCACTCTGCCGGTAGCACAAAATCTAGTTTGATGCAAGTGATGCCTATTCCATGAGAGAATGATGTCCTTGTTACTATTGGAGACCATAGAAATAGCATGTGCCTAAAGTTGAAACCAGTTTCAACCTCATTTACGTCTTCTAGTTGAATCACTCTCGTCTTAGTGGCTCCCTTTGGGATTTTTTTTGGTTGCCAAACTTCAACTCTTGCTTATTTGAAGGTGTTTGGCTACATTTGTTATGTGCATGTGCCAAATGAGATAAGGAAAAAGTTGGAGCCTAGGGGTGTAAAATGTGTGTTTCTAGGATACCCGACTGAGACAAAGGGATATAAATGTTATGATCCCATCACTAGACAAGTATATGAAAGTCAAGATGTGAAATTTAGTGAGCTTGAAATGTGGTATCATCCCAAACCAATTGCTGTAGAGGATGAGCATATGCCAAAGGGTGAAAAGAAATTACAGCGAGGTGGACCCTCAAGTAAAGTGATGCTAAAGCCATCACAACATGAGGAAAGTGTTGATTGTGTGAGCCTATGGACTCAGTAGATTGAGGGAGAGCAAGCATGTGGACATAGGCACGAAAAAAGTTGAAGTAGAAGAGAGTGTTGACTATGCAAGTAGTGATGGTGAAGGTAGTGATTTACAGCTTGTAAAGGCTCAAGAGACTAAGCATGCTTCAAAGTATGTTCCACAGCATACTAGAAAGCCAATGGCAAGTACATAGCCCTTAAGAAGATCGAAAAGGGTGGACACCCCATGGATATGTTGACTTACAATGGGTATATGAGGATGCACTATGCATACATGGTTAGCAAAGTGCAACAGATTGAGCCCTCAAGTTTTGAGGAGCCTGTAAAAAATGCAGATTGGAGGGATGCCATCTATCAAGAAATGGATGCCTTGGATAAGAACAACACTTGGGCACTTGTCAACTCCCAAAAGGAAATAAAGCTATTGGTTGCAAATGGGTTTACAAAAAGAAGTGAAAATTGCATGGAAGTGTGGAGAGATACAATGCAAGGTTAATTGCAAAAGGGTACACCCAAACATATGGGTTGGACTATGATGAAACATTCAGCCCGGTGGCAAAGATGACCACCATACAGAGCATAATTGCTTTGGCAAGCATGCATGAGTGGAAGCTATATCAAATGGATTTCAAATTTTCTTTTTTGAGAGGTGCACTTCATGTGGAATTTTATATACATTAGCCTAAGGGGTACATACATCCCAAGTATCCTATGCATGTGTGTAAGTTAAGGAAATCCTTTTATGGGATGAAGCAAGCTCCAAGAGCTTGGTGGGAGAGAATGAGTAAAAGCTTGCTGAACATGCACTTCAAGCAATCTAAAGTTGATAGCTCACTATATGTAAAAGCAAGAGGGAGTAAAAATGGGGAATGTGATCATATATGTGGATGATTTAATGATTACAAGGAGATTTGATGCAAAAATTGCAGCAACTAAGGAGAGATTCTCATGTGAATTTGACATGAAGGACCTTGGACAGCTAAGATACTTTCTTGGGATTAAGGTAATTGATTCACCACATGGTATTTGGATGCTACAAAGGCAATATGCTTTGGACATGTTGGAATAATATGGTACAACAACATGCAGACTGATTGAAACACCACTTGAGAAAAATGCTAAGATATTTGATGATGGGTACTACTTGCAAGATGTGACTATGTTCCAAAAGATGGTTGGAAGTCTCATATACTTACCATGACTAGATCAGCGGCGGACTTGAGTTATGCTTGGGTGTGGTGAGTCAATTTATGCAAAAGCCTTGCAAGAGTCACCTTCATGAGTTGAGAAGAATACTTAGATATGTGAAAGACACATTAAATATTGGTTTGTTTTATGCCAAGGAAGGAGGTATGTGCTTGCATGGTTATACTGATGCAGATTGCACTAGCGTCATTGATGATAGAAGGTCAACTAGTGGGTATGCATTCTCTCTTGGGAGTAGTGCGATCTCCTAAATATCCTTCCCACCTACGACTGCCCTCCATGGAAAGAAATTGATTTCCAAGATGAGTAAAACAATGAGGGTGATAATACTCACGACTTTCATACAAGCAAAACAGTGTCTTTGGGTCTAATACTTCGAAATTTTAGGTCTAGGGGTGAGATCTACTTACAGACTTCTAAATCGTTGCTGCAAAACTTGTCATTACTGCCAAAGCAAGAGAGGAGGCTGGTGCTCCAAGGACAGTGGGGGGAAGGGGAGGAGGCAACGGTGGAAGGGTGAAGGGGAACACCTTCGACGATAGCATGGGAGGAGGATTTGGATTCGGGCTCCATTTTGTTAATGTAGATGGAGAGGAGGGGATCTTGCTGTTCGTTGGAAGCAATAGCTAAGGAGAGGGAGGAAAGATGGAGGTGGAGATGAAGAAGATGGGCTTGAGAGTAGAAATGTTTGAGGTGAGAAAAATGGGCATTAAAAGTGACGAGTTCTATGGAGGATAAGAAGTAGGGGCGAAGTCTCCAAAGCCACGTGGACACCACACCACATGGCACACCTCGTCTCCAATGTCGCCACTTAACCAGGCCGAGGTCGGCTTAGGCTGTTTATACACCCATGCCCACCCATCTTGCATTCAATGCATCTAAGTTGTGGGCTACACGTGGATAGGCAATCTTGCCCACCCAGGCTAGCCATGGTGGTCTGTACACACCCTCATATCCAATTTGAGTTGCCCGATCATGGCACCTTCATAAATGAAATCCAACCTCCCCATATCAATGCTCCCGTTAATCCACAGAGCCCTCCACATGGGGAAATGGGATGGGGGAGAACTTAGTTGGGAAAGGAAAGTCCTCCCTCATTGGAGAAAGCCCTCCCCCGACTCATTCTCCTATGCATCATCACCACACAACTAGCCAGTTTCATCCCCACACTATGATATCATCACTACGCTATGATTGGGAACTAGCTAGTTGTGCCATCATCGCCTCTTACTAGGCGGGCCACTTTCCTTTTATGAAAGTGGGGCACGCACTTTCCTTTTACAAAAATGGTCCCATCACTTTCCTTTTACGAAAGTAGCCTAATCAAACAATGGAGATTCACCCTCCACCAACCTTGGACCTTTACGTGGAGCAAGAGAAGCAAGGGGCGAAGTCTCGAAAACCATGTGCAGACCACACCCCCAACTCTAGTTAAGTCAAGAAACCTCCCTTTCATTCTTCAGGAGGTAGCCCTTCTACTACCATTGACAATTATATCTTTGTTTTTCTTTTCTTTTTAGATTTGTCACACTAACACCCATGGACCACTATTGGGGGCACAACTGCCCTGGGCCTACACTGCCAAGCCATAGGATTCAACAGGAGCAGCACCAACTTGGTGACTTGTTGATACCACTCCTTACATTTGCCATATGAAAATTGCATACATCGAAGTGTTCTTCAGGGGAAAGTTTGAGTGTTTCCCAAGTTTGGCCCTATGAGTCACTATCCCTGAGCACCTCGCCAACAATTCAATAGATTCTTGTGAATGTTCCCACATATGATCATCGCTTCCTTATAATGATATTTAGTAGTTTAACAGACGAAATGTGCTAAAACATCCATTGATGCACCAAGCACTATGTGTTAGCCCAAAAGAACTCTCTCTCTCTCTCTCTCTCTCTCTCTCTCTCTACATTGATGAGCTTGAGATGATGATGCAGACACAGGGTTGCTCTCTTGCGGACATGTTGATGTGGATATTGCTTTATGTAGATGATGTGGCCCTATTATCTTCCTTAGCAGAGGGGCTCCAGAGACACCTTGATGCACTATAATCATTTTGTGAGTCTCATGATTTGAAGGTCAACCTGGGTAAAACCAAGGTTATGATCTTCAATACATCTCGAGCTATCATGCATCAAAAGTAGTTCACATTTAATGGGTCACCTATTGAGATAGTTTCATCATACACGTATCTTGGGGTTGTCTTTGACAAACCCATCTTCAATATGAGACCTGTGATGTAGGCACGCTTGGGCAGAGGATATGTATTATGCTTCATTGGCCAGACTAGAGAGGTAGTTCGCTCACACTTTCAAAATCCATGGACCAAGGGGGTTGCTTTTTGACTCCTTGGTCCACCCAGTAGGGATGTATGGCATGTTGGGGGCCAAAATTATTGAATACAAAGTGGGCTCATGTGGAGCGGCTACAGGTTCTCATTTTATCACAAATGATTCGCAGCAGTAAGCTATCCATTCCTCACTAGATCATTCAAGTTGAGTTTGGGTATCCCCATTATAGCTATATGCTTTATTTTAGGTCATCACGTATCTGTACCAAGTCAGGGAGTATGGGGACTACACCTCCGGGTGCAACATGCTACCATGGGCTAGCACTGTCCTCTTCTATGGCACTTTCAATAGGAGGGGAGTAGAGATGCTAGTATGCACACATAGAGAGATGGTTTGAGCGACTGGGGCTCCACATGGATAGACTCCCTCCCTTCTAATACGGCATGAATGCTTTGCTTTCTCCCCTCCTATCACACGAGGTCAACCACATGAAGATTAGCTTCTACATAGATCACTGCTTACATATCACAGAGGAGGGTTTCACTGACCCCCTAGGATACACACAGATCTACTTAGCCCACTCACTGAGGATCTCTATTGGGTAGAGTTCCAGGTCTCTTCACATAGACTTCATATCGAGAGTGGCATAGCTATGAGATCCGAGGGTGTTTATACTTCCTCTTCAGAGATAGTTATGGGGTTTTGGCCCGATTCCTCTCCTACCCAGGCCAGAGATGTTGGGCAAGCTTCATTCATGAGGTACTCAGACAATGTGTGCCCAAGCCAGCTCTCCTTTTTTTCAGGGACACCAACATAGCTAATGTCACCCTCTTTGCAACTAGCTGGTCTAAGTTGTGCACCCCTTTCACTTTTTGTAGGTCGTTTCTCAAGTTCGAGAGCATCGTATCTTGGGTGTGCATCTCCCGAGGTGTTGGAACAATTGTCACTCTATGAACTTTAGGATGTAGGCTAAAGCTTGTGAAGACTTGAGACTAGTTGTTGCCTCAAATGCTCCCACCAATCATGACACTGGCACTACTACAAAACTAAGTAGAAATGGCAATCAAAAAGTGTCATTTCTACGTTATTAAATGGTAGTTTCTTGTTGCCACTTCCACATGTGCCATTTTTGGAAATGGCAACCAAAAGTTCCATTTTATTTTGCCATTTTAAATGCATGACATGGTACTACGTTTGAGATCAAAAGTGCCACATATTTTTGCCATTTCCAATGTATGAAATGGCACTATGTTTAAGATCAAAAGTGCCATATATTTTTGAGAGATCTCAACAACGGAAGCAAAATGGAAGAAGGTGAGAGAGAGGGAGAGCCAGAAGAGAGAGCCACACAAGTTTTGGTGGGTGCATAACACCCTAGTAATCTCCCACTTAAAGGCCAATGTGCCTTTAAGGGAGAACAACCAGTGGACATACTACCCAATGCCCATCAACACAAGACAATACTCAAATCGCTGATGACCAGGTAGACTCTTTGTTAGCATATCTACAGGGTTGTCATCATATGAACCTCGACAAGCTCTATGCGCTTGTCCTCAAGTACCTACCTGGTTCCTGATCTCAATGTGTTTGGTCTTTGCATGAAAGACTAGATGTCGTGCTAGCTGATGAATAGCACTCATGGAATTACTATGCAATGTAAGTACACCTGTATGAATCCCCAAATCTCCCACTAGCCGATCAAGACATATAGCCTCCTTGCAACCCTGTGTGGCTACAACATACTCAGCCTCTGTGGTAGACAAAGCAATGCACTTTTGCGCATGAGACATCCATGACACTGCACCACCTGCAAAGGTGAATACATAACCAGAAGTGGATCTCTTGCTATGCACATGCCTTGCATAGTTTGAATCTATGTATCGAAGTACATGCATTTCTCCTCTACCAAAGCAGATACACATCTCCTTGGTACCCTTCATGTACCTCATGATGCACTTAACTGCCTCCTAATGCCTCTTTCCTAGATTAGCCATATATAGGCTAACAACTCCCACTACAAATGCAATGTCCGGTCTAGTAGCTATCATAGCATACATAAGACTCCCAACTGTTGATGCATAAGGAACCTTGGCCATCATGTCCCTCTCCTCATTTGATTTGGGACTATCTGCCTAATGCAGGTTCACATATGGAGGCAATGAAGTACTTATTTCCTTCCCCTTCCATATGGAAATGCCGCAACACTTTTGTAACATACTCCTTCTGTGAAAGCCAAAGGAGTTTTCTACTCCGATCACGCGTGATGCACATACCAAGAATATGATCTGTAGGTCCCAAATCGTTCATGTCAAAGGCCTCATGCAACTTGGCCTTCAATGCATCAAGCTCATAAGTGTTCTTGCTAGCCAATAACATATCATCCACATAAAGTGCCATGAGTATCAAGCTATTATTCTTAGCCCTTTTAGTGTAGAGGCACTGATCAATCTCACTTCTTCTGAAATCCTAGGACCAAATGAAAGCATCAAACTTCTCATACCATTCTCTAGCTGCTTGCTTAAGACCATATTTGAGACTCTTTTTCAGCTTGCAAATAGTATTCTCTTTGCCCTTTTCTTCAAATCCTTCCGGCTGTACCATGTGTAAATTTCCTCATGCAAATCCGCATGCAAGAAAGTTGTCTTGACATCCATCTGCATAAGTTCCGTATCCTCTGTTGCCACAAGTCCAAGTACACATCTAAGTGTGGTCATCTTCACAACTGGAGAGAAGATATCATCAAAGTCCACACCCTTCTCTTGCTTGAACTCTTTATCAACCAAACGGGCCTTGTACTTAGGCACATCATCACTTGTTACTTTCATCTTGTAGACCCATTTTCATGACAATGCTTTCTTTCCATGTGGCAAAGAAACCAAGACCCAAGTCTTATTTTTCATGAGTGAATTAATCTCTGATTACATATTGTACTCCCACTTGTGCTCATCCTTGCACATCATAGCCTCTGTAGCAAGAAGGCTCCCCGCAACCAGTATAAGCATCACATAGCCTACCCCACAGGTAATGCATGTATTCCTTGGCATGTTATTGCTTTACCTAGGAACATAGACAACTGTCCAGTCTCACAAGTAACATTTTGAAAATACTGTGCTATAATGAGTGTCACAAATCTAGCATAAAAGGGTTTCATCCATCATCACTAAAGTGTGTGAGATAATAAGGGGGGTAGTCCACACCCTTACCAAAAAACAATCAAATGGAGGGTACTTCACACCTTTAGGTTAGACCATCACAACATTTAAATTGGGTGATAAACTAAAGAGGAATTTAAAAAACTAAGTCTAAAACAATTGAAAAAAATCGATAAAAAGAGATAAAGCAATTGAAATGGATAAAGAAATTTATTCAATATATTGGATATTAAATTAATAAAGCAACTGATATGGATAAAGCAATAAGCGAAATCAAGGAAAGCAAAAATTAATTTATAGAAGCTAAAGCAATGGATAATCAATTGTCTTAACAAGAAGAATTAAATAAAGTACTTAAAAGTTTGAATGTTAAATAAAGTACTTAAAAGTTTGAATGTAATTTTTTGCTTATACAAATGAGAAACACCAAAAAGAACTTAAAGGTTAACCATAAAGAAAGCATTTAGTACATATGTTCTCGTTATGACAAAGCTACAAGCTACCAAATAAACCATAAAAATGACATTTATTATGCCCAAGCACCAAGCTCTTTTAAAAAAGGAATTTAAAAGATTATAAAGGGATGATCAAAGGCCCATTAAATAAAGTGCAAATTAAAATTAAGAAGTAGGGCTAATTAGAAAATATATAGTGCCCCAAGATAATTAGAAAGAAATTCAATATTAATCTACTGAGGAGGTGAAAAGGGAAAATGTTTTTTATTCTAAGCACGAGGTTTTTTTTGTGTCAATAAATATATAGTAACTCTGAATAGAAAAAAAGGTTTGTCAAATGGGAAAAATAGTAAATAAATAAATAAATAGGAGGGGAAATATAAAATTATTAATTTGTTTATCCAGTTTATGAAGAGAGGGTTCAAAAAATGGGGAAAATGGGGGAAGAAACTAAAATTAAACTTTTATTTTTTATGGGGGGATAATAATTTTAGGGGTGGTCATGTGTGTGTATGAAAAGATGAACAAGTGCAAAAGTGTGTGTGTGTGTGTGTGTGTGTGTGTGTTAATTGCAATATAAATTTAAGAATTAGAGTGAGTTGAGAGAGGTGAGGGGATGGGGGGGAAAGGAAAACAAGTAAATGGGATAATGAAAAGTGTGTAAGTATGTGTGTGTGTGTGTGAGAGAGAGAGAGTAAGCTACAATAATTAAGCAAAATTAATATGTTTATGTGTGTGTGTGTGTGTGTGTGCGGGCAGGGGCTTGAGGACCAATAATTTAAGGGTATAAACTCTGCCAAAGAAAGGGAGTTTGTGTGTATGGGTGTGTTTGTAAAGTATAGAGAATGTGTGTGTGTGTGTGTGTGCACGTGTGCATGTGTTACCCTTTTTTAACTTTTTATCCAATTGATGGAATGAATTGTATGGCTTAATTATTGATGGGACTTTCTAATCTAAACACACACACACACACTACTACTACTACTACTTGATTTTACTCATTAATTCATTCACGCACACATACACACACAAACGCACATGCATACTCATATAGATATGCACATGCTTTAGACTCTCACTTACACTAATATACACACACACACACACACACTTTCTCACACTAGTATGGTTTTCTTTGCAACTGTACTTATACTCACATACACACACACACACATTCACATGTACACACATGTATTCATTTACCTATTTCATATTTTGCACACACAAGCACATATATAAGTCATACACATACCTTTGGCCTTATTTTGGTTGGTTATTGTAGGCTACTATCAACTTGATGGATGAATGAGGTACTGTAAGAGTAACTCTTACTAATCTAGTACATTCAGTGGATCTATCGATTTGGCAGATGAATGACTCACTGAAAAGTCAAAGCTTGAGGGTTTTCTTTGCTATCATTGTGTTAGACGAGTAATAGTTTGTAATGTCCTAGATTTTTAGCTAGAGTACTTTGCATCTTTGGTTTGGTTCTCAACATTTGATCAAGCTATATGTTTCTTGTAAAGCTTTATGTAAATGGGACATGTCGATTTTTGGCCTACTGTAAGGTAACCTATATTGTTGTTTTTGGCCTTAAGAAGATAAAATTCACTGATTTTTAAAATATTTCTAGCTTTTTTATGATTTGTTGAGGCTTCACTTTTTCTTCCCCCTTTCTCTCTTGTTTCTATTTTGGTCCCTCTTTTTCTTGTCCACTTAATGTTGCTCCAACTTTTTGTCCTTCTTTTCCTCTTTCTTCATGAGAATCCCTGCACACCAAGCCACTTGAACATGATTCAACTTGTTTGGCTTCTTGCAAGCCTTCCACTTGATCTAGTCTCTAGTAATTATAGGGTTAGACTCTTAGATATCAATGCTCCACTCTCGTATAACTACACGAGAACCAGCTAACTCTACTTATAAGCCCCCCATATGAGGAGAAGGCATTTGAGTAGCTCGGTTATCCAGTAGGTCCTGGTTTGGACACCAGATGGGGGCCATGTGTGGCCTGATGGCTGGATAGCTTCAGATAGAGTTGGCACATTGCCAACTAGGCTACATGCAAGTGCGGGAAGGCATCCCATGACTGACCGCACTGAGGGTAGATGGAGCATTTCCTGAGGCAGCCCCCACTCTTGGGTTCCAGGGCCCGTTTGGAGCCCCAGATGATCCCGGATGCGAATGGGGATCCTTGAACAGTTGCTCTATTCTATGCCACGGTTCTATCGTGTGGGCGATGGCCTATTTCAGGACCAACCTCTAGCCAGCCGTTTTGGGTGGACGGTCACCCAATTGGGTCTAACTGACTACGACTGGTGGCTATATAAGAGCAAGCTCGTGAAGCCCATTATCATCACTAGCTACAATAACCTTGATTTCTTAGCATCCAGCCTCCATCCTCTACTATTTCCAGCACGCCATCGAAGCTTCTCACACAGGAGTGCATGGCTAAGAGGCAGTGCCATCTATTGTATCAGCTTTACAGTAATCAAATTTTTGATTCTCCATACTATATGCTTTTCTCTCTTGCATACGAGATCCTGTTATCTGTTGAGCACAGACGTTGTATTGTTTTCTTACATGGTATTAGAGCTAGGGCTCTAGCAAGAAGATTTGGTAGTATGTTTCTATTTGCGAGCAGATTGTGAGAGATGGCCCTGCAAGACCACGAATCCCACCGTTCGGCGAAAGCAGAAAGTTGGACGGTGCTAACTATCCACTCTTCTAGAAGTTCAAGATGAAGACCATCCTGAGCGCATACGAGCTTTGGGATACTACTATTGGGGTGGATGTGAAGCCGCAGTTACAAGACTGGATCCAGCCAATGCAGGACAATAGATAATACCAACTGCAGATCAGATTCTTGCATGGACAAGAAGAAATGCAGATGCACTGTGTTCTATTGTCTACAGTGTAAGTGATTATGTCATGGCATTAATTCAACATGTCACCACAGCGGAGGAGGAATAGATGGTCTTGAAAAATTAGTACGAGACCACGAATCAGACGTGGATTCAGAATTTGGAGACTCAACTCGTGAACGAAAAACTGTCTGAGTCTGAAATG
The DNA here is from genome assembly GCF_047967505.1 of Dipteris shenzhenensis. Classification (NCBI taxonomy): domain Eukaryota; kingdom Viridiplantae; phylum Streptophyta; class Polypodiopsida; order Gleicheniales; family Dipteridaceae; genus Dipteris; species Dipteris shenzhenensis. Next base: position 12,451,377 of record NC_141626.1, read on the forward strand.
GCAGAGAAGTTCATCACTAGGGTGAAGAATCTGCATGATCAGATGATTGTGATTGGGGCATCACCATCACCAGCAAGAATCTAGCATGAAGGTGCATACGGATTCTCCCACCAAAGTATGACTGTCTTTTGTTATGGCACTGAATACGCAAAACACAAATCCGCCCCTCAACTTTGAGGATTTCAGTGCTATGCTTCTAGAGGAGGAGATGCATCAAAAGATGAGGACCAAAGAAGATTCAGCTTTCTCAGCTGGATCAAAGAAAGGTAAGGGTAAGGACTCTGGTAACCCATTTTCTTCTGATGATAGAAAGAGAAAGAAGAAGATCAAGTGCTTCTATTGCAACAAGGTAGGGCACAAGCAGAATGAGTGCCGAAAGAAGATTGCAGATGAGAAGAACAGAGTAAAGAAGGAGTCCAGCAACAATGCACAGGCAGTACCAGTAGAGCTATTCATAGCAATTGAGGAGATTTGCACAGAGGCAGTTCATGTACCTACAGATGAACCTTGGACTATTGACAGTGGTACATCGCGCCCCATGACCAGTCGTAAGGATTGGTATACCTCTCTACATCCGGTAGGGAATGACATCCTAGTAGCAGTTGGCAATGATGCAAAATGTCCAACAAAAGGAAAAGGTATGATTGCTCTCAAGTTAGATGGAGTTGTAAAACAATTTTCCGATGTTCTTTATGTGCTAGATATCAAGAGGAACTTGTTGTCCATTTCTGTGATCATGGATCGAGACCTCAAAGTTCAATTCGATAAGAATGGCACACAAATTTTGGACCTTCAAGGGAAGGTCACTGGTAAAGGTACATGACACAACAACATCTACGAACTCTCAGCTTTCAATGCTTGAGCCGATGTGAGCAACACTAAGCTATGGCATGAGAGGTTTGGTCATCTAAACCTTAGTTCTTTAAAGGAGATGCATAAAAGTGGAATGATTGCAGACCTACCAGAAATTACAGATCTGCCCGATGTATGTGAAGCTTGCATGATGGGCAAGCAGCATCGCCAGCCCTTTCCTAAAGAGGCCAGCAGGGCAAAGGCTCCTCTAGAGCTCCTTCACACGGACCTCTGCAGAAAGATGGAGATGGAAGCTTTGGGTGGTTCCTACTACTTCATGATGTTGATCAACGACTACAGTAGAAGGATATGGATATACTTCTTGAAGACTAAAGATGAGGCTTTTAGTAAGTTCAAAGAATGGCATGTAATGATCGAGAAAGAAACGGGGAGGAAGGTGAAGAAGTTGAGATCAGACAAAGGTGGAGAGTTCACATCAAGTGAATTTGAAAGTTACTACAAAAGTCATGGGATCAAGAGGCAGAAACCCCCACCACATACATCACAGAAAAATGGAGTAGTAGAGTGCAAGATGCACGTCATCTACGAAATGGGTAGGAGTGTGATGAAAGGGAAAGATTTGCTAAAGACTTTCTAGGCTGAAGCATGTAACACGGCAGTTTACATTCTGAATCGTAGCTAAACGAAGGCTGTGAATGGGATGACTCCATTGCAGGCCTTTTCTGGTAAGAAACCTTCAGCTGCACATTTCAGAGTTTTTGGATGTGACTATTTTGTGCATGTCCCTGATGCTAACAGGACCAAATGGGGACTGAAGTGTCGGAAGTGTATTTTCTTGGTCTAAAGTGAAGAGGCGAAGGGTTACCGTCTCTATAATCTTGTTACCAAGAAGGTAATAGTAAGTCACGATGTGGTCTTCTCAAAATAGCCACATCAATTAGAGGAGGATGTTCCTTCCTAAACAACCAGGACCAGGATATCCATCCAGTACAACCACCAACAGCAGACCGAACTCACCCAATAGTGCTTAGGAGGATTCAAGATAAAGAAGAGGAAGAAGAGCCTACAAAACCACAACGGCAACGGCCATTCTCAAAGTGGGTAAAGCAGCATTTGGACGACAGAGAACCTCCAGCTATTGAGGAGGAACCATCCGAACACCGCCGGTCCAGGAGATTAGAGGAGCAAAGAAGGGTGCAGGAACACTTGGTCAACTATGCTTTGATGACAAAGGTGATCTGTGCTGAAGAACCCAAGTGTCTTGAAGAGGCACAGGGTGATGATAGGTGGATGGAGGCTATGCAGTCGGAGTATGGCTCCATAATGAAGAACAATACTTGGGACCTTGTGGATTGACCACCAAAATGCAAGGTAATTGGCACCAAGTGGGTGTACAAGACCAAGTATAATCCGACAGCATGTTGGATAAGTACAAGGCTCGGCTCATGGCAAAAGGATTTGCACAGGTACATGGTTTTGATTATCAAGATACTTTTGCTCCCATAGCTTGACTAACCATAATTCGTAGTGTTTTAGCCTTAGCAGTACAGGAAAGTTGGCCCATGTTTCAGATGGATGTAAAATCCGCCTTTTTAAATGGATATCTCAAGGAGGAGGTATACGTGGAACAACCACCAGAATTTGTGATCCCCAGTTCAGAAGGTAAAGTTTGTAAACTGAAGAAGGCACTTTACGGGTTGAAACAGGCTGCACGAGCATGGTACCAATGGATTGATGCCTACTTTTTGCAAAATGGGTTCAGGAGGAGCCCATCTGATGCAAATTTGTATATCTATAGAGAAGGAGGCAGGTGTATGATCGTGGTCCTTTATGTGGACGACCTTGTCATAATAGGGAACCATGAAGAAAAATTCTCACAGACAAAGCAGTTGCTAGGAAGAGAGTTTGAAATGACAAACCTCTGATTGATGCATTTCTGTTTGGGGATTGAAGTTTGGCAAGAGCCAAAACAGATCATCTCACAGTTGAAGTATGCTTGCAGAGATACTAAAGGCATTTGGCATGGCTAAGTGCAAGACAATTGGCACCCCTATGGAGGTTGATGTGAAGCTCTCAAACGAGGATTCATCACCACTGGTGGACAAAGGGAAGTACAGAAGGCTTGTGGGCAATTTGATTTACTTGTGCAACACGCAGCCGCACATTAGTTTTGCGACTAGTGTATAAGTAGGTTTTCCAATAAGCCCTGGGAGAACCATTGGAGGGCAGGGATGCAGGTGCTGAAATACATCAAAGGCACACTTGATTATGGCATCACCTATACCAAGGGCAACATCTTGACTAGATTCTGTGACTCAGATTGGGCTGGAGATGTGGACAGCAGGAGATTAGTGGCAGGTTATTGTTTCTCACTTGGATCTGGAGCTGTGTCATGGGTTAGCACGAAGCAACCTATAGTTGCTCTTTTTTCTACCGAGGCTGAGTACAAATCAGCATGTTTTGCTTCTTGTGAGGCAGTGTGGTTGAGGAGGATTTTAGGGGACATGGGTGTAGTGCAGAACAAGCCTACACAGTTATCATGTGACAATCAAAGTTGCATGGCAATTGCCAAGAACCTTGTATACCACGCTCGCACAAAACACATTGAGATTCAATATCACTTTATACGCGAGCTCATCATGGATGGAGAGGTCAACTTGGTGTACTGTCCAACTACAGAGAATGCTGCGGACATCTTCACGAAGGCTCTTAGAAGAGACTTGCTGGAGAGGCATCTTCATTGACTTGGCATTGGGCTGAAAAAGTAGTTCACTTGTGGGTGGACATTGAGGGGGGGTGTTAGATATTAATGCTCCACTCTCGTGTAACTATAGGGGAACCAACTAACTCTACTTGTAAGCCCCCCATATGAGGAGAAGGCATTTGAGTAGCTCGGTTATCCGGTAGGTCGTGGTTTGGACACTAGATGGGGGCCATGTGTGGCTCGATGGCTAGACGACTTTAGATAGAGTTGGCACACTGCCAACTACGCTACATGCAAGTGCGGGAAGGCATCCCATGACTGACCGCATTGAGGGTAGATGGAGCGTTTCTCGAGGCAGCCCACTCTCAGGTTGTGGGGCCCGTTTGGAGCCCCAAATGATCCTGTATGGCTTTGGGCTGAACGGTGACCATAGGTCAGTTGCTCTATTCTGTGCCATGATTCTATCGTGTGGTCAGTGGCCCGGCCGTTTTGGGTGGACTGGATCGACGGTCACCCACCAATTGGGTGTAATCGACTACGACTAGTGGCTATATAAGAGCAAGCCCGTGAAGCCCATTATCATCACTGGCTATAGCAACCCTGATTCCTTAGCATCTAGCCTCTGTCCTCTACTATTTCCAGCATGCCATCGCAGCTTCTCACACAGGAGCACACGGCTGGGAGGTAGCGCCATCTATTGTATCAGTTTTATAGTAATCAAATTTTTTATTCTCCATACTATCTGCTTTTCTCTCTTGCATACGAGATCCTGTTATCTCTTGAGCACAAACGTTGTATTGTTTTCTTACGTAGACATGGTTATGGACAATAATGGGTATGACAATGGATAATAAGGATGAAAATGGGGTTCTTCTTATCTTATACGTGGCTGTCTACTACTGAAATGGCTTGTGTAGTTAAGATTAGCATGTGATATGGTGGTGGGAAAGTATGGGAGCTAATGCACATGGTGATGAGGTGCCTATTCTAAGTAATCCTCATTTGCCTTTCCCGACCATACTCATTGTGGAACAACATTTTCGAAGCTATATGCCTCTTGTCATGGATCCTCACGCTTCCCTTCCTCTTGCCATGGATCTTCACACTTCCCTTTGTTGTCTTGCTTATGGCGATGGTCTAGGCCCAAGTGTGGTTCTTTTTTTACGTAAGTTCTTATTTGCAGATAGCCCTTGAATGTTGAGTATGCTAGCTACATACCCGACTCTATGTCATGTCATTTTATGTGATGGTAAGACTTAGTTGAGTGGTGTATTCATTTCATTCGTTGTCTTAATCTCTAGCATTTGTTTGCTATGAAGACGACTAGCTAGTCACCATGCATGCACTCACTCAATATAGTGCATACTGTACCCAATAATCTTTACATCACTGCTCATTCCCCATCTATACATTAGTCTACTCTCAACTCCATTTGTGTATGTTTGGCACTAGTTTTCTTGCATGACTCTTTAGATGATCTCTGGCTCTATAGCATCTTATCTTCCCATTCTATCTTGCCAGTATACGAGCCTAATATTCTCCATATGGGTATCTTGTTCCCACCTATGAACCATTTCAATTGAATCTAGATTACTATCTCCTCTCACTGTGTAAGAGAATAGCTTGGTGGAATGTCATGGGTATGTAGCTAGACTGGCTCTGCCATAGAGAGGAGCTCATGGCAACCACACGAGGTTTGTTTATTCCTTTCCATTGCTACTGGCTTAAGACTTGCCTTCATGCTGAGAACTTTGGTGGCTTCTTTCTTTGTGGCTTTGCAGTTCTTTGTGGCTTCTACCTTGATACTAATACTTTTGTGTCGTTATGTGTTGCCCTCTTGACCATTTTGTGACTTTATGTTCATTCATGGCTACATGGCAAACCATTGGAGCCATCCATTCTCTGTTTCTTCCAACTCTATTCCTCTCTTCCAGCTAACTGCTTTTGCTCCATCCAGCTGACCTCATTGCTTGTGTGGCTCTTGGAATGGGCACCAAGGTGGTTTTGCATTGGTTGTCTCCCTCAACTCATACTATCCTCAATCTCTTCAATTTCTTACTGCAAGGCAACACTTCTTGTCTTAGGTGCTTTTGCTAGTTTTGCACCTCTCTTGGTCTATTCTCTCTTGGGCATATCGTGCTATTCGACTCAGCGTAGTATTTGCACATGGTTGATGTCCTAGATTTTGCATTATTTTCTTTATTAATCTTCTCCTTTTCTTCTGCCAACTTGGATCCCCTACGGTATCCTTCTTTGCTACTACTACCTGATGGCCAACTCGTCTTTGTACCATTGTTATTGTGTGCCTTGTTGTGTTTAGCTTTTTGCTAATTTGTTTATAGTACTTGTTGTTGTTGTGCCTTTGATTTGTAGTAGTCTGTGGTTTGTGTCACCCGCTCGCTAATGTGCTTGCTTTGTTGTAAGTTTTCTTTTTTCACTTTTGTTTGGTTTACATATATTTTTTATATATTTATTTATTTGTATTCATTGCTCCTATTTTTATTCTTACCTCTTTTTTTATGTGTTTTTCTTTTCTTCCTATTATGTCATTTTCATGTTTATAATTTGATTATTTAAAGATCACACTTTGCTCGTTACTCTTCCCTAGCTAAAATCACTTTCAATTATATTTTTTCCCTTTTTTTCCTTTTAAATGTTCCCTTTATTTAAATGTCACACACACACACACACAAACAAAAAATGTCAACCCTCATTGAAGATGTCTTTGGATCCAAGAATGGCTTGAGGTTTATTTAAATGTCACACATACACACACACACACACACACACACACAAAATGCCAATCCTCATTGGAGATGTCTTTGGATCCAAGAATGGCTTGAGGTTCACACTAGTCCGTGGAGAGTCCACAAATTGTAGAAAATTCAAAAGAAAGCCTACACAATCTACCTTGTAGGGGTGCATCCACCGCCTTGGCATTCAATACCTTCTTGCTAGGTGTGTTAGGCATGGTATAGGAGAAGTTGTAAGGTGTGGGATAGAATGGAAGAGATGTTGAAAGCTACATGCTAAGATGGAAGAGAAGCTAGAAGTTATAGCCTGTGGTGCATCGGCTCCACTTAAATCAATGGAGATTTTCCAAGACTCCCCTTTCAATATTTAGATTAAATAAAATTTCAAAAAATTCATTCTTTGAATCACAAAAAGTGTGAAACCTAACCATGTTTTCATCCAATACATAGTAGTGTATAGTTAGTACCTCCATCCTCTTCTCCAACAAGGAAGTGATAGTATTTATATCATTTATATAGTAGGGTGGTCAATGATGAACTAGAGCTAGCATGTAGTCCACTTTGTTGCCCTCTTGGGAGAATTTAAGAGACATAGAGACACAAAGAAGAGAGAGCAAGTTCTCTAGGTGAGAGTATGTAAAATTAATAGGCATCCTTAGAATCTCACAATCATGATACTTGCAACAACTAAAATAGACAAGTCTATGCTTCTTAAAACTACACACGTACATGCAACCAATGTCACACCATATACTCAATGCAACCAATCACTACTCTATCACTCACAAGAACAATGACCCAAGACAAATGGAAAGACTTCAATATGAAATGAGGCCCAAGTCCTATAGGTTCTCAAAAGGGTTACACCAAGCCTTGAAGTGCTTGTGCTTGTGTGATGAATAGAGAGTTGTGATCCATAGATCCAACCCCTCATATCAACCACAAAAGATCTTGGGTCCTCAAGCTTCTTGCAACCTCCCTTACAGCTCTCAGACTCTAGATCCAAAAAATGGGCCTCATTCCATTCACCAACACAATGTAGAATGGCATACTACCTCCAAGTCACTATTATGCCAACTGCCACTCCTCCCTAACCACCAATGTGTTCTTAATCTTCATATAGTTGGAGAGTGGATGGGCACCTCAACAAGTAGCACATCACCATATAGATCTCAACCTAGACATGGGTAAGTTGGACAACTTTTCCTCATGTCTATGGTCACAAAATAAAATTTGAGTTTCCCTTTTAAAAAACAAAATGAAGTCCATGGATGTTTTTATCGAAGCTATACTTTTATCTTAATATAAAATCTTGGACAATATAATTTTTTTAGCTTCATGATATTGAGAAAACATAGTACAATTTTATATATTCTCTTTTGGATTTCTAAGTAAACTATGTAAATCTTGGCGAAACTTTCAAAAATTTTGCATAAAAGTTTCAAATCTCAGCGAATGTTTCAAATGTTTATTTTTATTAGGGCATATAAACTTTCATGCCAATATAAAAGTTTCACTTATTAACAAAACTAACATGAAAAATCATCTCTGATGAAATCACAATTACTCCACATGAAAGAGCCAAAACATAGAGTGTGAATGAGACATATTTATGTCATCAATGGCCTCATCAATGCTATTAATTTGATCTCTAAAATTTGAGATTTTTTATATATGCTCCATGATGGTGTGTCCATCATATGTTTGAAGCTCCCTGAGCAAATTTTTTAAAGCAAAGACCCTTGCCTCATTCTTAGCTTGATACATATTTTGATTATCCGTCCTAGGCAACCTTGGCATAAATGCATGATTTAATATTCCTTATAAATCAATCTTGATTTAAAATGAAATCAAAGGCAAAGCTTGGGAATTTTAGGACTCAAATTGCCTTTGGTCCTTTATAAGAAGGGGGATGAACCCATATATCAAATTTGACTACTGGCCATGCTAGTACCAAGTGGAGTAAGAAGCCTCATGTCATCCCTTGAAATGATATCTCTTTATTGTTTTTCCTACCTAGAGAATAGAACTTTCTTTTTAAATTCTTATGAAAGCTAGCCACATAAATCAGTCAACCATGGGATATACCTCACAAACATGTTAGCCCTCCCACAACCAAAGATGCTACCATGACCCCTCCTGCCATGATCTAGTCCTTGCCAAGAGAACCCACTATCTTGATCCTCAACCACTCAAGGGGCCCATCTATCTTGGGGTCACCAATCATCTTAGGTTGAAGAAGGCCTCTAAATATCACTATATACTATATGGAATAGAAGGATCCAAGGCATATATGCAAAATTGGATCCTAAGGGGCACCTTGGTCCTAGAAAACTACCCATACAATGAAGGGGGCCAAGGATCTGGGAAAATCATCCCACCAAGTCTCTAGGGTTACAAAAGTTTGTGTCCATGTTGAATAGCTACCCCAATTATATGAGAGAGTGTTTTTGATTGTGCCTCTAGCTCGAGAAGGGTAGGGAGGGAGGGGAGCTCCATGCCTCATATAAACTAGCTTCCCAATGTGCATCCACTCCCATAAAATGAAGCCCTCCTAATCGTGAACATCTGGGTGCCACAAGAGGGATTGACACTCAAACTCCTCATGGTGGGCTAGCCCAAACAAGTCCTCTTGAAAAGTGCAACCAAAATTTGATCATCTCTACTCTAGGTCGGTGAGGCAAGCCCTCCCTATGCTAGAGGTAGGGTCATTGTGTGCTTAGTGACGGTCACTCTAGTGCTCCTCATTTCAACCAATCATGCCCACAAGAAATTTTACACTAATAATATGATCTATCCCATGCATCCCTTATGAATACAATAGCATGAGGCTATGTACCATGCCATGGCCAAAAGAGACCTAGTCAGCCACCATAAGACCCATTCTTGCTAGGGAGAGTTTGGCCAACTCCAATACATATAGTCATAGTGCACACTCTCTAGCACAAGGTGATTTGTTGTTTTGTCGAGCTATCAATTCCTACTTGGAAGCCTTAGTATCTTGTTGTCCACCCTTGTGAGATTTAAGAGAATCCCAATGATTCCCCCAATGAAGGATGTCTTGAACGTCCCCAATTGCTCTTAGGAACTGAATTAATTTGGTGCATTTGATCTTAGCCCTAGTGGCCAAAAAAACATCTCTCTAGGATTTTGTCAAGCTCTTCACAAAGAGTGTGGTGTCATCTATAAACTCTTAGTCTAGCAGCTCCTCCTTGTGATGTATTAAGACCCATAACTCAGTGAGGCCCACTGCCTAGGATCATAGAAAAGAGCTTAGTGCATTCTCCACAAAGAGAAAGAGGAAGCGATATAGAGGGCAATGCCCCTACCACACTCGGTGAGAAATTTGAAGATGTGTGGTGTGTGACCTCCAATAAGCATTTGGAAATAAATTTAAAGGCCTCCAATAAGCATCAATATTTTGGGTGGTGCACTACTAAGAAACTCTATGTATCATGTGCATTTCAAGGGTGTTAAATAAAGACCCCATGTAAAGTTTTACCACCAATAAAACCACTCCTCTTTACTTATGCTCTCTCTCTCTCTCTCTCTCTCTCTCTCTCTCTCTCTCTCTCTCTCTCCCCCCCCCCTTCCTTTAGATATTAAAATAAATGTAGGTCATGGGCTTAAATCTCATATTTTCTCCTCTAAATTGCAGTTCCTACCTAAGCGACTCACATCCCACTTTGTGGGACTCTTTTGGTTGCTACCAAATCCTTGCCTTGGACCACTACATGCATATCTCTTCTATGAGAGTCTATAATAGGGATGTTGTAGGTGCATCAAATTGGGCATGATTTGAAATCCTTGTCTTGACCAAAATGTCCATGGACCCCCCTTATATCCCACATCTATCAATCCTATCTAGTAGACCATCTTGTCATTGTTGACCAAAGGAGTAGCAAAGACTATTAACTGGTATGGAGAACTTTGCATCCCTCAAGTGCTATCAATTACTTATCACAAAGATGAAATGACACCAAGTACTTCACTTGGTAAAGGGAATATCCAAGAATGAGGCTCCATCTTTCTTATCCTCCTCAAAATATAGATGATTGAAGTTTCCTCCAATGGTCCAAGAGTCTAGATCTAGTAGGATTTCTATAGGCTACCTTCAAAGAGAGGGGTGATGGTATTGACAATCAGGGGCATAAATGTTTTGGGTCCCAATCTAGGAGTCTCCCATCCATAGGCCAATCTAGGCCACAAGCCCCACAATAAGATCTCCATTATCACACACATCTCGGGGGAGCAAATGAAATAATGAAATGCAAACCCCTTTACTCCTACCCACCACTGCTAGGCACCACACATATTAGGGTCTCTCCATGGGAGGCATTAGTTAGTGCCATCATCTAACATTTATTTTTAAAAACATGTGCTCTTCAATTGAGATGATATCCATTGATCATTGCACCATATCCTTCAATAATTTCTAGCAGAATATCATATACTGTGGATACTACTATTCGTGCTCATGAAATTCATGCTCATGGAGAGTGGAGAGTAAACAAGGCCCTCCTATGCATGGAAGCCAATCTAATAACTATGGACTTCTAAGGTTTTATAGGAGGCTTGGATGTTCAATAGTCTATTTCCATGAAATAGCATGCCAAAGACATGACTCTCTCAATCACTACCTTTATTGACCATTGCATTAAAAACTCTACAATATGCAATGTAGCCACTACAATGGGAGTTGAGAAACTTTAATCCTTTTATGGAAAGATCCCCCATCCAAGGTCTCAAGGAGTATCTTCTCCAGTAGGAACTCCTGGTACTCTTCTATCACCCTAATTCTAGGGCCAAAATTGAATCTACCAAGGATGGTGGCTCTACAACAATGCCAAAACACCCTCCAATAGAAGACAGAAAGGAGAAATAATCATAAGGATCACTAGAAACATGGAAAGTGGTGTGTAAAGTCCATATGAAAATCCATGGTACCATAGAATAAAGAAAGCTAGATGTGGGCCAAGGAAATTCAAGCTTGCTCCATAAGAGCCTGGGTGATATCATGGAATATATAAATAAGGAAGACCCTTGTTCCATATATGGTCGCCTCTTGAATATGGTCATCCTTCAATGGCAAGCTCACCTAGATCCAATCTCTAACCTAGCTCCATGATTGTGTGAGGCCTACAATGTGGCCCACCAATACTCTATCTTGTAGTGACTAAACCAAAATCTACACCCTCTTCTTGTCCTCTATCGAGAGGGAAATAAAGATGGCTATGGGCATTAAGGGAGCTACCATGAGGGCCCCTAAATCCAAACCAAGTGGTCATCACCAAGATTAGAATCCCCCAAAGAGCTCAATCTTGACAAGTACAACTAACATCTAAACATTTTTGTACATGTGTGTTGGAGACTGTACATAACCATTATGGAGTCATATATCATGTGCCAATCTGCATAAGCCATGTGTACAAGGTTTGTTCAAAAGATATTAGAAAGTCCCCTCTGTAACCTCTTTTGACCTACTTTTTATACCCCTGCTATGAATTTTTGGACCAATAACTATCTCCCTTCTATACATGTGAACTTTGAAATGCCTATTGTTTTTCACTCCTCTTGTATATTTCAGTGTAAATTGAAGCAAACAGCACCTATGAGGAGCCTATGAGAAGCCACATTGTACATTAAATAAAACACTTTAGTTTTTATGCCACGAGCATGCACCCTTTACACACAAACTAATGTCCAATATAAAATATTTCCAACTTGCATCTACACAATCAATCTATCCTCCTTCATTTGCCTTCAAGTTACACGATTTCATATTTATGCTATTATATCACTTTTTCCTAATGTTTGAGAGATCTTACATCCAAACCATCTCTAGATACGTATAATGTAACAAGAAAAGTTAAAAAAAGGAATACTACAACTTCTTTGTTGAACTCATATATTGATTATTCGTATATTTGAAGATATTTTAGTCTAGAAACCACCCTTTAGTCCCTTTCCATTCTATTTTCTTTAAAGTTTCAGACAACCCAAGTTCCCCTTGTAATTTAATACTTCATTTGAATTAAATAATGACCCCAAGAGGAGAAAAAGGTTCCAAAGGCCACATTATGGTGGTAGATTTTGGATGTCTCAACCTTTAAGAAAATCCATACCGACATTGAATGCACATTTCATAGGATATAGTCTATTTTGCCTTTGGTAGTCCTTTAGAGTTTTACATAGCTAATGTTTCACCCCATAATTGGAAGCACATAAAGGAAAGCATGAGGTAATTTAGTCATAGATTTGGGATTTTGAAGCTTGAATGAAAACCATATCACACAATGAATGGTGCTCAGTTTGCTAAATCACACTCCATTAGACAACTTGACTCTTATGAGCATTTTGCTAAGGGGATCACATACAGTGTCAAGAGATTGCAATGCTCATGAGTCTAGATTGCTTTGAGACTCTGCATTACTCTTCCATGGGATTCATCATGATATAATGCTCCTGAGGCTAGATTTCCTCGGGAGTACAAATTATACAACCTAATTCTTGTAAGAATATTGCCAGGGGAATCGCAAACTGTGTCATGATATTGGAGTGCTCATGAGTCTATATTACTCATTGTCTATGCATTATAGGAATGGATTTTCATGATCATTTTACCAAGAAAATTACAAACCATTTCAAGAGGTTAGAGGGCTCTTGAAGCTATATTCCTTCTAAACTATGAAATAGATGACTTGATGCTTATGAACATTTTCCCAAGGGGATTGTAGACCATGTCAAGAGATTGGAATGATCCCAAGGCTAGATTGCTTAGATGCTATGCATTTTTCTATTTTTCTACTGGCACTTGCCTTTGCTCTGCCCACTATGTAAGGCACCCTGTTGTTGGACCAGAATGAAAATCCACTGGCTTGAGTTGGCATCTTGCTAGGATTGGCAACGATGAGTTTGAATGGAGAAAGTCAGTGCGCGAGATCAAAAGCACTGAGCTTCTTGCAAGGCTCAGACGGGTGGTTACATTTGGGGCCTGCCGAGGGGAGATGGATGACTTTGAAAGGAAAGGCGGCATGCTTATGGAGTAGAGTTGGATCATAGGCATTGGAGAAGCGAGGAGGGGAGGCATGATGGTCAGGAGGGTGAGGGAAGCTCGCAGCAGCAGCATCAACATCACATGGAAGGAGTGCTATGGTACTGGAAACTCCCGCAATGTCTGGAAATTCACAAGGGGGAGGCGGGACTGGCACATGCCACTTGTGGGGGTTTTCCCCAACATGTGGTGCATGCCACATGTTGGCCCCTCGATTAGGTTAGGGATTAGGTTAGTGGTTAGGTTAGGTTAGTGGGGTTACTGGTTAGGTTAGTGTTCACATTAGGTTAGGTTAGGTTAGTGCTTACGTTTGGTTAGTGGTTCAATTAGGTTACTGGTTAGGTCAGGTTAGTGATTAGGTTAGGTTGGGTTAGTACTTACGTTAGGTTAGTGATTAGGTTAGGTTAGTCCTTAGGCGTTAGGCTAAGTTTGTAGGTTAGGTTAGAAGTTGGCTTAGGCTACAGGTTAGAGGTTAGATTAATGTAGATAGATTAGATTAATTTATATTAAATTCAATGAGATTAACTTATATTAGATAAAATTCCCTCCACATGATCGATCGTCCACTTTTCTCGCTCATCACATTAAGTAACCTAGATTAATTAATTTAAGTTATTACATTTAATTTAATCTATTTAAATCAATTAATTGGTTCATCTATTTACATTAAGATGAGTTAATAACTAAAATTAATTAATCTATTTAAATTAATTAATTAATCATTGTGTTGTAATTTAGAATATATGGTATATATTGAATGAAATTTATATAAGATATATAGGTCAACTGAATATATATTGAACTAATATAATGTTGATTAGTTTGATTTAGATTAATTAACTAGTTAGATTAGATTAGTTAGGATAGATAAATTTATAAGTATCTTTAATTTGAATATTAGAATATATTAGGACTAGCTAGTATTAGGTCAGTATTAGTATCTACATTAGGAATCCCAACCCTTGGGATAAAGATTTCCTTGATACTTTCGAGTTCCCAGCACCACGAGGTAGGGGTCATTGCTTTAGGCAATGCCCCCCACGGTGATTCAAATGTTTTAGAAAAATTACAATCCAATCTTGTTTCCTTGTTGATTGAAACCATCCATGAAAGAAACTTGTCCCGATTCTTACCATGCTTGGCATGCTTGGTGTAATAAATATTATAGAGAATCCCTATAGGAGTAAAAGCGATTACACTATGCGATGTCTTAGTAGTTTTATCTTACTTTATAAATCTAAATTCAAGTTTTAGTAATGGGATTTTATTGTTTTCATTCTTTGGTTAAGGAGGGTATCTTATGTAATATGTTCTACAATTTTAGGAATTTGCAATGGCTATGCTTGTTCACAAGAAATTCATCAATCATGCTTGGTTTATGATCAAGAAGCCAAAGAGATACCACCTTGTTATCACTTCAGTGAAGTGACAAGTCCCAAATTTTCTAGGCAAGCAATTGGAAGTGCCAAAGCTATCTTGAAGTTGGATGTGTTTTCCACATGGGGACTTCATGATAGCAATATGTGATGACAACATGAAGGGCCAATGTATACTAAAGTTGAGGACAAACTCTAAGAAGTACTTCTTACAGGAAGTGATGAATTTTGCAAAGTATCCATATATATGTGATGCCTTCAGTTCTCTTAAGGCTATATGGGGATGCATTACTAGGTATTCAGGATGGTCAAGATGGTGGTACACTTGGATCTTCTTAAGGTTTTGTACAACCTTCACCTTCAGTCACAACTATCCAACTGCAGGTGCGGGGACTGCAATGAGTAAGGAAAAGAAAAAGACATTGTCTAAGTTTTATGCTCATGTGGAAGCTATGGCTGTACCTCAAAGAGGAGAAAAAAGGCCTCGACTTGAAAGACTTGACCCAAAAGTAACCCAATTTTAATGTGGTGAGAGGTTGGATGATAATGACAGTGACAACAAGAATGAAGAAGCTCTAGAGCCACAGATAGGACAAGAGTCTTTCTAAAAGTATTCAAACAGAGAGATGACAAAGCCAGAACCCTTAGGAATCAAAAGCTCGAAGATCAATTAGCTCTCCTTGAGAGAGACAATATCGAACAGGGAGAAAGACAGATGAGGATAGTCAGAGAGAAACTTAGAGCAAAAGGAGAAATAGAGCTAACCAGGCCAAGATCTATATACATGAATGGTGGGCTAGAAGAGCAAACAAGGCCAATGATGATATGTTCAAAAGCCTGAGAAAAAAGCATGCTAAAGAATCCTTAGAGGCTCTTCAAATTGAGGACAGACTCATTCAAGACCCGAGGGAAATCCTTGCGGTAATCTCAAGACATTTTCAATAGCTTTTACGAGAGGAGGAGGTCATCACAACAGAAAAGGCTAGAGCTTGAGGGAAATGCTCTAAAGTAAGAGAAAGAAAATTTTTCACATTTGACAACATCTATTTAGACAAAGACCTCTCTTTAGAGGAGCTGAAACGAGCAGTTGATCAAATGGGGAAGGGTAAGACATCTAGAGAGGACGGGCTTCCTATAAAGTTGATAAGTTTTCTGGAAAACAATAGGTCCTTATCCATTGATGTTATGGCAAGAGTCCAAAGAGGAAGGGTTTTTAGACCCAAGAATAAACACAAGCATGATAAACTCATACCTAAGTGTGGCCCAAAAGAAGAACTCAAGAACTAGAGACTGTTGACCATGCTGAGGTGCAACTACAAGATCTTTGCAAAGGCCTTAGCCATTAGGGTAAAAACTAAGATGCAATGTTGGGATAAGGGAGGATCAAAAGGGTTTCATTCAAGGAAGACATATTCTAGAAGCTATCCTCACTCTGTGGGAAGGGCTTGAGCTGGCTGATGAAACACAATAGGACATTTGCTTCCTTAAAATTGAATTCGACAAAGCTTATGATAGAATGGAATGGGGCTTCATTTTTTCAAAGACATGGAAGCTGGCCCTGGCTTTAGCTCTTATATGTAGAATTACTTCTGTGTCAAGCTAAAGTAAAGTCGAGGTTAATGGCATAACATCTCGACCCTTTGTGCTCAAAAGATCAATTAGACAAGGATGCCCGCTAGTTCCTCTACTCTTTGCTATAGCTGCAGATGCACTAGGATGGCTGGTAAATGATGAGCTAGATAAAGGAAACATAAAGGGAATACATGTGGAAGGGGGCAGACAAATCATGTGCCAGCAATTTGTAGATGACACAAATCTAACTCCACATAACAATGAAGAGTCAGTAAGGGCTACTTTGGAGTGTCTAAATGCATTCTGTCTGGCCTCTGGTTCCAAAGTTAACCATGAGAAAATAGGGATTTATGGCACCAAGAGCCCTCCTCCTCCCCCTAACAAAGGCTGTAAAGAGATCAGAAAAGGAGAGTTTTTCAGACTCCTAGGAATTCCTATGGGCTTCAGTTGTTCAATGAAGGACAGGTGGGACTGGGTCCTAGACCAGGTCAAAAGCAAGGTGAATAGATGCCAAGTTCTGCAGCCAACATTAGCAAGACATAGATTTTTTCTTAACCACTACATCTATCCCTCCATCATTTACTTCATTTCTTATTGGTACCCAACAAAGAAATTCCTTAGACAACTCAACAGATTATTCAGATCTTTTCTGTGGGGAGGAGATTCAGTCAATCACAAAGTTCCCAAAGTCAAATGGCAAAACTACACAATGCCAAAGTCAGTTGGAGGTCTTGGTATTGTAGATGTGGAGAAATCTGCTGTTGCTAGGTTCATGGCTCAATGGATCCTTAAGGCTGTGCAGAATTCAAAAAAGCTTTGGGCATTCTTAATTCTAAAAAATGTCAGTAAAGTCAAGGTAGACAGATGCAAACATTGGAAGAAGCTCCCTTTAGGGTCAGCCCTTTATGGCAATGAGGTTTGTGTAGCCAAAGGATCGGACTTATGGAAAGGGATGTGGACATCTTGGAATCCTTGAGACCCTTTTTAATTTGGAAAGGTTTCTCTAGGAATACGAGTAGCTTTTTTTCTAGAGATTCAATCTGGTTCTCAGCTATATGGACAAATGCTCCTCTATGAGATGGTGAAATTAAGAATGCTTTGCACCTCAGTAAAAAAGGTATTCGAGTTTGGGGGGATATTTCGGACAAAGAGAAAAGGAAATGGATTAATAATGATACTCTAAGGATCAAAATAGGTTTGACTTAATAGGGGGAAGGTCTCCTCCTTCTACTAGAGAATTTAGATGGGCCAACTGGCCAACTAGAATTCTATGCACAACTCGTTATTATGGTCTTTATGTTTGCAGAGATGCTCTAAGGTTTTTAACAAAATTCATGTTTATACTAATGAAATTTTGAAGAACTTATGTATGAACACAGGAAAGAGGAGCCAATCTTGAGAAGATTTCCGTTTATAGGAACAAATTCAAGAATGCTGCAAGAAAGATGAGCAGCTCACTAGAAAAGAGACCGCTCTCTTGGCTCAAATGCAAAAGCTGGTTGGAAAAGAGGCTATCCCTTTGGAGTTGATTTCGATAAGGCATATGATAGGCTTGAATGGGACTTTTTAATTCAATCCTTACAAGACATGGGTCTGGGTTCATTCGTTTCTTCCAATGTCAAGCTCCTTCTCATCAATGCTTTAGCTAAAGTGAATGTTAATGGGGTGATGAGTGAACCCTTGTTTTTGAAAAGATCAATCAAGCAAGGATGGCATTTAGCACCTCTACTTTTTGCTATATCAATAGATGCTCTTGGTTGGCTCCTTAAAACTCAAATTCAAGAGGGCAGTCTTCAAGGGATTGAGCTTATGAATGGTAAACATCTTATCTATCAACAATTTGCAGATGACACCACACTTACCCCTAGAAATAATGAGCAAGATGTCAGGTGTGTTATGGATTATCTTGATGTTTTTGTAATGCCTCGGGATCCTTAATTAGTCATTCCAAAACAGGTTATGATACTCTAATTGGCAAAGATCAAGTGGTTCTACAACAGTTGGGGTATCTCAAAATCCAAAAGGGCATGGTCTTTAGACTTTTGGGACCCAATGGGATTTGAGATGACAATGAAACAAAGGTGGGAGTGGTTCTTAGATAGGTTTAAGTGGAGAAGCTTTTAGGCAAATTTGCCAAGGAGGATATTGGTGCTTAACCACTTCATTTGACCTACCTCTATTTTTTATCTATTTTGCTAGTCTCCCTATAAAACTGGATTAGACATATTTATTAGAATGTGTAGATCCTTTTTGTGGGGTGGAAACAACAAAATTTCCAAGGTAAGATGGAGTTACTATATTAAACCTAGGAAAGAAGGGGGTCTAGATGTTATAGATATTTCAGCTCTGTTGCCAAAAAACTCTATGCCACATTGGTAATCCAAGCTCTACCAAATACAGAAGATGACTGGGCTCATCTTTTATTGAGAAACATGAGGCACATTAGAACCTGCAGAGCTCTTAAATGGAGAAATCATCCTCTTACCTCAGCTATCTTCAACCCTAGACCCTGCAAAACCAAAGGAAGCTCACTGTAGAAATCTATTTATGGTGCTTTTGAAGAGATAAAAGCCTTTCTTCAATTCTTTGGTAAAGGTGCTTTCATGGCCATTGACTCAGTCTGGGTGTCAACAATTTTCAAAAATTGTATGCTGACAGAGAGCAGTTTAGCTTGGCATCTTCTCTGTTGAAGAAGGGACTATAATCTTGGGGTCAGTTATGGAATAAAGAACTTTTCGGATGAAAGACATGACAAGAAATTAGAAGGGAGTTTTCTCTCACCAACCAAAGCTAGGGACTTATCATGGGTAGGTTGGAATTATGGAAGGGAGAAATTAGCTGAAAAGGTGGCTTTATCCTGTGTATACTCAAAGAGTTCAGTTGGGTAGGATGTTCTTTGATACTTCCAATACCACCTCCAACTCTTGACATGGATGACCATTTCAAAACCCTTAATGAAAGATGGAAACTGATTCCTTCTCTCTGACACGTTGAATCATCTATTTCTCTGTTAAAAATCCATTCAAACGTTCAAACCTTTGATTTTTTGACACACGACATTTTGTTATTGAACCTTAGGCTTCTAAGGTTTCATTTATAGGTCAATTGCAATCTTTAACTTGGGTTTACTTCACACTAGAGTGATTTTTTGATGCATTCTTTGAGCCGCAAAAAGCGCAAGTCATGTCATTGATGTCATGTAATCAAAGATTGCAGTGGTTTTGAGGCATCTCAGGTTTTACTTTCAGTAGCAGTCGTTGCCTCACTGGCCGTGATTTTGAGCATACCTTATGTAGATCACTTTGGTTGTAGTTTGAGCCATGTGCACTCATTCGTGGTGTGCATTGTGTTGTACGGGATGTTTTACATGCCATTTAGATGCATTGCAATCCTTGTTGGATGCACTGATAGGCCCACATTGCCTTGTGGGATGCTTTATTGATGGATGTTTAGCACATAGATGTTATTTTATGCTAAGGGACAGCTTTGATACATTGCAGTTGATGTAGTGATTGTGTCAATGAGAAGAAGATGCATAACACACCCATGAGGGATGTGGAAATGAGGAGAATCACTTTCCAGGATGTGAATCCACCCGCATATGTTGATAGACAGCAAGTTTTCCATGCACCAAATGTGCAGGAAATGGTGCCACTAGGTACTCCCATAGGTACATAATCAAGGGTAGATGATGGATCATCTATTGGTGGAAATGGTGAGCCAAATGTGACTGATATGCAGGTGGGACAGCAAGCTGAAATTCCCATTAGAAGATCAGCTAGAGTGTTTAGACCACTTGATATGTTTGTTCCAGGGGCAGACTATGTGATTTTACCGACTACGGGGAGACTTCTTACTACAGAAGGCTATGATGCACAAGGATCAGCGCAAGTGGGAGTATGCTATGCAATCAGAGATGAATTCCCTCATGAAAAATAAGACTTGGGACTTGGTTTCTTTGCCACATGGAAAGAAAGCATTGCCATGTAAATGGGTCTACGAGATGAAGGTCATAGGTGATGATGTGCCTAAGTACAAGGCCCGTTTGGTTGCTAAAGGGTTCAAGCAAGAGAAGGGTGTGGGCTTTGATGAGATCTTCTATCCAATTGTGAAGATGACCACATTTAGTTGCGTACTTGGAATTGTGACAACAGAGGATATGGAGCTCATGCAGATGGATGTCAAGACAACTTTCTTGCAAGGGGTTTTGCATGAGGAAATTTATACGGTATAGCTGGAAGGCTTTGAAGAAATGGGCAAATAGCATTTGGTTTGCAAGCTAAAAAAGAGTCTCTATGGCCTTAAGCAAGCGCCTAGAGTATGGTAGCAGATGTTTGATACTTTCATTCGGTCCCAGGGTTTCAAAAGAAGTGAGATTGATCACTGCCTTGACACTAAACGGGCTAAGTATAATAGCCTGATACTCTTGGCACTTTTTGTGGATGATATGCTATCGGCTAGCAAGAATACTTATGAGCTGGATGCATTGAAGGCGAAGTTGCATGAGGCCTTTGACATGAAGGATTTGGGACCTGAAGGTCATATTCTTGGTATGTGTATCACGCATGATCGGAGTAGGAAACTCTTTTGACTTTCACAGAAGGACTTTCTTACAAAAGTATTAAGTCAGGCCAATAGTCCCAAATCAGATGAGGAGAGGGCCATGATGGCCAAGGTTCCTTATGCATCAACAGCAGGCGTGGTTGGGAGTCTTATGTATGCTATGATAGCTACTAGATCAAACATTGCATTTGCAGTGGGAGTTGTTAGCTGGTATATGGCTAATCTAAGAAAGAGGCATTGGGAGGCAGTTAATTGCATCATGAGGTACATGAAGGGTACCAAGGAGATGTTCATCTACTTTGGCAGAGGAGAGATGTGTGTACTTGGGTACATAGATTCAAGACTAGCCGCAGATCCACTTCTAGTTATGTGTTTAGCTTTGTAGGTGGTGCAGTGTCATGGATGTCTCGCGCATAGAAGTGCGTTGCTCTGTCTACCACAAAGGCCAACTATGTTGGAGCCATAGAGTGTTGCAACGAGGCTATATGGCTTGATCAGCTAGTGGGAGATTTGGGGATTCATACAGGTATACCGACATTGCATAGTGATTCCATTAGTGCTATTTAGCTAGAATGGAATCCGGTCTTTCATGCAAAGACCGAACACATTGAGGTTAGGAACCATTCATCAAGGAGGTACTTGAGGACAAGCAACATAGAGCTTGTCAAGGTTCATACAAATGATAACCTTGCAGATATGCTGACGAAGAGTCTACCTAGTCAGCGGTTTGAGTAGTGTCATGTATTGATGGGCATTGGATAGTATGTCCACTAGTTGTTCTCCCTTAAAGACACATTGGCCTTTAAGTGGGAGGTTGTGGAGGTTAAAGGCCACTGTGCCTTAACCCCGATTATGTGCAATACTCAAATACGTATATATATGGATGACATAGAAGATTAGGGTGTTCTGCACCCACCCAAACTTGTGTGGCTCTCATCTGGCTCTAACTCTCTCTCACCCTCTTCCACTCCGCTTTCGTTGAGAGCCCTCTCATTACCACCTCCACTTTTTTTGGCCATTGCCCCCCTCCACCATCACTTTTTTGTCAAAACTCCCCCACCTCCATCACCTCCACCTCCACCACTCAAGATAATCCCCCTACATCTCTCCACCCCCTTCCCCTCTCCACCCCACCATCCCCCTTTCTCTCTCCACTGCACCATCTCTCTACTTCCCTCTACACCCCCTTCCACTCTCCACCCCACCATCTCTCTCCATCCCACCATCTCTCTACCTCCCTTTACACACTTTCCTCTCTCCACCTCACCATCCCTCTACCTCCCTCCACCCCACCACCCGCTTGCTCTCTCCACCCCACCACCCGCTTGCTCTCTCCACCCCACCACCCTTCCTCTCTCATTCCCCCTCTCCATTTTCTCTTTCATCCCCCCTCCCTCCTCTCTCTCTCCCCCCTTAAATCTCTCTCACCAACCTCTTCCCCTCCTCTCTCTCTCTCTCTCTATCCCCCCTCAACTTTCTCTACCCCCTCACCCCCTCTCTCTCTATCCCCCCTCATCTCTCTTTACCCACACCCCCCTCTAACTCCCTTTCAACCCCCCCAGAAAAAATCCTCCTACTAAGGCCCCCTTACAGTGCCCTCAAGCAGCTGTGCATCATCAGGCTGCACATCGTGCACCGTAGGGCCATGCGCTATCGGGTCGTGCGCTCACATCGGGCAAAGAGCCTACATGTTGGGCAAATTGCCCACTGTGACGAGCTATGTACCACACTACCATATCCCCCTTCCGCTCCCATGCAAACTGCCACTGCCACTCCGGAGTCTATGTTGCCAATTCTTAAGTGCCGCCACCATTGAAATCACCCTGCCAAACCAATGCACAATCGAGCCACTACCATCACCACCATTGAATGCCATTGCCACCAACGCCCCTTGATTCCAACCACCCCGCCCAACATCGTTAACTACGCAACAGAGGGAGACAGTGAAGCGTGAAGAAGAGAAGAGAGGAGCAAGGTAGAGAGAAGAAAGGAGAGAGGTAGAGAGAGGATAGAGAGAGGTAGAGAGAGGAAAGGAGAGAGAAGAGAAGAGGGTGAGGTGGAGAGAGAGGAGAGGAGAGAGAAGAGAGACAGAGAAAAAGGTAGAGTAGAGAGAGGTAGAGAGAGAGGAGAGGAGAGAGAAGAGAGACAGACAGGAGAGAGGTAGAGAGAGAATAGAGAGAGACGAAAGAGGTAGAGAGATAGAGAAGATAGTGAATAGAAAGGTAGAGAGAGAAGAAAGAGAGAGATTATAGAGAGAGAGAGGATAGAAACTGACCTTAGTTTAGTTGCAACTAATCACATTAGGTTAGATTAGTCTAACCAACCCTTTCAAGTTCTCAAAAAAAAAAAGGACAACCCATAGAATAGTATGGTTAACTATAGTTAGGGTAGATTAACCAATTTAAAAAAAAAAAAGAAAGAGAGGAAGGGCCTTTATTTTAAAAATTGTCATTTTTCCCCTTATTTAAGAGCAAATATCTTGGCCATTTGGAGGCCAAACCGCACTTGGTTTAAAGCTAGATTTCA
The DNA here is from genome assembly GCF_047967505.1 of Dipteris shenzhenensis. Classification (NCBI taxonomy): domain Eukaryota; kingdom Viridiplantae; phylum Streptophyta; class Polypodiopsida; order Gleicheniales; family Dipteridaceae; genus Dipteris; species Dipteris shenzhenensis. The sequence continues at coordinate 12,474,738 of NC_141626.1, forward strand.
TGCACAAAAAGATCTACATCAAAAGAACTTTTTCAATTCTTTTTACCATCGTTTTGGGTACCAATAGTTGCCACCATGTAGGCACTTTTTTTGACTTGTGATCACATATTTTCAGGCTACAAAGGTCAAAATCAACTGTGGGCTTCACAAGTTAGATGCACTCACTTAAAGGCCGCAATAAAGCATTGTGTATGCACCTAATATCAGGATGTAGGCTAGCACCTACCTACTTCTGAGAACTTTCTTCTACCCTCGATGCTCTCCAACAATTCAACCTCTCACCATCGACTAGCATCATGGAGGACCGAAGGTTTGAAAAAGAAATAGAAAATGATGCTCTGCATCTCGAAGATTTCTTCACTCAATAACGCAACAACAACAACAACAACAACAATGGAAGAAGACACTTTGGTAAACTAGAAATGCCAAAGTACAATGGATGGGGGGACCCTATCAAATTCCTTCAACTCTTCAACGTAGCATGTTGTGTTGGAGGCAACCAATCAAATGAAACCAAAGCCACTTGATTTTCCATGGCCTTAGCCAATGAGGCCTCAAAATGGTACCTAGACCTTCTCATAGAAGAAAGAGCCACATGGTCACTACCCTCCATGTAGTTCAAAAGGAGGTTCTAAACTGAAAGGTTACAAGATGACCCTGCCCTCCAATTGGGAAATATGGAAATGCAAAAAAAAAGAGAAGGTCAAAACATACTTGGGAAGAATGAAAAGATTAATAGCCAAGTGTGTTCCCCATTCGGACGACAAATACTTTATTGCATGGTTCATCTCTAGACCAAAAAAGTAAATTCATAAAGACATTGAAAAAGTCAGCAGCATAGAAGTTATGTGCATTTCAGCGATGCTAATGAAGCTAGAGTGGAAGGGAGACATTCTTGCCACACTTGACTCCCAACATTGTGGATAGGAATATAGCTACTTCCTTGGGTCTAGGGTTGATGATTGTGCAAAGTAGTATTCCATCCCTATGGAACTTGGCCCCCGTTGGCAAGGAGAGGTTGAATTTTGAGAAGTTTGGCATCAACAGGCCTTGTGGGATATTTTGCCCCTTTAGTTGGGAGTGAGAAGACCCTTTGGATCACTATACTATCGAGTATAATATTGAGTGGACTTTGATTTATAGCAATGGTACTGTATTTGTCAGCCTGTGCGTCCCTCGAGTGCGAGCATGGATAATGGAGATCAATCACATGAACACAATAGTGAGCTTGAACATTGAACCCCAAAGATTGGGAGCTTCATTTCATTTTGAAATATTTATACATGTTGGTCTCTACACAATTAGTAGGTACATCTAGGGTGTGGGACCTCTTTTGTAGGGTTCCTTTTGGAGAAGAGTCCCTCCACTTATGGGGGGGACCTCTTGGGTCTCTACACAAAGTTGGGGGAGCTTTTAAGTCTCTACAAAAGTGGTGGAACCTTATGAGTCCCTACACAAAGTGGGGAATCCTTTTGAGTCTCCACACAAAGTGGGGACCTTTTGAGTCCCTCCACAAAGAGGAAAGACCTCAAAAAATATAGGCTTTTAGTCTTGCTCTCTTTGGTTTTAGTCTTTCTCTCTCTAGATCCTATTTTGCAAGTATGATTGCATCTTTTCTAGAGAGGATTTTGGCTATCCTCATCCTTTAATATTCGTCATACCATCTTTCAGGGTCAAGATATTACAAGCGGAGCTTTGCCACTACTCTACACACATAATGATCTCATCGTTGTTGCTCTAGACTGCACTTCTGGCCCTTGTTGCCACAAGGTTAGCAATAGGTTACTAATGTAGACGTTTCAAATCATCAATTGTGGACGATTGAGATGAATCCTAATGAAAGCAGCAATGTCGTACAAGATGCTATAGGAAGAAATTCTATCATTTGAGCTGCTATGAAGGAGAACATGAGAGTGGGTTGGCTACCTCATTCAGCTTTCCAAGATGATATGACATTCCAAAGAAGTTGGCTTGTGGCAACAAGACCCACCTAGCAAGTTGTCCATGTATTTGGGCACTTCGAACTTTGTTCCGTGTACCAAGGAGTCTAATTGTGAGTTTGCCCAAATTTTTGTGGTGTTCTACCTTTTTTCTTGAGGTGATTCGTTGAGATAAATGATTGGCCATAAATTCTTTTGATCATCACCCTGTAGTAAAACATAGCCCAAACCTTCGTTAGGTGCATCCGTCTTATCAGAAATGGTTTTTATAGATTGGAGTGTCAAAGAAATGTATCTTCTTGAATCTTGTCAAATGCCTCTTGACATTGACATTCTTTTGCATCAAGTTTCTCAGTCGTATAGAAATCGATGATAATTTCAGCATGCACTGTGCACTAAAGCAAACCATCCGTAAAAATGTTTGCAATCACTTGATGTTTTTTGGAGCTGGGAAATTTTGTGGTGCCTTGACTTTGATCACTTGCAATAATAAACCTGAGGTATTTTAATTTGGATTGCGCCCATTTGCACTTTTCTAGATTCAGCTTCAAATTATACTTTTGGAGTTGACGTTGGATTTGCACTAGAACATCTTTATGTTCTTCCCAAGTAGCCATATGAATTAGCATATCATCCAAGTAAACTAGTACGTTTCCTTGTATTATCAAATCATGCAATATAAAATTCATGGCATGTTGAAAAGTGCTTAGTGCATTATTGAGACCAAGTGACATAACATTGAACAAAGACAAGCCAAACACACTCCAAAGCCATCTTGGGGCAAACGTCAATCTTGACCAAAATTTGGCAATACCCAGACTTTAAATCAAGTTTGGTGAAGAACTTTGAATTAGCCAAGGAGTCCACGATGTTGTCTAGTCGTGGCAGAAGGTACTCTCTCGTACTCTTACTTTATTTAGAGGTTAGAGCTCGAATAAGACGTAGGACGAACCCGAGAGTCGTGGTGCAGATTCGACACTTGATGCAATGTGAGGTGGGCTGTCAAATTGGCTACTTGCATATTAGATTGAACTAAGCTCACATAACAAAGTAGCCAAGACTTCCAACATCACATGCCTCGAAGGAAAACCTTGCTCAGTGCTTTCAAACTCCATGAACGCGGCCATCTCCATGAACGCGGCCATCTCCACCAATTATATAACAACTACGTAAACATCGGATATAACAATGAAAGAGAATACAAGAGACGAAAGAGTGTGACGAGAAGACGTGAGGGAAGTTACAGCATTCAAGATTGCTGTCTACATTGTATTCCAAATCCTTTTAACACTAAGCCTCAAATGGCTACAAGATTACACCAGGAGCACTAATAACAACTTTTGACAATGAGGATATGACTGCTAGTTGGTATGGCATTGCTGAGTTGGAGGGGTCATCATGACATTCTTCTTTTTGCCATATAAGTGGGGTTCCACACCCGTTCATGAAGCCCCCAAAGCTCATGTCTGCCATGCTTTGAAAGAAAAAAGAGCTGGACAACATTTCAACATGTTGCGAATGATTATGACATCAAAGAGAGTTAGCAAATACTTGATAGTCCAACCTGTTGGGCTTGAGTTTGATTAAATGGCGATTGGCTCAAAGTCTCCGGATGCTTCGTCAAGCGGCACAATGAGGCCGCCCAAGTTTTTGTGATTGCTTGGGCACCAAGTAAGATTTTGTTGCATGACGTCCGCCCGGGTGTGAGAGCAGAAACCTTGGACCGAGATTTCAGATTGGTGGACAGAGAATCTTGCCGAACGCGTCTGTCGAGATGAACATGGCCACAATGATATGTGAGCACAGTGTGCACACATAACGACCACGATGTTGTGTGAACATGTGGTGTGAACAGTGCACACGTGATGGCCATATTTCTAGCCCTAGACCTAAGTTCTAGCCCTAGACCTAATCTTAACCAGGGCTACATTGAGTAGAAAAGAGAAAGCTCTGTTTAGGAATCATCTCCATCGCCATACATAGCCAGCCATAGCCACTGCCACATCGTCCTGTTCCTTTGGAACTTTTCAGTTTCTGAGAACTAACACTAATCCAGCAATCTCCTTGCTCTGATTGTTGATTTTTATCTTCCCTGTCTGCGATGGCTTTGATCTTGCACTTGGTTTGGCTCATTCTGCTGCATCACGATGCTACCCTGTCGTGAGAAACCAGGTATGTCCTCATCATATCGGTCGTGTTCTTCCCCACACAATATTGGCGGAATCCAAGCTTTTGTGTGTGTGTGTGTGCGCGCCGTGCCATGATGGGGAAAGTTACTGGTGCAGACAGACATAGGAGCCAATGTTGAAGGCTGGTAACGCTTTGTCATAGGTAGAGGGTGGAAAGGAAGTATCCAACCTATTACAAGGCCATGCTAGCACCGTGAGGCGCGATGTGTCTGGTCTAAAGGTGGGTCTGACGACAGCGAGTAGGAGTGCAAGATTGCGTGCGCACGCTGCGACCTTTCTATGCATCTCTTGGAAGTTTTCTTCGTATTTGTGGTTCCTGATTTCTGAGTCCTTCGTGTTTGTGGCTCTTCAATTGGAGTTCGCAGTGGATTTGGAGTGTCGGAGCGACATCCCTAGTGAGTCGCCGCTTACGCTATGTTTAGCTTTTGGCCCACGAGAGAGGACTATGATGAAGAATCTGATGATCGGTCTTACTGGCTTCTCTGCCCTGAGGACCACTCTGTAGATCACCACCCATAGCCTGAGTCCTTGACAATCGTTTGTGTATCTCATTGCTAAGTGTAGTTACATTTCCTGCGTATCTGGCATAATTCGGTTGAAATCGGGGACTATGACGAGTTCTTAAGGTCTCGTTCGGCTGAATAGCTTTTTGCTTTGCTGAATAGTTAAACCTGACTGAGTCCTCGTGTTGCTTTTTCTTTGTTATCAGATTATACCTTTTTTTTGGTGTGCTCCTCATTGAACGTGAGAAGGAATGACACTCGTTTATTAGTTTTGTGAAAGGCTTTCAGTAAACCTTTGAGTAGTTGGTCTATTTACTCCTTTAGTCTGTCATTGTCTTTCTGCCTAGCGTGGCGTTGATCTCTTCGTTTAGAAAAGTTTTCAGAAAACCTGTTTATCTTCTCTGTCATTGTCTTCGCTTGTCACTGCAGTTACCTGGTGCGTTTGCTTCATGTTTTGGCCTCCACTGTGTTTATGGGTTGAGGATGCTGTACTGCTGTACTCTGTGGAGTTTGAACTTGCACTTAGTGGGAATGAGCCTGCGTGAGGAGGAGAAGGATCTTTTGGTCCCTCCAGATAGTTGAAATTTTAATTAAGACTGTCAAACAAAGATAATAGAATAGAAAGTTATTGAAAACTCAACAAAGTTGAGAGTACACGGAGTCTACAAATCGAAAACGTTAAGGCTTGCTTTCTTGTTTTGTCTTCCAGTTTTACATGAAACTATAATGATGGTTCAACTAAAGGGAGAACTTTGTGGAAAAATATTGAGTCCATTCTCTTTCAGGCTCAGTTGAAAGTAGTAAAAGCCATTACTCCACTTTCATTCATAATGAAACTGTAGAAATGGTGCGGCCTGTTGGTATTGCGATGAATCTTTCTATCTTAAATGGTGCGTTGCCCAATCAGCTAGATTTAGATTTAGATGGTCGTTTGGGAGAGACTAAAGTGAAATCAATTAGACTTCACAAGCAGTTGTAGCTTGAAGGAAGAGATTTGGACTACTTTTTGATTAGCCTTCTCCTTTAGTGTGAGCCTTCGTCATGGCTGAGTTTGCCCTTCAATAGAAATTGTATAAATGATGCTCAAGTATGTGTGGGTGTATGGATTTATATGTGTGAGCATACTTTTATACTATGGTCTACACCCACTATTAGGCACTGATGATGTCAGTGGGGATGTCATAGTAGGTAGTCCTTGCTATGCGTGATGGAGTTTATGGTTTTCAATCTTATAAGTGACTCTCGTGAGATTGAAACTGCACCATGTTGTGTTTTTAGAGGATGAGTTTGGGAATGTTCTTGGATTCATCTAGGTATATGCTGTTGCCATATTAGCGGACATGCAAATTTCACCTTGTGAAGTTTTCGTCCAAGTTGCGGCTCGTTGGTATTGTGATAATTCTTTCTATCTTAAATGGTGTGTTGCCTTATCAACTAGATTTAGATATAGATGCTTGTTTGGGAGAGACTAAAATGAAATCGTCTAGACTACACAAGCTGTTGTAGCTTGAATGAAGAGATTTGGACTACTTTTTGATGAGCCTTCTCTTTTAGTACTAGCCTTCGTCATGGCTGAGTTTGACCTTCGCCTCTAGAGTGCTGACAGATATGGATGCTCAAGTATGTGTGGGTGTGTGAATTTGTATGTGTGAGAGCATACTTTTATACTATGGTCTACACCCACTGTTGGGCGCTGATGACGTCAGTGGGGATGTCATAGTAGCTAGTCCCTGCTATGTGTGATGGAGTTAACGGTGTTCAATCTTATGAGTGACTCTCGTGAAATTGAAATTGCACTATGTTGTTTTTAGAGGATGAGTTTGGGAATGTTTTCGGATTCATCTAGGTATATGAAACTGTAGAAAATGCAGCAGCGTTTGTAATTGAGTTTTTTGTTGAACATCTCTAACACTCCGAACTTCTGAAAATGTATCTGGCAAAGGAATAAGGATTTAGTGTTCTATTATTTAGTTGGACACCTAAGCTTCCAAGTAAATGGAGAAAATTCATTAGAATGTAGATGGAGGTATATAATAAACAAAGGTCTTATTATTGGGCCCATCAACAAAGACCATTTGACACTCCACAATTTGTATAATGATAATGAAGAGATACATGAATTCCCTTGGCTATATATTCCCCTTTTCTTCATAATGAAAGAGCATTCCCAATTGTGTTGTTAAAAACATTTCCAACCTTTCTGAGTTATGTAAATTCCCTTAGCTATTTATTCTTCTGTTCTACATAATGAAAGAGCATTCCCAATTGAGTTTTTTAAAGCATTTTCAACCTTTTTGAATTGTGGATGAGCAAGATCGTAGATGGTCAACAAGAGAACTAGAGTAGTTAGCTACAAAGGCAATGCATTAGAAAGGAAAATAAGTGGTCATGAATAGGTCATGAAACTTTTCTTTTAGAACATTCATATAGACAATAGATCCATATATTTTGATAATATTATGAAATTATCAAAATGCCAAGATATAATGGATGAAGAACTAGATGAATTGAGCACATATACAAATTTTGTGAAGAAAGAAATTGATTGTAAACAAAAGGATGTACAAAATCCGGATAAAACCAATAGGAATTGTGTTGGCAGTCTAAAAGATGTAACAGAGCGTGGTGTGTTTTTGAGGAAGATGATATATTCTTGGCTGAGTGTGAGGAAGCTGGTAGTTAGAAGAGGTCTCATTTGAATGATAGTGTAAAGCTTTGAATGTTGTTGGAATGTGGTTGATTCATTTACACCTTTCGGTCAAAATTTTCCCTTTTGGAATCTTAGTAGCGGACCCTTTAATGCTGAAACTCATAGCTTGGGGATAGGGAGAGACCATCATCCAAGTATCCATTTTCAGAACGCATATTCTTTACACAAGTAGATGTATATTCCAATTGGGATTGGTTGCTATTGTGACTAGGGAATCGGTAAAAGACATATTATAACCGACTCGCTCATAAAAGACAGCAATTACAGCTCATAAAAGACAGTAATTATACTTTCATAAGCTCTCCCTCACTCCCTCTCTCTGTAGATGCACTAGGGCCTAGGACAAAACGTCGGGTTGGACCCCCTGAAGGTTTTTATTCATGAGAGAGAATTCGAATACACAGTTCAGCATAGCGCTGCCCACATCGAAAATCCAAAAACGTGAATCCTTACAAGAGCTTCAAGCTCATTTCAAATTGGCAACATGCCACTTGTCTAAAATCTAGACTAAGTCCTATTACATGCCACTAAGGGCCACTCTGGAGTCTTCAAAGCACTTGGTCACACGAACCGCCTCTTAGATGCTTGTCAGGTTTTCGTAGCGCTTAGGAAAAATAACTCTTCCTAGTACTTGCAACAATTAATTAAAGCGCACCACCATGGCATCCATTAATTGTCAGCGCTTTGCATGCAAATAACACACTGTGGACTAATTCTAGTCACGGTGGGCGTCCCCATTGAACACGTGCACATCTAAACAAATATTAAAAAATATATATATATATTTATTTTTTGGTTGACCGGAGTCAACACTCTTGATTATAATTAAGGAGCTTTGACCAAGGGTCGAGGCGCCTTAATTATAGCCAAGTCTCTCCAACCGAAGTTGGCACATCTTGGTGAACTGGGGTTAATCCTCTGGGCGCATGCCAAGTCTTGTTGATCGAAGTCAACACTCTTTGACCATAATCAGCTTTGTAGTTCTCTGGTTAACCATAGTTAACCCGTAATAAACCAAGTCTCCTTGATCGAAGTCAGGTTTACTTGACTAGAGTCAAGTATCTTTGATCGTAGTCAATCCTTTGACCATTAAAAGAACTCTTTGACCATAATTAACACATATAATACTCTTTAATTATGATCAAATAAATGGTCAACTGTACTTTGACTTAGGATATTTACATTGTGGTGACATCCCCTCGGCTTCTATTCAGTCGACCTCAATTGAAAAGCTTCCTTGTAAACATCCAAAAGCTGTGGATGGTCGGATAACATGTCTTTGTTCATCCACTTGGCATCTAATGCCGTATAATTCTTGAATTTTACAAGATACCTGTAAAACCCCTTACCCTGAGGGCCTTTACGTACAGTATGGTACACAATTTGCTCTGGTTGAAGGACTTTCTCCAGCTCATTCACTTTTGGTGGATCCTCTGATATTGGTTCTGTAGGCTCTAGTCCTTGGAATTTCTTTAGAAGACTCACATGGAAGGCATTGTGAATCCTCCAATGCTTTGGCAATACTAGTCTGTATGCAATCTCATTTATTGTTTTTGTAACCCTGAAAGGGCCATAGTATCTGGGAGATAACTTTGCATACACTTTCTGTTTGCCTTTAAACTTGCAAAGCCTAGCTTTTTCAAACCTCAAAAGTACCCAATCCCCTTCCTTGAGATCTAACTGTGTCCTATGCTTATCTGCAGCTCTTTTATGTTTCTCTTGAGACCTTTCATTTGCTGTCTGGACTTGGCTGTAAGCTGTCTGGAGGTCTCTCACAAACTGATCAGTTGCAAATATTGCATCTTTGGTCCTCAATATAGGTGGCAAAATCACCTTCCCATATATGACCTCAAAAGGGGCTTTCCCTGTAGAGCTATGTACTGTATTATTGTAAGCAAACTCTACTAACGGTAGGTACTTTTCCTAGTCTAAACTTTGGTCACCCATGTAGCATTTCAGCATATCCAAAACTGTAGAATTTGCTACTTCACTTTGACCATCTGTCTGGGGATGGAAAGAAGAAGAAAAATTCTGATTCGTCCCCATGTTATCAAATAAAGCTCTCCAGAATAGACTGGTCATTCTGTGATCTCGATCACTAACAATGGACTTAGGCATACCATGATGTTAAAAAATTTGTGCCGTGAAAAGCTTAGCCATATGATCTGCCTTTATGGTTTTGCGAACCGGAATGAAATGAGCTTGCTTGCTGAATCTACCAATGATAGTCCAAATCCCATCATTCCCTGACTTTGATCTTGGCAAATCAAAAATAAAGTCCATTGTAATACTTTCCCATGGTGCGTGAGGCACGGGTAGAGGCATAAGTAGGCCAGGTGCCTTCCGTCTATCATATTTCACTTTTTGACACGTAAGGCATTCACTAACAAACTGATGTATATCTTTCCGTATCCCTGGCCAAAAGAAATACCTCTTTAGTGCTAGAGTTGTTGCTGTAATTCCTCTATGTCCAGCATAGGGAGGTACATGGCATTCCTCCAAAATCTTTTTCCGCATCTCCTTGGTGATGCATAGGCAATCATCTTTCATTAGATACCCATCTTTCAGGGAATAGTGACTGGTGGATTGCCCCTCGTGCATTTACTGTAAAATTTCACCAAAATCTGAATCACAAGCATATTGCTCCCTCATGCCTTCCAGGTCCTAGTGATAAGCAATAGTCACGTTATTGACCTGGGGTCTCCGGGATAAGGCATCTGCCACTCTGTTCCGAATTCTTGGGGTATGGACAATCTGAAAATGATACATTGACAGCATGTTTGCCCATTCCATATGCTTCTCGGAGAGCTTGGTCTGAGTCAAAAAGTATCTCAAACTTTGGTGATCTGTCTTAACAGTAAAATCTGCACCCAAAAGATAGTGCTTCCATGTATGGATGGCATGAATTACAGCCAATAACTCTTTCTCATAGATTTCTAGATATCTTTTTGCATCCCGAAGTCTCCTGCTTTCATAGGCTACTACATGACCATTCTGATGCAATGCAGCCCCAACACATTCTCCACAAGTATCGCAATCAACATCAAAAGATTGATAAAGATCCGGGACTACAAGAATAGGCTTTGTAGTCAACTTCTCCTTGAGTGTATTGAATGCTTTCTTCTGTGATATTCCCCATGTGAAGGCTGCATTTTTCTTAGTAAGGTCATGTAATGGAGCTGCGATATCAGCAAAGTGTATGATAAACCTTCTATAGTAAGAACACAGGCCTAGGAAACTTCGAACTTCATGCACAGTTTTCAGCTTTGGCCATTCCTGAATGGCACGGATCTTCGCTGGATCCATTTGTATCCCATTCTTGGATATTATATGCCCCAGATAGTGGATTTCTTCCAAGAAGAATTCACTTTTCTTGCTGTTTGCGTAGAGCTGATGATTTCTCAGCTCTTGAAACACTATAGCAAGATGTTCTCTATGCTCTTCTTCTGTCTTAGAAAAGACTAAGATATCATCAAAGAAAGTACCCGTAAAATGCCTGTACTTTCGGAAGATGCGATCCATCATTCTATTGAATGTGGCTGGAGCATTTGTCAACCCAAAAGGCATTACTAAGTATTCATACAACCTGAATGTAGTGCGGAATGCTGTCTTGTGCACATCCTGAGGCTGTATCCTCACTTGGTGATAGCCACTCTTTAAGTCTATCCTGCTGAAAACTGAAGCTCCATTTAACTGATCCAGGACATCATCAATGCGCGGAATAGGGAATCTATTCTTGATGGTCATTTTGTTCAGTGCGCGATAATCGACGCACATACGGAATGAACCATCTTTCTTCTGTACTAACAGTACAGGGGAACAAAAAGGAGACGAGCTGGGCTGAATCAACCCTTTGGACAGCAAATCCTGTACCTGAGCCATAATCTCCTCTCTCTGAGTCGCACTGACTCTGTAAGGTGGTCTGTTTAGTGGCTCGCTACCAGGCATTAACTCTATCTAACGATCTTCTGGTCTCTCTGGGGGTAACTTCCCGGGCAAAGTATCAGAAAAGCAATCTTTAAAGTTTATAAGAAACTGAAACTTATCTTTATCTGCATCATTCATTTCAGCATGCATATCATTCTCTTTTTCTTTTACAAAAACCATGTACGCAAAAATTGCAGACTTTATTGCTTTACCACATGTAACATCAGATACAATGGGGATAGTCTCCCCTTTATTCCTGGCAATTAAACGCTGATTTTTTCCCCTATGCACAAACTCCAGTACTCTTTCAGGAAGAGTCAACTTCACTGCCTTGCGATGAAACCAAGGCATTCCCAAGACTACATCATGATGTTTCAGTGGAGAAATAAAGAAGTCTTCCTGATCCACATAACTCTGTACATGAAGACGGAGCTTCCCTATCAAGGGAGTAACTGGCACAGGATTCCCACAGAACGTCTGATCAGCATCCAAAGCCTTGCCCAACTCGTCCATCTTTATTCCCAGCCTTAGGGCTAGATCCTCTGATATGAAATTATCAGTAGCTCTTGGATCAAATAAAATTAGCGCTTGCTGGTCTCTAACTTTGCCCCATGATAGCAGTAATTCTCGTTCTTCTGGGTTTGAAGCATGACCCAGTATGTCAGGAATTTCCCCCGCCATTGGCTTTTGCGGTCCTCGTGGCTTCTCTGCCTCTTTTCCCTTCGAAGTTGAAGGCTTTTCTGGGCACTGGGCAGTTCCGCTATCTGTTTAGGGGTGAATAGAGATTTGCCCTTATAAGTCTTTGAAAACTGAGTACCCCTCGGCTTCTGAGGCTGAAACCCTTTCTTTTCAGCCTTGGGGTACTCTTTCTTTTCTGATTTTGAAAAATCAGTTTTCTTTTTATCAGCATGTCCTGCATGCAAGGATGGCACTGTAGATGGATCTTGTAACGGCACAAGGCTAGCTACTGAAGCTGAATGCATAAGGTCTTGAATGTTCTTTGCCCCCAAAGCATTCACTACTGCCTGAATTTTTGGAGTGAGACCTGCTCTGTACTTTCTCATTTGGGTCCCTTTGGAGATCTTTTTGAAAGGTGCAACTTGTAAATAAGCATCCCAAAACTTTTGGTTGTACACATCCACTGTATCTCCTGCATCCATATACGAGCTGTCCCAATCTTGAAGAACATGGTCCCTGAACTGTTTAGGCATAAACTGCTGGTAGAAGGCTTTCTTGAAGTCCTTCCACTTCCTTGGGGCTGACCCATCTGTGGTCTGTGCACTCCACCATGCACTAGCTGTTGCTGTCAAGTGCAAACTGACCATTCTTAACTTGGAGGATTCTGAAAATTTTTCTGTACCGAATGCAGCATCAAACTGCTTGATGAACTGTAATGCTTTGTCTGTATGACCATACTGTCCATTGTAGGTCATAAACTTGACAGATTTTCCTCCCTCTTTAAATTCCTTGGTCTCTTTGGAAGACTCTCTCTTCCTAGACTTCTTGTGTTTCCTTCTTTTCCTGGATGGTTTATCTGATAAGGAAGAAGAAGACACAGAAGTCGAACTCGCGGTAGACGGTGATGGACTAGGAGATCGGTGATGATGCCTCGATCTCTTTTTGCTATGGGACCGTCCCCCATGAGATCTCTCTTTCTCAGGCTGTACACGAGAGTGTGCCTCTGGCATTGGCACGTCATATACTGCATTAGGCATAGCTTCTGCTTGAAACAAATGTTGAGCCCTTGGATCCCTTTTGAGATTTTCCATCTCTTGTATACGAGTGCGTACCATCTGTTCAAATTCTTGTTGAGTTTGCAGCACACTTCTCTGTCTCGGATGTACATCCCTATCTTGTGAATCCCACTGGATAGGTGATTGATCCATATTCTGAGATCTGCAAATTTCACACACCGTGTAGGTACTGATGCACAACTACCTTTGCTTTTCCAACAGAAAAATACCTCAACAAGAGGTGTTTTGCATTCACAACTTGTGCCAGTAACTGGGCTATCAATTCAAAGCATAAACCCAAATTTGTGTGCCTCTTTTCTGGCTATTGCAAATGACACTCACAATGCATCTGTTTTCCCCTTTTTCACTGCTCAAAGGCATGCATTTCTTTACTTATGCAAATCTTTGATTCTCTGCTTTTCTGCTGTTTCTTTGACAAGGAAAAGTCTGACAAATAAGTGAAAATTGCTAGCAGAAACAGTCTCTGCAACTGTTCTTTTTTTTTTAAAATAGTAACCAGATGGAGTAACTGGCTAGTTACTCTAACAAGATTGATTGGTTTTGGTTTGGTTAGTTTGCAACTGGACTAACTAGATTGGTCACAGTCTGGTTACAGTGACTAGACTAGATTGGTTGGGTCAACTAACTGGACCTCTAACCAATCCACTACCAAGGTTGAGTTAGATTAACCCTTGGTTAGCCATGTCAGCATCCAAGTCACTTGTTAGAATGCCAGGTCATCTCACACGTGCATGCCACGTCATCCCTGCATGTGGGTCTGCCACATCAGCTGACACATGTGAGAATGACACATCAGCACTGTTCTATGCACTGCCACGTGTCATATGTGCCACGTCAGCTCTGGTTGCCTTGCCTGCCACGTCACCTTGGTTGCCACGTTAGCTTCCACATCAGCCTAAGGTTGAACCTTGGCTAAGAAAATACGCGCAGACGACGGAATCGTCTAGAGTTTCGCACATCGCGCCTTCACGTCTGGTGAGGAAAGAAAGGTGAAAACTTCCATCAACACTCAACGTAACCAGCGCAATTTATCTCCATTATGAGAAACCATCTGCTCATCAATTCGCCATAGCATCGCCTCCTCGAGTGCTATCGCCTTCACCAGGGTATGCAAAAATGACACAGGAAGCCAAAAATCACTTCGAGCGTTCACGCGATACCCAGCAGCTACTTCGCTCGTTGGCAATTTGATCGCTTCATTCGCTTTGACTCTTCGTTAGAGGCGTCCTTACGCCGTCATAGGCATGAGGGCCCAAGTGTAGTAGCCAGCACCGCTTGTGCCCACACCATCACCAGCGTATCTTGCCTCGGGTCAGCGTACGCTTCGCCTTCCTTCACACTTGCGTATAGTCTAGCTCAATCCGAAACTGAACAATTTACGCTATCTCTGCCAACGAATAACTCCACAACTGCATCTATGTCGCCCATCTGGTTGACGTTGTACCAGCGGCTACAAATCTTTGCTTATCCCAGCTTTGAACAGGCCGCCATCTTATTCCTTCCTTTGGCTGCAGGTATCTTCTCAGACTGTCATAGCTTCAGAAAGCTACGAAGCTGCGCTCTGATACCAATATAACTGACTCGCTCATAAAAGACAGCAATTACAGCTCATAAAAGACAGTAATTATACTTTCATAAGCTCTCCTCTCTGTAGATGCACTAGGGCCCATGACAAAACGTCGAGCTGGACCCCCCCGAAGGTTTTTATTCATGAGAGAGAATTCGAATACACAATTCAGCGTAGAGCTGCCCATCGAAAATCCAAAAACGTGAATCCTTACAAGAGCTTCAAGCTCATTTCAAATTGGCAACATGCCACTTGTCTAAAATCTAGACTAAGTCCTATTACATGCCACTAAGGGCCACTCTGGAGTCTTCAAAGCACTTGGTCACACGAACCGCCTCCTAGATGCTTGTCAGGCTCCCGTAGCGCTTAGGAAAAATAACGCTTCCTAGTACCTGCAACAATTAATTAAAGCGCACTACCATGGCACCCATTAATTGTTAGCATTTTGCATGCAAATAACACACTGTGGACTAATTCTAGTCACTGTGGGCGTCCCCACTGAACACATGTGCACATCTAAACAAATATAAAAAATATATATATATTTATTTATTTTTTGGTTGACCGGAGTCAACACTCTTGATTATAATTAAGGAGATTTGACCAAGGGTCGAGGCGCCTTAATTATAGCCAAGTCTCTCCAACCGAAGTTGGCACATCTTGGTTAACCGGGGTTAACCCTCTTGGTGCATGCCAAGTCTTGTTGACCGTGCAGTTATGAGGGTACTCCTTCTTGCTAGGCCTGACACTGGTTTGGCAAACTTCTAAGACGTCCTCTCCTGCTGAGCATCACGGCCAGTGGGACTGGAAATTGAGCCCCCTAGTCTCGAAGACTCTTGATGAGAAAGTGAAACGTGAGCCGTGCCGATTAAAACTGATGTGGCCGACTGAGCTTCAAGGGTGGAAGCCCCATAGGAACTGATCGGAGCTGATGAAGAGGCCTTATGGGTGGAAGAACCGTCACACCTATTTGCTGCATCTGGGGTGTCCCCTTGGGGGAACACTCTCTGACCGTAGTCAGCTCTGTAGTTCTCTGGTTAACCACAGTTAACCCTCTTGGTAATAAACCAAGTCTCCTTGACCGAAGTCAGGTTGACTTGACTAGAGTCAAGTATCTTTGACCGTAGTCAATCCTTTGACCATTAAAATAACTCTTTGACCATAATTAACACATATAAAACTCTTTAATTATGATCAAATAAATGGTCAACTATACTTTGACTTAGGATATTTACATTGTGGTGACACATATCAATAGCTAGAGCATAAGTAAATGCCTCAATTTTACTCCATATTGTTGTGCTAATTCTTTTGGTAAAATCAAGTTTTGTATCATTGAAGAGTGACACTATTAATAGATCCACTACCTTCACCAGCCGTTTAAAACCCAGACTAAACTTCAATTGCAGCACAAGAGGCCACCTCAATAGCACTACTACATCCAACAAAAGAAACTAAATTCCGCCAACATTCGTTAAAGCTTGTCCAAAGAAAATCTCTGCATGAACACCACCAATAGATGAAGACAATAGTGGCTCGGCCATAGAATCCTTGAGAAAATAAACCATTTTGAAATCCACCATAAGTAGAACATAAAAGAAAAGGAAATTCAATACTTGGAGCTCAACTAGGCTTGTGGTAGGTAGCCTTTTTTGTCATGAAGCATGTAACTACTAACTCAACCTAAATCCTAATATTTTAGAGAAAAAAAGAGAATGAGTAAAATTGTGAGCATGAGACACAACATAGGGTCCATTAGGACCTCCAAATGTCATGGGGGGTGATTTATTATTTGCATGGGTGGTGATAGTTGGCGATGCTCGTATTGTTTGAGCCTTTTGGGAGTTGAAGCCCAACAAATATATGAATAAGGTGACACTCATAAGAGCTCATATTGATCCTCATATACAATATTGTCAAATGGACTTCAACTATATGAATAAAGGTACAAACAATATGGACATCGCTAAACTTGAATGTGTTCTCAATCTTGCATCTAGCTGGGCTTTTTCTTTTTCCCTTGCATCAAGAACATGCATCAAAAGACATGAATGTTATAAGAATTCAGATTGGACACAAGCAATTTTGAATGGACAAGAAATTGAATACATTTGAATGATAGTATATAACATGTAATATTTGTAAAACCACAGTGTGTGGGCGGGGAGATCTTTTTCCAAAGAGTTATAATATGAGCGAACGGGCCATTCCTTAGACGTTGAGTTTTTGAGCATCGGGAATATAATCGCCAAGAATAAGACTCGCGAATGGATATGATATTGGCATATTACCTTGCTATGTCGAGAACAAGGCTCGAGTCCGTTACTTGTTGTTGAAGTGAAGACTCTACTAGATTTGAATGAGTGACACACTTGAAATCATGAAACCCACTATTGCTATTTAATTAAAAAGCACTATCCTTCATATTTCTAGGTAGGATAAATATGTGAGGATGTCCACGAAGTTATCATCTTTGTTTTCTTTTTTAAAACCAATAAAATGACAATTCAAGTTGAGTTAAGACTCAGCGGTTAGGTGTTACTTGACAAAAAGAAGCTATAACATAATGTTTTCAATAAGCAGCTACATTCATCTACCCTAAGAACTACAACATGAAAACAATTGAAAGAGATTATGGATAGAAGAGGCCCTAGATGACCATGTTTAGAGAGGTACTTTGATTTTGTCACTGTTTAATTTTGAAAGAATGCTAAATTTTGAAACAGAGTTTATAGAGTTACTTTGATTTTGTCAATGTTTAACTTTGAAATAGTGCTTGGGAAAGAAAAAGCTCAAGCAACAAGTCTCGTGTTATATTCCAACCAGGAACTAAAATTCTAACAGCTTCTTAATTGATTGACCATTTGAAACCTTGATCTGAAATTGCTTAGCTGCAATGCTTCATGGATCCTAGTTTTTTGTTGTGTATACGGAAAAGGGAAGAAAAGTTACCTTGCCTTTGCAAACTAAAATCCGTAAGGTTCTTTGTGATAGAAGGTTCTTAGCTCCTTGCTAACCCTTCGATGCTTGATGTAGCATACTCTCTCTCTCATGCGCACACACACGCACACACACGTGAGTGCACACTTTTTAAGTGAGACACCTTGTTTTTTGGGGGTGGGACACTCACACCCACTCTCCCACACACACACACACACACGCACTCACACCCACTCTCTCTCACACCAGTTCAACAACATAGAACGAAGAGAGGCATTCACAATAGAGTTAATTCCCAACTTGCAACCTTAGAGTGAGCTGAGCGAGAAGTAAAAGGTGGCCGTGATTTATGTAACAACGGTTGGGATTTCCACATTGTGCCCAAGTTGTAGCCTCTTGCTCCCCCCCCATAGCTTCGCGAATATCGTATACTTCTTTAGCCTAGGAATCTTGTACAAGCAGACCCTCTCCGCGTCATAGAGGTTGATAAGTTCGTGTGCTTACCCACCTCCTCTCTGTGATTGAACGTGACAATAGCCCCAGTACAGGATGCTCTTGCTACAGGCAATGGCCTTGGATTTGACGTACCCCATCATAACCCATGCATTGCGGGATTCAACTTACCATGCTGGTGTCTGCCCTTTTCTCCTCTCTTCAATTTCTCCAAAGCATAGCAATCAAAATTAGCTCTATACTTGTATGTTGATGCAAAGAAGATTTTGCTTTCATGCCAACTAGAAATACATGACTTGCTTTATGCAACAAAGTTTCAATTTGTCACAGAGCCTATTACAAGAATATGAGCCTACTAGTTTGATAATCCTCAAGCATATACATCCATACTTTTCATGCCAATCCGAAGTGAACAATTCTTCCCACTTGGTCGTCGATCAATTGCCTTGTTTATCTATACTATTGTTCTTCATTTCTTGTGTCGAGTTTCACCCCCCCCACCTGTGGTTGTTTTCTCAGACTTCAAAGAGTTCTTCAGTGTATTTACAAGAAGGTGTGAAGATGAGAGTCCCAGGCGTAGTTTGATTTGCCCACAGTACCTAGAGTCAGAATTGACCAATTACTAGATCTCCAAAGCTCAGGTCTTTGTTGATTGGGGAGAAGGGCCCATTTGTGAGAGAGAGAGAGAGAGAGAGAGAGAGAGAGAGAGAGAGAGAGAGAGAGAGAGAGATTAAACCAATATGGAAGGGGGCCACTTGGCAAGAAACTATGTGGGACACTTTTTCACAAAAGCATAACTATAGCCTTGCGTGGAAGGCAGTGCTAACAAAAATGCAAGCTCCACATTCGGACCATCATCGCTAAGGAGGCAACCCTAACAAACATCTTCGCAGGACCCATCTTCAGCAAGCTGGTGTTTTGGGCAGAAGCAACTCCGAATGGTCTTTTGGACACCGAATTTTCAAAGAATGAGCTCAAGGATCTTCTTGAGCAAGCTACCTTGATAGATTTATGATTGTAGTTCATTTAGGAAACCAAGGGAATGGATGGAGGATGGGTGGTGAGGGTGATCCCCAGCTTAGCTACAATGGCAATGGAGGGTGTTGCTATGGCAAGGGAGGGTGTGGTGGAGAACGGTTGAGTCTCCTCATTTGTTACCCATCCTCTCCCCTACTGAGAACATTGAAGAAGTTTAGAGAGTTTTAAATGGTAGGTGGATGTTGGTGGGGGACAGAACGTGGAAAACTAGATTTAATAGAAGTTGAACTAAGGAAATTCCTGAGAAAATATTAATACCTACGTGGCTCATCTTGCACAAAGCAGCGTGGACAAATGACATAGAACTTAGAATTGGAAAGGGAGATGGTCAATGTAGAAGATGCCCTGGTCATAGAGAGGATATCTTTCAACTCTTTCTTGCATGCCCCAATCCTAGGAGAGTTTGGAAGGTGACTCAAATGCAGTTAGGTGAGCCTATTAGTTGGAACTCTATTTTGTTAGGTGACCTTGCAAAAGTGAAACAAGCTAAGATGGCTTTTATCAAAGCTCATGCATTATGGTTCTTTTGTCTTGCTAGGAGTGCTTATCATTTTAACAATGAGGATTCTAATGCTAAAGTTATTTTCTTGAGTTGGCTAATAGGAAAATATAAATTTATCCCTAGCTGTACAACAAGGACCATAACCTGAAGGGGATGAACATGTGGTTGCCTATCGGATTAAGCATGCGAAAGACTACTAGTACAAAGATACTTTGTAGATTGTATCTAAATTAGACTTAGAATGATGCTAAAACCTAGGTTTTGGTTGTGATAAGAGTTCTCTTTTTAGTCTCATATGGATGGTCTTATACCTACTATTTGTGTTATCGATCACTACCTCTTTTCTTGGTAGTCATGGACAAAACATCTCTATAGTCTTGTGCTTTGGCGACTTGAATATTCCCTCAAGTTGAGGATGAATATAAGAGGTGCTTCATGTAAAAATTCTTACATCAAAATATTATAAAACTATCTTTTTTGCCCAAAAAAGACATTGAAAGAATTAATCCACTTCCTTGGATGGGGGGTAGCCTCACTACATTTGTCAAAGAATTTACATGGACTTCTCAAAGAAAGATGTTGCCAGTCCTTGTGAGCAACTCAAAAGGTCATGGATTCTCTCCCAATTGTATGTAGCTAAGAATGATATCCTTAATATGGGCTAGTAGGTTTTTCAAAAGCAAGATAGGGGAATTATAGAGAAAGACTCTTGCTTGCAATAAGGTAGTTTGGAAGGGGTGTGGAATGCAAATCTCGCCTCATCTAAGGTTACCAAGGCAAAACCCTTCATATTGATGTGAAAGAGCACGATAATATGGAAAGATACAAGTTGGACACATCGTACTTTAACATGTGATAGTAGTTTAACATTAAGAGTGCGATTCTGAGAAACGGTAGATGAGCTTACTTAGAGCTAGCTCACCATGCCTATTGATAAGCGTAAACCATTAGAGTATGAGTCCAGTCCTCCCCAAGTTGACGATGAGTCTCAAAAGGTATTGAAGACATGCAATGATGGTGTCATTGACATGGAGATGACATGCAATAGTAATGCATATGGATAGCATCACGTTCATCTATAGCACAACCTAGGGAACTTCTGTGTTTCAACATGCACTTATGGTTGTCATATATAGTCCATACTTGATGCAAATTATTGGTTGGATCCACGATTACAAATCAGTCCCTACATTAGCATTCGACACCTTGTATGCCTCAAGGACATCATATGTTTCTTCGGTTGTATTTTAGGCCTCTAGGCCTTTATACTTTTAGCTCCACCTTGAGCCTATGATAGATGCTACATCTTATGCCGATGGATGTTTAGCTATGCACACATCAGACGACCTCTAGCTCATGACAGTTGAGCATATAGGTTTGTCTGATTTTTGTACCTTGTCAGTTTCATAGGCCTCTTCATCCAGCAGAGCAATGTATCATAACTGCACCTTCAGCCCTAGCTTTTATGTAACCCCTAGATCATTCTGCCCACATCCACTATGCGGTCTTCTTCAACCCTGCATCATTCAACAAAGATTATAGTTCTGTTGGGATGCCTCTTCTACAGAGCAGCTGCATGGTCTATGGCGACTTATGACATGTTCAACCATACGTGCAGTCATTCACGCAGTCATCTTTCGATTGAGCAGTCTTTGATCCAGGTGGACTTCACTTTCTACATGTTTCCTTCCTCTCCCTTTCAGCTTATCTTCTGGGTTTTATTCCCAAAGGCAAAGGATGACCCACAGCATAAGAGGGGGAAATCCATGTTATGTATAGGATCATAAATTGTACTCATTATACATGCTTCCACTACATAGTCACTGTGCTCACATACACACATCTTTTCCAGTTTTAGATGCTATCATATGCACCAAACGAAACACAAAAAGGTCTTGTACATGCACCCTCTACTTACCCAGTGCAATTTAAGAGGGGATGTTGAAGATGGTGTAAAATTGCACCATACCTCTAGGGCATTAGGAGAAAACCCTAACCCTAACCCTAAGGGGTTCACATGTATATCTTCATGTTCATGTTGAATACAACTTAGTGTATAGGTAGCTATATCGTGTGCACTCCTGTCTCTCTCTCTTTTTCTCTCTCTATCTCTCTCACTTTCACTATCAGGAATGAAACAAAAGTGTAATGAATTGTTCTCCAAGTGGTTCCTAAAGCTTGGGTGTAGCAACCTTGGGCTAGGTTGACAAGACAGTGAATTTGTTATTGCAATGGACCTGATGGGATCAAAGGAGCTTGGAAGGATATTGTCTTATGTGACAGTGAGGCTAAAATACCTCAGATTGAGTTTTTGACTAGAGTGGTTCAAGTTTGGAAGCTTATGTTTGTTGACACTGATTGATTGGATCTCAAATCCTTTCACTTGGATGCATCTTTGGGCAGGTCTCCATGGTTGACTAGTTGACATGGTTTTTTGCTAGTAATGAGAGTTCCTAGGTATGCAAAAAAAGTATGTGGGAAGGAGATTTAGACATTTAAAGATATATGAGATCTAGGTGGAGGAAGATGGATGCATATTCATCAAGTAATGGATAAATATAATCTAACAAGAGGTAGATTTAAAGGTATATTAGGGACCATGGATTGTGATGCTAGCATGTAGGCGTTGGGCTGATAAAACTCCTATGGATAGTATTGATGTGTGGAGAAGAAAACTTATGAGGGTATGGAAAGCCACCCTAGTTTATAAATATAATGTGGTGGTGTGAAATATTATGGTCTAAAAATTTCTTATCACAACGAGATTAGGTAAGTGGAATCCCAAAGTCTCCCCACTTTGTGTGTTGTGTAGGAATACATTTTCATATCCTTTGTGAGTGGATAGCTATTTGTTCGATTTAGAATAGAGTGGTTGGGGAAAGTGCAAATTTGCATATCCCCTCACTGGAAACAAGCTCTGCTTGGAGATAGGTGCTCTGTGAATGAAGTGTTGATGGAAGCCTGGCAACTAATCAAATCCATAATTATCCAACAAATCTAGAAATATTGGAATAGCATAGTCTTCAAGAAGGAATTTGGCAAGGGGTTTCAATTCCAAGAGCATGAGAAGTATGCTTTAAAGTTTATGCAACAAAAATAGAACTTTTTTGCCAGGTTTACATGGCATTGGAATTGCATGAGAATATGTTGTAAATGTGTTCCTCTTAAGAAGGCTACTCGCCTTTTTATTTCTTATAATAAATTTTAAATTTTTTGCTAAAAAACAGAAGAACATGTGATAGTAGAGAAAAATTTGCAAATATCATTAACAAACCATTCGGTAGAGAGATTTGTGAGAAACACGCAGAAGCTATTAGTTTGATATAGAGAAAGGACATTCCCATTAAGGAGGAATGATAGAAACATAATGGTCAATCATTCTTTAGATTTTGGTGTAGACATCATTTGAAGGGAAGGACACAATCCCATATGCAATACTGGATAATAGGCAATAATGATTTGAAACAATGTTGACAATGTTTTACTATCACCCTTGGTTGACTGTGATCCCTGTGTTCAACTCAATGAAGGCGTGTGCACATCTCAATAGGAAAATGCTTAGTCTTGCAGTCTAAGGTTGCTTTGCTAGGCTCCCTACTCCACTCGTGGTGGAAGAAAAAATGCCAACAATGAAATACTAAAAAATGGGTTTGTGCTATGTGAGCAAACTATATGAAGACATGTGATAATTCATTGCAGTAGAAGTTGATATGCAAAGTAATTCTATTAATCCAATAAGTCTATTGTAATACAAACAACTCATTGGTTACGATACTAGAGCACTAGACTCACACACCGAAGGGTTAACACTCACTTGAGCTTAGCATGTGCTATGTCTTCATTGATTGTCTTGTACTCTCTCTAGCTTCTATTCAAAGGTGAGAGGCCCACTACTGGTTCACTATTTGCAGACAAGAACCATATCTACATGGCTTGTGAGGTGGGCCGTAATGTTGCTATTACACTAGCACTTAAGCTCCGTAAGGGCCTAGGTGATAGTGGGAGAGCTCAGCTAGAGAAGAAACGTACCTCTCCCATAGATGGTAGCCTCTTGAATGTGGTCACCTTCTAAGGCCAAACTTAGTTGTATCCAATCATGAACCTAGCTCTGAGTGGTGTGAGGCTGATAATGCGGCACAAATATGGCAGTCTTCATGTTTTCCTTTTCCTTTGGAGAGAGATGAATTCAAGTGGATTGGGAAGTTAAGGGAGATGCCAAAACAACCCCTTTTTCCTTACGCAAAAAGACATCATCACCAAGATTTCACTCCTTAAAAAAGTGAAGAAAGGACTTGTTCCTGTTGTGTGGAAGAAGGGTAAGTGTAACGGGGGAAGAGAAGGGAAAAAGTGGAGAGAGGTCATACAGAATAATCTTTGGGCATTGTGGTCACCACCATATATTCTCAAATTTCATATTGACCCAATGTAGATTTGCAATCTTTGACCATTGTGGTCATCATCACATGTTTGCAGTTTTGAACTCAATCAAAGGTTAATTTGCAATCTTTGTCCATGGTGGTCATCACCACCTTTCTAAGTTTTAAAATTGACCCAAGATCCATTTTCAATATTTGATCATTGTCGTCATCAATGATTGTATATTATTCTGGCATAAGTATGGGGATTCATATAATTATATATTCTTCTGGCATGAGTATGGGGATTCTTTTGGCACGAGTATGGGGATTCAGTTAGTTGTCCAGATTATGGAACTCTTCAGTTAGGAAAGGACTTATAAGGCTAGACCATCCCGATAAAAGAATTGAGATTCTTTCCTATCATTGAGAGATCTGAGATATGTTTAGGTGAAAGCCATAGAACATTTGATGAAAGGATATCATAGGCCCTGCGAATATTCTTAAGAAGAAAAAAAAGGGGGGGCAATCATGCACGGAAAATGGATTTTTTTGACAAAAAGTGTAGGAAGAGAACTTAAGATGGACTAAAGCCTTTGTAAAATATTGCACACCTTTGACTGATCCTTGATGGAAAAGGATTCCTAAAAAATTTAAGAATAAGATTAGGAAATAATATGATCTTCACTTCTCTTTGGTGGAGGAAGTTTGCCTTAGACTACTTCATTGATCCCTCTATCATTTGTTCAATTTCTTGACAATTCCTTCTAAAAGTGGACCTAACAAGCTTATTCTATGCTAAAGTATTTCTTGTAGGGATCAAACCTTGACCATAGAAAGATTTCTAAGGTATGATGGGATTCTTGTACCATCCCTCTGAGAGAGGGAGTTTTGGGGACTGTTAATGTTGTAAGATTAGTAGCAGCTAGAATTATGGGAAAAGGGATCATCAATGCCTGAATCCAAAGTGATACATTGTGGTTTGATGTGCCTAGAAGAAATCATGCTTACCCTACAAGATTCAAAGTATGGAAGTATTATTATGAGATAGCAACACTTTTGGAAAGGGACCTTGCTCCACCAAAGGCTGCAAATTGTGGAATTCAATTTTGGAAGTCTAAGTGTCTCAAACCTAACTTAATGCGAAAAGGTTTCTATAGAAGAACTACAACCTTTACTACTTACTCAATTTGGTTCTGTCATTTGGAAGGGCAACCTACTAGGAGAACATGTTATCAAGGATGCATTGAGGTTGGATAATAAGGGGTTGAAATTTGGGGTTTCAATCCATGAAAGAATGAATCTATGGGATAGAAACCCACTTCCTTGGTTGGGGGCTAGCCGCACCACATTTGTCAAAGAATTTAGATGGACTTCTAAAAGCAAGATGTTGCCACTCCTTGTCAAAAACTCCAAAGGTGATCTCTCTCAATTGTACGTGGTTAAGAATGGATATCCTATCTTGAAATGGGCTAAAGAAGTAGTACCATGGGAAGCAGGTGGTGTTGAAGGAGGCAGGGCCAAAGATGGTGTCAAGGGATGACATGGGCCCATATGTGGAAGGAAGAGACTAGGGGGATTCATGTATAGGAGGAAGGGTCTTCCTATGTAGCTAAAGGGTAGTAGAACAAGTTCATTGGAGGATTTTACTTGGGAGAGGAGGAGGTGGGGGAGATTTTGAAAGGGATTCTAGAATTCTGACCTCCTCTAAAATATTAGAATCTTCAGTAGTTGAACCCAATCCTTTAACTTCCCCTGAACCACTTGCCCCTTTAGATCCACTCGGTGCATTAATTAGCAAGAGTTGTGAAGTTAGACCTTCTAGATGAGGCACCTTTGGTCATTTCACGACTCCTAATGCCAACCTGTGTCAGATCATGTATAAGTATGGTTTGATCTTATAGTGGGCTTGGCTTCTCAGGCACACATTCTTGAGCTGTGAGTCAAAGTTCTTGGTGAAGACTTCACGCTAGTTAATCTACACTTTATCTTCATACACCGAGAGAGACTTAGCCGCATAAGTGCCTAGAATGAGCTAAGGATCTTCTTCAATTCGATGTACTTTGTCAAAAATAAGAAGAAAGGCTACATTTGGCATTGAAGGCCTTGCTGATTAGGTAACCCTGTGATTACTGAAAGGTCTTGGCTTCAAAAATATTCTCACATGTGCTGCACTTGACATTGGGGTATGCTTTGATGACCCAATTGGCATTGAAGGAAGTAAAAAGACCTCTCAATAGAGACATTTGTCCAAATGAACTCTCCTATAGGGTAGCTTCTTCATAAGATTGGAGTAGCTCCTCGGCTACCTTCGCACCCCACACATTATGCCATGGAATATTTGCCATATCATATAGAGTGTTCCTCTTTAGGATCTTTACCATACTAGAGGGCTACTTGATTAGATAAGGGCTGCACAATTGCAAGGATAACTTCTACCTTTTAGCTGATCTCTCTCCATGTCCAGGAGGAGTTGATATCATGTTGGAAGTGAAGATGGGAGTGATAGCAAGAAGCATGGTATAATGGTTGTAGGAGGAAAAAAAATGAGTGTGGAGAAGCAAGAAACTTAGGAAATATGAGTTGAACTGTGAAGCAATGAATCCTCATAGCCATTGCTTATGCAGGTAGCAATAGCTCATTAGACAATGTGCACCACCAAATTTAGTGTCCCATGTGATACCTTTGCCAAAACAAACTAGTTTGCTACTCGAATGATTATCCTTAGCTATGGTGAGTTTAAGAGGCTTGCTGCCACATGGCATCCATCTAAGCACCTAATGAGCTGCTCATTGTTACCAAGCTCGCTATGGCAATTCTATATGGCTTAACTTGGCCTCCATTGTTTAACTCTAGAATCAATCTGACCTTGCAAACTAGCCAATTGATTGTAGCATTGCTATGAACATCAACCTATCTGTATGGCCCATTCCCACCAAGTTTGAGATTGGGTTTCAATGGTCCGATCTTTGCATTGTACATTAGCACCAACATTCCCTTTTTCAAATTGTTTTAAATAATATGCCAGTCATGCCAAGCTTTTCTCCTCCTTTGTATTATGTGTGTGATCACGCAACACGAATGTGCAACTCATCCAACTAATTTAGCTGCTATAATTATCTCTTGATTACTTCAGGTTTGCCAAGGTGATGATCAATTGCAATGCGTAGCTTGGGACTAGAAACTCAATAGGAACAATAGCTTCTAATCCAAAAGCCATTCGAAATGGTGTCAAATTTGTTGTGACTTTGTAAGCTATCCGATAAGCCTATAATGCAACAAGAAGCTTTACAGTCCAATCCCTCCTATGTGTACTCATTGTCTTTGTGAGCACTAATTTAATAGTTCTATTGGTTGACTCGGTCTACCCATTACACTTGGGGTAGTATGTTGTAGCAACTTGGTGTATGACCATAAAATCTCAAATACTTCATTCATAAAATTAGTGCTTTGGTCATTGACAAACTCTATTAGGCATCCAAATCTATAGATAATATTTTCAAAAACACATTTGGTTGTAGACTGAGCCAAGTTGTCTCTTCAAGCTTTGGCTTCTACCCATTTGGTAGCATAATCTGTAGTAGTTGCAAGTATGGATTTGTTTTGTGAAGTCGTAGTTTTTAATAAACCCCTGAAATCAAGGTCCCATTGTTGAAATACTTTCCATGGTTCACTTGGTTGCATGTCTAGAGGAAGCAAACGGCTTGTGCACTCGAAAACATCACACTGAATAATATGAGTGTGGGCATCCTTGAACACAGTATTCCATCGCAAAACAGCTTGCAAAACTTTTCAAGCAGTAAGCTTTCCACCACAGTGACCTCTGAGAGGGCATGTGTGGGCCACATTAAGTAATGCAACTTGCTCATGTGGTAGTACCTATCTACGTAGGGTATCGTCAGCAACCTAACAATACAATTACCCACCAATCAAGTTGTACTTCGAAGCCTTAAAAGCCAATTGTCTGTGCTTGTCCTTTGGCATGTGCTTGTAAGTAGTGTACCATTTCATCATACTTGGTTTTAGTGAAATCAACATAAACAAGTATTTGCCTTCTTGAAGTTGTTGATCAACCACATGGGGACTGATAACCACTAATTCTGGTTTCTCTTTTGTTCCTAGATTGAGTCCTTGTGTTGTTTCTAAAATCAACTATTCAAAGCGATTTGAGTGACTACCAACTTTGACTCGTTTAGCTCCTTTCACCAATTACATCTTCAGTGTGATCACTTTGATAAACATTCTACTATTTGGCTATCTTGTTAGCTTTAATCTTTTGTTTGAGCTTAGCATCCACTTAGAACAAGTCAAGCTCTCTAAAACCAATAGTTTTTGGAGTTCCATTAGTCGAGTTTCAACTTCATGTGGAAATTTACCTCAAACTCCAAATCTTTTGGCCAAAATTTTCTTGTATTAATAGGAATCTAAACTTTTGTGTCTCCATTCTTGATGGTCATCAACTTAGAATCCCAATCATGCATCAATTTTTAGCTAGGCTCCCCTGAGTAGAATTGGATAAGATTCTTCCTCCATTGGAATTACTTGTAAACTAACAATGTAATGCACCCCACCAATGGTAATAACAATATCCGAAAGCAATAGCTAGTGATTCAAGAGGTCATTGATCCACCATGCAAATGTGGAATGGAGAAGGCTTCAACTGCTTTGCAATAGCTTTTGAGATTGTATTTAATGTAGATCCACCATCTACAATCTCACTCGACACATTCTACTTCTTGATCTTCACATTGACATTGGAACTTCTTCATCTATAATTAGGGTGTCAATGACTAGAATGGTGATTAGGGAATCCACTTCTTTGACCCACTTCTACTCTTCTTGGAGATGATGTAGGAAAAACTCTCTGCAATAATATGGAACAATTTTTAATAATTCAACCACTGTCAGGTTTACCTTCATATTTCAAAATAACTCCCATTCTTTTGCTTTTTCTAGACTTAGTTCTCCATCAGAACTCGATCCATCTTAAGACTTTCTTATGGAAGCCTTAGTTGAAGTGTCAACTAGTGGTGTCACACTTAAATCAGGAGGCAAGTCTACAATTGGATCTTTTCCCTTCATTTCTCAAGATATTTGAGATGCAAATTGCTTCTGTGCTTTCCAATCAATATCTCTTGGGGAAGGTGGTTTATCCTTTTCACTATACATGGGACCTTGTGATCGAGTTATCACATTAGTATCCACTGAGTTTGGAGTTCTCCTAATATAACTTGGCATCTAGGATGTACTTCTCGTCTATCCACATTACTTTTCAATAGTTTCAAATGTTCTTGCCATGGCCCATAATGGACACTCAACCTTGGTGTGATTACCATTGCAAAAATAACATAGAATTGGTGAAGGACCTTGGTTCTTGTCCTTACCAATCTTACCTTTACCCTTGCCTTGCTTGGGTTTACCCTTGCCTTGCTTGGGCTTGATTTCCACTTGGT
The DNA here is from genome assembly GCF_047967505.1 of Dipteris shenzhenensis. Classification (NCBI taxonomy): domain Eukaryota; kingdom Viridiplantae; phylum Streptophyta; class Polypodiopsida; order Gleicheniales; family Dipteridaceae; genus Dipteris; species Dipteris shenzhenensis. The sequence continues at coordinate 12,504,069 of NC_141626.1, forward strand.
TCACATTTGGGTTTAGGTGGACTTCCTTCCCTTGGCTTGGGCTTGATTTCCACTTGGTTCACATTTGGAGTGGGATCTCTTATCAATCTGAGTACATCTTGTGATCATACATGCATGCAATGACTTGTCATCGTGTGGTGTACTAATGTGGTTGGTTAGAGCTTGTATCCTCAAGAAAAAGTTCCTAAATGGACTTGACCTCTATCAGTTTTAAGTCATTGAGCTTGGTGTGGATGTCTTCTTCATGGATTTCTTATTTGAATCATTTGAGAAAGGCCCAAGACATCTGTTGCCAATCTTTGAAGTAGCCAATTGGAACTTGTTAAACTAGCATTGTGATATCTTGGTCAACGCGCATGGAAAATAATTCATGTAGTCTTCTTTGTTCATAGCACCATTAATGTGACAAACCCATAAAAAAGTTTGCAAATGGCTACAAGGGTCTTATGCCTCAAGTCGCTTGAAATCCTAGAACCTGACCTTTTAGGCATAGCTGGTTTTACCTCAACAATTGCTAACATAAGAGCTTGGGATCTCGCTCCTTGTCAGCATGATGATATTCTTTGTGATGTGCATCCTTATGTTGGCATTTGTTAATGTTGACATGCTCATGACATTGTCTTTCAATAGGTGGTCAGTCGAGGCACTCGTCCTCTGACCACTGGAGACTTCGGATTCATGGGACTCGGTACTTGATGTCTAATGTTGCCACAACTAGGTATTGGTGCAAAACTTGGCATTCCATTCCTTAACTCTGGCGCAATAGGGTTAGGTGACCTATTTCTTGACGATGGTGCAAGAATTGGCATTCTATTTCTTGGTGGTGGTGCAACAGGACTGGGTGTCCTTTGACGTGAAGTTGTCCTATGGTGCAGGCTCCTGCTAACTCGACTACATCGGTGATGGTCTAGTAGGACTAGGTGTCCTCTATCCTGATGTAGTTCTATGGTGGAAGCTTCTACTTGCTCGGCTATGGCCATGACTTAATAGTGTTGGAGGAGTAGGTGTAATCTACTTAGGTTCTTGATCAAAAGTCTGATCAAGAGCATGACAACTTTCCTGTTCCGCCTCTTATTTATGGACAAATCTTCTTTGTTAGTCCTAGCTTGAGACATGTCCTGCCATATACTAGATTTGTATCTTCTACTTAGATATTTGCACTTCGTCTTGGTCCACAGGCATACTCATTGGCTTCCTCAAAATCTAGAGTTTCTATAGATGACTACTCAGAATCTTCTTGCTAGAACTTGAAAGTCGCTTCCCTATTAAAAGCCTCATGCATCTTAGATGAAATTCTGGAACTCGCTTACTCTTGGTGTTGGTATGATAGTTAGAAGCCATTTCTCTTTGCATGTGGCTAGGTCTTCTTCTACCTTGAGTTGAACTCTGTAGGTGGCTCTCTATTACCTTGTCCTAGTTCCAACGTTCATCCTATATGGCTTAGAATTCATTACATCCTCCATCCAAATTCTACCAACCTCTTCTGCCTTAGTCCAAATGTTCTCCTCTCTTAGTCATGTATCTTTCTCTCTTAAGTGTACATGTTTTAGACATTGTTTAGTGCCTAAATGATGCAAAGGGCCATGTGAGAACAATCATTAGTCCAGACACTAGTCGTCAAACACGACACCAAAACTCTCAAATTCTTGGACTGTATGTGGAAGAACCTTTTAAAGTAATTTCTAAACCAAGCAATTGCTGTAGCTCCACTGGGGTCAGCATGTACTGCTATTTTAGGATCTGCACACTTGGTTTTACAGCTTTTTATACTCATACCAGTCAATTCCTTACTCAACCTCTTAGCATGTTTTTCCCCAACGGGATCTCCAAATGTTAACGATCTTTTTCTTTCACCACGGGTTGATTGTAATCCCTATGTTCAACTTGGTGTAGGTATGTGCTCAACTCAACATGAAGATACTTGCTCTTGCTATCCAAAGGCTCCTTTGTTGGGCTCCTTAATCGGCTTGAGGTACAGAAACATATGTCAATAATGAAATACTAAACAAATGGTGTTTGTACTGCTGCGCATGAGCAAACTGTACGAACATGGGTGATAATTCACTCAAGTGGAATATGAGCAAGATGCAAAACTACTGCACAAGTCCATATCTAAAGCAATTGTATTAATCCAAGAAGTTTGCTATATTACAAATAACTTAGAGCTGCAAAATTAGAGCACCAGACTCACACACTTACTCTTGCTCGCCTTGGCTGAGATTATGATTCAATGAGCAAGTAGCTTAGACCCAAATCCACCTAGATTGACACAACCACCCTAGTGTTTAGCTTGCCTTGGTTGAGATTAGGATTCTATGAGCAAGTAGCTTAGACCCAAATCCACTTAGACTAACACAACCACCCTAGTTCTAAACACTAGAAAAAGCGCCTAATCATAACTCATACTCTTCTCCTATATACGAAGATTGGATTGAGGTATGCTTATGCTTATGCATGAACGTATGCTTATGCTTATGCTTTCTCTCTTTTTCTCTTATGCATATGTTTCTCCTTCTCTTATGCTTATGCTTATGCTCTTTTCCCCTCTTCTTTTTTCCCTCTTTCAATCTCTTTTCCCACTCTTCTTATTGAAAGAGGGGAAAAAGAAGAGGGGAAAATGAAAAGGGGAAAAAGAAGAGGGGAAAATGAAAGAGGGAAAAATGAAAAGGGGAAAAAGAAGAGGGGAAAATGAAAGAGGGAAAAAAGAAGAGGGGAAAAGAGCATAAGTATAAGAGAATGAAATGCTCATAACTCATCCTGTCAATTTGGTCGACTCTCCTATTGATTTTCTTGCAATTGGTCTCGACTCTTCACCTTTCCACGAAGTTTGGAAGTGCACCTCTTGCCCATTGGTGTCGGCTAAATTTGTTTCCTATTGCTTTCTTGGTCTCTATTCTAGCTAGCTTGATTTGAGTCCTCGTGATCTAAGCCAAAACACATGTTAACCCATGGTTAAAAGACAAACAAATGACTAACCCTAATACAGTTTCGCATATATCCATAATGTTGTATTATAATGAGGTTGTTATGTTGTTCTCTTCTGAACAAGGTTGTAAGTGACATAAATCATTTTTGAAATCTAAAACATTTTACGTTTACTAGTGTAAGTTGCTCATGTACTGGTGTACGGGTGTTCAACGTTCATCTTCTTGGCAACCATATAAAACTTTTTTTGTGGATAACCACATGGTTAAGTCGAATTGGTCATTTAAATCATTGGAAAAAAATTGGTATTCAACTCCTCCAACCCCTATCTTACTCAGCTAGAGAAAGTTACTTCCAAGGCTATATCTAGCTACACATGTGTGCGCGCACATACACGGGGGTCTGCACAAGCGATGGAGCATGTGGGTTCGATTAGCTAGGCAGCGGTGCCGCTCCCCGACCGATGTATTTCGACATCTCATAGCTTCCATTTGACACATTTTTTGGCCTGACTTGTGTGGGGAAGGCTATAGTGAAGGACTTCTCTTCGGGATTTCAAAGAATATCCGTAGAAGGCATTTTTTAAACATGCCATAGTGGGAGTGGTTGTTCTCTCTGTTCTCCACCATTTTCTCCTTTTTTTTCTCTTCTTTTGATTCCTTCCAACTATTTCCATTTCAAAGCATACCTCGTTGTATATGTGCATGTGTTCTTAAAGGGCAGATGCAAATTCAACTTTGTTTGGGCTGAAATCACACACTTTTTGGCCTGCCTTGCTTGAAAGGTAGCCTTAGTAATGAAACTCATCTTCAAGAATTGAAATTACTATTTTTATTTTCCAAAAATTCTTTCTTCCATATTTGGACATATTCCACATGCAACTAGAGTTTAACTTCCACATAATCTCGAGTCTCTCTCTCTTTCCCCTAAAAATCCTCCTTTACTCTCTCTCTCTCTCTCTCTCTCTCTCTCTCTCTCTCTCTCTCGCCCCCTCCCTCTCTCTCTCTTTCTCTCTCTCAACTCTCCATCCTCTTTTCCATGCTCCACATCTAAGGTAGGCCTTATGAATGATTATGAGCATTCAACTTTTTTTTGGGGGGGGGAGGAGGGGTTTGGCCTGCCCGAGGGAAGGCTGTCCACCGCTGCTATTTTTGTCCTAAGTTCTTGCTATTTTTGTTCCCATGTTTCTCCCCCTTTCTATCTCTCTCTTCCTCTTCTTCTTCTTCTTCTTCTCTCTCTCACCTTCCAAGGCAAGCCTCATGAATGATTTTGATCATTCACCTTGTTGAAAAGACACAATTTTGAAAAGACACAATTCAAACACACACACAAAGATGTTAGCTAATTCACATCAACATACATGAAGGGGGATGGAAGGCCTTATCATCTTGAGTCTTGACCATCGACCCTCAACATGCAAAGTTTTGTGATGCACCCTCTTGCTAAGGATCTTCTTCTCCAATGCAATCTCGAGCTCCATCGCCATAGCCATAGCCATCGCCTCTTCCGTCCCTTGGCTATGGCGTCCTGGAGCTCCAGCAGAGCCCTCGGCCCTCCCCCCCCTTCCTCCTGGGATCGTACAGCCTTCGGAGGAGCTGTTGTCGTCAGTTACCCCTCCTCCTCTCTCTCTGCCTTCCGCATGTACTACTATGGCCGTGGCTCCGACCTCTGGAACTTGGGCGTCCCCCCTTTCAACCCTTCTCTTCCCACTGGCCGCATCGGCTTGGCCTTGAGCTCCGATGGCCTCCAATTCGAACGCTTTGTTGGACCTCTCCAAGATGGTGCCCTCTTGGATCCCTCCGATGACCCTTCCTCGTTCGATTGCGTGCATATTGCCGTTGGTGATGCCGTCTTTTGCTCTGAGGAGAGTCGATGGTTCCTCTACTACTTCGGCGGCAGCTACGACGAGCTGCCTCTCGTGGGATTCAGCGATCGTCGCTGTAGAGGCGTGAGATTGCAACCTGGGTTGGCGTTCTCTGATGATGGGATTGTATTTAAGCACAGGCAGGGTCCAATTTTGAGAGTTGGGGAACCCGGATCATGGGATGAAAACGGAGTCTCGTGGCCTAGAGTGTTGCAGCCAGGGGGTGAGCAAAAACAGTGGCTGATGAGCTACCACACAAGGGAGAGTGGAGGACCCTCGGGCTTCGGATTCTTCTCCGCCGGAATCGCAGTGTCTCACGACGGAAAGAGCTGGGAGAAGAAAGGCAAAGTCCTCTCGTGTGGTGATCCAGGAACATGGGACGAAGGAGGGGTATCAGTTCGTCACATCATTCGTCACCGCGGACAATACATCATGTTTTACGAGGGCTCCAATTACAAATTCGATTTCTCGATTGGGCTCGCGATCTCTGATGATGGGCTGTTATGGAAAAAGGATACAGAGTGTGGGAAGGAGCCTGGTGGACCGATTTTGACAGCTCGGAAAGGAGAAGAGGTCTGGGATAATGTGGTGGTAGGAACGCCATATGTGGTAGCCATGCCTGATGGGAGCTTCCGGATGTACTATTTAGGAGTGGGTAAGAGCGAGGGAGAGGAGACGATGCAGCAAGGCATTGGCATTGCTGTGAGCGATGGTTCTAATTTCAGGAAATGGAAGAGATTGGAGAACTGACAAATGAAGTTGTAGTTTGGGTGAATTCTCCCGAGCTGATGCATTTTTGTGGTTGGGATCTGTATTCAGGAGCCTAATTGGTGAAGAGCTTCCTTTGTGCTGCTGAATTCAGGCTCCCAATTGCCACTATTGGAGAAGAGCTTCCTTTGTCAGGTAGGAGCTGCTGCATCTGCTTATTTGTTGCAGTCTGCCCAACTTCCTTGGTTGAGTTGTGATCTTGGCAAAGCTGGCATTTGTACATTGTTGGGATCTGCATTGAGCTGGCAGGAGTATCGCTCCTGTGATCTTTGCAAAGCTTTGCTGCATCGCTATATTGTTGCAATCTGCATTTGAGAGCCCAACCCCTTTTGTTGACTTAATTGGAAAGGAGAATTGTTCCTATGATCTTGCAATGATTTGCTGTATATATTACGAGCTCCAACTTCCTTTGTCGAATTGATTGCACAGGAGGATTGCTCCTTTGACCTTTGCAAAGCTTCCTTGTAGACGTTTCCACAGTTTCTGTGTGAAATAGGCCCATTTACCGGTGGAGGACTTACTATCCTCCAAAATGATGTATTTTTAGATAAATGACGTATGAATTTAACTAAGGTGTCTTACAATAGTAGTCAATGCTAAGAAAAATGATTTGGTGAGTTTAAACAAAGTGATAAAATCTAATGTGTGTTAATCCAAAGAATATCAAAAGTTCCAAGTTGCATTTCCCCCCCTTCCTTTTTGGGTACTTAGCTTATAATTTTTGGTTGATGGGAGTTACATTTTAGATTCATTAGGGTAGTAATCTATAAATGCGGGGTATGTGATCATAAAATGGAGGATGATGTAGAAGCATTCATCTCGCAAGGCTAATGTTAACAAAGCACGTTGTGTTGTTTAACTGATGTAGCCACGCTACCACTTCTAATTTTGATATTCAAGTATGTGTGAGTTCTCACAAAAGTAAGTGCTACTTCCAATCATACATTGTTGTTGGTTGAAATACTCAATATGTCCCCCTGTGCGGCCTGCTGGTATTGTGATAATTCTTTCTATCTTAAATGGTGCGTTGCCCTATCAGCTAGATTTAGATTTAGATGCTCGTTTGGGAGAGACTAAAATGAAATCGTTTAGACTTCACAAGTAGTTGTAGCTTGAATGAAGAGATTTGGACTACTTTTTGATTAGCCTTCTCCTTTAGTGCTAGCCTTCGTCATGGTTGAGTTTGCCCTTCACCTCCGGAGTGCCGACAGAAACTCAGTATGAAGACTTTGTATAAATGGATGCTCAAGTATGTGTGGGTGTGTGGATCATCTGTATGTGAGAGCATACTTTTATATTATGGTCTACACCCACTGTTGGGCGCTGATGACATCAGTGGGGATGTCATAGTAGCTCGTCCCTGCTATGCGTGATGGAGTTTATGGTTTTCAATCTTATGAGTGACTCTCGTGAGATTGAAACTGCACTATGTTGTGTTTTTAGAGGATGAGTTTGGGAATGTTCCTGGATTCATCTAGGTATATGTCCCCCTGTGATTGAAAAATCTGAAATTCCGTTACTATTAGTCTCCCGGCTACCCTTGACAAATCAAAGTTCTTCCCATAAGTTGCGGAAATTAAGCCCTCACTTAAGCTGTGCAGGCAATTTATTAGCACTGACCTGCGAGGGGCTGGCTATAGCAATGAGAAAGTTGCCCTGCCTGAAGCGGAGTTGCTAAGGTAGATTTTACATTGGAAAGCCGACCCAAAAAAAAGTTGATGGCCATACGTTTCGTCTCGGCGCTTCTGGCTCCCTCTCTTCCTCTCTTGCTTCCTCTTTCACCTCTTCCCCTCTCCGCTGCCTCCATTCCCAAATTACATGCAGAAAAACTATCTGTCCTTCGCTGTCTAGTGGTGCTCTGGCGATTTCTGACTCAAGGACATCGGGCTGATATCGTGCCAGAGATCACGTATAGAAGAGTCACAGAAAACAATCAGTTTGTGATCCTGGCAATGGATGGGGTAAATGCTGATATCAATGAGCATGAAGCATAGGAGTAAATGCATTGATGAAAGTTACGGTTGATTCTGTTGCTGGAAGCCTGAAACCTTTCGTGGGGAGCCTAAATCTTGTTATCCTATGGGATGTGCTGGAATTCCAGATATGAGAAGGCGCTCCACAGCCTTTCTGATGAAGCTGTGGGTTCAGTTTCTTGACTCTAAGGAACCATGGGCAGGGTTCCTTGAGGATGCAATTCGGAGATCGCCAGTCAGCCATTTCCAGGGTATGGACATGTGGACTAAAGTCTTCTCAATAGCCCCACTCAGGCTGAAATCCAGCTTCCTGGTGGCAGTGTGGAAGGAAGGTATCACCTTGTTACGGTGGAAGGGCCTTCCTGCAGGTATTGCTGATTATTCCCTCAAACTCTCGGCCAGGAGGTGGCTGCTTCGCAGTGAAATGAGGCCTTAGCAGGTTCTCTTCACTCAAAGGGTTTGCACAGCTGGGAGGATCTGTGGGACCCCCAGACAGAAGACTGGCAACACTTGGCACAGCTCGAAGTGGACTTTCACCTCTCCCTTGTTGAGCTGGTATTTCTGTCAGAAATACTGCGCAGAATCCCGGCGGATTGGCTGACCAATGTATACCCCTCCCAGGCATCAGTTCCAGATGAATGGGAACGGGGGATAGGATTACCCATTAACAACATCCCTGCAAAGCAGATGGACAAGCTGCTTGCTTACAAGGAGGATTGGCATCAGAGATATAATGAAAGATGGCTGAGGGAGGACGGGGAGCCTAGCTGGAAAGGCAGATTCAAGCGTGTATGGAAAGCCTCACCCTATAGCAGAGTCAAGTTCTTCCTCTGGAGGATAGTAGGGGGCCACTTCCCGGTGGGAAGCCATGTTCCATGGTTGAATGTGAATGACAGGTGCAAATTCTGCAGAGCTGCTGCTGAAACTCTCACGCATTTGTTTTGGGGGTGCCTGTGGGTTCGAAATCAGTGAGGTCTAGTCCGTGCCTGGTGTGCCAGGACGCTGGGGTTTGAGTTCATCTCCAAGGGAGCTGCCATTTTTGGGGCAGACCTTGGTCCAGACAAATCCATTTTGACCTTATGGCCAAATCTTATGAATAGGTTTTGACCTTGTGGCAAAATCTTTATGAGTCAAGAGTTTTTCTTTTGAGACAATCCTTGTGAGTTTGTTTCCCTTGAAAGTCTTGGCCACAAGGTCTAAACTTTTACACATCTTGTTCTTGAGGTCATCCCCCAAGGACGGTTTGGAAACCCTCACAAAGTTTTGACCTTATGGCCAAATCTTTCTGAGTTGTTCAAAATGGTGTTCTTAACAAGAATTGGAAACTTTGTGAACTTGTGGCCAAATCGTATGAGCCAAATCTCTATGGAGAATGAAAAAACGTTTTGACCTTTTGGCCAAATCTTTAAGTTAGATCTTTAATGTGTGTGTTTATGTATAACATTGTATTCAAAATTTTTGGACTTGTGTAAAGTCCAATTCTAGAATTGGACTAAATACAAGTCTAAATTTTTTGAATATCATACTCCCATGGTTTGCCCCCCATATATTTCAAAACAAATATTACAATATCTCTTATATAGAGTAATTTTGATCTTAGACACATGAGAAGACAAGATCTCTCTTTGAGAGACGGTGTACATATACAGCTTCTTGCTATTGAGTCACCATTAAAATATTAAAACAAACTTAAGCGAACACTTTACACACCCACTTGCATAGAGTAATTTTGATCCTTAGACACATGAGGATTAAAACATTAAACTAAAATAATTAAGCTAAAATATTCTCCATTGAAGTATTAAAATAAAATAATCGGGATGGCTTCCTCTAGCGATGGCGGTAGAGATAAGGCTTCCTAAAAGAGAGGGAAAAAGTAGATAAGGTTTCTAAAGTAAGCCCCCTCATTTCTAGTGAACTTGAATCTCTCGCCTCGAATCATGAAGACAACAACAAGACTGATGATATCATGCAAGACCTTGAATGAGCCAAAGATGATGCAAGAGATGGTACGACAATGGGTTTCACATTCCAAGTGGAAGATAGTGACATGCAAAACACTGGCGGATTTGTAGCTATTAGAGAATTGCTAAGCACCTTCAGAACTGCTCTTCACAGCTTCTCGTTGTTTTCAAAGAAAAAAAGGAAAGAAAAACCCAAAGGAGTCACATTTTCAGCGACAAAATCTCCACGCCAAACCAATGGAGCTCCACAACAAGATACAGTGTAGTAGGCCTAAACAGGGATGTCCATGCAGGACCGTGTCGAGAGGCTCCTACATTGGAGCTATCCAAGGTGGAGGAAGGATCCTCTTCAAAGTGCCACAACCCCCAAAACAAACTGCATGGGAGTAGCTTACCCCAAGGGCTAAGCGAATCTTGGGTAACGCTTCCAACCCTAGACCTTCTGAGAAACTCCCTAGTTCAGATGGAAGCACTTTCAAAGGTAAGTTGCCTATCGTGAAGGTTCACAATGGCTTACTCAATGAAACGACCAAGTGGCTGTGCTCTTGTATTGTTGTCGGATATATCCACGGTCCCCAGCCTCCCGCAATGTTTCTAGAGGGTTGGGTTAGAAACATTTGGATGCACAAAGGTCTGAATGTTACAAGTATCCATTTCCTTAGGAATGAGTATATTGTTTTTCTTTTTGAGAAGGTCGAGATGGCGACTGAGGTCATTCAGAAAGGAACATGGACTATCAGGAACCAGGTCCTCTCTCTCCAGCTTTGGGACCCATCGTTTAATCCTGATTTTTCTCTGCCCTCCAAAGTGCCCATTTGGCTAGAGTTTCAAGACCTTCCTTTGTCTCTTTTTTCCCAACTGGAAGCGTTATGTCTCCCATTAGGCCAGTTTCTAGGATTAGAGATAGAAAGATTCGTCAGCCCTAGAGGAAATCCTCTAGCTTATGTGTTGATGGATTTGGTTGTTGAACCACCCAACGCCATTCGATTGTTGGATGGGGATGGGTATGACTTATTCAAAAGGTTTTCTACAAAAATATCCCCAACTCATGTTTCCTATGTGGATTGGGTGGACATTTCATTGAAGACTATCCCTCCCAAAGTAGTCGTAGAAAGGAGAAACAAGATGAGGGTAAAAAAGATATGGATGTACCGGAGAGGGCAAGTGAGGAGGAACCAATTCAAATCCCACAGGAAGAGAAGCATAGCAAGACCACAGAGAGTCAGATAGAAAGAGAAAAGATGAAAGGAAAATAGGTAGAGGAAGAGAGGGCCAAGGTTAATAAAGAGAACATGGAACACAGCTCAGTAGATTTAGAAGAGTTTGTCCCTAACACACAGGATTTTGAGGCCCAGTTAGAGCAAGCAGAACATGCCACCATCTCACATGAGGAACAACCCTTCACCCTAGTGGAGGGAAAAAGAACAATTCAGCTTGAAAAAAGGTTAAATAGCTCCGACTTAGATAACCCAACTAAGAAGAGTCTAGCAGAAAGGGAAAAGAGAAGACTGTCTAGAGGATTTACTCTATCTCCTCAAATGAGCTCAGTTATCTTCAAGAAATTGAGGAATAAAAGTTCTACCCAATGATGAGTCAAACCCAAAAAAAAATTCTTGTCTTTCAGTAAATGTTCAAGGGTTATCTAATGACTTAAAGCCCCTAGTTTTCAAGAGATGGCTGAGGTCAAATAAGCTCTCCCCTAACTTCTTAGCTCTTCAAGAAGTCGAAATAGGAGGAGCAAAGCTATTTTGGCATTTGAAGCAGATTGATGACAAGAGATTGTGGTTCACAACTAACCATGATGAAGGGAGAGGAGTTGTAGCCCTAGGTGTAGCTAATCGTCTGGCCCAAGGAGTGGGGAGAGTAATTTCTACTTTTGGCAATTACGGGGTGGGGGTGGATTTTGTTCACACCAACCTCTTGTGCCAAATTTTTTTGGTTTATGCTCCAAACTCGGCTACGAACAAAGCACTTCTTTGGGAAAGCGTTCGCTTGTCAGACAATTCTCTACTACTAGGTCCCGTATGTCAGGACTAAGATTGTTAAAATCTGGAACAATGCTTTTGGTGGGACTGCCATTGCGACAAATAAATGGCTTACAGAATCACTACTTGCAGATACTTTTATAAATGTTGATCTATAGTCCGATGGTGATGAAGGGTATATATGGGGATTCTCACAGTATTCAGTGCAGACAATACACATCAATTGAGATACTTTGTTTACCAATCAAAGAAAGTTGGATGAGAAGTTTGCAAGAAAGTTATATGAGGATGCAAGGTAGACCAAAACACGAGCTCCCAGTAATATCACGCTACATCCAATATCATTCAAGAAGCTTGCAAGTGATGATCTAGTGTTATATGATGCAGACTTCTTTATAGCATTTCAGGAATTCAGACTGACTAATATTGTTCGTGAAGCGGCACTTTATGAGAGCAGAACAAGGATGATGATGAAAAGAAGTATATGCTATCTAGAAAAAGATTCCTTGAAAGGTGCAGGTTTGAGCCCATTGATGGGAAACACTTTTGTGAGGCATGTAGAATTGCATTTAAGGAAACTTACCATCTGAGGAGCACATGCAAAAGTTTGCAAGAGTCATTGCTTATACTTGTTTATTTGAAGATGACTTGAAGTATATATTGAAATACCTCAAGCTCAATAATGAACCTTTTCAAAAGAAGGAGAAGTCAACTCTTTCAGAGGCTCTTCTTAAAGCAAGAGAGTTATGGATTGGGTGCGGGAAGCCACTACCCTCAAAGGGTAAGAGACCCAATATGGAGTACTTAGGAAAGTGGGTGTGATTTTATAGGTGCTTGACAGTTGTTGTAAATGATGTTCACCCAAGTCTTCTAGAAGTTACAAGAGCCATCAATAAATACAGGGATTACACGTGCATCAAATTTGTCCTGAAACAATCTTTCAATGTATTGTGGATGTATGCATTGCATTTGAATTTGGTATGATATCCTTTGAGTCACTTGAACATGAGGTAAATAAGAAGTAGAAAGTTATGAAGGTTATGTCAATTATTTGGTGGAGGCCATTGAGATATAGTATTGACAAGATAGTAAAGGTGTTTTGCTAGAAGTTACTAAACAGAGAATGCTGTTTTGGTAAGAAAAACAAGTAGGGAAGCCTTGAAGAAATAGTCAACCAGGAAGTAAAGGCTAAAGCTGCATATGGAGCATTAAATTTTTTGCTTCATTCAGATAAAGAGTTGGTGGATCAAAAGTATCTGGTGGACAAGAAAAAGGAATGTGGGCTAGGAAAAATTATTGACAAGAACTGGGCCTCGCAATGGATGAAATCATGGGATAAAGATGCAGCACCAACAAAGGAGCTTTGAGCTAAGATGCCTATTTGTGTGTAGATGATGTAAGCACATATAAAGTAAAATGCCATAAAAAACAAGATACAACTTGAAGTCCTTAACAAGTCTTTCACGTTCTCCTATGACATTGGTTTGTCAAAGGATAATTCAAATTATGTTATTGTCAAGGGAGCAGATACTGAAAGATTAATGGTTGCAATGGGCAGTGAACCTTGGGATAAACCCATATGCATTTTTCTTTGATGAACTAAAGGATCTGTCAGTGTCGGGGATTGTTCAGCTTATGCGCCCTGTGTTACAGGGTCCTATAGCAAGACAACCAAGTGCAAAATTTGTCATGGTTATCATAGATGTACACCAGGATGCATTGTTTGCTAGTTTGAAATCTGCATTCAGGGGTGTGATTGGAAAGTTGTTGCATGGTATGGTATTGTGGCATGAGCATAGTATCATGGTAACACTGGCATCCAAATATTGCAACCCATGATGGTTGCATTTATGCATAGGGGTGATGGTCCATCACTTGAAGTTTCCCAAAAGAATCTTTAATTCTTTTTCCGAGAGAGAAACATAAAAAATAATCTCCTCTTCTCTTGATTGTTGACGTCCAAAGCTTCCTTCTCTGATAGAAGAGATGGTAGAAGCATATCGACTGAAAGGTTGGGATGTGGTATTGTATGGAATGGGGCTAGCTGCAGAGACTGTATTACAAAAAGGAATTGATGTGGTTGTCATTGATGCCCTCCATTTAATTCAGTACTTTGATACTTACTTCAGTTGCATGCCCACATTCTATGATAAAGAGGAAGGCAGCTCAGATGTGGAATCAAGAAAAAAAGTGCAGCATGACTCAAGTGAGAAAGTCGTAGAAAACTTAGACTCTACTACTGAGGATGGTAGCTCAACATCTAGGGAATCTGAAACTGATAGCTCTATGTCAGAGAGCTCACATCCATAACTATGCACAAATAAGAGAATGGATGAGAGATTGCAAAGGACCATTGAGGTTCCATTGGTCATAAGAGAAGGTAGCAAGAAGGAAGAAAGACAAATTGTTGCAGTGGAAGGGAAAGGGAAAGTAGTGGAGGTCCAAATGCAAAGCATGAAACCTGAAAAAGAGGTTAATTTAAAGGGAGAGGAAAGTGGACTACTTAAGGATGTAGTACTAGCAAGCAAAGTAGATGTACTACCAAGTAGTAGTGAGGAGATTGTAGTTGACACCTTGAAGCTTCATCCATGCTATGATGTACTACCAGGAAGTGATGAGCCTATACTTAAAAGCTCCTAGAATGGTCTAAAGCGACTGGAGCCTATACTTGAAAGCACCTAGACTAGTGTAGAGTAGCCTATTAGTCAAGATCTTGGTAGTGAATCTCTCGAGATGGCAACCCTGATCACTACTACACAATCTCAAGAATCATGAAATTTGATAAAATATATTAGGCCTTGTTGGATGTAGGCTATAGTGCTGCAGAATCAAAAGAGGAAGTTGAACATCTAAGGAAAGAGGAGCTTGAGAAATTTTAAGAAGGAAAGAATGTGAACTAGAGTTTCTTTCCTATATGTAATCCTATTTTGAAATAAAGAAGTCTTTTGCTTTCTCAACTGTGTACGAATATTTTTTGAACAATTTGTTTAATGATGTGTATGAATATTTTTTATAATTTGTTTAATACTTTAATAATGAACACCAAGATGAGCTATAAAAACTAGGAACGAGCCCTTGCCTCATGATGTATTAATGTAATGATCCATCAGTCCATTGGTTTTCGTCCATCAGTTTTTTATTGTTAATAGCTTAGTGAACTAGATTACCTTTCTGAATGTTTGCTAGGTCATGAAAGTATATAAATAATCATGGTAGACAATCTTTAGTTCGGTGTTCTAATCTATGATAGAGGATAGCATTAGAAACTTACATGATAGAGATGTCAGTTTGGATAATAAAATATTATTCCATGATATCCAATATCGACTAGAACAATTTAAGATTACGCATTCCAAGAACATATATCAATACATCCATAAATTACCTTTGCTTATTAGGTATTCCTATGGCACTAATATATTTGATCCCATAAAAAGAATAAAATCATCATGATGAGATTTTTTGAACGAGTCTAAAATACTTTGAGTATACTCTGAACTCTTCAGATCTGTTCATAGATGTCCTCGTAATGATTATTCTATCCCAATCCACAAATGCTAGTTAAATATTATACTCAGGGCTGATGCTAAGGACACAATGCCAATCATGCACTTATAGGATCCCCACATATGCTAGTATTAAATTTATACAAGCCCATATGAATATTTTAGAGACAATCTATCCCATGTGATTTCATATATATATAGGAGGAAGCGCATGGAGATAGATTTTGAAAATAAAAATATATTGCAAGCATGCTATTGCAAGCATGCTTTATGAAACACCTAGTCATGTTTGTTAGACAGAACTAGATATCCTTTCCACATGGTCCAAGATCAAACTTTCAAGTAAACTGTAAAGGATCATGGTTAATATATCTTATAAACACCATGGCTTTCAAAAATAGGGGTAGGGGTTTGACTAGAAGGTTGGCTATAAAACATAGTTAGCAAAACTTCAATGAACAAAGATAGCCCTTGATTCTTAGAAATAGCTAAATACAACAATTGTTGGAAGATAGTACAGATTGGGCTATAAGGATGTAGGACAAGACTATCATAGAACAGGTGTTGATTCTCATGGAAACTAACTTTGCCAACTTAGATGGTTGTTTTCAATAGGAATCTTCATCTTTGAGCATTCTTGCTTCCATGTTTCGATAACGGTTGGGCTCCTAGACTTGTGAGTTGCAAAGAGGCCATGTTCTCAACGAGGAATAGAAAAAATGCTGGGGGGCCACTATATGAAAACCCCATATAGCACGTGCAATCACGGGGTATTAAAAAAAACCCCTACCTATGGATTTTTATAATCTATATATGCCCCTTCTGTAAATTTCAAGATGAATAAAGTATCTCTTACGGATGAAAAAAATCACTTTCTAAATTTAAAAAACACTTATGTATGAATATTTTCTATAGTAGCTACATAAAAATATAAAACCCCTTTTGTTGATCGCACGTGCTATCTTACATATTGCTTAGTGGCCCCCTCAGGCAAAAAGTAGCTACTGTTCTGAAGAATTAGAACAAAAAGTAGCTTGGGTGTCTTTAGCATGGACAACTGAAGGCTGAAAGTTTAGGACAATAATAAGAAGAATCTGGGGCTACTTGCTTGATCTCCAAGCAGTTTTCTTATTTTTGAGCTATTGGGGTTCAGTGGCACAACGGTAGCATGTCTGATCTGAGGAGCATTTCAACTATTGCAGTAGCTAAGCATAGGGTAGTGTCTAGATCAGGAGGTTGCATGTTTAAACAATGTTTGAATCAGTGGCACGATGGTAGCACGTCTAATCTCAAGAGCGTTTCAATTGTTGCAGTCAGCTAAGCATAAGGTAGTGTCTATATTAGGAGGTTGCGTGTTTGATCAATGTATCATTCAAATCTAGATCATCACCTATTTTGAGCTCTTAAATAACCTGGCCTCCCACCAACAAAAACCCTTTGGAGGGTCCGTTGTGCACCAAAATCTCTTCAATGTGGATCCTGATCTCCTGCAGTTGAACACATAGCTATTACCATGGAGAAATAGCAAGAAGAAGAGGAACATAGGCATGCCTGGATTGATTTGATTTAGAAAGTGTTCTCTTTATGTAGGTAGTTGGAAAACCAGGTAAACGAGGGATTTTTACCATTACACTTGTTCTACACCCATTGGTGGCAATCTCTGATTCTGGTGACCCATTGGTGGCAATCTCTAATTCTAGCTCACAATCAGCTAGATGAGCACCAGTATTTATCCTCTTACCATGCAGAGCTTCTTGTCCGTTCCAAAGGGTTAGTTTGGGAACTCCTTGGATGGAGCCTTGGTGAAGAGTATAGTGAGGGAGCTATGAAATTTTGACTTCCAAGCCATAGCAGCCAAGATCCATGCTTCCATCATGGCCATCGCAGTATTAGGAGTATTTACTATTTGTTGATTTCCTGGATTGCTTTGCAGTTCACTAGCTTGTAATCAACTACAAGACTCGGTGATTTGAGGTGTGACTGTCGATAGGTTAATTCTCATTTTTTAGAGCTGGACTCTAGAGCCTAAATTGTGTGGTTAAAGTGGCTAATAGAATTTCCTAATTCAGCCATAGCATCCAAGATCCATGCTTCGATCATGGCTATCATAGAAGAATGCTTCTGACGCTACATAAAGGATGCTAAGAATAGGTGAACGCTTACAGGCTTTGTAAGCACAATTCAAATTTGCGCAATCGTTTTTTTATCAAAGAAAAGAGTGGGAATAACTTGATCTGAGATCCTTGATCTCACTATCTGGAACAACTTAATCTAAGACCTTGATCTCAAAGAAAAGAGAAAATGGAAGAGTAGACATTTAAAAAAATCCATTGGATTAAATAGAAGACTAATCTTGTGCGATGATCTCGCGATGATCCATCATGATATAGACCATATGAAGAGAGACAATAGACATACTTTACCTTGGAGATTGCATCTTGGAGGGCGAGTGTCTACTGTGAAGACTAGGACAATCAACAAGGGAAGGATGGAGCAGATTTTTCTCATACTTTCTTGAGTTTAAAGGTTTTGAACCTTGGAGAACAAAAGCTGGAGCTTTTAAAAAAGCTCATCCCAATACAACTGCCAAGTGGCTTCATCATGGCTGAGAAAACCCAAAATCTTCTACAGGCTACCTTGTGTAAAATACTAAGAGGGACCACCACCTTAGACTAGACAACTTTGCATGCTATAAAGTTTGGCCTGCTCTATTTCCTTGAGGGAAGGGGAGGTTCACTCTTCATAAAACCCAACGTAGCATGTGTGAGCAAATATGTAGTAAAAATACCCCTATTCTTGTGCTTTTACATTTTCTCATGTAATTGATCCCTTGTTGGATGTATATGTTTTTAATATTAAGATTTAGACATCCCTCCATAAATCTACACATATAAATTGCACTGAGTTGCTATTTTATAAATCCTTGCATGCATGTAAATGGCAGTTTAGTCACCCTATTTTAAAAAAGTAACCCTTAGTGCAATACCATGCTATGTTACATGTTAATCAGTGATCGCTCCAGGTATATTTCCAAGAGTCTAATTTCCTCCTCCCATTCTAGCATAAGGGAAGAAAGGTAGGCATTATCTAGGAAATCTTGCACCACACCTATAATATTCTATTAAGATTGACATACAATGATCATTCTTTTCAAATTCTACAATCCTTGTTTTTGCTACATACCATTAAGAACATGATTTGGTTCGGTTCTCATAGAGCTAATCAATGATGATATGCATGGCAAAGCTCAACATCAAATTTAAAAGGTACATCAATGATGACATGCATGGTAAAGTTGAACATCATAACAATACGTGATCTAACATGTCACACAAACCATTGGCCCCTTCATCCACCATCCACCCTCACTAGCAAAGACTCAGTCTATCAATATGAGCAACTTTGAAGTATTATTCTTTTTGCTTGTTCTTTCATGTGGAGCCATTGAGCCCTCCCTCGATGAGCTTTACATCCCAAGCCTCTTGTTCACTTGAGCATCTATCTTACTTAGGGTGGTATCTCTCCCTCTCTCAAAGTCATATTGTGGTACTAGAATCTAGCAATTGATATTTACTACTACCAAGCACATAACAGGTCGACCAAGCAATGTATTGTCCTCCTCTAAGACACACATTGGGGATGAGAAAGACCACATGCCCCCCATGACAATGACATACAAGCATTCGATGGTAAATTACACTCATCGGTTGCATCCATTCCTTGACTCTCCCCATGGTCATTTCAATACGAAGCATACATCACCCTTGGTTAGCATGGTCACTTGCCTCTAGCTATGTCAGCAAGTTGTAGATCACTAACTTGAAACAAATGCATACTTTTTGCAGCCTTTGCATGTAGCCTTCACATGTATCGGCAATTGTAAGACCTTTTGCAACCTTTTAGGTTGTCTGGTCTAGCAACACCATCAATCACTTCCATTGGACAACTTTCATAGTTCCCTAAATCATAAAATTGTATTTCCTTTCCTTAAGAAGTGAACTTAACCCCTCCCATCCCATGCTAAGTAAGGGAAGAAGATAGGTTGGCCATGAAAGCTGAACACACCCTCCTCTCTTCCTTCCTCAAGGAGAATTTCATCGCATGTTAGACCCTTAGCCATTGCAAATCAACTATTAATTTTTTGCTTTGAAAAGAAAAGGCTTAGCTCTACTTGTAGGAGATTATGTCTCTTTCTCCACGTACATTGCCAATGAATGAGGTGAGATAAAAGGCATTTCATTTGTTATTGTTGGAAGGTGTTAGAGGTTGGCACCTATGCAATCATTTTCTTTTTATTGAAACAATGGAAAGAAAATTATTCTTGATCAATTTCTTGAGAGTTATGCCAACAAGGAATAGAAGTTCATACACTTATTGAATGAATCTAATGAAGTCATTTTGGCCATTGGAATATACATGATTGAAATTGATATTATGTGCATAAAGTGAAATTACATAGATCGAGAGATGTCAAAAAGCAATACATCAAAACTTGGGAGGCCCTTACATTGCGCATACAAACAACCATCATATGGTACATGCTACTAGTACTGTGTACTTAAATGAGGCCTTATTTTTGTGCATACTCTCCACCATGATATGGTATATGCTATGAGTACATGTGTACTTACATCACAAACTTGGGAGGCCTTATTTTTATGCATACTAACCATGATCATATGGTATATGCTACCATAAAAGGCAACTTGTGGGAAGACCTAAGGGAGAGGGAGGAGGTTTGGTTGAAACCCACATAGAGAAACTAACGAGTGAGGAGAAGCGTCAAGGGCGTTCCATTGAGAGAGAGCCATGTCATAAAAGAGAGGACTCCATGGGCCATACTTAAAAGTCATAAGGATGAGATCCCCAACGTTTGTGAACTTGGACGTCTAGGGGTTGAGAGAAGAAGCGGTTTTGCAATAGATGTTGAGGCGTTCTTGCTATTTCCACCCATGTTGGCAATGAGTTATGCCTCTCTAGCTTCCAAACCACAAAGCCAACGACATACTACGACGTTGCTGCCGCTAGAACTACTTCTTGCTTGTACTTAAAGATGGTAGGATCTCTGATTTCCTTATCATCGCTCATCATCGGTAGCACGGGCAGCCCAACCTGGAATCGTAAACTTCTACGTGGTTGTCTTCCATCATCACCACTATGCGGTACGAATTACTTATTGAATCGAAAGACATCGCAATCCGGTAGGGCATTCCACTTGCAGACGCGAGGCCAGGACACGGGGGAAGCACCTTCACGGAGTCGGTGAGCCAGTTCAAGACCAGCACAGACAACATTTGCCTCCGCCAATTACGCCGACTAGGCAATTTCATCTCGAAGCGACCCATGACCAAGCTGCAGGTTAAACCTCCCGCGCTGACCGAAACCTGGAAAGCCATCTCGAAGCCAAAACGTTGAGAAGGGGGGTCAATCCATCTCCATCTCTTGCTGGAATTATCCACCACGAGAATCTTAGGCTCCCTTCTTAATGGGGATTGCTGGGCCATCAAGAACCACGTCTCAAGAGGAGCATGCCGAGGATGCAATCGGGCAAACTCCGGGGAGCGCAGAAGAGCATTCCAAGATTTTGAGAGGGAGAGGAAGGGCAAGAGCTGGGATATGGGCAACCTTGCAAGCACTTGTTCAAGCAGTTCGATGGGCAACGGTGTGGTATCTCCTTCTCCTCGACTTCGTTATCTGCCACCTCAAGCTTGTGGTGCTTTCCTCAAGAGCCTTGTCATTTCAATGCTAAACGCGTTACGTGATGACGACACCTTGCTACTCTTATATATAATCCATCAAGATTTAATCGTTGTTGCTTTATCCTTTATGCTTTTTGTTCCTTTACTAGTTTGGAGAATCCCCATGACTAGAATGTTGCAAGCAAACACTCGTGGACGGTTTGAGGCCAGCCTTAACCTATAAATGGTCATTTTGGCAGTCGGGATATTTTCAAATTTTGTATTTTGTGCATACCTCGGACTAATGGTAGCACCATATGGACTAATTGTAGCACCATAGTCTCCCTCCCTTCCTCCATTGCACATCGGGTCAGCTCCCGCATTCACTTGTGTGCATTGATCCTTGCGACAGAATAAGGAAGGAATCGTTTTTTTCTCCAACAACACTTGGAGCAGTTGATGAGTCTATTAGTCATCCATGATGGACCCATCGAGCATTGTAGCTCTCATGCGAGTGTGTAGGGAATAGGCTCATCTCCTTGAGCATAATCGGCTCCTTTCTGAGCAGCTCTAGATTTAGATCGAGCATTGCCAAAGTTCATCATCCGCATAGGATCTTCCACCTCAGAGCGCAATTCCGTGGACTATTCTTCGGCAGTCACCATCATAGTCATTTATTCATCCACGAGTAGTCCTTCATCCGCTCAAGCATCTTCCATCTTAGAGCACAGTATAATGAACTATCCTTCATAGTTCATTCATTGGAGTCTGTTGGGTCTCCCACCCAAGGGGGTCTTGCAGCTTCTCTACTTCTCTGAAGGATATCTCATCGTAGTCAATCATCATAAATGTTGAGTCTCTTGGGTCTACCACCCATGGGGGATCATCTAGTTTTATCAGTTTATTCTCTTGGGGTTCCCATTCGAAGGGATCATTTAGTTAAAGTGCAGTTAAGCCGAATGGGTCTTCCACTTGTCCACATTTGTCAACATGTCCAGTTAGTTCCTATGCACGACCCACCTAGGGAGCTCAGTCAGTTGCATTAGTTTCTTCAAGGAACCATGCAGCTTCACTGTCATTCTTGATGGGTCATTAACCCCTAGATACATTTTAGTCCCATTAGCAATTGCAACAGATGAGTCTCTGAGGTCTACCACCCAAGGGGTTCATCCAGTTCTCGCAATTAGTTCTCTTAGGGATTCCACCCAAGGGGACATCCTGGATTCAATAGTCAGGTGTGACGAGTCTTCCACCCATCAGGCCTTTTCATCAGCTACATTCATTTTCTATGGGTCTTCCACCCATGGAATTACTCAGTTGGCCACATCAATTTTAGGATGGATGACCAACACTTCACCTTCTCATCAAGATTAGGTCAGTGTGTGTGTGTGTGCAATAGAACAAGAGAGCTAAAGAGAGCAAGAACACACACTATTGTTAAAGAGATGGAAACAACATATAAAACTTGGGGTTTTATCAAAGTGAAAAAACCCTAACTAACCAAACCACTAACTAGTAACTATAGTTAGGTATCCCAACTGTGGTTAGGAGGGGAAAACCTCTAATGAGGGAAAAGTGCCCCTAACCCACTTATTAGTCATATTATCCTTAGCCCTTTTAGTGTAGAGGTAGTGATCAATCTCACTTCTTCTGAAACCCTAGGACCGAGTGAAAGCATCAAACTTTTGATACCATTCTCTAGGCGCTTAGTTAAGGCCATAGAGACTCTTTTTTAGCTTGCAAACCAAATTCTCTTTGCCATTTTCTTCAAAGCCTTCCGGTTGTACCATGTAAATTTCCTCATGCAAATCCCCATGCAAGAAAGCTGTCTTGACATCCATTTGCATAAGCTCCATATCCTCTGCTACCACAAAAGTCCAAGTACACATCTAAGTGTGGTCATCTTTACAACAACTAGAGAGAAGATCTCATCAAAGTCCACACCCTTCTCTTGCTTGAACCCTTTAGCAACCAAATGGGCCTCTTGAGTGTCTCTCCCCCTTTTCCCCTACTTTGTTCTTTCTCTCTCTTCCAAACTTTTCAAAAGTGCTTTCTATTCAGTCGCTCATTTTGCACACATGGTTTATCCATTTTCTAAGCCATACATCTGTTCAACCATGCTAGTTCAATACAATCACATAACTAGTGTTTGAGCTAAACCAACCTATGGTTGCATGGGGTTCCAACCATAGGGCTGGTTTAGAAGAATCACATTTAGTCCAAGCTTGGTTTAAGAAATGAAACAAGTAAATTGTCCCAAAGCTCAATCACAAACAACCACCGAGCTGGTCTAGGCACCACTGACTGGCATTGTATCAAGCATGTGTATGATGTGCTCGTCAAACACCTTATGTCCCATCCACTTTTTATAGATTTCCTTTCTACTATGGAGAAACTCTCGTATTTTTGTGCCAAAACATCGTCACTCTAGCAATGACTTTTGCACTTAGGCTGTCTCTCCTTTTCTTGCATTCTGTTGAAGCCCACAAACTTCTTAGATGAGGATAATCGTGCAGTGCTTCTACTCTACCTTTGACCAGTGGAGCCACATTGGTCCTTTTGATTGACATCTTTAACATTGTGTGTCTAAGCCATTTCTCCTTTGTTTCAAGGGACACCAACATAGCTAATGTCACCCTCTTTGCACAGCTAGCTGATCTAAGTTGTGCACCCCTTTCTCTGTCTATAGGTTGTTTCTCAGGTTATTGCCTCTTGGGCATGCATCTCTTGAGGTGTTGGTAGGGTTGTTACTCTACAAACTTTATGGTATAGGCTAAAGATTGTGAAGACTCAAGACCAGTATTCACCTGAATGGCCTGATGTTGCTGCCTTGAATGCTCCCATCAATCATGACACCACAACTCATGTTCTTCATTCCAATGGCAATGATCAAATGCATGCATTTGCAAAATTGCTTCCTATTGCTGCTCTGCAATGATTCTTCTTTCTTCTCGTTGTCTCTTCCTTCACAATTGGTGCAAATTTGTATTTTGTTGCCATTTCGATACCGTGCCATTGCTTTCCTTGACCCATAATATGTTCCTTGTGCCTTGACTAGGCTTTTCAGTTTTCTTGTCTTGCAGTCTCTATCTGCTTCTCTTGCAAGCCATGGCAAGCTTCATGTTGCCATTGACGCCATGGCCATGATCAATCTAGAATAGACCCACAGAAGCTAGCTTGTGATGCAAGCAAAGAATAGAAGATAACTTACTCAAAACAAGACAATGCCAAACCAAAGTCTATGTTAGGTCATATCAAGGTGCGTATGGGTTGTAGGGCAGGGGCATGTTGCAAGTACTTAATATTCCAAGATTCAATGGGTGGGAGGTGTGAAAATTTAAAATTTGTGGGAGTAGTGAAATTTTCAGCCATGGGGTTTCCTCCCTCCGATGATACATGTCAACAGAATCGGATATCCTAAACAAGTGTAATGTGGCCTAAAATGCTTCAAAACACAAATAGGCCAAAGGGCATGCTATCGAGTTTGATGCCATGTATTATGAAATGCAAGGAACTTTGGCATGCTTATGAGCCATATAGTAAGCAAGTGCATGGATAAAGAAACAATTCAAAATTGTAAATAGTGGTGGATTTATTAAAAGATCTTTGCACATGCACAAATTGCACATTTTCAACTTCTTCCATTTTAGGGTGAATCCAGATACCGATATCAACAACTGTCAATGTTTTAAGACCACCATATAGTAGTCCTACTGGTTGGATTCCAAATTTTCAATCTATTTTGGTTTTCAACAAATAAAAAAAAAGTTATGGAACGTGCCCTCAAATGGGTGTGCATCACTTTAGCACAGCATTGGAGGCCCATTAACCCATTCCTAATGTTCTCATTTAGGTGTGTACTTGGGTTGAGGAGAAGCTCATGTAGGTTAATTTTTAATGATTACTTGGTTGCATATATATACATAACAAAATTTTGATGTTTTTGAATAAATTGCTATATCCTATAGTCTTTAGGATGCATGCTTCACATGCAGTATAGCACTTGTAATGCTTTCATGGTCTCATTCCAAATCCTTATTTCATAACTTTTTGGTCTCTATGTTCAAGTTTGGAATGTGTACTACAACTTGAAGACAAAGTTTTTCGAATTCCGTTGAGGAATGCATAAGTTATGGGTCATGCAAGATACCTATATATAGAAAATTCCTTGAACCTCAACAAAAATGGCCACATATGACCCCCTATCATACATAAATAATAATAATTGGAGAGAATGTCTTCGATGTGGAGAGAGAGAGAGAGAGAGAGAGAGAGAGAGAGAGAGAGAGAGAGGAATATATGCATATATATACAAGTGCATATGTGTCATAGCATTGGCAAATTATTTTGTGCATATGATTCATTGCACACATGCTTTAAACTAATGCAGATATGGTTCACTGTATTTTTCCTTTTTCTTTGGTTGTTTTTTGGGTAGGTGCTCAATCCAACTACTAGCTCGCGAGGTGTGTAGACCACCACTGCCTACTGTGTACTACTTTTGTTTACTCAGGTAGGTGATGCCTTTTCCTTGCCATTTGCAAATTCTTTGATTCTTTTGCATATGGTTCAATGCATTTATGTTTCAATACATAGAATGATTCAATGAATAAATAATTTGAAATCATTAACATTTAAAATTTAATGTAGAGGTTTCAATTCTTTGCTTTCTTGGGGCACATTGTGTAAAGCTGTAGATGATGCCACATGTCCACCAAGCAGAGCACTAAGTGCGGGGGCCCCTCTCCCTGCCCCATAGCCACAATATAGCCTCTCTCCCTCCCAAAAAGTCCCAAGAGGGATGATACAAAGGGGTTCAACCACCTCATTGTATGCAAGACCCATCAATCCCACACATTGCCTATGGGATTAGTAAGTCATTATACACATGTCACAGGCACCTCGATAAGCCGAAATACCATATTCTTGCCATTAGACACAAACGACCCAAGGGGGTTAGCCCTTTTCCAACATTCTCCATGGGCTAAGCACCTTGTCAAAAGGTGTGTACCAATCCAAATGCCAACCTAACCACAAACTAGGGTACACAAAACTGCATAGGGTAGGACAAACCAAAGTCCTCTCAAAGTGCCAAACACGTGTCACCACCAAATGCAACTAGTGACTCCTACCGATGCATGCAAGTTGCCATTACCGAAATTGTCTCACAAAAAATTGCATTGCAAATCATAACCCTCCATGGTGAGGTCACACTTAGTGCTCACAATGCAGATCATGACCCTTTGTACAACACCTAGTCTACCAAACAGTCTACCATGGGTCGCCACTTCTTCAGGTGCGTGCAATCGCATAGATATGAAGCTATAGCCAACCTGCTCTGATACCATGTAAATCCATATAGGATGCCATGTGTCCACCAAGGGGAGCATCGAGTGTGGGGGTCCTAGTCCCCATCCCATAGCCATGCTATAGAACCTCTCTCTCCCAAAAAGTCTCGAGAGGGATGAGAGAGAGGGGTTCAACCACCTTGTTATATGCAAGGCCCATCCAAGGGGTTCAACCACCTAAGGGGGTCTAATTTTTCATAGGATTGAATTACAATATAGCATTGCTATAGCACATCTCTCTCCCAAAAAGTCTCGAGAGGGATGAGAGAGAGGGGTTCAACCACCTTGTTATATGCAAGGCCCATCTAAGGGGCTCAACCACCTATTTTTCATAGGATTGAATTACAATAGAGCAACCTCCACAATAATCTAGCCTATGAAGAATGAGCTTGGAATTGTGGTTTCTTAGGGGATAATTCCAATGTGTAGGGTTAGGTTAAATCAAATAATTCCATAAATTTTATTTGTCTATTTACTCGAACTAATGTTAGGTTAAATCAAATAATTCCATAAATTTTATTTGTCTATTTACTCGAACTAATGTATCTCATAAGCTAAAATTTATTATGTTGTCACTACAATTATCAAACGTGTTAGGTAGATAAACTTGAATAAGACAACCAAAAGCATACGTGTGTGCATATTTAATGTTGTGTGTGTGTGTGTGTGTGTGAGAGAGAGAGAGAGAGAGAGAGAGAGAGAGTGAAATATATATATATATATATATATATATAGTTGTGTTTGTAAACAAAACATGGTGAAAGGAATAGAAGAGAGGTTACATTCACTAAGGTCTCATAGGAGAAGATTATTGGATTCAACACGGATGGCCCATTGTGCTCATGCTAGACAAAGAACAATGTTGAAAACACAAGGTACTAGGATCATGCAGATAACTGAGGAATGTTTGAGCGTAGAAGTTGGTCAATGTAGATAATGGAATCAGATGCATGGACACAGTGGTCTAGCATGCAATTCAATGGGCCTCAATACATGAAATTTATTATATTCAGCACACGAGGCATATCGTAAAGTTGCAAGACAAACAAAAATTTCAAGAAACTAAGGTTTAGAAGCATGAGGGTAACTGTGGAGTACATGAATATAGAGTTTAGTGATAGGGAGCAAAACCAAGTGCAGGAACACAATAGTTAAGAACTAAACATTCTGGTCACTATAATTAGTAGCATGGGAGAGTAGCTACATGCAAGAAGGGATTCTTTCCATTTGGGATTAGAAGAACATACATACCTCCCTGATATTCCTATTGAGTGTGCATCAACATTATTGTGGAAGAAATGTAATGGATGCCTCAACAATATGTAATGTGTATCAACATGCTGTGGGTGAACTAAATGGAGTAGATGCTCCAGTAATAAGTACACCTACTCAAATGGCTAGAACCAGGGCCCATAGTCATTTGAGAGCACAAGAACATGTTGGCAATAGGGATGTGGTTTTAGGTGCGGGGGGTAGCCTCTCAATCTTGTATCAATTTTCGTTAAGGGATGACATAGAGCACCCATCTTTATATCCACTGGTCTTCAGTGCTCCTACTATTCAATCACTTGGATCCATGAATAATACATGCTATCTTTGCCATGCTCAATCGTGGAAACTAGAGACATGATCGTGGGGAAACATTGTTTTGCAAAGTTGTCGTGTGTCGTTGTTGCCATTAGAACAACCGCCCGAGATTTTAAAATTTCTTTTGCACAGAAATGATGCTAATGGCAAACTATTTAAGAAGTACATTAGGGAATATAATAGTGTGATGGCATTTGTCTCATTAGGAGCCCAAATTGATCACATGTTCCCTGGGAATAGGGGTATACCAATCTTTTGTGTCCACGGTAGTGTGTATCACTAGGTTGGGAATTTGTTGCCTGATGAGGCGCAAGAGATGCCATGTTTTGCAAAATTGTATGTATATGATATAGATCATGAACTACAACATTGTCTGAATGAGATGTCTTGTTTGGATCCAGGCATTTTGGAGTTACTGCAAAGGATTATGCATGATAGTCCCTATGCCGATGCATTAATAGATGTGGGACAAGTGTTGAAAATGAATCCACATGCAAACTTGAGGATGGTTATTTGTGAGAGCCTCTCAACCTCAAGGCAATACTTGGCTCCTACGGCTAGCATGATTGCCACCATCATGCCAGGACAAGGGTATGACTTCAATGTTGAGCATCGAGAGATTCAAATTTCAAGTCATGATGGGGTTGTAACTAGAATATCTAATTTGCATTGATCATACACGCCACTCATGTATGTTCTTTTGTTTCTTCAAGGGGAGGATGGCTGGGATCTATGTATCCCCTACAATGATGTTCCTAATCACATACCACTGCATGAGATATGGCGACAAAGATGTGTCACCAAGAGAGAGTACTACGCATACTGTTTGCAAGTGAGATCTGATACAAATGCATGTCTTCTATGTGGTGGGGTATTACTGTAGCAATACATTGTTAATGCATACAGTAGCATAGAAGAGTCTAGGATGGTATGGATATGCAACAATCAGGCTTGTTTCCATGCAAAAGTCTATCAAGGATTGATGGACATGGTAAATGTTGTTAGATATCAATGCTCCACTCTCGTGTAACTATGTGTGAACCAGCTAACTCTACCTATAAGCCCCCCATAAGCATTTGAGTAGCTCGGTTATCCGGTAGGTCCTAGTTTGGACACTAGATGGGGGCCAAGTGTGGCCTAATGGCTGGACGACTTCAGATAGAGTTGGCACACTACCAACTAGGCTACATGCAAGTGTGGGAAGGCATCCCATGACTGACCGCACTAAGGGTAGACGGAGCATTTCTGGAGGTAGCCCACTCTCGGGCTGCGGGGCCCGTTTGGAGCCCCAGATGATCCTGGATGGCTGTGGGCTGAACGGACACCGTAGGTTAGTTGCTCTATTATACACCACGATTCTATCGTGTGGTCAGTGGCCTATTTCAGGACTGACCTCCAGTCGGTCGGTTTGGGCAGACTGGGTCGGTCTCCCAATTGAGCCTAACCGACTACGACTAGTGGCTATATAAGAGCAAGCCCGTGAAGCCCATTATCATCACTGGCTACAGCAACCCTGATTCCTTAGCATCCAACCTTCATCCTCTACTATTTCCAGCACGCCATCGAAGCTTCTCTCATAGGAGCACACGGCTGGGAGGCAGCACCATCTATTGTATCAACTCTACAGTAATCAAATTTTCGATTCTCCATACTATCTACTTTTCTCTCTTGCATACGAGATCCTATTATCTGTTGAGCACAGACGTTGTATTGTTTTCTTACATGGTATCAGAGCTTGGACTCTAGCTAGAAGATTTGGTAGTGTGTTTCTATTTGCGAGCAGATTGTGAGAGATGGCCTAGCCCATAAGACTGCGAATCCCATTGTTCAGCGAAAGCGAAAAGTTGGACGGCACTAACTATCCACTCTAGAAGTTCAAGATGAAGACCATCCTAAGTGCATACGAGCTTTGGGATACTGCTACTGGGGTGGGCCTAAAGCCAGTTCCGAGATGGTTTCAAGACCGAATCCAGCCAATGCAGCACAATAGATAGTACCAACTACGGATGAGATTCTCACGTGGACAAGAAGAAATGCAGATGCACTGTGTTCTATTGTCTACAGTGTAAGTGATTCTGTCATGGCATTAATTCAACATGTCACCACAGTGGAGGAGGCATGGACGGTCTTGAAAAATCAGTACGAGACCACGAATCAGATGCGGATTCAGAATTTGGAGACTCAACTCGCGAACGAGAAACTGTCTGAGTCTTAAATGGTAGAGAAGTTCATCACCAGGGTAAAGAATCTACGCGATTAGATGACTGTGATTGGCATCACCATAACCAGTGAGAATCTAGCACGAAGGTGCATATGGATTCTCCCACCAAAGTGTGATGGTCTTGTTATGGTGTTGAATATGCAAAACAAAAATCCATCCCTCAACTTTGAGGATTTCAGCGCAATGCTTCTGGAGTGGGAGATGCGTCAAAACACAAGGACTGGAGAAGATTCGGCTTTCTATGCTAGATCAAAGAAAGGTCCTTAAGGGTAAGGACTCTCATAACCCATCTTCTTCTGATGATAAAAAGAGAAAGAAGAAGATCAAGTGCTTCTATTGCAACAAGGCAGGGCACAAGCAGAATAAGTGCCGAAAGAAGATGCAGATAGGAATAATGGAGTAAAGAAAGAGTCCAGCAATAGCACACAGGCAGTACCAATAGAGTTGTTCATAGCAATTGAGGAGATTTGTTCATGTACCTACGGATGAACCTTGGATTATGGACAGTGGTGCATTGCGCCACATTACCAGTCAGAAGGACTGGTATACCTCTCTACATCCAGTAGGGAATGACATCCTGGTAGTAGTCGGCAATGATGCAAAATGTCCAGCAAAAGGAAAAGGTACGATTGGTCTCAAGTCAAATGGAGTTGTAAAACAGTTGTCTGATGTTCTTTATGTGCCAGATATCAAGAGGAACTTGTTGTCCGTTTCTACGATCACAGATCGGGACCTCAAAGTTCAATTCGATAAGAATAGCGCACAGATTTTGGATCTTCAACGGAAGGTCGTTGGTAAATGTACATGGCGCAACAACATCTACGAACTCTCAGCTTTTAGTGCTCGAGCCAATGTGAAGAACACTAAGCTGTGACATGAGAGGTTTGGTCATCTAAACCTTAGTTCTTTAAAGGAGATGCATAAAAGTGGAATGATTGTAGACCTACCAGAAATTACAGATCTGCTTGATGTATGTGAAGCTTGCATGATGGGCAAGCAGCATCAGCATCCCTTTCCTAAAGAGGCCAATAGGGCAAATGCTCCTCTAGAGCTCGTTCACACGGACCTCTGTGGAAACATGGAGATGAAAGCTTTGGGTGGTTCCTACTACTTCATGACACTGATCGACAACTACAGTAGAAGGATATGGATATACTTCCTAAAGACTAAAGATGAGGCTTTTAGTAAGTTGAAAGAATGGCATGTAATGGTCGAGAAAGAAACATGGAGGAAGGTGAAGAAGTTGAGATCAGACAGAGGTGGTGAGTTCACATCAAGTGAATTCGAAAGTTACTGCAAAAGTCATGGGATCAAGAGGCAGAAACCCCCGCCACATACATCACAGCAAAATTGAGTAGCAAAATGCAAGATGCATGTCATCTGCGAAATGGGCAGGAGTACGATGAAAGGGAAAGATTTGCCAAAGACTTTCTGGGTTGAAGCATGTAACACGACAGTTTACATTCTGAATCGTAGCTACACAAAGGCTGTGAATGGGATGACTCCACTGCAAGCCTTTTCTGGTAAGAAACCTTCAGCTGCACATTTCAAAGTTTTTGGATGTGACTGTTTTGTGCATGTCCCTAATGCTAATAGGACCAAATGGGAACCGAAGAGCCGAAAATGTATTTTCTTCGGCTACAATGAAGAGGCGAAGGGTTGCCATCTCTATAATCTTGTTACCAAGAAGGTAATAGTAAGTCACGATGTGGTCTTCTCAGAATAGCCGCATTAATTGGAGGAGGATGCTTTCTTCTCAGACAACCAGGACCAAGATATCCATCCAATACAACCACCAACAGTAGACCGAACTCCCCCAATGGTGCTTGGGAGGATTCAAGATAAAGAAGAGGAAGAAGAGCTTGCAGAACCACAATGGCAATGGCTATTCCCGAAGTGGGTAAAGCAGCTTTTGGATGGTAGAGAACCTCCAGCCATTGAGGAGGAACCATCCGAACACCACCGGTCCAAGAGATTAGAGGAGCAAAGAAGGGCACTGGAACACTTGGTCAACTATGCTTTGATGACAGAGGTGATCCGTGCTAAAGAACCCAAGTGTCTTGAAGAGGCACAGGGTGATGATAGGTGGATGGAGGCTATGCAGTCGGAGTATGGCTCCATAATGAAGAACAACGCTTGGCACCTGGTGGATCGACCACCAAAATGCAAGGTCATTGGCACCAAGTGGGTGTACAAGACTAAGTACAAGTCCGACGGCATGTTGGATAAGTACAAGGCTCGACTCATGGCAAAAGGATTCGCACAAGTACAGGGTTTTGATTATTAGGATACTTTTGCTCCCACAGCTCAACTAACCACAATTCGTAATGTTTTGGCTTTAGCAGCATAGGGAAGTTGGCCCGTGTTTCAGATGGATGTAAAATACGCCTTTCTGAATGGAGATCTCAAGGATGAGGTATATGTGGAACAACCACCAGGTTTTGTGATCCCCGATTTAGAAGGTAAAGTCTGTAAACTGAAGAAGGCACTTTACGGGCTGAAACAGGCCCCACGAGCGTGGTACCAGTGGATTGATGCCTACTTTCTGCAAAACGGGTTTAGGAGGAGTACATCTGATGCAAATTTGTATATCTTCAGAGAAGGAGGCAGGTGTATGATTGTGGTCCTTTATGTGGATGACCTTGTCATAACATTTGCTAGAAATGACAGACCTCAGACTGATGCATTTCTGTTTGGGGATTGAAGTTTGGCAAGAGCCAAAACATATCTTCATTTCACAGCTGCTGGAGAGATACTGAAGGCATTTGGCATGGCTGAGTGCAAGACAGTTGGCACCCCTATGGAGGTTGACATGAAGCTCTCAAATGAGGATTCATCACCACTGGTGGATGATGCGAAGTACAGAAGACTTGTGGGCAGTTTGATTTACTTGTGCAACACGAGGCTGGACATCAGCTTTGTGACTGGTGTACTAAGCAGGTTTTCCAATAAGCCCCGGGAGAACCATTGGAGGGCAGGGATGTGGGTGCTGAAATACATCAAAGGCACACTTGATTATGGCATCACCTATACCAAGGGCAACATCTTGACCGGATTCTATGACTCGGATTGGGCAGGAGACGTGGACAGTAGGAGATCAGTGACAGATTACTGTTTCTCACTTGGATCTGGAGCTGTGTCATGGGTCAGCAAGAAGCAACCCACAGTTGCTCTTTCTTTTACCGAGGTTGAGTACAAATCAGCATGTGTTGCTTATTGTGAGGCAATGTGGTTGAGGAGGATTTTAGGGGTTATGGGTGTAGTGCAGAACAAGCCTATGCAGTTATCATGTCACAATCAGAGTTGCATGGCGATTGCAAAGAACCCTGTGTTCCACGCTCACACAAAACACATTGAGATTCAATATCACTTTGTACGTGAGCTCATCATGGATGGAGAGGTCGACTTGGTGTACTGTTCGACTATAGAGAATGCTGCGGACATCTTCACGAAGGCTCTTGGAAGAGACTTGTTGGAGAGGCATCTTCATCAACTTGGCATTGGGCTAAAAAAGTAAGTTCACTTGCAAGTGGACATTGAGTAGGGGTGTTAGATATCAATGCTCCACTCTCATGTAACTACGTGGGAATCAGCTAACTCTACTTGTAAGCCCCCCATATGAGGAGAAGGCATTTGAGTAGCTCGGTTATCTGGTAGGTCTTGGTTTGGACACTAGATGGGGGCCATGTGTGGCCTGATGGCTGGACGGCTTTAGATAGAGTTGGCACACTGCCAACTAGGCTACATGCAAGTGCGGGAAGGCATCCCATGACTGACCGCACTAAGGGTAGATGGAGCATTTCCCAAGGCAGCCCACTCTTGGGCTACAGGGCCCGTTTGGAGCCCCTGATGATCGTGGATGGTTGTGGGCCGAACGGAGACCGTAGGTTAGTTGGTCTATTATGCGCCACGGTTCTATTGTGTGGTCGGTGGCCTATTTTGGGGCCGACCTCCAGTCGGCCGATTTGGGCGGACTAGGTCGCCTAACTGACTACAACTGGTGGCTATATAAGAGCAAGCCTGTGAAGCCCATTATCATCACTGGCTACAGCAACCCTGATTCCTTAGCATCCAGCCTCTGTCCTCTACTGTTTCTAGCATGCCATCGAAGCTTCTCTCACAGGAGCGCACGGTTGGGAGGCATCGCCATCTATTGTATTAGTTCTACAGTAATCAAATTTTTTATTCTCCATACTATCTGCTTTTCTCTCTTGCATACAAGATCCTGTTATCTGTTGAGCACAGACATTGTATTGTTTTCTTACAAATGCAACCGATGGGGCATGCACTGTACTAGGCAATGGTGTAGGGCATAGAGTTGTACTACCATTTTCTTTTATGGGAGGGCCTTGATATATGTGTTAGCTCTACTCGGATGCAATGGTGATTGTGAGGAAAAAGGGAAAACCAGATCTATTTTATCACATTCACTTGCAATTCAAAATGGTTGGAAATATATGAGGGATTATTGCCAAGACAAACTACATAAGACCAGCGAAATTTGACAACCCGCGTATTTTATGAAAAGCAAAAGGATATGATGCAATCAATTATAAAAGATAATTTCTTTGGGAAGGTAGATGGATGCATATGTGCAATTGAGTTTCAAAATAGAGTTCTACCGCAACTCACATATATTGTTAATTTTAGAAGGTGCAAAGGAAATAGAAACTCAAACTATGTAGGGAATGGAGACGGATGATGATGGTGATGGAGACAGAGGGGGCGGAGTTTTTGAGGGTGATGTTCAGTCTGGTCACCCTCACCTCTCAGAGTCCATCAATCCTCAAGACATTCCCTTTCATCTGCATGCAACGCATGATCTCCTGATAGAACTTTCCCTTTCTATGTGAGCTTTTTTTGGATCGTTCCCCTTTTCATTAGGAGTTGGATTCCTCATACGAGCTTCACTTTCTTTCTTTAACACACCCCAAGCTGATGTGCTCTCATCTCTCCCACCAAGATATGGAGCTCTAGCTAGTACTCGAGGAGGATGAGGAGGAAGAGGAGGAGGTGTTGTGCACCCCTCTTATGCACATGTAGCTCAAAAGCTAGGGGGGGATTCTTTAGCTTCCCCAGGATTGCATTTTGCTATTAGCATTGCCATTGCAAATGGGCCCTTGGCCATGAGAGATGTACACAAAGCCCCTGCCACTTCCTCTTCTCAATGTAGATACAAGCTTGGAAGCTTTGGTGAAAATTGAGTACCCGCAGGAGCCCCTGGAAAAATAGCTAGAATTCTTTAATTAGGCGAGCGGCACATGGAATGGAGTTGAGATGCCTTTGAACCCTCTCTTATTAGCAAAGAAGGAGCCAATAATGGAGGTAAAGATGGAGACTCTAGAGGACCTGATAATCAGAGCAGAGCTAGACCATCCTCAATAAGTAAATATTCTTCAAGAAAAGACGAAACAAGATGAGCAAATAACAAACATCTTGAGCAGTGACCTGGGCCTCTCCGTGATCATCTAGGAGAAAATTAAAGGTGTCGCACCACAAACAAACACAGAATCTAGACATGCTACACAATAAGATGCTAATAGAGCACAATAGTCTAATGGAGCGCTTGAAGTTGCTAGCCCAGGTAAGACAATAACGGCTTTCTTGGATGATAAATTGTTAAATGAATCTATGCTGTGGTTGTGCACGCATGCCTTAGTTGGCTTTCTTCCTGGTGTTAAACCCCCTTTGCCCTTTATAGAGTCCTAGATAAGAACTAATTGCCTCATAAAGGAAATGAATGTTCTCAATGTGAGGTTCTTAAAAAAAGGCCTCTTTGTCTTTTTATTTGAGAAACCGGAAACAGTTGCAAGAGCCATGCAACATGGTATTTGGACCATTAGAAATCAACCACTACATCTAGAGTGGTGGACTAAAGAATTCTTCCCTGATGCCCCTAGGTCTACCAAAATCCCTGTGTGGGTAGAACTCCTTGATCTACCTCTGTATCTTTGTAATCAACTACCCTTTCTATGTTGTGGCCTGGGTGAAGTGCTTGGAGTAGAACAGGAAAACTTTATTAATCCTAGGGGTAATCCTCAGATTTGCACCAAGACTCTTACCATTCTTAATAGAAATGTGAACATTTATACGGAGCAACCCTTGACTTATAAGAATCTTTGAAATTCATGTTTTCTGTGTGGTGTTTCCACCCATGTGGTAAAAAATTGTCCCCTAAAGAGGGGCAATGCTAAAGAGGCTGAGCCTCCTATGGTCAAGCAAGCTGCCCCTATTGAAAGGTGGGTTCCTAAAAATCAAGCACCTCCACTAGACGCTCAACATGAATATCAGGTTGTCAATAGGAATGTTGAAAAGGACAAGGTTTCTAGTGTTCTAGATATAGCCATATAAGAATACTTTTGAACCTCTCAAGGACAAAGAGGATGCCATTGAAGGTAGCAGCAGTTTTAATCAAGAGGACAATATGGTGATAGAAGTTGGGTGGTCAAAGGAATTTGAAGAGCATGTCAAGAGAGAGGATGCTATGGAAGAGATAGAGGAGAGTGAAGAGGAATTAGAAGAAGAGCAGTTGAAGGGTACTCCAGTTACTCCAACTAATCAAGATGACTCTATCCAAGGTAAGGCTTTCACTTTGGTTCAACACAAGAGGAGAAAATCCAAAGCTGCCACTTTACAAGCTAACAGCCCCAACCCTAGGGCTAAAAAGGGGCAAAAGAAAAATGTCAGATAAATTTTTTTCCTTCTTGACTCTTAATATTAGAGGGTTAAAGGACCCTGATAGAAGTGAGGAAGCTTTCTAGTTGAGAGCTAATTCTTTATCACCTATCTTTCTAGCATTACAAGAAGTCAAGGCTTGTGGAAGTCCTCTAGAAGCTAGATTGAATACTATAGATAAAAAAAGAGTATGGTTTTACACTTCACATGTGGAGGGTAACGGTGGGACAGCCATTGGGGTCCTATCTCACTATAATGGAGGTGTCACTCAAGTTACCATAGATGAACACAACAGATGGGTAATGCTTAAATGTCTTATCAAAGAGATTAATTTTTTAGTAATCTCTCTCTGTGCCCCCAATTTCGCAGTGGATAGAAAAGGGCTATGGGAACCTTTACAATGTATAGATGGTAATTGTATTACTATGGGAGATTTTAATATGGTTGAATGTAAGAAAGATAGATGGCTTGAAAAGGGGATGTGCATAAGAGGTGCTAAGCTGCTATCATGGGAAGAATGCAAGGAGCACTGGAAATTGGTAGATGTGGGTATAGCTGGTGACTTTACATGATGTAATAGTCAAATAGAGGATAACAAGAGGGAGGCCAGAATGGACAAGTTTTATCTTTCAAAGGGCCTTTTGAATAGTCATTTATCCTTAAAAATAAAAACCTTCTCCTCCCTGAGTTTGTCAGACCATAAACCTCTCTTACTAAGATGTGACTTTGGGTCTGGTGTTAGCGGCTTCTCTAGGTTGGAAGTTGATCCAAAGCTTTTTCTTTTAAAGAGTGTTCAGTATTTGATTGAGAAGGCTTGGAAAAACGCTTTTGCCAAGAACATCTCTGCTTCAGAAGGTTGGGCTTTGGTTGTTCAAGATACTCAAATCATTCTTAAAACAGCTAGAAAAAGCAAGCTAAGATCAGGGCTCAGAGAATGGACCTAATTTAGAACAATATCAAAATTCTATAGTAAAGGGCCAGAACAGAGCATGTAGATGCCCAAAAGAATCTTATTACTGCTAAAAAGGATCTCAGGAGATAGGAGCAAATCAGATTAAATGACTCCAGGGTTTATTTCAAAGACTGGTGGGTAGGGAGGATAGACATGCCCATTAAAGAAAAATTTAAACTAATCAGATGAAAGAGAGTATAGGAAGAGGTCCCTCTTTTAAAAAAGGTAGATGGCTCATGTGTTGCTTCTATAAAAGAGAATATTCAGTCTATTTAACAACACTTTCAACTGCTACTATCTATTCCAGTCACCCCAAATGAGGACACCCAAAGAGCTAGACAACTCTACCAAATCATTAGGGAGAAGGGTGTCAAATAAAGGAATTGAAGGAAGCAGCTATAGCTATGGCAGATGGCAAGAAACTAGGAGAGGATGGGCTGACTATTGAGTTTTTTAAGACTTTTTGGGAGCGCTTACCTTTTGTTATTGTGGCAAAAAAGTTTGAGTAAGGGTGCTCTCCCCCTTCACATCAATGGGGGAATAATTAAACTGATTCCAAAAGAGGCCCCAAAGATGTACTAAAAAATCAAATATTAGAACCTTCACGGCATCCAACCAGAGCAACGAGAGCTGGCCGGCATATAGTTTGGCTCAGGACACATCTTAGAAGACCAGAGGTACTCCACCTATTGCTATATCTAAACATTAAACATCATTTCCTTGCATGATGCTCCAATTACACCCCACCCCCCATCGACAACCCCAAACTTCTATCCTCAAAAATAAAATATGAAAAATCAAAATTCATTCAAGTTCTTCGGTTGTTCAATCTTTTTAATATTTCAACACTTTGCTTTTATGTTTGACATAATATATAGGACTACGTAACAAAAAATCTAACAAATGAATCTAAGATGGATTCAAAAGAGGAGACGTGCACAAGCACATATGTAACAGAGGAATAGTTATATTTAGATATGTGTCAACAAATATTTTAAACAACTGTCAAACACAAATTCATAGTGATGCCAAGTACTACTTTAACTCGATACCCTCTGGAAATTTGAATAACAGCTTGCATAGTCCAATGTATTTTGGAAAAAACCAAATGAATGGTTGGATCTTAGGATCTAGGGTCTTTTTTATGAGGTAAACTAGACACTGATTAGTTCTCCTTCTCAAAAAACCTATCATAGTGCATGTTTTTAGGGACTAGTGTGGACTATACATGGCATTTGGTGTCTGCTGGAAGACTTGGAAGAGTAGTTGTTTGTTGATTTGGACATGATGATCTCCAACTAGGATGCTATTGTCCATTTTCATGTATGACTCTAGAAGGTCTTCAATGATTGAGAAATTCCAAAATCTCAACCACATCAACTATTTTCTTGAGTCCATTTCATTTAATGAATAGCTTTGTGGTATAGATGTCAATTGGATGTCATGCAAATAGCTTCACAATCACCTTGTGCTATTTGATAGGCCGTCTTGAGTCCTAGGTGAGGAAGAAGCCATAGCAATAGTGCAGATGAGGGTGATGGAGATGACGAACGTTTGAATGTGCAAATAAGGAAATAATGAGAGAATAAAGTGTAAGGAAATACACTTTTTTTAGTCTTCTTGCATCTCAGATGCACAACTCATCTAGGTGGGATAGCTGATTGCCCCTTGACTGCCTCATGTTACCTTATATGCCAGCTTAGCTTCTACTCAGAGACTTGGGACCAATAATTCCAAAGGGACCACCGCCTCTAAACCAAATGCCACTAAAGGGTTTAGGTTTGAGTTTACCTTGTAAGCTATCCAATATGCCCATAGTGTGGCATAAAGCTTAGTGCCCCAATCTCAATGAGGTGTACCGAATCTCTTTCTAAGAATATACTTGAGGGACTTATTAGTGGACATGGCTTGTCCATTGCATTAGGGGTAATAAGTCATTGCAACTCAATGCATCACCATGAACTTAGTCATTAGAGATTCAAATACTTCATTCATAAAGAGTTTCATAATCACTGACAAACTCACTCCATTCCAACAATTGTACTTCACTTTAGTGAACCTTGCTCAACCTATTGATTGTACCTTGGTAAGCATTGGAGGTATTGGGAGTCAACATGGATAGCTGTGGTGTGGTCGTAACAAGGCTATAATCCAACACAAGGTTCCCTGCCACGCATGTCACCTAGTTGTACCCCTTCCTTATAAGTTGATTGTAACTGTGCCCCTAGGGATCTGGTGCATGCAACATTGCTAGAAACTTGTACCGGAGTCTCTCCCCTAAGAACGTCTGGGTTGTGGAACCATAGGCAAAAACTGTACTCCACACAATGAGCCTAATGAGAATAGTCTTTCCATTACCAAGGACTGCCTCAGTGGATGCCACGACGCCAGGAGGATAGGATGGTCTACTTCAATGGCATATATAAGCCTACCAATAGCATGCTGTGAATATGTTGGTGGATCGAAAATGCTAGCAACAGGCACAATGATAGATTGGGGATTGTTTCATGCACTAGCAGCTTGATGTGAACAAGAGTTAAGTATTTGGGTAGTTTTTGACTATAACAGTGGAATGGTGATTCTCAATGCTTTCAACTTCTTTTGCTATGCAAATGATGAAGAGTACAATATCTTGAAGCTATTATGTGCACTTCCAATTGTGAGAAGGGTGATTCTTGAATGCATGCATACACAATGTTTTCATGGTGCTGGTTGGTTACTTATTTTTGAAGATTTTATTGACAATCACATTGTGGAGGGTTTTCAACAAGTGGTTATGCATAATAAGTTGGTCTTGGCATACTAAGGCTCTGTGGGATCTTGTTTGGGATATTGTTTAGATCTTGGTGTTTCCCTTCCATGTTTCATCATGGTGAAGATTCCAGTGTTTTGAGGGACCTAAGGGGAAGACCTAGAGTCTTATCTTCAAGATTTTGTTCAAGGATGCTGGCTTTTTGGATGGTCCATGAAGGATCGGGCGGAGATTTTGCCTGATTTTCTTGAAGGTGTAGCCTTGAGTTGGCATTGAGGCCTTGCCAGACTCTACCAAGGAGGATTGGGACCAAG
This sequence comes from Dipteris shenzhenensis, assembly GCF_047967505.1. Lineage (NCBI taxonomy): Eukaryota > Viridiplantae > Streptophyta > Polypodiopsida > Gleicheniales > Dipteridaceae > Dipteris > Dipteris shenzhenensis. Next base: position 12,544,581 of record NC_141626.1, read on the forward strand.
TGGTGGCTACAATGAAGCAGAGATTTAGGGCAGTGGAGTCGCCAAATGCTTTGATGTTGCAGTTGGACTGGTTCTATCAAAAGGAGAGGGTGAGATGGTCTCTGTGTTGGCAATCCGATATGAAACTTTATGGACAAAGAATAAAAGGGCAACTTTGCAAGCTATGCCATCTGCATCATCGGCCCCTCAAAGTCTCGTAGGGATGGAGCACTTAAAGATGAGCAAATTTGTTATGGCTTTGGAGCCTCGTCGTCTCTGCTCAAAAGTAATGAGTAAAGATCCAATAACATACATGGAGGCACTTCACATTGCGACCAAGAAAGAAGCTTCTCTAAAGATTGAATCCTCTTTTGTGTCTTCAACAACTTCACTTCTAAGGTGGAGGTAATGGGCACTCCTCAGGTACCAAAGTCCTCTGAGTTAGATCATAATATCTCCCAATTGATGGCAGAGTTTGCTGATTTGAAATTGCATTTGGTTAATGCATGACAACCTAGAGCACCAACGAGTGAAGATGGCCTCGAGATAAGAGTGGGGTCACTTGCTATGAATGTAATAAAAAAGGTCACTATCACCCCGAGTGTCCTAGATGGAGAAAGAAAGAAGAAAAACAAGAATCCTTATTAGAAGCTTCTTCAGGGGATGAGGAAAGAGAGGTAATGATGGCTAAATGGGGGCGTGGTAAAGCAAAAGAAGAAGAAGAAAGCAAAGGAAGAAGTAGATGAGGAACATTAGGAAGAGGAACACCGTAGTAAGAAAAATAAGGCATCTAAAAGGAGAATTAGCCAGTCATACTTTCCTTTAGGACAAGGCATTGGAAGATATGACTTGTTGTCCGACCTTAAAGAAAAGGAAGGTCATATTGCCTTTGGTCAATTACTTGCTTTGTCTCCAAAACTATGGAAGGAATGGAGAATGCTAGTAAGCACAAGAGTATCAAAGAAGAAAAAGAAGAAAAGTGCCATTCCTGTTGTTCAAAAGGTAGATATAGATGTGATGATGTACTTGTGGTTGACGTGATCATTGATGGTTAAGTGATTTCTAATGTGTACATTGATGGAGGTGCATCGATTACTATCATGAGTGAGAAGACCATGATAGATGTTGATTTAAAATACTCTAGTACTACCTCTCCTTATCACATTAAATTGGCTGACAACACTAGGGTTAAGACCTTGGGAGTTGTGAAGAATCTAGAAGTGGATGTATGTGGAATTTCTATGCCAACTAGTTTTTTGGTGATCCCTACCAAGCCAGATGCACGTGCCTATCCATTGATTTTGGGAAGGCCTTGGCTATGCAAGGTGAAGGCTATTCAAAAGTGGATACTCGAGAATTGATTTTGCAAGGAAATGATAAGAAGGTGCACTACAACATCAGAACACTATTACGGTAGTGTGACGCTAAAAATTTATATTTTTTATTTGGCATTGGTATTGTTTTCTTCTATGTTTGATAAGAGTTTGAGTATTAAGTGATAGCCTAGCGGCTCTCACTTATTTCTATTTCTAAGTTTTGTATGGGATTGAGAGGATGAGTGGAATGGATCATTGTAAATACCATGTGTATAAATGATAAATACCTTCGTATGGGGTGAGAGTTATTTGTGTATGGGATATTATGGGGTTTTTAGAAAATAGGAAGAGTGAGTCATATAAAGAGGTGGGCTCATGTCCATGTGTTCCAATAATATAAGAGAGGCCACATGCCAAGCGTGTGGAAGGCATGTGGAGGAGTGTGGAGTCAAGAGGAATCCTTGTAGAATTCCTATGTGGAATAAGAAGGATGTGGACATATGGAAAAGAGAGGGTCCCTATGGGCTCCATGTGGGGAGACTCTTGACTTTCTTAATATTTTAAGAGTCTTGAGCATCTTTTGATGGGACACATGGAAAGAGTAGCCAAAAAGGACATGGATGGTGACATATGGGCTTATGTGATTGATGGGAAAAAGAATCTATAGCCAGCAATTGTAAATGGGTGAAGGAGGGTGACAAAATATCTATAAAAGGAGCCCTCCTCTCCCTTGTTCATCATCTCTTCCACCATTAGGCCTAATGTTGCTGTAGCTCTAGTCTCCTCAAGCCTCTTCCATGAGCCCTCTCTCCCTCTTGTAGACATTCTCTTATGTAGACTCTTGAGTCCATCTCTCTCTATGAGTAGTCTTGGAACTTCCGCTCCCTCTTGTACATATGAAACCTCTTCTTCTCCCTCTTGTTTGTAGTATTTTGAGTTGCATTAGAGTGAAGTCTCACTCTATTGGTAATGAAGGTCACTACAGGTTCTCTCTCTTGAGTGTCTCTTTCCTTTTTTCATTGTTTTCTCTTCCAAAGTGCTCAAAAGTGTTGTCTATTCGGCCGCTCATTGTGCATACATGGTTTATCTATTTCCCAAGCCACAAAGGGATCTCTTCCTTCCTTGACATTTTGACCCCCTATCAGTATTTTGCTCATAGCTTTTTGCTCCATTGTCTAATTTGGAAGACACTTATATTAGCGTGAAGCTCTCTTCAAGGAGCATCATCCTATGTCTTTAGTTAGATTTTAGACAAAAAATCTATGACTCTGTGTGTGACTGTTTCTTTTTCAGATAGTTTTTACCCCCGTCAAGTAAACTACCCATATCTTTCCAACCGCTTCTCTGTTTCTTATGAAACTTATATGAAAGTGAAGCCCATTTCAAGGCGCATTTGGATATGTGTTTGAATATTTTATATCATGTCTTTGCTGAAAGTTATGGGTCTCTGTGTCTTATGATAGTTTGGAGAGTGTTTTGAGCTAAGTGTAAAGGTGTCTATGAAGGAGGTGCAATGTTTCCTCAAAACCTATCCATCTGACCCAATCAGCCCCTTCAAACTCTTGGATATATATCAGTTCATGTCATGTTGAACTGTAAGATCTTCTTTCAACAATGTATCGCTCTTCTCTTTGGCGTAGACCCGGCTTGCTAAGATTATGGCCTCCGCTGATCCTTTCCTTCTCCCTATGCTTGAGTACAACATCACTTGGGATGTTACCATCTTCATTCTCATCTAAGGGAGGATAGTATGGTGTGGTCTCTTGGTATAAAAGCTTCTTTCTAATGTCCCCTTTCCAGTGATGAATATCTGTATCACTCAATTCGAAAGTAGTAGGAAGTGAAGAGGTGCGTGAAGTTTATTACTTCCAACTTCATGTCACATCTTTTTGGTGGAGACACCAGGTATATTTGGTATTGGATTCATCCCACCTTACTAAAAGGTCTCGGGTGCACTTGATTGCATGTTATGCCTAATATTTGTCGACTTGACGAGTGTGTTGAGTGCTTCATTTGGGAGGTCGACTGGGGTGTTGAAGGAGATGGACTAGGAGGTCCCGTGCTGTGCAGAGCTGGTGTTGGAGGCATTGGTGGAGGAATACTGGAGGAGGTTTGAGTGAGGGAGTGGGGGTAGGGCAGGTTGGGTGGCTTGCTGGGGGGGTTGGGCAGGAGCAACAGGAGGTAGCTGTGGGATCTCGACAAGCGGGGTGGTAGAGTTAAAAACTGCTATGGCTTCTTGCCCCTCCTCCTCGATGACTTCTTTGGGATGATATGCTACATGAATTTTTTCAAAATTTTTGACCAAGGACTCGAGAAAGTCCTGGAGAGCTTGTAGCACCCGGTTGTACAGAATGATTATGCCCATTTAAGAGAACTAGAAGATTGTGAAAGTGATGCTCAATCTATTCGCATGGTCATTATGATCATCCTCCCTCTTCTCTGGGTCTAGTTTTGTGAGGAGGTCATCCCAACATTGTTCTCAAATAGAACATGAGCATTCCAAAGTCTTGATTTGTAGTAGGTGGATTGGAGTACAAAGTTTTGGTTCTTGATTTCATAATGGGCTCTTAGTTGTGTCTGCACTGCACTTAAATTGGGAGAGAGTTCATTAAGCCCAGCCTTCTCATTCTTCTTTCATACAACCTAACATGTACCTCTCATCATTTTGCTGAGGTGGGTAGTCTTCTTTATCAGTGTGTTGGAACTCTAGCAAAGATATGCAAAGATATGTGCGAGCAATGACTTTCATACATTGAAGTTACAAAAAGATTCACAAATACATGGGGTGATGTCACAAGAATCTATGTGATCTTGTCTTTAGGCGAAGGCACCAATTCCCATGTATTTCTTCATCCATGGCTTTCTCCCATTTTTCTTTTCCCATGGCTTGCTCAAAAGAAGTGGGTTCTGGTTCTTGTATCACTTTGACCATATAGGCATAGTGAATGGCTGTAAATCCATCATATTTCAGCCTATCCATAGGATACTTGACTCTAGTAGACCTGTGCAAAATAGGCTCACTACCAGGTGCTCTCAAAACATCCCTTGTCTTCCTTACTCCAAGTGTAACAATAGAAGGAATACCCAACTCATCATCAAGGCTTTGTTCTGAGCCACTAGATTCACCATCCACATAAGAATGACATGCATTCACATCAACCATGGGCTGATCTAGTTTCTCTTTTCCTTTTCGTGATACTTGCGTACCACTATCTGCATTGCTTTGAGGAGATTCTCTTGATCTCAATCTGCTTGTCCATGGTGAAGTATGTGAACCACTGCCAGAGGACACTATAGGTCCACTAATATTTTGTGATTGTTGCTATGAATTCTGTGCAGCATTACCATTTTGTGCATCTACATCATCAATCACATTTACTGGTTTATACCAGCTGCTCATCTCATCAAAAACAACATCTCTGCTCACTGGAAACTTATGAGTGGAAGGATTATAGCATCTATACCCTTTCTGTTGCAGAGAATATCCAATAAAGATGCACTTCTCTGCTTTTGGATCCAACTTGGATCTCAAGTCATCTGGCACATGAACATGGGCAATGCAACCAAAAACTTTCAAATGAGAAAAATTTGGTTTCCTACCAATATACCTCTCCTCTGGCATCATGCCATGTATTGCTGTAGTGGGAGTCCTGTTCATTATGTAAACTGCTGTAGCAACTACTTCAGGCCAATAATAATCTGGTAGGTCTTTTTCATTGAGCATGGCATGAGATACCTCTCCAATATGCCGCAAGCCCATTTTGTTGTGGGGTATGACTGCATGAATATTGTTGCTTTATGCCATGCTCCTACAGGGACCTTGCAAACTCATTTGAGAGGTACTCTCCCCCTCCATCTGACCTTAGGCATTTTATTTGCAAGCCTATTTCTTTTTCAACCATAGCTTTAAAATCTTTGAAATGCCCAAGCATTCACTTTTCTTTTTCATAAAATACACCCAAACTTTTCTACTGTAGTCATCAATAAAAGTTACAAAATAATGACAGCCTCCAATAGATGCAGCTTTAGTAGTCCACACATTAGAGTGGATTAATTCCAATGGCCTCTTACTCTCTTGAACATGTCTAGGAAATGGTTTCCTTGCCTGTTTTCCAAATTGATAGGCTTCACATACCTTATGCATTTTTGCAACCTTGAACTTAGGCAATCCTGCAACAATATTTTGGGCCTGCATTAATTTAAGTCACTGTACATTAACATGACCAATGCGTTTATGCCAGATATCAATATCTACGACTACACCGGTCCCATGTGCAAACATTACTACACTCAATTCAGGCATGTCCGCATCCAACATAAACATCCTGCCCTTCTTCTTCCCTTTTGCTATCAAGCGACCTTTATTTTTCATATCCTCAACAAAGCATCCATGAGGATTAAATCTGACCTACAAGCCCTGCTCAACCATTTGACCAATAGAAACCAGGTTCTTGGTGATATTCGGGACATGAAATACATCAGACATGTATTTCTTTTTCCCATCCTACATAAACAAAGGAATTTTACCAATCTGCACAATAGGATGTGCAGTATCATCACCAGTCTCCACAAATCTTGGTCTTTCCATTTTCCTTGCATCCTGCATCCATTCTGCATGACCTGTCATGTGGTTTGACGCACCTGAGTCAACATACCACACATCTGTTAGATATCAATTCTCCACTCTCGTGTAACTATGCACCAACCAGCTAACTCTACTTGTAAGCCCCCCATATGAGGAGAAGGCATTTGAGTAGCTCAGTTATTCGGTGGGTCCTGGTTTGGACACCAGATAGGGGGCCATGTGTGGCCTAATGGCTAGACGACTTCAGATAGAGTTCGCACACAGCAAACTAAGCTACGTGCAAGTGCAGGAAGGTATCCCATGACTGACCGCACTGAAGGTAAATGGAGCATTTCCCGGGGCAGCCCACTCTTAGGCTGCAGGGCCCATTTGGAGTCCCAGATGATCCTGGATGGCTCTAGGCCGAACGAAAATGGTAGGTGAGTTGCTCTATTCTATGCCACGGTTCTAACATGTGGTCGGTGGCCTATTTCGGGACCGACCTCTAGTTGACCGTTTTGGGCGGACTGGGTCGATCTCCCGATTGGGTCTAACTGACTATGACTGGTGGCTATATAAGAGTAGGCCCATGAAGCCCATCATCATCACTGGCTATAGCAACCTTGATTCCTTAGCATCCAGCCTCCATCCTCTACTATTTCTAGCATGCCATCGAAGCTTTGCACACAGGAGCTCATGGCTGGGATGCAACACCATCTATTATATCAATTTTACGGTAATCAAACTTCTTATTCTCCATACTATCTGCTTTTCTCTCTTGCATACGAGATCCTATTATCTATTGAGCATAGACATTGTATTGTTTTCTTACATGGTATCAGAGCTTGGGCTCTAGCAAGAAGATTTGGTAGTGTGTTTCTATTTGCGAGCAGATTGTGAGAGATGGCCCAGTCCGCAAGACTACGAATCCCACCATTCGGCAAAAGCAAAAAGTTGGACGGCACTAACTATCCACTCTGGAAGTTCAAGATGAACACCATCCTAAGCGCATACGAGCTTTGGGATACTGCTACTGGGGTGGACGTGAAGCTGGTTGTGAGACCGAATCCAGCCAATGCAGGACAACAGATAGTACCAACTGTGGATCAGATTCTCGCGTGGACAAGAACAAAAGCAGATGCACTGTGTTCTATTGTTTGTAGTGTAAGTTATTCTATCATGGTGTTAATTCAACCTGTCACTACATCGGAGGACGCATGGACGATCTTGAAAAATCAGTACGAGACCACGAATCAGACGTGGATTCAAAATCTAGAGACTCAACTCACGAATGAGAAATTGTCTCAGTCTGAAATAGCAGAGAAGTTCATCACCAGGGTGAAGAATCTGCACGACCAGATGACTGCGATTGGCATCACCATCACCAGCGAGAATCTAGCACGAAGATGCATACGGATTAACCCACCAAAGTACGATGGTCTTGTTACGGCATTGAATACGCAGAATAGAAATCCGCCCCTCAACTTTGAGGATTTCAGTGCGATGCTTCTGGAGGAGGAGATGCATCAAAAGACGAGGACTGAGATTCGGCTGAAAGAAGAAGATCAAGTGCTTCTATCGCAACAAGGCAGGGCACAAGCAGAATGAGTGCTGAAAGAAGATTGCAGATGAGAAGAATGGAGTAAAGAAAGAGTCCAACAATAGCGCGTAGGCAATACCAGTAGAGTTGTTTGTAGTAATTGAGGAGATTTGCACAGAGGCAGTTCATGTACCTGTGGATGAACCTTGTATTATTGACAGTGGTGCATCACGCCACATGACCGGTCGGAAGGATTGGTATACCTCTCTACATTTGGTAGGGAATGACATCCTAGTAGCAGTCGGAAATGATGCAAAATGTCCAGCAAAAGGAAAAGATACGATTGCTCTCAAGTCAGATGGAGTTGTAAAACAATTTTCCAATGTTCTTTATGTGCCAGAGATCAAGAGGAACTTGTCCATTTCTGTGATCATGGATCGAGATCTCAAAGTTCACTTCGATAAGAATGGCGCACAGATTTTGGATCTTCAAGGGAAGGTCATTGGTAAAGGTACACGGCGGAACAACATCTACAAACTCTCAGCTTTCAGTGCTCGAGCCGATGTGAGCAACACTAAGCTATGGCATGAGAGTTTTGGTCATCTAAACCTTAGTTCTTTAAAGGAGATGCATAAAAGTGGAATGATTGCAGACCTACCAAAAATTACAGATCTGCCCGATGTATGTGAAGCTTGCATGATGGGCAAGCAGCATCGGCATCCCTTTCCTAAAGAGGCCAATAGAGCAAAGTCTCCTCTAGAGCTCATTCACACGGACCTCTGTGGAAAAATGGAGATGGAAGCTTTGGGTGATTCCTACTACTTCATGATGTTGATCGACGACTACAATAGAAGGATATGGATATACTTCCTGAAGACTAAAGATGAGGCTTTTAGTAAGTTCAAAGAATGACATGTAATGGTCAAGAAAGAAACAGGGAGGAAGGTGAAGAAGTTGAGATCAGACAAAGGCGGAGAGTTCACATCAAGTGAATTCGAAAGTTACAGCAAAAGTCACGAGATCCAGAGGCAGAAACCCCTGCCACATACATCACAACAAAATGGAGTAGCAGAGTGCAAGATGTGCATCATCTGCGAAATGGGCAAGTGTATTCGTGATGAAAGGGAAAGATTTGCCAAAGACTTTCTAGGCTGAAGCGTGTAACATGGTAGTTTACATTCTGAATCATAGCTGCACAAAGGCTGTGAACGGCATGACTCGAATGCAGGCCTTTTCTAGTAAGAAACCTTTAGCTACACATTTCAGAGTTTTTGGATGTGACTGTTTTGTGCATGTCCCTGATGCTAATAGGGCCAAATGGGAACCGAAGAGCCGAAAGTGTATTTTCTTGGGCTACAGTGAAGAGGCGAAGGGTTATCGTCTCTATAATCCTTTTACCAAGAAGGTAATAGAAAGTCACGATGTGGTCTTCTTAGAACAACCGCATCAATTGGAGGAGGGTGCTTCCTTCCCAGACAACTGGGACCAAGATATCCATCCAGGCAACCACCAACAGCAGATCGAACTCCCCCAATGGTGCTTGGGAGGATTCAAGATAAAGACGAGGAAGAAGAGCCTGCAGAACCACAAGAGCAATGGCCATTCCCAAAGTGGGTAAAGCATCTTTTGAACAGCAGAGAACCTCCAACCATTGAGGAGGAATCATCCGAACACCACCAGTCCAAGAGATTAGAGGAGCAAAGAAGGGCGCAGGAACACTTGGTCAACTACGCTTTGATGACAGAGTTGATTTGTGCTGAAGAACCCAAGTGTCTTGAAGAGGCACAGGGTGATGATAGGTGGATGGAGGCTATGCAGTCGGTAGAATATGGCTCCATAATGAAGAACAACACTTGGGACCTTGTGGATCGACCACCAAAACGCAAGGTAATCGACACCAAGTGGGTGTACAAGACCAAGTACAAGTCTAACAACATGTTGGATAAGTACAAGGCTCGGCTCGTGGCAAAAGGATTCGCACAGCTACATGGTTTTGATTATCAGGATACTTTTGCTCCCACAGCTCGACTAACCACAATTCACAGTGTTTTGGCTTTAGCAGCACAGGAAAGTTGGCCCGTGTTTCAGATGGATGTAAAATCCGTCTTTCTGAATGGAGATCTCAAGGAGGAGGTATACGTGGAACAACCACTAGGTTTTGTGATCCCCGATTTAGAAGGTAACATCTGTAACCTGAAGAAGGCACTTTACAGTGCCTTTGATGTATTTCAAGCGTGGTACCAGTGGATAGATGCCTACTTTCTACAAAACGGGTTCAGGAGGAACCCATCTGATGCAAATTTGTATATCTACAGAGGAGGAGGCAGGTGTATGACCGTGGTCCTTTATGTGGATGACCTTGTCATAACAGGAAATCATGAAGAGAAGATCTCACAGACAAAGCATTTGCTAGGAAGACAGTTTGAAATAATAGACCTCTGACTGATGCATTTCTGTTTGCAGATTGAAGTTTGGCAAGAGTCAAAACAATCTTTTCATAGCTAAAGTATGGTGGAGAGATACTGAAGGCATTTGGCATGGCTGAGTGCAAGACAATTGGCACTCCTATGGAGGTTGATGTGAAGCTCTCAAACAAGGATTGATCACCACTGGTGGACGAAGCGAAGTACAGAAGGCTTGTGAGCAGTTTGATTTACTTGTGCAACACACGTCCGGACATCAGTTTTGCGACTGGTGTACTAAGCAGGTTTTTCAATAAGCCCAGGAGAACCATTGGAGGGCAGGGATGCGGGTGCTGAAATACATCAAAGGCACACTTGATTATGGCATCACCTATACCAAGGGCAACACCTTGATCGGATTCTGTGACTCGGGTTGGGTAGGAGACATGGATAGCAGGAGATCAGTGACAGGTTACTATTTCTCACTTGGATCTGGAGCTATGTCATGGGTCAACAAGAAGCAACCCATAGTTGCTCTTTCTTCTACCGAGACTGAGTACAAATCAACATGTTTTGCCTCTTGTGAGGCAGTGTGGTTGAGGAGGATTTTAGGGGCCATGGGTACAGCGCAGAACAAGCCTATGTAGTTATCATGTGACAATCAGAGTTGCATGGCAATTGCAAAGAACCCTGTGTTCCACGCTCGCATAAAACACATTGAGATTCAATATCACTTTGTACGTGAGCTCATCACGGATGGAGAGGTTGACTTGGTGTACTGTTTGACTATAGAGAATGCTGCGGACATCTTCATGAAGGCTCTTGGAAGAGACTTGCTGGAGAGACATCTTCATCGACTTGGCATTGGGCTGAAAAAGTAAGTTCACTTGTAGGTGGACATTGAGGGGGGGTGTTAGATATTAATGCTCCACTCTCGTGTAACTACACAGGAACCAGCTAACTCTACTTGTAAGCCCCCCATATGAGGAGAAGGCATTTGAGTAGCTCGATTATCCGATAGGTCCTAGTTTGGACACCAGATGGGGGCCATGTGTGGCCTTGGATGGCTTCAGATAGAGTTGGCACACTGCCAACTAGGCTACATGCAAGTGCGGGAAGGCATCCCATGACTGATCGCACTGAGGATAGATGGAGCATTTCTCGGGGGAGCCCACTCTCGGGCTGCGGGGCCCATTTGGAGCCCCAAATGATCCCGGATGGCTATGGTCCGAATGGAGATCGTAGGCTAGTTGCTCTATTCTACGCCACGGTTCTAACGTGTGGTCGGTGGCCTATCGATGTCCAGTCGGCCATTTTGGGCCGACTGGGTCGGTCTCCCAATTGGGTCTAACCGACTACGACTGGTGGATATATAAGAGCAAGCCCGTGAAGCCCATCATCATCACTGGCTACAACAACCCTGATTCCTTAGCATCCAGCCTCCATCCTCTACTGTTTCCAACATGCCATCGAAGCTTCGCACACAGGAGCGCATGGCTGGGAGGCAGCACCATCTATTGTATTAGTTTTATAGTAATCAAATTTTTTATTCTGCATACTATCTGCTTTTCTCTCTTGCATACGAGATCCTGTTATCTGTTGAGCACAGACATTGTATTGTTTTCTTACAACATCATTGCTTTCTTCTGCACTTGTCACAGAATTGGTCATGTGCTACACCATAAACAAATGCTCATTTCTGTCATCACCCTGTCTACTAGAGGATGCATGATTCCCTTGCTGCAATTTTCCATTCATAATGTCATTCTGGTTTTTATAGCAATCTTTAGCCATATGACCCATTTTACCATAATAGTAGCATTCAACATTGCTATTTGCATTTTGGCCTCTTTGCAATCCACCACGACCTCTTTGGCTCCCCTTTCCTCTAAGGTTACCATGTCCTCCTCCATAGTACTAGTTTTCTTGAATTTGCTGCATATTTTGGTTTTTGCCAGATCGCGGCCTGCTCTACCTTTGCCTCTACCTCTTCCAGCATTTGAGTAGAAGACAGTTTCTTTTAAAGTTCCTCATGAAGAAGATGCACCACCATTTCTCTGCACTTCAAATATTAGAAGAGCAATCAACTCCTCAAAGTCAGGAAATTTTTCACGGACGGCAATGGATGTCCGAAACTGTGCATAATCCTTTCCTAGACCATTCAAGGTCACAGAAACTAAATCATCATCTTCCACTGGCGACCCAATGGAAGCAAGTGCATCTGCAATCTTCTTCACCTTCATGTGGTAGTCATTGATGCTCATATTTTCTCTCTGCACATTATGCAACTCCTACTTGAACTGCATTTTCCTGGCTTGCGTATTTGTGTTGTACATTTTTGTCAAATTATCCCATGCCTCCTTCGACGTGCTTACATCCTGAATATGCACAATCATAGAATCTGAAATACTAATAGATAGCCAATACATAACTTTTTTGGCTCTCTCATGCCATCCTTTAAATGCGTGCAACTCCTATTGATTGGAAACATTAGGAATAACTGGTTCTTGTTCAGCTCCAGTAATGAACTCCCAATAGCCTTTTCCCTTAAGGATATTTGTCATTCTAAACTTCCATGCTTGGAAGTTGTTCTTGTCAAGCTTTTCAGTGACTATCTATGAAAGAGCATCCGATGCCATTACAGAACACTACAAAAAACACAACTTCTATCTCACAAGGGCAGATCTGCAAAACTGACGAAAGTGGTATTTGACCACACAGTCACTTCCTAGTGACGATTTTGCATCAACAGGCAATAAGAATGATTCTGTCACACCCAATATCTCTGTGCATAGGCATACGATGCAATTTCTGTGGCAACTTTTCACCGACCTGCAGAACAATGGTCGCACAGTCAAAATAGGGCACTTTTCTAAGTGCCTGTAGAAAACTTCTGCCACCAAAACGGGCCCTGAAATGGCCTCGAATCAAAAAAATAATGTCACACTTGCAACTTTCTCACATACACAATGGGGGAATACACACAAAGGTGGAGGCTGAAAACAATTTTCCTCTTCTTAGTTGTGAAAGCCAAAAGAACTCTCTCTCTTAGTATAAAAGGAATAAATGAACCCTATATGTGGGTGTCAAACCAAACTCAGCTAACCTAGGTGGCATACTAACTGAGCCACTAACTAGAGTACATAAAGATAGCTGTCATCCAGCTATTATTCATGGGCAGTGTACCAACCGCATCTGCAGCTAACAAGTCGGTGACATAAATGGTCACCCTGGCATACCACGAGTGGAGCTCGATATCTCAACAAGTGGTTCCTAGGGCCCCCTTGGTATTTAGTATGGGCCCTTGGTAGTGTTCCAAGGCGAAAATGGCCCAAAAGAGGGGGCAAGGGGCAAATACAAATGTGGGTTCCAAATCCAACCACCCTACTTACATGGGAATGGAAGGGGTCGGAAGCACCTAGAGAAGGGACCTAAAATGAGATAATTGTGAGAGCTTCGATGAGGCGTTGTGGAGGGTGATGTATTCCATATAAGCTAGTACATATGGAGGAGCTATTGAGCTCAAGGTGTATGGTCTAACCTCAGCTTCACGGGCCACTGTATGGATTGGGAGTATGGATCTCGTATGAGAGACTATCCACATGGTTGATGAGGGTGTAGCACTTGGGTACATATCAATACGGACTGGAGTGCATAGTCATTATTATAGTACAGAGCAGGTACAAACAATATAGCCTATCCAATTGTGTGCATGTACAAAGTAGTTACAAATAGTATGGCCTATCCATTGTATGTGTACGGAGTAGGTACAAACAGTATGACATGCCTAGCTATGTTGTACAAAGTAGATATGGGTGTACGGCCTATGCTAGCTAAGTTTGTACGGAGCATGATGGATTCCATACAAGCTGGTACCACTAGAAGGACTATTGTGCTCAGGGTGTACGGACTGACCTTCTCTTCATATAGATTGTGAGTACAGATCTCGTCAGCAGACTGTCCACAGGATGTATAGCCTAGGTACAAACCAATACGGGTTGGACTACATAGTCATTATCTATAGTACAAAGAAGGTACAGACAATACAACCTGTCCAATTGTGTGTGTACGAAGTAGTTATGGACAGTATGGCCTATCCAGTTGTGTATTTACACAAGAGTCTTTCCAAGGGGAATCAATGCCTAATGGATTGTGTGATGCCCTTGATGCAAGAGAGATAATTGAAGTATCAATATCCTATCAAAGAAAGCGACTCATAGATATGGACCCTTCTTGAACATTAAAATGGGAAAATATCAACTAGGAGGATAAGTGGAGATCTGGCACAAATAGCTTGCCATCCTACATTTCCCTTCCAATGTACTATATGCATGGACTATGCACACCCACCTTCTTAATTCACAAAGATACCGTATAGCTTCGTTGAAGTGCTCTCCATTCAATACAAAAATATTAAAAGGGGTGACAAGGTGTGGGGCCAGTCTGTGTCATTGTCCTTGGTGTAGGAGCATTCTAGCTCCCAATTTGCTAAGCATGTACTTGTTCAATTGTCATCATGATAGCGTCGATTGTTTATTTCAATATCACCATCCTTTTGTTAGTCTGAAGGCCAATATCATGGTTCCATTGCACCAAGACATCACCATCTTCTTCAAGTAATTGTCTTGTGGTGAGCTTGTGGTTGTATTTGGTGCAAGTATCCCTTGGTGCAGTTGAACTATAGTGAGGTCTATTTAGCAAGCCTATGTCACACACTGATGAAGATTGGGAAAATGGATCATTAGTCCTCTCAAGAAGGACAATCTATGAATGAGGGAGCTTCTCATGATGATTAGAATGTAGTGGGAGAAAGGTTGCAAATAATTTTGGCATGAATGTTTATTAGTCCAAAGGGTTTACAAAGGATGAAGATGCAGAAAAGATGGATTCCTTGTTAAGGCACAATTGCTCAATTGTAGTGGGTGCACTAGCCCAACTTACTCAAGACCCACAATCTATTGAGTTTCTGTAAGCTCCTTTGAAGATGAAAGAGAAAAAGAAACATTCACATTCTGGGGAATCCAACATGGTTCAAAGGCATCCATATGGCTCTATGCCATTCAATGGACAACCATCAATTATGCTAGATGCACAGAGGCTCCATTGCAATAGTCTATCTATGGTCTTGGTGTGGAAATGCATGGTCAAGGTAATAATTTTCTAGATGCAAATCAGGTATAACAAGTCCTTCTACACCCCATATTGCATCCAGGATACTTTGGAGGTGGTTCAATGTCTCAAGCATTGTGGCTGGCCAGGTTGGTGATGCTAGGGTATGCTTGTGTTAACCTCTATGCTTAATGGTTGTTCTACCTGTGGTTAACAGTGTCTCTAATGGTAAATGATAGGGAGAGGATGAGCACATATTATGCCTTGGAGCCACATAGGCCCAAGAGGATGCTAAAAGAATGAGAAGAGAGAGTGGTAGAAATAGATTAGGGTTGGACCTCCCTTCAAAAGGTGACATGTATAAAAGGGAGAATAGTTGACTTTGGTCTTCATTCTTGCTTGCACTCTTTGAAAAATACAAGCTCTCTTCCTACTCATGTGTTGAGATTGAGGTTTGCTTGTTCTCTTTGCTTGCCTTTAGAGTTTGCCACGATCCCCCATTCCCGTTCTTCTCCTTCTTCATCTCCTCTCTCCCTCTCTCTCTCCCTCACCGTTTCTTCTTGGTGGAAACCCCATTGTAATGATCTGGTAGGCACTCGAGTGACACGAGTGAAGGCTTCACATCACAAGGATCCTACAAGGAGTAGCACGGGAGCGAGAAGCTCTAGCAGCACACTTTCAACTTCCCCACGACACGTGTGTCTCTGTTGAGACCACATCTTTGGTTGTTGGAGTCTGATGTGCTGTTGACGGAAATCTCTCCTTCACTACTGACAAAAATCTCTCCCTTATGTTGACGTGTTGACAGAATCGAGCTGACGTGCAATCCCTCTTGGAGCCTAAACATGGAGATCTTGACAATGGCCCTGCACGTGACAGGGACTCACAGACATGCTTGGGGGGGCCACTCATCATATGTAACCCTATCACGTGAGTTCAACAGAAGGATATTTTTAATTTCTAAAATTTACAAAAATAAATATACATAAGGGACTATTTAAAACAGTTTTGGGAAAATTTTATAGATTTGTATAGAAAAGGGGTACATTTTATTAATGGAAAAATTTATAGATAAGGGATTTTAAATATAAGCCTTGAACGCCCGTGATATAGAGGGTTTATACATAGTGACCCCCCTAAGCAGACGGGATAGGATGGGGACAGAGCTCAATAGACGTTGGAGACTCGGAGATACGAGATGGGAATGGAACTCAACTGAGGTGGAACGGGACATAGATGGGTAGAGCTCCACAGAAATAGGACATAGATGGGGAGAGCAAGACAGGATGCAAACGGGGAGACCTGGACGGAGTAAATATCAGCAAGGTTTTTGACAGAGGCATTGGGATTCATACGATAGGTGATATGATAGGGAGGATAGAACGCAAAAGATGGAGGTGGATGATTTGCTGAGAGCTCGACGGCGAGTCCACACAAAAGATGGACCTCGAGGAGGGTAGGAGAGCCTCTAGAGGGGGAGAGCATGTGAGCATTCAATGGATGCCACGTGGTAGTCCTTTGTGCCACTTCGACCTATTGTTGCCTTCAATCCACACTACCAAGCTCTGTGCCCCTCGCCGATGCACCATGTTGCACTATCTTCCCACACTCTCTCTGCCCACATGAAGCAATCTCCTTAGTCTTGCCGATGCGACCAACTGCCACCTTTAATGCACACTGCCAGCAGCTCCTGTAGCGTCTGCATGAGCAATCATGTCATATGGCTAGTTTGGTGCCCACGCAAACACATCCGCATCGATTTTCACCACATTGATTGCTGAGCCTTGATTGTAATTTGCCACCACGTTGATTTTTGCATAGGGTGATGTCAACTCATAGTCGCTGTCTCCATCTGTAGTCATCACAGCTCCACCCCCCTGATTGTCCTCTAGCTGCATCTAGTCTATCCACCATAGCCACGTGGATGTTTGTGGCTTGCAGATTGTTCCACATGGCATTTTCTCTCCGCTTCCTCTCCGAGCCTCCTCCTCTCCCCTTGAGAGATCTCAACAACGAAAGTAGAATGGAAGAAGGCCAAAGAGGAGGAGAGCCAGAAGAGAGACCCACACAAGTTTTGGTGGGTGTAGAACACCCTAATCTTCTATGTCATCCATATATATATGTGTTTGAGTATTGTACATAACCGGGGTTAAGATATAGTGGCCTTTATACCCCCAAAACCTCTTACAATGTGCCTTTAAGGGAGAACAACCAATGGATATACTATCCAATGCCATCAATACACAACAATACTCAAACCGCTGACTAGGTAGACTCTTTGCTAGCGTACCTATAGGGTTATCATTTGTATGAACCTTGACAAGCTCTCTACTCTTGTCCTCAAGTACCTCCCTGATAAAATGGTACCTGACCTCAATGTGTTTGGTCTTTGCATGAAAGACCAGAGTCTGTGCTAGTTGAATAGCACTCATGGAATCACTATGCAATGTCGGTACACCTATATGAATCCCCAAATCTCCCACTAGCTGATCAAGCCATATAGCCTCCTTGCAACCCTCTATGGCTACAACTTGTCCTCTATGGTAGACATATTTCTCTGCATGAGACATCCATGACACTACACCACCTACAATGGTGAACACAAAACCAGAAGTGGATCTCCTACTATCCACATGCCCTACATAGTTTGAATCTATGTACCCAAGTACACACGTCCCTCCCCCTCCCTCTGCCAAAGCAAATACAGATCTCCTCAGTAGCCTTCACGTACCTCATGATGCACTTAAGTGCCTCCCAATGTCTCTTTCCTGGATTAGCCATATACTGACTAACAACTCCCACTGCAAATGCAATGTCCGGTCTAGTAGTTATCATAGCATACATAAGACTCCCAACCGCTGATGCATAAGGAACCTTGACCATCATGGCCCTCTCCTCATTAGATTTGGGACTATCTTCCTGACTCAGCTGACTTCACATATGGAGGCAATGGAATACTTACTGCCTTCCCCCCCTCCATATTGAAAACTTGTAGTACTTTTGTAACATGCTCCTTCTGTGAAAGCCAAAGGAGTTTCCTACTCCTATCACGCATGATGCGAATACCAAGAATATGACCGGCACCGACGGGTCCTAAATCCTCCATGTTCAAGGCCTCATGCAACTTGGCCTTCAATGCATCTAGCTCATAAGTGTTCTTACTAGCCCCAATAGCATATCATCCACATAAAGTGCCATGAGTATCAAGCTATTATCCTTAGCCCTTTTACTGTAGAGGCAATGATCAATCTCACTTTTTTTGAAACCCTGGGACCGAATGAAAGCATCAAACTTCTGATACCATTCTCAAGGCGCTTGCTTGCGTACTTGTGGGAGTACCTAGTGGCACCATTTCTTGTCTGCCATAACCATGTGGCATTCTACATCATAGCCATGTGGCCGTTTGTGGCTTGTAGATTGTGTCACTAGCATTTTTCTCTCCGCTTTCTCCCTAAATCTCTCTTGAACCTCCCTCCCCCCTCCCCCAAACCTCCACATACCTACCACCTCATCAAGTATGCGATAAGTCCTCGTGGAGAATAGGAAACGCAGGGTCATTTTTTCTCTTTCCCTACCTTCATGACTAATAGCACCAAAACCCCTGATGTTAGCCGTGAATGTAGGTACCTCCTTTACCACCGATTTGGAAGGCAAATTCTTAGGAAATAAGCTATTCTTTGCCTCCCTGCAATCTTTGAGCGTAGAGATTCTCTATGTGGGAATGCCCTCTAAGGGAGCATTGGTAATAAAAGGACTCATTTGGCTATTTGTTTATTAAATATATGAGCTTCAAGATAAACCCTAGAGCTCCACCCTAAGGGACACTACTTTAGGCTTCAGGGTTAGTGCACACACGCCAAAAATGCGCAATTGGTGGTGTATCTAAATTTTGTTACCATGCTAGAATAGCTCAAATAGCTTGAAGGAGCTTGATGCATTTAATGAAAGCTTGTAAACCTTGCAAAAAGCTCTACATCTGAGAGTTGGCCATCTTTGATTGGCTTTAATACCAAGATATGTACATCTATGGGAGCATTGAAGACACTCCAACTACTCACAGTGCTATTCATTTGGTTGGGAGCTCAAAGAGAGCATTTGTCCCCCAAATCACATACTTCAAAAGTGAGGTGTGAAATATGAAGCAAAAGGCGCTTTAGATTTGCCTCATTTTTCGTGCACCTCCAAAATGAGCAACCAGAGTCGCACTACAAGACTTGTGCAAAGGGTGGATTCACAAACATCCGACGCGCACAAAAATTTACGGCATAAACGTCCACCTGTTTCGAAGAGAAAGTCCACCTTCAATTCACAAGGCAGAGGAATATATCTATAAGAAACGCAAGCAATGAGTTGTAAACACTTAGCTAATCGCATGGTGGCTTCATGATAAGGCTATAGGATTTTTGAGTAGCTTCAAGTTCAAATCCTCAAAATGTATAATTTTGGCTAACACAAATGGGTCCCCCATCTACCCAATTTTTTGGGCGAGCTGTGCCGCCCAAGGTTTCTTCACGCACGAGCATGAGTGTTGACTATCACCTTTTGCACCACCCATTTGTGAAATGGACATCCTCATTTTGCTTTTTTTTATTGGTTGCCTCACAGTTGTCCTTGGACTTGGGGGCTGTGAAATGGACATCCTCATTTTGCATTTTTGGCCTACATTGGGCTAGGCCTTAAGCGATCGTCATTTCTCTTAAGAGGCTAAAATCCAATTTTAGTAATTTTGAAAATTTAATTTGGCCATCATTTCCTCTCTCTCTCTCTGCCTCTCTCTCTCTCTCTCTCTCTCTCTCTGCCTCTTGAATGTATTCAACTTGTTTCATTGGCTGAGCATTTGTGCGGGGACTTGGGGGCACAAGTTTGTGAAACCAGCCTAAGGGCCTTTTCCCACTAGGAGTTAAAATAAGTTAGTGAGGTTAAAATAACTAGTTCTGTTAAGTTAAAAGAAAGTGAACCTTGGGCGCAGTAATACTCCTTTTCGAGCAGCCACAGATTTCACGACGTGTGGCAGCCACGCAAGCCCACGCCCCTACCTGCCTAGTCTGTGTAACCAGATTTTGAGTGACGTTGCCATCATGGCTAGGCGTCTTTTGATCTGTGCTCATTCGAAAGTATTACGTACGAGGAAAGGACCAAATGTGAGTCGCTTTGCAGAATGCGTCGCTTTGAAGTTTGCAGGCATTTTTTCGATCTCTGCTTCCGAGAGTCCGGTGTCTGGACAACGTCCTGGCCTGTCGGGCGCAACCGAATTCCCGAATTTTCCATTCTCCCTCAGGCTGAAGCTATCGCAAATAATGCCAGACCGTGTTGCCATTATAGGTAGTGGCGTGACTGCCGGCACCGCTCATGAGAACTCCTGATGAGTACTCTGGCGCGTGTGCCATTAACCGTCTACAGCTGGTGGTTCATTTGCAAATTACAACGTCCTCAAGTTTCGTTTGCGTATAAGTTTCAACTCGCACGTGCAGCAGCCGAGCATAGTTACACCCCACTTTGAACTTCGTCTTTCGCGAAACAAGTTATCATACACAACATTGCGCGAAATCTCTGGTCCTCGTCGTACTGTACCAAGTTACCAACTAGTATGTCACCCTACTCAACGTATACACAACGGACACTAAAAATATGAAATATGTTCTGCGTAATACGTAATCAATGAAAACATTTCTGTCAAAAATACTCCAAAAAAAAGGGGAGATGGAAATAATAAGCCAGCAATAAGCAAAGGAATTTTATGATTCATAGGGTAATATTTCTCATCCAAAAAAAAACGTTAGCTAAAATTGAGCAATAATCTAAAACAAGGGAATTTTGGAGTAAAGAATGATTCACTTCTCATCCAAACACGATAGCTAAAATTGAGCAATAATCTAAAACAACACCCAAAACACCTCGGAATATACAGGGGGAGTTGTCTTCGCCAAAAGATCAGCAGTAGGTAAGCTAAAGTCCGCTAACACAGTTATGTGATTGTGTACAACTTTGAAAAAGCACGAAGTGGGATTGGATTGTTAGTATTACGTACGTATAACCGTCAAAAAGAACAAAGAAGGACGATTTCAAAACCCTCGCTCGCCCTGCTTTGTGCGATCGCAAACTCTTCCCCATCCAATAAAGAATGAACAAATGCACCCATTTCGCACCGCAGGAAAGTGCCCGACTGGAATCAAACCCAACTCAAGCGAGCAAAACCAAAGCCATGGCCAGCAAAAAGGCTATCCCGGAGCTACAAGGGACGAACGGGGGGGAAGCGAAGCTGGTGGAGCTTTTGGGCGAGAAGGCGTCGGGGCCGTTGGCGGAAGCTGCAGGCCCTTGGGTGGTGTCGGGGGGGGGAGCGGGGGGGGAGGAGACGGGGGAAACGGAGGGAGATGGCGAAGGGGGGGCGGAGGTGGGAGATGGAGAAGCCACCGAAGGAGTGGGGGTGGGAGGAGGTGATGATGCAGAGGCACTAGGCGAGGCGGCAGAGGAGGGTCGAGGAGTGCTGGAAGGAGCTGCGGAGCTAGCTGCAGCGGGAGTGGGAGCACCGAGGGGTGGTGCAGCGGAACCGAAGATATTGGAAGGGAGGAGGAGGGAGTCGATGGGGAAGATGGCGACGGGGTTGTTGGAGTAGAGGGAGGCGGAGCCGGAGATGGCAACGGTGTTGAAGCCAGTGTCGATGAGGATGGAGCCGGAGGAGCTCTGCGAGAAGGAGAGGGTGAAGGAGGAGGAGGAGGAGGAGGAGGCGAGAGTGGGCTGGGCGCCGGGGGCGGTGGAGAGCTCCGTTGTCGGAAAGAACGACGGAAGGGCGTGGAACTCAAGAAGGGAGACCTTCTGGGCGACGGAGAGCTGGGCGAGGGCGGCGGAGGAGGAGCGAAGCTTCCCAAAAGCGGCGTCGGTGGGCGCAAATATAGTGATCCCCGGCGGCGTATCATGGGCTTGGTAAATTCCGTCGACGCCCGTCGCCACCAGAAGCGCCACAAACTGGCTGAAATTCCCGGCCTGCGCTATTATTTGCGTTATATTCACCGGTGCCGGCGCCGGACCCCCGCCCCCTAGCACCCCGTCCGGCACCAGCACCTCGTCCACCGCCAACAAACTTATATTGTATGGATACTTCGCCAGCTCCGGCCCTATCTTCGCCGCCACCCCCCCCGCCTCCCGCCTCACCTCCGGCGCCCCCCCCGCCGCTTCCGTCACGTTCATGAACCCAGCCTCCCCCTTCGCCAGCCCCGTCGTCTGAAACAGCGTCGTCACCGTCGTCGCCACCCGCGCCGGCAGCGCCCGCAGCTTCGCCATGTCGTAGTAGTCCAGAAGCACGTGGAAGCTCAGCACGTTGAACATGGTCTGCCGGTCGGGCGAACCCCCGAGCGAGGCCACGAAGGGGTCGAGGATGCGGTTGGCGGGGCAGAGGACGGTGAGGGTGGTGCGGCTGTTGATTTGGGCGGCGACGCCGTATTTGGAGAGGAGGGAGTTGAAGGTGGAGTAGTCGGGGTGAGCGGAGAGGAGCTGGGTGACATTTTGGGAGGCGGCGAGGCAGGGCGGAGCCGCGGCGGAGAGGAGGAGGAGGAGGAGGAGGAGAGGGTGGCGTTTCATGGCGTCGGAAGTGGCGTAAACTAGAATGCTCTTCTTTCGCCCCCCTCGGGGGACTATATACTTTTTAACTGTCAACTGACCCCGGCAAGCTAACTTAACCCTCGGTGGTCAATTCAACGCCTTAACCTGCCCGTTGATCGTGCCCCAACGGCCGGCTCACTTCCCGGCCTCCTCCACAATTAGCGCGCCCCCAACTTTTTTAATTAAACGCTGTCGTTAGCGGTTTTGTCGGCCAACCAAAAAAGTTCCTCCTTTTCAGCATCAGTTGTGTGCCATCTTAAAATATACAAGGAAGGGAAACAAGGCAAAAAGGAAATGTATTTGGGGTACACATCTCTCTTTGCCATAAAATATAGAGGCTTCTTAAATCTTTCCCACCCACAACATTATTAAAGGCACAAGACTACTACCCAAAAGTGAGTAAAATGAGTAAAAGGCACATAGGCAATGGTCTTTAAGAGTTGTAAAGTGTTTATCCATGATGGCTACCACCACCTATGTTACAACAAAGAGAACTCAATAAAGGACTCTTATTCCAAACCTTTATTGCCATGTCTAATTTGGTGTCTCTCGTGGCATTGCTAAACATGACTTGCGCTTGCGCTTGTACTATAACATGTGCATATAAAAGGTCTTAAGTCCTTTGCTAAACAAGAGCTTCGCCACTCTAGGATGACTAGTAATCAAGGTCGGCCTTTCTTCAAAGCCAAATTTAATCAGCCAAATGGACCGTCCCATTGAGGCATCACCATAAGAGGACCTAAGTCCTACCCAACTACAACCTTTGAATTTACTTTTCCAAATCTGAACAATTCGGGCCAAAAACTACCATTGAAGAGTTCTAATGGGTAGTTATGAAAGCAGTACATCCAGCCATGGGTAGCAGATTCCCTTTAGCACATTATGCATATAAGCTCCCTAGCCATCTTTGCCACGGTTTCTGTCTTGCAACTTCCAACATCCACTTGCAACAAAGAGCATCCTATTTGGACTTCATTCTCCTTAACCCGAACCCCCACACTGTTTTGGTGCAATAGCCAAATCCCAGTTAAAGGCATGCCATCTTCCCTCCCAAACAAAGTTGGAAATGCATCTATCAACTTTTTTCAAGAAAGCATTAGAAAAAGGCATCAAAGAGAGCACGTAGACCATCAAAGGTTCTAACACATGTTTAGTTTAGCCGCTATAATCATGCCTGCAAATGATAAATCTTTCCCCTCCCACTTGTCAAATTTATCTTTAATTCTTTGAAAGGCACACTCAAAGTTACACTTGAGGGAGACTCCAACTCCGAGAGGGCACCTTAGATACATAATTATTTGCCCTTGAGGAATACAATTAACTTTAAAAGTTAGTTGACCAACCAGCAAGTCTTCCCAAGCAAGCCACACAGCACTAGACTTCTAAGTTTGAAAGAGGAGTAAACTCCTCAATTATACCCATGAATCTATTAACATTCTTTTCATCACCTACCAAGAAGCTGGTATTGTCATCAATAAAAAAATGAGAACAAAAGGCTAAGCCATCTAGTAACTACAATCCCGTGAGACTCCCAGAGCTCAGATGTGCATCTATCTAGCATAGAAGCGGCTTTGTAACTATCGCAAAGAGAAGTGATGCCAAAGGCATCCTTGTTGTATCAATCTATGCAAAGAATAAGAATGAAAGTGATACCCATCACCGAAACAATAGACTAAGCATTTGAAAAAAGTACCCTAGTGAGTCTGCAAAATTTGGTCGTGCTGCATTAGAGCATAATCAATAACCTATAAAGCATTAAGGATGGCTTCGTAAATGTTCCTGCCTGTGACGAACCCATACTAGTTTGGGTGGATTAGCCTCCCCAAGATGAACTTAAGTTTGCTAGCCAAAATCTTAGCAACTACCTTATAGCATGAATTCAACATTGATAGCGGCCTCTAGTGATTGGGGCTTAGTCTGTTGTGACTCTTCAGAATCAACTTTATGAATCTAGTGTTCAACTTTCTCAGCATCACACCTTTTTGTACACACCAATTAATGAACCAGATCATCTCACCTTTGCAAGAATCCCAATAATGCTAGAAGAACTCAATCGGCATGCCATCAGGCCCAAGGGGGCCTTATCTTTGGTCATTTGCATTATAGTATATTTGACTTTTGCCTTGGCCTCTGCAGCATCAATGCCTCGTAAGGAAGAACTCTCCATGGCATTTTAGAAAGAAAAATGAGCAATCTCTCTTTGTAATTACTGATTAGAGCAAGTCTAGTGCCATAGAAAAGCCATCAACATGATGTGCATACACCCTAGCAATAGCATCTTCCCCAATAATCAGACTGCCTGCTTCATCACTAATAACCAAGATGCATTCTGTTTTCCTTATGAGTCTTGTTGCCCTAAAGAAGTAAGATGAAGTTCTATCCCCCTCATCAGGCCATCTGGGTTGTTCAGATATAGGCAATAGCTAGCCTTGTCTGACTACACATTCTCAACCGACCTATCGCAATAAGAAAGGCCGCCAAGTGGGCATCATGCAGCCATGTAGGGCCAACAAAATGCCCGCCGTTCTACACTCAATCGCCATAGCTTCAGTCTCCCTTGTCTTTTTTGTCAATGATCTCCCATACTCTTTTGCTAACTGAGACAACAATGCTAATACACTCATTCCACCTGTGATGAAATCTTTGTGCAGTCTCTTCTGCATGCATTGCAAATTTTGCATCAACTTCTTGTTTCCCATAAGAGCACAATTACACTTATACGGGGTCATCCCTCTATACTTATATACAGGGTCATCACTCTGTTTGCAAACTGATCTCCAACTAAGTCAAAGAAAACCAATAAGGGAGAATGATCTAATGCATAGGTTTTTTACGCAAATCATCCCTTGTAGGTAGGGTTCAATCCACTATCCACCCTGACTAAAGTAATTTATTCTATTTGAACATGTAGCTCTCCAAGAGTTATCCACATGCTTGTTATGACAAATGAATGCCTTAAGCCCCTTGAAGTCTTCAAATGTCTCCCGATCTACCAAACCACATCCCAAGTTAAGTTGTTCCCAAGCTGACTTCTCCTGCATAGGGATGTCTACTCTATCATGAGATCTATTTTCTACATTCCTTACATAGTTTCGGTCCCCCAGCAACACAAAATTCTTGTTACCCACCATATCTTGAAGTTTTCCACAAACATTAGGGAAAAAGGGAACTCATTTTGGGGCCCTGTAAGAAATTCACTATTTTTTGATTTATTTCTCTCCTAAAAGACCTCAAAAATAGTAAAATACGGAAACGTGGCTCAGAACTGTCAATAAGGACTACAGAACTGTCAATTCAAAAAGGAATAAGATAATCTTTTGTCTGACTAACACGATTTTGCATTAAATATCTCCTTAGATTTTTTTTTGTTTACCAAAGATTATGCATTCCTCTGGCCGACGTGTGCAGGCCTTTCATAAAGAGTCCATCACTGAACTTGGTGATTGCAAGTTTTCAAAATATTCACATGGATATCGCCACACTTCCACGATTCATGTTACAAAACGACTATGAGATTGAAAAACAAACTTCGCAACCTGAGAAGCACAAAAAATGGCCGATACTAGTGAGTCACTATCTCAGAAGAAGCGATTACACCATCTTCACATCGACTTAGAAGAACAATATGCTCCAGCACAAAAAAGACGAAAGGATACGGTGCTGAATGCTCAACAGCGGGAAAATATGAGAAGAGAAGGGCTTCAACATATTGACTTATGGTGCGATGGAAGCATATATCCAAAATGTCAAGTAAAAAACTCTACACCTCCATTTGTCAATCCCACCACATTACTGAGGTTTGCCGGCGATGGACAAAATGGACTTCTTGGTTATATTTCAGCGCAGTCTGCATTTGCGGAAACGTATAAAATGATGTACCTACAAGAAAAGGGGGCCAAGATGCAGGAGATAGCCATTCGTGCAAAATTGGAGCAGCAGTTGCAGAATGAAATTGAGGAGCATTCAAAGAGTAAAAAAGAGTTGACAAGAGCAAGAAAGAAGAGAACCATGCTTGGAGACAGACTACGTAGCAGGAAGATTAAAAACATTGCAAATTTGAAGGCTGGGACTGGTGGATGCAAGCGACGAATTCAGGAAGCAAGGTTAGATTGAAATTTATCATTTTGTATACTCAA
Organism: Dipteris shenzhenensis; assembly: GCF_047967505.1. NCBI lineage: Eukaryota > Viridiplantae > Streptophyta > Polypodiopsida > Gleicheniales > Dipteridaceae > Dipteris > Dipteris shenzhenensis. The sequence goes on from NC_141626.1 coordinate 12,571,223, forward strand.
AAAGGCTCTCTTCCAGACTATATCTATTTCGTCGATTGTCACAAAATAAGAATGGAGGTGCTGAATGATATAGTCATATTGTGTTGTTACTACAGGAAATTATTGGAGCCTGCAAAAGAAAATATGGACCCGAAACTTCTTCCTGTTAAACAAATGAAAGGATTGCTTTCTTGCGGTGTAGCAAAAGGTTTGATTGAGGAAAAAAAATACAAAATAGTCAAACGCAATGTTGTAGAGGACTTTGTATCCAATAATCAAGTTGATGGCACTATAATCCAAGAGGCTCTTGATGTTAGTGGAGTTAGCAGGAAGGGATATAGTTTGATTTTCCATGTGATATCCTCAACTTTGAAAGATCAAAGGATTAAACGAGTTTTACTGCCAAATCCAGCAACCGTGTGGAGGATAAGAGGTCATTTGAATGAAAGTATAGATGAATTTATTGGGCAATATATCCATATTGAAGAAATATTTCATGGTGTTAAAGGAACCACTGTTTATGATCCTTGGAACAATATATTTTTAGATCTGCAACAACTTCAAAAAAGAATGGTCGAGTTTTATGGAATAACATTTGAGGAGTACAAAGGCATTTTGAAATTTGTTATCAAACTGGATGAGTGTGAGGTTGTAAAGGAAAAGAAAATGGAAAGAGTTACTATTACATTGATGAATGGAGCAATTGATACATCATTGACTGAAGCGAGTTTGAAGTATTTTAGTGTGCAGTCAGAGAAACACATATGGTGGTTAGGCTCATTCCAGGTATGATCATTTTTTGTTTTATACTTGATTTTGGTCATTGTTTTCAAATCTGTTATAGTAATACTTTTGTTTTCTATAATCTGGCAGGTGAAGACCGAAGACCATGAAACACTAGATTGGTTGTTTCACCACACGGAAATACCAAGAATAATCAAAAGACAAGTGCAAGGCGAGAATCTCCATGTTGCAGGAAAAGGTGATTTTCAAGTAGAGTGGCACATGGCTGGGGATCTTAAAACACTTAAGTGCATGTATAACATTAGTAAAGGAGGCAACTCAAAGTCTCCTTGTCTTTACTGCAAAGAATCAGCTCAAGTAATGGATTCAAAATGTGGAAGAGAGCACCTAATAGAGATAAAGTTGACCCTAACTTCAAGGCCATTCTGGACATTCCACTATGTAATGTTCACATCTGCACATTGCATGGTCTATGTCGAATTATTGAGAAATTGGTATTTTTATATATTGGATTTGCTTGGAAACTTCGTCCCGAAAAAAATAGAAAGGATGCTCTTCAAGCATTGGAAAAAGTGTTATCCGATATAGGTCTGCATGGAGGAGATGTTCAAATCACAAAGGATTTTAAAAAGTCTACCAATGGCAAGGAGGTACCAATCAAGCCCTCTATTGGTGGTGTTAAGGCAAGAAGATTCTTGTCTCGACCCAAACATAGTAAGCAAGTAAGGCAAGGTAGAACAGTTTCAAAGATTAATTATGGATTGTGGAAGCAAGTCCATAATGCTGTGAAAGATGATGAGGCAGATGGGGAAGCACGAAATAGGAAGGCAGAGGTGTGGAGGTCTCTTGATCAACTCTTCATGTTCTGTGACAAAGTAACATGGACAAAGAGTGATTACAAGAACTTTGAGGAGGCAATTAAACATTTTGGGAAGTCAATGAAAGACGCGTGGACAGCCTGCAATATAACTCACTACATGATAAGGTTCTGTCTTTTTCTTTTACTTAAGTGTGATCCTCTTTTTTTTATTACTTACTATGCATTCTTATGTCTTACAGCATATCATATACAACCACCTTCCCTATTTTGTCAAAAAGTATGGATGCCCAGCTATTTGGTCTACCCAAGGCATGGAGAAGTCTCACTACATGGCACGTAATGCATTTTTTAGACACACACAACATATGGAGGGAGTCAGAAGGCAAATAGTCTGAAGGAAGTCTTCCAATGGTTTTACCGAGGCATACTACAGAGGCTGCATGCTAAAAGAAAAGTTGTTAGCTCCAAAATCAAGCTTGCTTTTCTTCTAGCCCAAAAGCAAAGATGAAGACAAGCTCTAGACAATTCAATTGCAGCAGAGAGACATAGACAATGGAGGGAATCGAAGATATTTGGAAACCATAAATGGACAAGTAAACATGAATAGGACTCATTTGTAACTTATTGGTGTTATGTCCACATGTTTTCAAACTCATTCAATAGAAAGTTTTTTGTGGAACAAGTGACTCTTGGTGTTATGCATGAAAAGTATTTCTTTTGTGAAACATATGATCTAAACTTAATACAATTTGTTCACAATTTCAATATATTGTTCGTTTAATATTTAACGACACCACTCTATGTAAATGTACAAATCATTTCATCATCAACTTATTAATCATTTATACAAGATCATACCAGATATCAAAGACTTTGTACAAATCAGTTCAAATTTAATATAATGTTTGTGCTATATTTGATGACTAAATCCTATTTCTCCCAGGGCCTGCCAATCGGAACTCTCTTTTTGATCTTGATTGGAGTCTTTTTCTTCTTTATTGGCTTGATGTCGACTGTCTGTTTATCCTTTTCTTCAGCTCTCTCCACCTGTTCCTCTTCTTGGACTGTGTGGCCTGATGCAATCATGGGTGGCTCTCGAAACCTTACGAGCTGGTGTTTTCCATAGCCCTCTAGATATTTGGGCTCCTTAACACCACATGCTAATGCATAAGAAGTGTAAGACAAAAAGTAAGCGGCCCTAGAGGCCTGCTTATTCACATAATCTCCAAATATATCTATGGCAGACAACCTCTCTATCAAAATGATCTTTTCCTTTTGCCATGAAAGAACATGTCCACCTAAAGCCCTGGACAAACATTTTAAGAAGTAAACAATGGCTTCTCCATTGTTGCTCAACTGGCTATGGTAAATCAAGATCTTGGCATTTCCTAGATCATGAATAGGCCTGACATTTTGCGAAACCCAACCTGCCTGCTTCCACTTGATCTCTGGAGGAATGTGTCATCCTCAATTTGTAGCTGCCACATATCAAAGGATTGGAGTGAGACAATACACAACCTACAAAAACAAAGTTAAGCAGAAGTCAAAGTATTTGATTTGAAGTACCTTCTCATTTTCATCAGCAACAAGCAGTTCATCTTTCCAAAGATTTATCCCTCTTCTCTCTTGTCCAGCCTCTTCTTTAGGCTTTTCTGTGTATAGTGCTAAGAGATTCATAGCTTCCTGTGTGAGCTGGAAGGCAGCTTCATCTGGCTCTTGGAACTTTTTAGCCTCTTTGAAACAAAATGAAAGGGCCTCTATAGGATCAAAAATTGTTTCCAAAGCCAGTAGTGAATGGTCATCCTCTATGCCAACCTCCTTGTCAAGCCTTGAAGCCTGGGCAATAAGGGAAATGGCATAGTCCTCCCTCAAATTGAACATAAACTCTATATCATGGAGGAAAACATAATCCTTTCCACCAATCAACACACCTAGAAGCATGGGCACTGCATAGTTGCTGCTCTGAACATCAAAATCTTCAACTGGCTCTGCTCCCCTTAGAGTTTTTGTCCTCAGTTGAACAAGGTCAAGAGCAGCCACTTGCAGCCCCTCATCCTGAAGGTTGATATCTTCTTCTTGCTCTGCCATTTCTGTGACCAAAGAAACATCCTCCTTTTCCTCTGCTTCAGATGTGTCTTCTTCTTCTATTTCCTGCCCTTGTTCATCCAAAGACTCCTGACTGAAGACAATGTACATAAGCAATGCCATGCTTTCCTCTAGCACTCTGCACTTTCTGGTGTGCAAAGTACAGTTGAATTTATATTGATCAGGCAGGCTGTCAAATCTTCTGTTCACATGGTACCTCAGCCTATCATTGGAGACAATATGATTTATATACACAAAAACCTTTTCTCCTTCCACAATTCTTCCTGCCTCTGTCAGTTCTTGAAGGTATCCCAATAGTTTGAAAGAAAATCTTTGTGCTGCTCCAGTATAGAGCTCATTGTGAACTCCATGTTGAAAATACTGTGGTATATATGGAAGTTACTCTGAGCCTTGCATTTCTGAAGAAACTCAAATAGGAGCAAATCTCGAGAATTGTCCTCTTCTGGTTCCATTTGTTTTTTGATGGAAGAATCAGCACTCTGCTCCAGTCTCTTCTTTTTTCCTGTTCAAAAACTTATATACTATGAATTCTATATGCTGACATATGCAATCAGTGAATGCATTGTATATCACCAGATAATTCCTTCATGACAACTCATGACTCACCTGGAGATTGCTGTGGTCTAATAATAGCAGCAGAAAAGTCCAGCTTCCTCTTGAAAGGTGGGGCCTGGGAGCCAGCTGTTCCAAAGCAAAAACATTTCTCATCATCAAGGAAGATTTCCACAGGGCTAAAGATAGCAAATTAATGAGGTAGAAGTGAGAACCAAATCAGACACAGGAATTTGCAACAAAACGCGATGGGAGACCATTTGGAAAATATAAAGCACTCTCCTCGCATTTTGTTGCAAATTCTCCAGTTCTGTTCATGTGCATGTCAAATCAAACACTAGGTTCATCTCACTGATTCCTGGACACTATGATCTCATATGCAAGAGAAATGCTGGAGCTGAGTGAAACTTTTCATGAGGAATGTGTCAACAATAGGAATTTCCAGCAAAATGCGATATGGGCTATTTAGAGATATATAAACCACTCTCCTCGCATTTTGTTGCAAATTCTCAAGTTCTGTTCATGTGCATGTCAAATCAAGCACTTGGTTCATCTCAGTGATTCCTGGACACTATGATCTCATATGCAAGAGAAATAATGGAGCTGAGTGAAACTTTTCATGAGGAATGTGTCAACGACAGGAATTTGCAGCAAAATGCGATATGGGCTATTTAGAGAATTATAAACCACTCCTCGCATTTTGTTGCAAATTTCTAGTTTCTATTCATATCCATCTCCAATCTAATTCCTGGGTGATTTACCACATTCTTGGACAGTATAAATTGAAAATGTAACAAGAAGGATGGAGCTGAGTGAAGACATTTGGACATCAAAAATCCAATGGATGGAAGAAATATATGTTAAGAAACATTGAAACCAATCTAGAATTCTGACCTTTTTTTTCCTTTTCCATGCTGATGGAGTTGCACTGGTAAATCTCCTGCTCTTTCTCTAGCTTGAACTTTGCACTCTAGGTAACCTGGAGATCTGGCAGTAGTAGTAGTCTTTAGGCAGGTTGCAGTCTGGATGGAGTGTGCTGGGTTAGAAAGGATCATAGAGAAGGAAATGGAATATGCGAGGGTCGTGGCAGGGATGAAAGATTGGGAGGCAGGGGAGGGAAGAGTGGTTGTGGTATTGATTATGAAATCATGAATGGCACAAGTTCCAAGGCATAAAGTGTACTTTCACACGTGCCAAATTTCAAACTCCAAGAGATCTGGGTCCCATCCACATGTGTGAAAAACGACTACATTCCACACGTGTGGGATTTAGAAGATGCCTTATTTGTATTTGCACTTATTTGTGGTATCTTGTTTTAGACCTCTTGCCCTCCAGTGTCTGCTCTCTTGCCTCCCTACCTCCATACTCTGCAACATCAGCATCCTGTCCAGCAGCACAGGTTCATCCTCAGCACAGGTTACTCATCAGCAGCACAGCACATCCACAGATAGATTCCAGGTCAGTAACAATGGGTTCTCCCCTTAGTCTCTGCAATCTTCTTGCCTACAATAGAAAAAATCCATCCTGCATGGAAATGCATAGACTCAAGTCAAGACAGAGAAATCACTGTAGGAATGCAGATCTTCAAGTGTGATATTTGCATGTGAGGGTAAAACTGTACTTATGGGTTCTCCCTTCAGTCTGTGCACACTTCTTGCCTTCCATAGACTCAATCCATCCTGTATGGTTATGCAAACACCTTCAAATGACTGAAGGCATATTCCAGCATGCTGCCTCATGAATTTGCAGCAAAACGCGAGGAGAAGGCCTTAGGAATTTCAAACAGCTGAAATCGCGTTTTGTTGCAAATATTGAAATATTGCTTCATCAACCCCTGTCATTCTAGTTTTGTGACTTCCATAGCTATCCATAGCTGTAATCTTCTTGCATAAACTCCATTCATATTGTATTTAGTTGTAGAGACAGAGAAATCACTGTAGGAATGCACCAGCATGTCATTTCAAAAATTTGCAGCAAAATGCGATGTGGACCTGTTTGAAATTTCAAACTGCTCATATCGCATTTTATTGCAAATTTCTCTATATGGCTTCATCCACCCCTGTGATTGCCTCTTTGTTGTTAAAACATGTTCTCCATGTCTGTGATCTCTTTCCAATCCTTTGTATGCAGTTTTTCAGAGTGATGGCAAGAACCAAGTCAACTGCAAGGAAAGTTGGCAAAGGGCCAGGGCTTGCAGCAACGGCTTGCAGCAACAGTAGCTGGGGCAGGTACCAAGAAATTTAGTGGGCCTCCAAAGGGAAGAGCTGCACATGGCAGGAAGGGTAAGCCAATGAGCCTGCTCAAGCAAAAGGCCAAAAGATTGAATCATGGTGTAGGTGTGCTAAGGGAGATCAGGAGGCAACAGAAAGCTATAGGCTTTGCAATACCCAAGGCACCCTTTCAAAGACTGGTGAGAGAAATTTGTGACAGTTGGAACCTTGGCTTCAGGTGGAATAGAACTGCCATTCTTTCCTTACAGGAAATGGCAGAGGATTACTTGGAGAAATATTTTGAAGATGCAATGCTTGTAGCAGCCCATGCTCACAGGGTGACTTTGATGGCCAAAGACTTCAACACTTTGTCCAGAGTGAGATGGAGGTATGACAAGCTTGTTCATCCTGTGGAATGGTAGGACATCAAAATGAGAGACATATTGCTAATTCCACCTACAAGGAAGTTGAAGGTTGATGAGGTAAAAGTTTTTGAGGTAACACACTCAAAGAACACCAGAGGGAAGGCTACTTATGAGGACTCACTGAAGCAGCAAATAAAAGAAACAAAATCTGTTATAGATGTGGAGACTGGAAAGAAGGAGCTACAGATACATAGAAGGTTGAAGGAGCTGGGCCCTGATGTAGTTGTTCATATTGAGGATGAAGTTTCAGTGAATGATTTTGACTTGACAAAACAATGGTTAGCAGCATTGGCTCATAAGAATGAGTATTGCTCAGATACTATCATTCTTGCAATGCTCTAGTAAGTGTCTATTATTTTACATTTTTTGCAAATCAATCCTCCTTGTACCTCCTTTATAACTTACCCTAATTATTTTCTGATCCTATGCAGCAGCATGATGAGAAGCTGGCTTCACCCCTCTGTACAGCATACAGTCCATATTATTGATCCTGCCATTTCTTCTAAATTAAGAGATGCAAAGGAGACTCCCATGAGTATTTCCAGCTGGTTCAAACACACTGCAATTTTGAAGTAATTGATGTTTTGCTACTTCCATACCATAGCAGGTATGTGGGTGACTACTTCTTTTAAGATTCTTCTTTAAGATTGGGATCTCTTGTAGCCTTTGATTTCCTTATGCTTTTTTCCTTATGCAGTGACCACTGGAGTTTTGTTTCTATTGACATCTAGCACAAGCACTGCTTTCTATTCAACTCTCTAAAAAACACACACAGAGAGCTGAAATTGTAAGTGCTGTGTGTGCTTTTTGAACTTAAAACTTCATTATTTTGATATCATACTAACTAAATTATACATATTGCAGTTGTATTAGAAGGCTTTTAGATGCATTGGATCACTGTCCTCCAAATGTCTCTCTTTTGGATTCAATAGAGCCAATAAGTCTAGAGGTAAAAAGTCTATTAAATGCTATGTCTTTGAACTTATTGAATAATTTTGTTTTGTGCTGATGCTAACAGTTTCTAACATATCTTTCGAACTGTACAAACACCACAACAAAATGATTCAAGTAGCTGTGGATGGAGAGTGCTGATCAATGCAAAATATATACTTTCAAGCTACTTTGAGAAGGAACAGCCAGACCTTGTAAGGAAAAATACTTTTCATTTAGCTTGAAGATAATTCATAATGATACAAAGTGTTCTAAATTATCCTTTGCCATTGCAGATGAAAGAGGATAGCTTCAGCTCCAACTATGTACATAATTTTAGAGCTCATACAATTTGGAGGTTTTTGAGTTATGCCTCCCCCAAACCTATTGTACCAGCTACTGTGGAGCTGGGTGAAAGCTCTAAAGTACAAGAAGGTGTCATACACCTTGATGCCACAGATGAAGCACCTAATGTTGAGGACCAAAAGCCACAGGAGCAATCACATAGTGCTGAGGAGGAGCAGACACAGGAGCAAAGACCTGCTACTGATGTTGTTGAGGAGAAGGTGGAGAAGCAGCAAAGAGATGCTCCTGGGGCAGTGGAGGAGACAGGATGGAGCACAGACAGGATGGAGCAGCAGAGAAAAGATCCTCCAAAAAATGTAGAGCAGCCTCTGGATCAAGCTATACATAAATAGAAAATGGATGTCAGAAATATGTTCTACATATTTAACTAAACAGTTCTGTACAAAATCTTACTTGATTGAATACAAAACCTTTGTTTATGGAGTCTGTGTTATCTCAATTTTTAAATTTTCGATGTCTTTGCATTTTATTGAGCTCTCTCTTCTTTTGAGTAACTGCAAAAAAGCAATATGAATCAGAGTGGTAAATTAAAGTAATAGCAATGCTTAATGAGACTAGGATAAATCAGATAGTGTACCTTTCTGCTGTTGTAGATAAATAAAAAGTCGTTTAAGATAGAACCTTCTATCTCAAACAGAATGTCACTGCGCAATTGAGCTAGGGAGCAACATTCTCTTAATGAGATATTGACTAGCACATCACCATTCTCAACAACATCAATATCAATAAGTTTATTTTCTGCACCAAAAGACTCTTCATCTTGATCCATTGGGACTAGCATTCGACTGCGCTTGTAATAAAAAGAGAAAATAAAATTTTGTGATGCAACCATGTACTTCAGTTGCATAGAAGGTTGGACAACCTCACAAAACACTGAACTACATGTCTTCTTATCCCAACCTTTATCCAAAAATTGTGGCATGCATGCCGAATTTGTTGCTTTAACTGTGAACATTGTTTTTGAAACCTTCACTGGAAAGGTATTAAACAAGTCCACAAAAACTGTGAGAGGCATGCATAAAGAAATTTTCACTATCCTAGTTGCAATATTGGGCCTCAGAGCTTTCTGTACTTCTGTAAAAAGCTCCGCCCTATATGCCTCTGTAACACTAGAATGTGGGTGAGGCCAATCCATTGAATTCCACGCCGGAAGGTCTTGTTTTATTAATACACCATGTGTGTTAGCTTTGTCCAGCAACTGATAAAAATGATCAGTAAAAAATATTCCCGATTGAGCTAGCTCTGTTGCACATCGACCTTGGTATTGTTGTTCTCCTATCGATCCATGCAGAACATCTATAAATCCTAGAATACAATCGATGTTTTGCCATGTCTCATACGATGAAGGATATAAATCTGAAATAAAACAACACAAGAATGTCAATAAGCTAAGAGAGAAAGCTTCATCTTAAAAATACATACACCTCGTAAAGAAAAAAACCACAATAGAAAAATATACAATTAGGCCTGTGTTGCGGAAGATTTTTTGGATAGTCTCACAAGACAAGTTCTTTATGCATGTACACGTGCTGAATCAAAACTTCTTTCACGGATATCTTCCCTTTGGTGATTTTAAAATCTCGTACTCTTCCCTTCCACGATGCCAAGAAAATGTTTTTTGTCTGGGGTCTTTTTCTTTTGCTAGGTTGCATGAGCACCCATGCTCCTTTCAAAACACTAAACCTTTCCCAAGTTCCTTCCGTTTTGACTGTACTTGAATTCTCTACCGACGAAATAGAAGAAGCAGGTCGACAGGGTAAGGATGTTTGGTATAATTCTGCCTTCGTAGCATTATCATCCACAGAGCGTCTTCCACAAGAACGGCCGTGGTTTTGGTTCACCATGGAGATTTTCTGAATCTGTAACAATAGCAAAGTAATGTAACTAAGATAACAATTTGAAGTTTCAAGAAAGAGAAAGTGGGCAGACAGACAGTTGACGAGAAACATCTTACTCTACACCAAATAGGATCAAGGGAGCAGTTTTGGAAAAGAAAGGCTGCTGCACAATGAGGCAATGGTGTAGAATGGTAGACCTTTCGCACGAAAGGCGGCACAACATTTGAAAGTTCAAAGGAAGGTGGAAGCGGGAAGGCCCTTGTCAGATAAAATGTCAGTTTAGATTCTATCTTCTTGTCCAAAGATCTTCTGAGAATAAAAAACCAATCTCCACATTAATGTAGCACGCTTGTACCTACATAAAGTATTGTTTCTTTTTTCTATTCTCTCTTATTTTCGTGAATTTTCAACGTTACGTTGGCCCTCTATTGATTGGTTGAGAGCTTATTTTTCCAAACCGTAAAAGGCCCCAAAATGAGCTCCCTTTTTTCCTAATGGCGTTACTCTCTGAGTAGAGAGGTTAGGATCATTAACCAAGAGAAATGAATCCACCATTACAAATTCTCCAAAAATATTTGATCCATGGGCCTCTCTCTCTCTCTCTCTCTCTCTCTCTCTCTCTCTCTCTCTCTCTCTCTATGTATATATATACATATATATATATACATATACATACATACATACATATATATATATATATATCTACTTTATCAAGTGGTACACTGAGTAACAACTACTTACTACCCTTGGTGTAATTAACAAGCTAAGTCCACCGATAAAACATTCAATTTGTGGTGCTTACAAAGACTTTTTATAGACATTGATAGCATTGGATACAAAGCTTTTTGTTGCATTATGGGCTTTTTAGAGACCTTATAATGTCACAAAAATTTTATTGCTCCTATTGAGTTCTTGGTTTGGAGTCTATGAATTGTAGCTAACCATCACCTTGGTGAACCAGATGGAATAGCTAGCTAAGCTGGATGAATTATGCATTCGAATTGCATCATCATAGCAAATGATATAGAGGAGGATCAAAAGTATAGCATGATCGGTATATTATGTAGAAGAATCTATACAATGCAAAGATAAGACCATTGAACACCAATATCAATGGACCATTCAGGTTGATTGATGTTTATAGAAATGGTTCAACCTAGTTGGCTAAGTTGCAAGATCAAATGAATCCTGAGATGATAGTCATACCAATTCGCCACATCGAGTTTCATGATAGTGTGTAGTCCATAGGTACTTAAGCAGATGCCATGTGGTCGGATCTCTTTATCTCACCTTAACTAAGGATAATCATTGAATTGACAACGAGGTTGTTTTGACCAAGGCATCACATGGAGCACTAAATTTGGTGCTTCTCCAATGAACCGTTCTTGCATGTGGAAGTGAGGATTACTTTGCTTCATTGTATCACAATACAAACACCTATTTCATTAATTTTGGACTTTTTTTGTTGTTTTTGGACGAAGCCCAAAAATCCTTCCCAAATGAAAAGTTTACTTTGTGAAAATATCCTTCCCAAATCAAAATTTTACTTTCTGAAAATATTCTTCCCAAATCAAAAGTTCACTTTGTGGCACTATCATATTCACATAAAAATATTGTTTTTTCAATCTATACTTTTGCACCAACATGCAAGAATTTGAAATAATCCTATATTAGAAATTCTAGCTATACCTAAGTTATTTGTTAATTTAATTATTTTTAATATTTTTCCTTGACGTGATAAATTTATAAATCCATGAAAGGAGACTTAAATATTTCATGAAAATAACATTGTCACTCACAATATGCACAAAATTTTTAAAACTTTTAATAAATAGAAAAAAGACATGATGCCATAAGACCCAAGTTTTGTATTGAACCAAAGAATTATAATAGCAATTATAGCTATCATTATATGTTTACATTGAGAGACGTTGCTCTCAGCTAGAGTCTTTGTATCCAAAATGATATAGATTGAACCTATGTTTACAATTTAAATTGTTGCTCTTAAAGAGCCTCAATTCGTGCCATCTGCATAATTTGACTCCCCATTGTCTTATTGCTCAATGTCACGATAGTCCCTTGCCAAGTGCCATTTGCATTAACTCCCACTTGTCTTGCCAAGCCTTGCCCCTTGGGTGCATTGACTCCCCATTGTCTTATTGCTCAATGTGACAGTCCCTTGCCAGGTGCCATCTGCATTAACTCCCTATTGTCTTGCCAAGCCTTGACCCTTGGGTGACATCCAGTGCATATTTTGACTCTCATTTGACATAGGAGGTGATGACTCTGATTATAATTGTCTTGAATTGGCTTCTTGCCTAGTACCCTCATTTGACATAGGAGGTGATGACTCTGATTATAATTGTCTTGAATTGGCTTCCTGCCTAGGAGGTGATGACTCTGATTATAATTGTCTTGAATTGGCTTCTTGCCTAGGAGGTGATGCCTCTGATTATAATTGTCTTGAATTGGCTTCTTCAATGGACTTCAATACAAAGCTTTAATCATGGACATTCTTCATTTGCGCTGTCTCCTTCTACTTCCTCCACGGCGAGCATCCTTAAAAATTTGTGTATATGCAAAATACTTTGCTATGGTATTTTTATTTTTCCTTCTACCTCATATCCCATGCGCTTCTTTGATTTCTTTGCCCTTGAATGCCAAGACACTATGATTGTCTCCGTCGAAACTTGAGAGACCGCTTCATCATTTGGGACCCACTCCTTCATTATACAATTAGCATACAATGTGTTGTTATCCATATTCTCCTTCCTGCCCTTTGGCTCATACCATACCGCTGTAAATGTTGTAGCTCTCCCTTGGTCATCTCTTTGCACATCAACTACTTTTGCAACCCAAAACTTCACATTCTCATATTCATCATCCGATGGCCGAACCACAACAAAACAATCGACCTCTATATCTACTTGTGGCATTAACTCTCTCTTCTTCGGTCCACAATATGGACATGGGAGTAATGATACAAATTCATTTTCAAAGACTAGAGCTAGGCGCAAATCGTTATGAACATTTGGCCAAAACATATTGCATTCTTCCTTGACATCCTTTGAGCCTCGCATTCTCTCAAGGTCCTTTATTAAATTTCGTGTCTTGTTAATTACAATGGTAGTGTGCTCTCCAAGTAGGCTTCGAATCAGGATATCTCTGGAGCATTTCCTCTTTGTATGTAATAAATGCTTTTAATCCTTCTATTTCACAATTAGACCTCTCATTGAATTCTTGTATAGGAGCCCATGTTGGATACCTTTCCTTGCTAGGAATTGAAGTTAAGAGACTGTAAGGTTCTTCAAGTTCCCATTTTGTATCATGAGAACACTATTGCCATTGCATTATGGGTTTTTCATCTTTTTTTTTAAAAAAAAAGTAGTGTGGATTGGTATGACTGTCAATGCATCACCACCTGTTTGTATGAAAGGTAGAATGAAGCTCTTCCAATCATACATTCTTTCGAGCCTCTCACATACTGTACTTTCCTTACGACCACCAACTTGCCTGCCACATCTTCTTACCAAGTCATCTATTGTCTCCACATCCTTGCATTTAAGCTCCCTTGAGACTATGCTAAAAACCTGATCGATATCCTCATGTGTATGCCCAACATACAAAAATCCACATTCGACCTCATTGAAGATTCGATGAGCAACTAGCATGGAGCAGAATGCAAACATGAGTACATTCTTATTTTCTCGCCAACAATTATCAGCTTGTATTCTCAAAGTCGGTGGTAGGCAACCTTTTTTTGCATGTACATTGTGAATTGCCTTCATAATAGATGTTACAACTTGATTGCTATCATGTAGATGCAAGGAATCAATCCATATATCTGCAAAGCACTTAATTCCATACACTAACACTCCACATAGATGTGTCTTTAGAAAGTGCTTTCCTTGTAATTTAGGTGGAGTGGCAACAAAACGAGGCAATTTGTTGTATTCTGATCCATGCCATCTACAATAAGGCACATGTAGTCATCGGGATGCGAAATAGCTTGCTCCTTCCAAAATGCATATTTTTGTCTCGAATGTCAAATAAGGTCATGATGAGATTTTCAGTTTTTTTTGTATAATTCCCTTTGATTTGGACATGTTCCACTCTCAATCGCTCACTTTAAATCATCACAAACATTGCACTTTGACATTTTTTGCCTCCTTGGGATTTTAACATATCCAAAGTTCTTCTTCCAAAGAGTATACAAAGTATGAGAAGAAGCTACGGCATCCCCTCTTTGCCTTTGCTTTTCTGCAATAGAGTCAAATACTTTGAGCTTTGTCAAGCCCATTGGAAGGTGCATTTTAGTGATCGCATCACCGTTAGGGAGTTTGGTAGATATATGGGGTTGAGGTAAAGCATTTTCATGTATGAAGTCTTGCAAAATTGCTTCTGGCCTGACAGTTGAGATTCTTGATTTGGACCTTCCTCTATTACCGTGAATGCTAAATTTGTTGCCACCCTTTGCCTTGGTGACTAAATCCCAATATGTACCATGGGATAATCCAGTAATATTGCGATATGCCTTATTGCAAATCTTTTTTCCATTTACGAGAGGTTTTACCTTTTGTCTTGAACTTAGCCTTTTATTGCCATTCTAAAGAAAATAAGAGAGACTTGTGACAAGGTATTCATTTCTTTCGCTTCCTCTTCTTTGCCACATGTGTCCTCTACATTCCCTGATGTCTGCAAGATCAATGAAGCGCATACATCTTCGCTTGCAACATAGATATCCCAATGCATTTAACATGTTCTCCTCCTTCATTACTCTCTTCCTCTTTGGTTGCTTTTGTGGATCTGCCTGGATTTGCTTTCTCTTCATGCATATGTATGACCGTTTTCGTTCCTCATGCACATTGTTATCTGTATTTATGCACTTCTTCTCCTCACATTTGTTTGTAACCAAGCATCCATGATTGGTCGTTGCATCCTTGGCCATATCACAATCAAAGTTAAATATTGAATAATCCTCTGTTGATCTCATTCTCGTTTTTAACATACTCTTAGGACCATTCAATGAATTCAATATTCTACGAGAGTATTGAGAACCTTGAAACTCTTCCACTCTTGAGAGAACATCGCTCATTGGGACATCTTGCATGGCTTTCACAAATCCACAAGCTTGATTGACACCAGGTTTGTTAATATGCATGAACTCATCCACCACACTTGACAAGACATCGCTATTGAAACCTTTGCCCTTCTCACTGTGCAAGAATTCATCCACCCCAGATAAGGCTTCACTTCTAAAATCATTTTGTTTCTCAGAACCAATGAACTCATCCACTCCAGATAAGATGTCACTTCTATAATTGAGTACATTGAAATCATCTACATTTGAAGTGATAGAGCCTGGCACATGGGCACGCTTTTTAGGTCCTTTGATATTGTAGTATACCTTGTCTTTATCATTGAAAACCACATGCCTCTTTCTCATGTTTAAAAATTGCATGCTCCACCTCATATTCTTGCCTACCTCATAGTAGGGATCACATAAGGATGTTATGTTATCAACCATACCATCTTCAGTGACTTTTAGAATCCTCATCTGTGCAAATGACCATTGCTCCACTTGTTCAAATCCCAATACTTCACCTTTTGCTACAGTCTTATTCACAAATGATCTCATTTGTAAAATGTCCCCTATAGTAAAATCCAAGGTGGTGCACTTTGTATTCTTGATAATGTTTGTTGCATAAGTCTCATCTTTGTCCCATGCTACAAATGATTTTTTGGATGTATTGTAGGGCATAACATCTCCAAGTGTTTCCATATCTCCACATTTATACTTTAGCTCAACATGTGCGCTAAGAATCTTTGATATAGTAACTACCACCTTATCTTCGCCAAGTCTTCGAAAGTGGCAAACTGAATTGGGATCACTATCATGGATTGTAGCAAATGCAACTACTTCTCTTTTGCTACATAAAATCACATCCATCCCTGGAACAAAATCTATAGCCATCTCCTTTGTGAGAGTCCTTTGCAAGCAAGCTGCAGTAGCAACAATTACATAAATATTAGTCTCTTTTTAATAATCTACTCATTTATTATAATTTTTAATTAGTACTTAATTTATTGGTGGGAGAAGTTATCCGATCAAGTACTCATCAGATGGACATGCCAAGTTATCCTTTGCATGGTTGATCAAGCATTAAATACTATTTTTACTCCAATGTCATGCACATCCATAAAAAAACACGATGCTAGGTATGTTATCCGATTCAGTAGTTATGGGATGGGTGCGCCACATTGCATGTAAGTCAATTCCACCTAGTTGAAGGTGTGTGCAAAGTATTATGCCCATCAGATATGCTTTGCATTGTCGATCAAGCATAAAATACCATTTTTGCTTTAGTGTCATGCACAACCATAAAAAAACACGTCCTAGGTGTGTTATTCAAACAAGTACTTCTCAGATGGGGGCTCCACTTTGCACGCAAGTCCGTTTCAACTAGGTTGAGGTTCATTCAAAGTATTGTGACCATCAGATATGCTTTTCATGGCCGATCATGCATTATACACCATTTTTTCCCTAGTGATATGCACATCCGCAGAAAAACACGGTGTAGGAAAAGTATTATGCCCATCAGATATGCTTTGCACAGTTGATCGAGCATTAAATACCATTTTTGCCTTGGTGTCATGCATATCCATAAAAAAACACACTACTAGGTATGTTCTCCGATCAAGTACTTATGGGATGGGCTTGCCACTTTGCATGTAAGTCAATTCCACCTTGTTTAAGGTGTGTGCAAAATATTGTGCCCATCGGACATGCTTTGCATTGTCGATGAAGCATAAAACACCATTTTTCCTCTAGTGTAATGCACAACCATATAAAAACACGATCCTAGGTGTGTTATTCAAACAAGTACTTATCAGATGGGGGCTCCCCTTTGCACGCAAGTATCTTTCAACTAGGTTGAGGTGCGTGCAAAGTATTGTAACCATTGGATATGCTTTCCATGGTCGATCACGCATTGTACACCGTTTTTCCTGTAGTGATATGCACATCCGCAAAAAACACGCCCTTAGGCATGTTATCTGACCAAGCACTTATCGGATGGGTGTGCCCCTTTGAGAACATTTCAATACCACCTAGGCTAAGGCATAGGAAAACTATTGTGCCCATCGGATATCCTTTGCATGGTCGATCGAGCATTAAATACCATTTTTACCTTAGTGTCATGCACATCCGTAAAAAAACACGCTCCTAGGTGTGTTATCCGATCAAGTACTTATGCGATGGGAATGCCACTTTCCATGTAAGTCAATTCCACCTAGTTGAAGGTATGTGCAAATTATTGTGCCCATCAGATATGCTTTGCATTGTCGATCAAGCATAAAACAATGTTTTTGCCTTAGTGTCATGCACAACCATAGAAAAACACGGTCCTAGGTGTGTTGATCAAACAAGTACTTATCGGATGGGGGCTCCACTTTGCACACAAGTCTGTTTCAACTAGGTTGAGGTGTGTGCAAAGTATTGTCACCATCGAATATGCTTAGCATGGTTGATTACGCATTATACAACATTTTCCCGGTAGTGATATGCACATCCACAAAAAAACATGCCCTTAGGTATGTTATCTGACCAAGTACTTATCGGATGGGTGTGCGTCTTTGAGAACATTTCAATACCACCTAGGTTAAGGTGTAGGAAAAGTATTGTGACCATCGGATATGCTTTGCATGGTCGATCGAGCATTAACTACCATTTTTGCCTTAGTGTCATGCACATCCGTAAAAAAAAATGCTGCTAGGTGTGTTATCCGATCAAGTACTTATGCGATGGGAATGCCACTTTGCATGCAAGTTAATTCCACCTAGTTGAAGGTTTGTGCAAAGTATTGTGCCCATCGGATATGCTTTGCATTGTCGATCAAGCATAAAACACCATTTTTGCCTTAGTGTCATGCACAACCATAAAAAAACACGGTCCTAGGCGTGTTAATCAAACAAGTACTTATCGGATGGGGGCTCCACTTTGCACGCAAGTCCGTTTCAATTAGTTGAGATGCGTGCAATGTATTGTCACCATTGGATATGCTCTGCATGGTCGATTACGCATTATACAATGTTTTTCCCGTAGTGATATGCACATCCGCAAAAAAACACACCCTTAGGTATGTTATCTGACCAAGTACTTATCGGATGGGTGTGCCTCTTTGAGAAAATTTCAATAACACCTAGGTTAAGGGGTAGGAAAAGTATTGTGCCCATCGGATATGCTTTGCATGGTTGATCGAGCATTAAATACCATTTTTGCCTTAGTGTCACGCACATCCGAAAAAAATATGCTGCTAGGTGTGTTATCCAATCAAGTACTTATGCGATGGGAATGCCACTTTGCATGTACATCAAGTCCACCTAGTTGAAGGTGTGTGCAAATTATTGTGCCCATCGGATATGCTTTGCACTGTCGATCAAGCATAAAATACCATTTTTGCCTTAATGTCATGCACAACCATAAGAGAACACAGTCCTAGGTGTGTTATTCAAACAAGTACATATCGGATGGGGGCTCCACTTTGCACACAAGTCCGTTTCAACTAGGTTGAGGTGCGTGCAGAGTATTGTCACCATCGGATATGCTTTGCATGGTCGATCACACATTATACAATGTTTTTTCAGTAGTGATATGCACATCTGCAAAAAAACACGACTTTAGGTATGTTATCTGACCAAGTACTTATCGGATGGGCATGCCTCTTTGAGAAAATTTCAATACCACCTAGGTTAAGGCATAGGAAAAGTATTGTGCCCATCGGATATGCTTTGCATGGTCGATCAAGCATTAAATACCATTTTTGCCTTAGTGTCATGCACATCCATAAAAAAACACGCTACTAGGTGTGTTATCCAATCAAGTACTTATGCGATGGGAATGCCACTTTCCAGGTCGATTCCAATTAGTTGAATGTGTGTGCAAAGTATTGTGCCCATCGGATATGCTTTGCATTGTTGATCAAGCATAAAACAATGTTTTTGTCTTAGTGTCATGCACAACCATAAAAAAGCACGGTCCTAGGTGTGTTAATCAAATAAGTACTTATCAGATGGGGCTTCCACTTTGCACGCGAGTCTGTTTCAACTAGGTTGAGATGGTGCAAAGTATTGTCACCATCGGATATGCTCTGCATGGTCGATTATGCATTATACAACGTTTTTCCAGTAGTGATATGCACATTCGCAAAAAAACATGCCCTTAGGTATGTTATCTGACAAAGTACTGATATGATGGGTGTGCCTCTTTGGGAACATTTAAATACCACCTAGGTTAAGGCATAGGAAAAGTATTGTGCCCATCAGATATGCTTTGCATGGTCAATCGAGCATTAAATACCATTTTTGCCTTAGTGTCATGCACATCCGTAAAAAAACACACTGCTAGTGTGTTATCCGATCAAGTACTTATGCGATGGGAATGCCACTTTGCATGTAAGTTAATTCCACCTAGTTGAAGGTGTGTGCAAAGTATTGTGCCCATCGGATATGCTTTGCATTGTCGATCAAGCATAAAACACCGTTTTTGCTTTAGTGTCATGCACAACCATAAAAAAACACGGTCCTAGGTGTGTTAATCAAACAAGTACTTATCGGATGGGGGCTCCACTTTGCACGCAAGAAAGTTTCAACTAGTTTAAGATGCGTGCAAAGTATTGTCACCATCGTATATGCTCTGCATCGTCGATTACACATTATACAACGTTTTTCCCCTAGTGATATGCACATCTGCAAAAAAACACGCCTTTAGGTAGGTTATCTGACCAAGTACTTATCGGATGGGTCTGCCTCTTTGAGAACATTTCAATACCACCTAGGTTAAGGCATACGAAAAGTATTGTGCCCATTAGATATGCTTTGCATGGTCGATCAAGCATTAAATACCATTTTTGCCTTAGTGTCATGCACATCCAGAAAAAAACATGCTGCTAGGTGTGTTATCCGATCAAGTACTTATGCGATGGGAATGCCACTTTGCATGTAAGTCAATTCCACCTAGTTGAAGGTTTTTGCAAAGTATTGTGCCCATTGGATATGCTTTGCATTGTCGATCAAGCATAAAACACTGTTTTCGCCTTAGTGTCATGCACAACCATAAAAGAACAGGTCCTAGGTGTGTTATTCAAACAAGTACTTATCGGATGGGGGCTCCACTTTGCACGCAAGTCCGTTTCAACTAGGAAACTAGGTTGAGGTGCATGCAAAGTATTGTCAGCATCGGATACGCTTTGCATGGTCAATCACGCATTATACAATGTTTTTCCCGTAGTGATATGCACATCTGCAAAAAAACACACCCTTAGGTATGTTACCTAACCAAGTACTTATCGGATGGGTGTGCCTCTTTGAGAACATTTCAATACCACCTAGGTTAAGGCATATGAAATGTATTTTTCCCATCGGATATGCTTTGCATGTTCGATCGAGCATTAAATACCATTTTTGCCTTAGTATCATGCACATCCATAAAAAAACACACTGCTAGGTGTGTTATCGGATCAAGTACTTATGCGATGGGAATGCCACTTTGCATGTAATTCAATTCCAATTAGTTGAAGGTCTGTGCAAATTATTGTGTCCATCGGATATGCTTTGCATTGTGGATCAATCATGAAACACCTTTTTTGCCTTAGTGTAATGCACAACCATAAAAAACACGGTCCTAGGTGAGTTATTCGAACAAGTACTTATCAGATGGGGGCTCCACTTTGCACACAAGTATCTTTCAACTAGGTTGAGGTGCATGCAAAGTATTGTCACCATTGCATATGCTTTGTATGGCCGATCACGCATTATACACCGTTTTTTCCCTAGTGATATGCACATCCGCAAAAAAACATGCCCTTACGTGTGTTATCTGACCAAGTACTTATAGGATGGGTGTGCCTCTTTGAGAACATTTCAATACCACCTAGTTTGAGGTGTAGGAAAATTTTTGTGCCCATCGGATATCCTTTGCATGGTTGATCAAGCATTAAATACGATTTTTGCCTTAGTGTCATGCACATGTGAAAAAAAGACGCTGCTAGGTATGTTATCCGATCAAGCACTTATGGGATGGGCGTGCCACTTTGCATGTAAGTTAATTTTACCTAGTTGAAGGTTTGTGCAAAGTATTGTGCCTATCGGATATGCTTTCCATCGTCGATCAAGTATAAAACACCATTTTTACCTTAGTGTCATGCACAACCATAAAAAAACACGGTCCTAGGTGTGTTATTCAAACAAGTACTTATCAGATGAGGGCTCCAATTTGCACGCAAGTCTGTTTCAACTAGGTTGAGATGTGTGCAAAGTATTGTCACCATCAGATATGCTTTGCATGGTCAATCATGCATTATACAACGTTTTTTCGATAGTGATATGCACATCCGTAAAAAAACACGCGCTTAGGTATGTGTTCTGACCAAGTACTTATCGGATGGGTGTGCCTCTTTCAGAACATTTCAATACCACCTAGGTTAAGGCACAAGAAAAGTATTGTGCCCAACGGATATGCTTTGCATGGTCGATCGAGCATTAAATACCATTTTTGCCATAGTGTCATGCACATCTATAAAAAAACACGCTGCTAGGTGTGTTATCAGATTAAGTACTTATGCGATGGGAATGCCACTTTACATGTAAGTCAATTCCACACAGTTGAAGGTGTGTGCAAAGTATTGTGCCCATCGGATATGCTTGCATTGTCGATCAAGCATAAAACACCATTTTTGACTTTGTGTCATGCACAACCATAAAAAAACACGGTCGTAGGTGTGTTATTCAAACAAGTACTTATCGGATGGGGGCTCCACTTTGTATGCAAGTCCTTTTAGACTAGGTTGAGGTGCATGCAAAGTATTGTCACCATCGAATATGCTTTGAATGGTCGATCACGCATTATACAACATTTTTCTTGTAGTGATATGCACATCTACAAAAAAACACGCCCTTAGGTATGTTATTTGACCAAGTACTTATCCGATGGATGTGCCCCTTTAAGAACATTTCAATGCCACCTAGGTTAAGGAATAGGAAAATTATCGTGCCCATCGAATATCCTTTGCATGGTCGATCGAGCATTAAATACCATTTTTGCCTTATTGTCATGCACATCCGTAAAAAAACACGCTGCAAGATGTGTTATCCGATCATGTACTTATGAGATGGGAATGCCACCTTGCATGTAAGTCAATTCCACCTAGTTGAAGGTCTGTGCAAAGTATTGTGCCCATCGGATATGCTTTGCATTGTCGATCAAGCATAAAACACTGCCTTAGTGTCATGCACAACCATAAAAAAACACGGTCCTAGGTGTGTTAATCAAACAAGTACTTATTGGATGGGGGCTCCACTTTGCATGAAAGTCTGTTTCAACTAGTTTTAGATGCATGCAAAGTATTAACACCATCGGATATGCTCTGCATGGTCGATTACGCATTATATAATGTTTTTCTGGTAGTGATATGCACATCCGCAAAAAAACACGCCCTTAGTATGTTATTTGACCAAGTACTTATCGGATGGGTGTGCCTCTTTGAGAACATTTCAATACCACCTAGTCAAGGCATAGGAAAATTATTGTGCCCATCGGATATCCTTTGCATGGTCGATCGAGCATTAAATACCATTTTTGCCTTAGTGTCCTTCACATCCGTTAAAAAACACACTGCTAGGTGTGTTATCCGATCAAGTACTTATGCAATGGGAATGCCACTTTGCATGTAATTCAATTCCACCCAATTGAAGGTGTGTGCAAAGTATTGTGCCCATTGGATATGCTTTGCATTGTGGATCAAGCATAAAACATCATTTTTGCCTTAGTGTCATGCACAACCATAAAAAAACATGGTCCTAGGTGTGTTATTCAAACAAGTACTTATCAGATGGGGTGTCCACTTTGCACGCAAGTCTATTTCAACTAGGTTGAGGTGTGTGCAATGTATTGTCACCATCACATATGCTTTTCATGGCCGATCATGCATTATACACCGTTTTTCTCCTAGTGATATGCACATCCGCAAAGAAACACACCCTTAGGTGTGTTATCTGACCAACTACTTATCGGATGGGTGTGCCTCTTTGAGAACATTTCAATACCACATAGGTTGAGGCATAGGAAAAGTGTTGTGCCCATCAGATATCCTTTGCATGGTCGATCGAGCATTAAATACTATTTTTGCTCGTGTCATGCACGTCCGTAAAAAAACACACTGCTAGGTGTGTTATCCAATCAAGTACTTATGCAATGGGAATACCACTTTGCATGTAAGTCAATTCCACGTAGTTGAAGGTGTGTGCAAAGTATTGTTCCCATAGGATATGCTTTGCATTGTCGATCAAGCATAAAACAACGTTTTTGCCCTAGTGTCATGCACAACCATATTAAAACACGGTCCTACGTGTGTTATTCAAACAAGTACTTATTGGATGGGGGCTCCACTTTGCACGCAAGTCCATTTCAACTAGGTTGAGGTGCGTGCTTAGTATTGTCACCATCGGATATGCTTTGCATGGTCGATCACACATTATACACCGTTTTTCCCCTAGTGATATGCACATTCGCAAAAAAACACGCCCTTAGGTGAGTTATCTGACCAAGTACTTATCGGATGGGTGTGCCTCTTTGAGAAAATTTCAATACCACCTAGGTTGAGGGGTAAGAAAAGTGTTGTGCCCATCGGATATCCTTTGCATGGTCGATTGAGCATTAAATACTATTTTTGCTCTAGTGTCATGCACATCCGTAAAAAAACACGCTACTAAGTATGTTATCTAATCAAGCACTTATGGGATGGGCGTGCCACTTTGCATGTAAGTCAATTCCACCTAGTTGAAGGTGTGTGCAAAGTATTGTGCCCATCGGATATGCTTTGCATTGTCGATCAAGCATAAAACACCGTTTTTGCCTTAGTTCAAGCACATTTGTAAAAAAACACGGTCCTAGGTGTGTGATCGGATCAAGTACTTATCTAACCGACACGCCACGATTGATGTAACTCAATAACACATAGGTTGAGGTGGGTGCAAAGTATTTTGCCCATCGGATGTACTTTGCATAGTATATCATGTATTAAACTCCATTTGTGCCTCAATGTCATGCACAACCATAAAAAAACACGATTTTAGGTGTGTTATCCAACCAACTGCTTATTAGATGGGTGTACCACTTTGCACGCAATGAAATACCACAATTGTTGAGACTCATGCAAAGTATGGTGCCCATCGGATATGCTTTGCATTGTCGAACAAGCATTAAACACTGTTTTAGCCTTAGTGTCATGCACAATCGTCAAAAAACGCGGTCCTAGATGTGTTATTCGACTAAGTACTTATGGGATGGGCACACCACTTTACATGTAAGTCAATAATACCTAGGTTGAGATGTGTGCAAAGTATTGTGAGGATCGGATATGTGTTGCATTGTCGATTAGTGTCATGGACAACAACTAATAAAAAACATGGTCCTAGGTGTGATATTCTAAAAAGTACTTGTCAGATGGGGGGGGCACTTTGCAAGAAAGTAAATTTCAACTAGATTGATGTGCGTGCATAGTATTGTGTCTATCGGTTATGCTTTGCATGGGGGATCACACATTATACACCATTTTCCCCCTAGTGTTATGCACATCTGTCAAAGAACACACTCTTAGGTGTATTATCATACCAAGTACTTATTGAATGGGCGTTCCACTTTGCATGGAACACCATACCACCGCTTTTGAGGCACGTGCAAAGTATTGTGCCCATTGGATATGCTTTACATGGTAGATTGAGTATTAAATACCGTTTTTGCCTTGGTGTCATGTAGAAGCATCAAAAAACACGATCCTAGGTGTATTTTTCAAACAAGTACTTATCGGATGGGGATGCCACTTTGCACACGATTCAATACTGCCTAGGTTTTATGAATGCCAAAGATGTGGAAGCTACAGCTGTCTTTACTAATAGCCGAAGCCTTGATATATCCTATGCACTGCAAATATACGAGGCTTTGAGAGATGGAAAGAAACCTGTGGCAAGCAATGTGGTCCTGCGCCCGATAATGTTTTGTCCAATCAAAAATAGCTTTCTGGATCAAATAACATTTATAGGGCCTACACATTTCGAGGAAACCTTCAATCGATTCTTTAAAGACACTCTTAAAAATATTCCACATGAACAAGGCGAGGAGGCACAAGGTGAGGATATGCTAAAGGAAGCAAAGAAGGAATTCCTCCTTCATTGCAGATTCTAGCCCATTGATGGTCAACATTGGGCTTGTGCTTGTAATCAGATCGCAAAAGAAGCAAAGGAGGTCACAAGACTCACTTCAGAACAATTTGCAAAGATAAGTTCATTTCATTATTATCTTACAACAATCTGTATATTCAAGCATGAGATCAAGTATTTGATTGAGTCCGAAAGACTTAATCATTATGTCCATGGAAAGCGTAAGATATCCTCAACATCAGAGGTCTTATAGAAGGCAAGGGTTATATGGACAACATTTGGTTCTCCAAATCCTGATTTGAAGCAAAAGGTCACAAAAGCAGACGCCGACACACTCACAAACTTCTATACTTCTTTGAGTGCAGTTGTGCCTAGGGGAACTTAAGAGCAAGAAGAAAATATGACAAGCCTCAAGGTGGTGAGGAACAGATATGCCAACTACACTTCTATCATATTTCGTCCTATTGAAGTGTTCAATGAGACGCTTGAAACGTGCATTGCTTGTGAGCTTGGACAGTTGACCTATGAAGCTCCTTTGTTTATCTCTAGAAAGTCAAAGGTAATGGACAAGAAGGAGTTGACGACAAGGATGTGGAGGCCTATAAAGTACTTACCTGACAAGTATGCATCCATGGCAGCACAAAAACTTTTAAAGAAAGAATAGTTTTTTGGAAAGAAAGACAAAGACCACTGCATGGAAGAATGCATCAATGTATAGGTGAGGTGTGATGTAGTGCATAGTGCCATTAAGTATTTGCTGTTAGAGAAACAAATTCCACTTAGTCATTGTAACATTGACTATAATGTGGTCAAGCATATAGCTTCTTTGTCAACACCCAAGGTAAAGCTATGGGCAAACAGGTGGATTAAAAAGGATGAAGATGGGTCAGAAATAGTAACCTCTTACATGAGAAAAGAAATCCCACAACGGGTGGTTGCATATGCGAAAAGATTAATCAGCGAGATAAGGATGCCGACAAATATGCACCAAAGCTTTCAATTCAATGTAGAGGTTACGGCAGAGTCTAGAAAGCTTGTGAACTTTAGGGGAGTTTCAGAAGATGACTTCATCAAGAATGAGTCAGCATGGGACAAGCCACAACTATTCTTTATCAATGAAGTTTCTAGCGATGATATCCATAACTTCATTGATAGAATAGTATATACCACCATTAGTAAAGTGGCAATTTGCAACATTGTCATTTTTGTTGATAAAAAAGACAAAGAAGCCATGCAAGTTACTCTAGACCGAGCATATTCATCAGATTTGAAGATCTATAGTGGTGTTCATGCAGCAAAGAGAGGCAAGAGAGAATGTGGCATAGCGATTCAATCTCTTGAATGATTCTTCTTGTGTATGCGGAGTCCCAACCCTGATCACTCCTTACAAAAGAACATAAGAGGGAATTCAAATAATTTGAGATTGATGCTAGAAGAGCAAGATATTCCCAGGTCCATACATTATCAAAAAAACAACTATGGAAGTCCTGCAAAAAGCGGGAGTCTCTTGCTTACCATCATGGAGAATTTGCTACCAACAAGTTGGGAGGTCACGTTGTGCAGAATGGGATATTTATTTGAAGATCTCCTCAGAACAGGCAACTCCACAAATATTATTGAAAACAAGCATTTCATGGCTTATTTTCAGCTTCAAGTAGATCTAACCATAGGCTATGAAAAAGAGATAGAGCATAAGGAGACTGATGACATGGATGATGACCTTGAAGATCATAATGTCCCAGTTGATGATGATGAAAAGATGGACTTACATGACCCGTTCAAAGAGAGGTTGGTGGATGAAGAGAAAGATGATGATGCCTTCTTTGATAATTATGGCTCGCAAGGTTATGTAAAAAGGCCACTACGATAATACTTAGCGGTATGAATTCTCTATTTCTTAACTAAATAGAATTTATTAAATAAGATTTAAATTTAAAGATAATGAATCTAATCTCTCATATTTGTTTACAGCCAATAGAGGGAGAAGAAATGGATGAAGTCAATATGGAGGCACTTCCTTCTACTTCAGCAATGCAACCACCTCTAAATTTGATTGAAGAATCCCATGAGCACAAGAGCTTTAAAGACACCATGGAAAAGCAGAATGACTGCAAACATAGAATACAAGCTATGACAGAGACCCATTCCGCAAATTTAGCTGCATTGGATAAAATGGAAAGCTCATTTGAAGTTAGAATCGTTTTGAAACGAGAACCTCAGTATTTGAGCTTTGGTAGAGAGGAGGATTCAATCCTCTCTAATCCTTTAAAAGAGGTTAATGACAATGTTATCCTGGCCATGCTCAGGTACCGTTTGTTTATTTGTTCCTACTTCAATGAGCTAACATTTGTTTATTTGTTTATAGTGTAGTTATATCTCAATTTCCTAGTGCAGAATGCAAATCAATTCTATGAGCTAACGTTTGTTTATTTCTTGGTGCAGTGTAGTTATTTCTCAGCTTCCTACTGTAGTGCAAAATCGTGTCTACATGCTCAATGCTCTCCTTTCTTCTATTCTTAGCTCTCCTCAAAAGACTATAGAAGATGTTTGTACCTGGTTAAGCCCTTTGAATTTAGATGGGGTGCGAGTCATGTTTATGCCTTATCATGAGGAGTAAGTATCAACTCCAATCTTATTTTTACTATTTCTTTGGCAAGTTTGTGTAAAACAATAATCATTTTTATTTTGGTTGTGTAGCTCACATTGGAGTCTGATCGCTTGGGACCTTGAAGTCAACCGTTTGTGGTTTATGAATTCAATGGAAAGCTATTATGCCAACTCCCCAAGGTAATTATTCTCTTAATATTTTTGTTACTTTCTTATTTTGTATCTTATGATCATGACATATTAATATATTTAATATGTCATGATGGACAGTGCTGCATATCAGCTAGTATCTACTGTCAGAACAACCACGGAGCAACAAGACCAAGTAGAATTCAAACGATGTCTACCAATGGAGCAAAAAGATGGGCACAGCTGTGGGTGGAGAGTTGCCTACAACTGCATGTTGTTTCTTAGAGGGATTTTTGATTTGGAGTTACTACTCAAAATGGAATCATATACAGAAGCCGATCTACTAGTGTTTTGGGCTGAGAGTATTCAGCGTCTAATTGCTACCATTGGGAAACAACCTGAAAATATGACTACATTGCAGCATGTATAAAACCTTATCTTTATACTTGTATGCTTGTTCAAGCCTTTAATTGGGATGTGTAAATCTCATAACTTTTTTATATTTTCCTCCAAGAGGAGAAGAGACGGAGTCTAATGAAAGCATGCTATCTTTATAATTCTATGATTATTTAAACCTTTATTTTTATTTGGGATGTGTAAATCTCATAACTTTTTAAATTTTTCCTCCAAGAGGAGGAGAGACTCACTCTAATGAAAGCATGTATGAAACCTTATCTATATACTTCTATGCAGTCTAATGAAAAAACCATTATTAATGTTGGGGAACAACCTAAAAATATGACTACATTGCAGCATGTATGAAATCTTATCTTTATATTTCTATGCTTGTTTAAGCCTTTATTTGGGATGTGTACATCTCATAACTTTTTTATATTTTTATAGTAGAAGGAGGATGTAGAAGACATAGCAAGTGAAGAAGAATACGATGTAGACTACTCTCTCAATAAGATGAGCCATGAAAATATGACTCTATTGCAGCAGATTGGAAGTTCATTCACCACTATGTTGTTAATTTTACAACCTCCTCATTTTTTTGAATTTGGTGAAGAAGAGATTTTAATCCTCTTGAATCCTAAGAAAGAGGTTAATGTCAAAGTCATTACAAACATCCTCAGGTTTGATGCAGCCTTTTCCTTGGCTTTATACTTTGCTTATTTTGATTAAACCCAAGAAGCTAATACTTTTTTTTTAAATATAGTAATGTTATAGCAAATTTCCCTCAAAATATACAAAGTGTTTCATATATGCTCGATCCTCTTATTTCGGAAGTACTTAGCAACAAAGAAGAAACCATAGAGGATGTTTGCAAGAGCACATTCCTATGAATGAGGCACGAGTTATCTTTACAGCATATTATGAGAAGTAAGCATCAAACCCTACTTGTTTTTTCTATTGCATTGCTAGAATTGTCTCAAACACAGTAATTATTCTTTATTGATAATGCAGCTCACATTGGAGTTTGGTAGTCGTGGACATCTTTGCTAAGAAGTGCTTCTTTGACAACTCAATGACATCCATCCATGGCACTATGTTAGAGTAAGTATAAACTACACTTGTTGTCACTTCTGGACATGTAGATTGATATGCAATGCACATATTCACTGTTGTTATATGTTTTGATGTGCAGATCGACTCAAAAGTTAGTAGGTGCTATCAACATAGTAATGCAGCAATGTGACTTGGCACAACAAATAGAGTATATAACATGTCAGGTATCACATCAAGAGGATAGCCACATCTATAATTGTGGATGGAGGGTGGGCTACAATTGCTTTGTGGTACTTGGTCAAATTTTTGAGATACAAAATGACACCACACTGTCAACATATATGGATTTGCATCTCTATGCATTTATAACATGTACCATTCGAGCAATTATTAAGGGCGACATTATGGACCCTCCCACAAGGCAAATAGATAATGGCTTAGAGGAGTGCGAAATGAATGCCTTCAAAGAGTCAAAGGGGATAGAAGACCTCAACTCTACAAACATGGCTTCATTGGAAGAATTGGGAAGCTCTTTTAATGTTAGGGTTATGATTCAACATAGACCTCATTATCTTGAATTTGGGGAAGAGGAGATTTCAATCCTCTCTAGAGCTTCAAATGAGGTCAATAACAACATTATGATGGCCATTCTCAGGTTTGATACAAACTTTTTCTCTGCTTGATAATTCAATATTTTGATTAAATCTAATAAGCTAATATTCATTTATTTGTTGGTGCAGTATAGTTATCTCATGATTTTGTAGAGCCGTACAAAACCGTGTGTATATGCTGGATTCCCTCCTTTCTCCTATACTTAGCGATAGCAGAAAGACGATAGCCGATGTTTGTAAATGGTTATAGCCTTTACATTTACATGGCATGCGAGTCCTATTTATGGCATATCACAAGATGTAAGTATCATGGCAACCTTTATTTTCATCTTATACTAGCAACATTGTGTTAAATAATAATGGTTCTTAATTATTCGTGTAGGGAACATTGGAATCTAGTGGTTTGGGACCTTGAAGACAACTATTGTTGGTTTGTCAACTCGATTGCAAGCTTTCATGGCTCAATGCAAACGTAAGTATTCTATTAATCTGTTGTTACTTCTATATTATGTACCTTATGTAATAGACACACTAAGTTTTTTTAATATGTCATGATGAGCAGGTCGATTGAGAAGTTGGTATCTGCTATCAGAGAAACAGGACAGTACAAAGACTCGCTAGACTTCCAAAAGCGTTTAGTAGTAGAGCAGGAAGATGGGCATAGTTGTGGGTGAGAGTTGCCTATAACTACAAGTTGATTTTCAAAGAAATTTTCTCACTTAAGCCACAGGTCTCATTAGAAGACTCTTTGGAGCTCAAATATTCAGACGAGGATATACAATTGTTTAGGGCTGAAAATCATTCGAGACCTAATTGTTGCCATTAGAATACAACGTGCAACTGAAGCAATATTAGAGCTTGCATTTAAGGAAGAGGAGACTGAGTCTACTGTGAAAGCACTACACACTACAGAAGAAGTAGAGACTCAGTGTACACCTACAGTGTACACCTACAGCACCACAGCCTCCATTGGAAGCATCAAAAGAGTTGCCACAGCCTCCACTTGCATTTAAGGAAGAGGATACTGAGTCTACTCCGAAAGCACTACATACTACAGAAGAAGTAGAGACTGAGTGTACATCTAGAGCACCACAGCCTCCATTGGAAGCATCAGAAGAGTTGTCACAGTCTCCACTAGAAGCATCAAAAGAGTTGTAATGCACATATGATGTTGTGTTTGTATATATGCATGACGAGCATATTCTCATGATGTTTATTCCATGAATATTATGGTTGACATTTATTTGTTGCAATGTATGAATCATGATGTAGATTTTGTGGATTATACACTAATTTGTGACTTATTACTTAAGTGGCATTTAGTCATGATATTTATATATTTATTTCATGCACACAATTTTATGATATGAATGTATGATGATGTGATTATTTGGAAATATAACCTTGTGTGATGAGAATTTTGATATGAATATGTGATGATGTAATATTTGTAATATATTTCACTCCAAGGTATCAATTCCCAATGCTCCACTCACTTAAAGTATAGCATTCCCAATGCTCTGCAAAATTTTATTCAGTTGGACAATCTCCACTCACTTTAAGTAGAGCATTTCCAATGCTTCTCTCACTTTATTCCAACCCTTATCCTTATCATAGCGAACACATCGTGCCTTAGTGGACTTGTATTCTTCCATCATAGTCCTTCCACAAACACTTTCTTATTTCTTACATCTTAGTCCTTCTGATTAACTTGTATTCGTCTTTCACTTTACGTCTTCCCTCACTTTCTATCACTCTTGAAGGAGGGGCAGCTCACTGTGCATCCCTCGCTATCACTCCCTCACTCTCCTTCTCCCACTTTCCCTCTAAGACAATGACTAGTTACTACCCGACTTCATTTACTGGACTCAAATTCTGTCTTAGATCTCTTTTATATGTACCAATGAAGGGAAAATCATTCGAGGAGGATATGTTACGCACATGGCTGCTTGATTTGAACTCAGCAGAAGAGGTGAATATCCCTAGCTTTCTTTTTTGCTTCTTTTAATCACGTACTTCTTATGCTCACGAGTTAAATTTTTGTACGGGATATGGCAGTGGCTAGAAGCTGTATTGAAAAAAATGGTGAAGATGAGGAAAGCCAAGAGAGAAAAGAAGAGTTGTTGAATGCTTACAAGTCGGCGAAAGATTCGAAACAAGTTGTGAGGAGAGTCTGTGAGGAGATTTGCGATGCCAGCCCTGGTTACATATGGCCTGCAAGTTTAAAGTCTGCTTGTTTTCATGAAGCCAATGCCATAGTAGGCACTTTTGAGGACATATGCTCTCTCTAATGACTTAATAGACAAGTGATGGAAATTTAATTCCATAGAAATTTAATTCCATAGAGACTTATGTGTTTTCTAAAGTAACTGTAATAGACAAGAAATGAAACTACAGTTCCACAAAGACTTTTTAGTTCTCTAATGTAAAGTTGTAATAGACAAGAGAGACAAAGATGAGATCTTCTAGGTTGAGCTAATGGAAGGTGTTTTTTAACACTATATGGCTTTGAGTTATATGATCTACTTCTTGTACAAATGTGTCATTCTTTTTTTTAAATGTACTCTAGTTTTAATAACATGTCATGCCATTTTTTCTGATTTGATTTTTTAAAATCTTAATTTTTGTCTCTTTTAACAATGTGATGTCCTCTTTTTTTAATGTACTCTAGTTTTAATAACATGTCACATCATTTTTTCTAATTTGATTTTTTAAAATCTTACTTTTTGTCTCAAATTTTTGTTTTATAAGAGCCTCTTTTTTTAAAATGCTTTATCCAAAATTATCTCACAAAATGAATTTGGACAGTGTACCACTCCAAAATTAATGAAATAGGTGTTTACAATTCTCATTGCTTAAGCTCCCTACTTTCCTGTGCTCGCATACATACTCCCATCACCCATTGCATCTTGATTCTTTCGATCACTCCTTCTTTTTCTTTCAACATGGCCTTGATTCACCCTAGATGTGGAGGTTGCCGAGGAGCTCCTTCACATGTACGAGGGAGATACACATAGCACCACCATCAAAAATAGGTGAGTCCACCTTGATGAATGGTTATTATCCGAGATTCTAGCTTGCACCAATGCCTCTAGGATCATCAAAATGCACTCCTGTGTCGAGTCCGGTGTCGAGTCCGGCACACAAAGATAGGATTTTGGAGCCAAATACCTTCCACTAGTCTCAAGACTACATTATTAGCAACATTGTTAAATTGAAAATACAACCCTTTTTTGTTTTTGTCTAAGTATATCATACTTAAGAAGAGTCCCGGTCACATTTTGAGGGAATTTGTGGCAAAATACTTGGCAACCTATGAAGACAAAGTGTAGATAGATTAGCTCAAGATCTTCCAAAAGAACTTTGATTCTCAGATCAAGCATGTGTGTTTGAAAAGAAATGCTCATTGAACTCTCGGTCCACACCTATGTGTGATCAGGCACAAGCTGGTCTCAGGAGCTATAGCATGACTAGAGGTAGCTCAGTTAGAACGCACATCACCATAGTTGTTGCTAATAAATGGGCCTGGTAGATTTGAACTGGCCAATGGATTGGGAGTAGCTAGTGGTTTGGGTTTGGGTTCAAGTTCCAAATACCTTGACTTCTATGAGGAGGTGATTATTCCATAGACTTTGTGTAAATGACCTTAGTCTACCTCCTTCTTTAAGAAAAATTTTCCAAAGAAGATGTTAAACTACATTTTGCCTTCATAAGGAACCACTTCCTCCAAACCTTGAGTCCCTTCCTCGAACAAATGAACCAATTTCCTCCCTTTACGCCATCTCTAATCCTCCTTCTTCAACAACACTGCCCTCTCATGACCCATCCTCATCTCTCCATATTGAGTAGTAGCTTCTTGCTCCTAAAACCCAAGCCTCTCTTGGCCTGAGGAGGAGATACCACATGGTGATACACATGAACACATGGATGGGATGGTGCTGATTGACATAGGTGGAGATCCAACAATGTAGTGTCTATAAAATAGACTCCACCAATCAACCTTGAGAAACTAGGCAAAGAGATAGAAAATACTGAGGGTCAGAGTGAGGACATGAAAGAAAATGCCCCAAGTGACCAAGTAAATTTTGAGTCAACTACAAAGAAGGAGCCAGCAGAGGATGGAGAACTATGGAATCCCAAAAAAAGGAATCAATGAGTAGAAAAAAATTGCTAATGAAACATCACAAATTGTCACCCTGTTCAAAATTCTTAGCCTAAGATTCAATCTCTTTCTTTTAGATACAACTC